>NC_051310.1:124328165-124953165 GCF_015220235.1 Choloepus didactylus | reverse complement strand
AGGATGAAATGCTAATGTTACAGTGGAGAGACTTGGCAGACACCACATTTATGATCAAAGTTAACATTGCCAGTAGAAAGACTAATCAGTTTCATGGACTCCCGCAGTACTGAGAAACACACATCATCACTTCTGTGGTGTTACTACCCAAATGGGTAACCTAAATCTAATCACAAGAAAACATCCAACAAACCCAAATTCTACAAAATAACTGACCTTAATTGTTCATGTATGTTAAGGTCATGGAAGATGAAGAAAGATAAGGAATTATTCCAGATCCAGATTAAAGAAGACTAAAGAGACATGAGAATGCAACAAATGATTACGATTTTTTTTTCTTTTTGCTATAAAGGTCATTATTAGGACAACTGGCAAAATCTGAACAAGGTCTGTAAATTAGATAATGGTAAAGATTCAATGTTAATTTCCTGATTCTGATGATTTCTGGTTTATGCAAGAGAATATTCTCAGTTTTAGAAAATACAGAAGTATTTAAGAATAAAAGTGTACAATATTTGCAACTTACTCTAAAATAGGTCAGGAAAAAAGTGCATATTTAAAGAGAAAAAGAAATGGATTAAGCAAATGTGGTAAAATGTTAACAGTTGGAGACTGAAGGACACAAAAATTCTTTTTACTCTTCCAACTTTTCTATCAGTCACGGATGGTCAGAATTAAATGTTAAAAGGAAAACAAAAGTTACATTTACAGTGGCATCAGAAAACATCGGATACGTAGGAAAAAATCTAATAAATGGTGTGCAAGAACTTTACACGGAAAGCTGCAAAACATTATTAAGAGAAATTAATGAAGACCTAAAAAAAATGAAGGAATATACCTGTTCATGGATGGAAGATTCAATACTGTAAAGATACAAGTTCTCCCCAAATTGACCTATACATTTAATGCAATCTCAATTAAATCCCAATAGGTTGATTGTGTAAATTGATAAACTGATTTTAAATTTTTAAATGGAATGCAAAAGGCCAAGAACAGCTAAAGTAGTCTTGAAGAAAAAATGTTGGAGGACTTACACTATTAGATACTTATTACAAAGTTCCAGTAATTGAGACAATTTAGTCTTAATAGACCAGTGGAACAAAATAATGTCCAGCAACAGACCAAGACTTACACAGTCATTTCATTTATGACAAAGATGTTACTACATTACAGTAGAGAAAGGATAGTCTTTTCAATAAATAGAGTCAGTCGGAAATCCATTTGGAAAAAAATAATCTTCACTCCTATCTCCCACCATAAACAAAATTCCAAAGGAATTATAGATCTTAATTTAAAGGTAAAACAGTGGCACTTTTGCAAGAATATATGGTAGATCATCATCATGAATTTGAGGCAGGCAAAGATTTCCTAAATAGTCCACAATAAGCACCAACTATAAAGGCAATGAAAATTCATTTGAATGTATTAAAATTTAAAACTTTTGTTCACCAGATTCACTATAGAGAGACTGAAAAGGCAAACCACACACTGGGAGAAAATATTTACAACACATAAACCAACAAAAGATTCATATCCAGATTATATACAGAACTTCTAAAAATCTATAACAAAAAGATAAATGAGTAGAAAAATGATCAAAAGACTTTAACAGTTACTTCAAAAGATATTAAAATAGCCAGTAAGCATAAAGGCGCTCAACGCATTAGTCATCAAGGAAATGCAAATTAAAGCCCAATAAGGTTCTACAATACATCCACCAGAATGAAAAAAAGGATGTAGAACCCTCATATATTCCTTGTGGAAATGTAAATAGATACAACCACTTTGAAAAACTGTAAAGCTGATTGCACTTATACCCAAAGTCCCCACAATTCTAATCCTAGGTATATAACTAACAGAAATGTATATATATTGGTACCAAAAGATGTGTACAAGAATGTTCAAAGTGGCATTAGTTATTTTAGCTAAAAATGGAAAACACAATGTCTATCAACAGGAAATTAGATAAATACAATCTGGTATATTCATTCAGTGGAATACTATAAATGAACTACTGTAACATGCAAGAAAAATGGTTAAATCTCATAAACATAATGATTGAAGGAAATGAGTATAAAAGTACATACAGTATGATTCCATTTTTATAAAATTCAAAATAAGGTCCATTAGGATAGTGGTTACCTTTGGGGAGGGGGTGAGTATTGACTCACTGGAGGGTGAAGAGGCCTTTTGGAATACTGGCAATGCTCTCTGCCCTGATCTGTTTGGTAGTTACACAGTTGTGTTCATATAGTGATGATTCATGGAGCTTTATGCTGAGGGTGTACTTTTCTGTACACCTGAGATGTCCCCCACTGATCCCAGCCCCCTGGTATTCGTGCCCTTCTATAATCTTTTCCACTTGAATATGGGCTGGACTTAACTCAATTTTAATGAATAGAGTACAGCATAAGTGATGGAATGTCACTTCCAAGATTAAGTTATAAAAAAACTGGATTCCATCTTGGGTGTGCCTCTGTTGACAGGCTTATCTTGGGGAAGCCAGCTGCCATGTTATGAGACACCCTTACGGAGAGGGCCACCTAGCGAGGGACCAAGCCCTGCCAACAACCCCATGAGTGAACTTGGCAGCAGAACTCCCTTGCACCCCAAATCAAGCCTTCAAATGAAACTGTAGAACCAGCTGACCAACTGACCACGATTGTAGCACACTTTAAGCCAGAGGCAACTAGCTAAGTTGCATATGGGTTCCTGAACCACGGACCTTTGAGATAACAAATGTTTGTAATTTTAAGTTGGCAATTTTAATGTAATTTGTTATGCAGCAATAGATAATAGTGTTTATTACTTTTTTAAACTTCACTTAAATATAGATTCTTGTCAATGAAAGAACTTTCAAAATATATAAATACTTAATTCAGTTGGTGAAATCGTAAAGCATTTTAAAGTGACTTGATGCAAGGCATTTATAAAAACATATACTAATTTTGGATTTTCAGTAAGTTCTTAATGAAAATCACCATTCTTTTATTTTTTTCAGATTTATCATCTTGGGTTTGTCTCTGATAATTGATCGTATTTTTTTTGGTCAGGTAGGTAGTAAACATATATTAAACTAACAGGTATTTTTTAATCTAACCATTTATTGCACTAAATCCTCAACCTGGGTTTTTAATCCATTAACATTTGGGAACAGAAGCAATTTTTTTTTAATGATACTGAGAAGGAGACATTTAAAAAAAAAAAAAAAATTCCAAAGTATGCCTCTGGTTCAATTTGCTGTACTTTCTACATTACAGAATTGTGTATCGATGCTCAAGAGTCTTTTTTTTAATTCAGTTTTATTGAGATATATAGATATATTCACAAACCATACAGTCATCCATGGTGTACAATCACCTGTTCACAGTACCATCATATAGTTGTGCATTCATCACCCCATCAAATTTTGAACATTTTACTTACACCAAAAATAGTAAAAATAAGAATAAAAAATAAAAGTAAAAAGGAACACCCAAATCATTCCATTCCCCCATCCCACCCTATTTTTCATTAAGTTTTTGTCCCCATTTTTCTACTCACCCAACCATACATTGGATAAAGAAGTATGAGCCACAAGGTTTTTACAATCACACCGTCACATCATGTAAGCTACATAGTTACACAGTCATCAAGAATCAAGACTACTGGGTTGCAGTTTGACAGTTTCAGGTATTTCCTTCTAGCTATTCTAATACACTAAAATCTAAAAAGTTGTTATCTATATAGTGCATAAGAATACCCTCCAGAGTGACCTCTTGACTCCATTTGAAATCTCTCAGCCACTGAAACTTTATTTTGTTTCATTTTGCTTCCCCCTTTTGGTCAAAATGTTCTCAGTCCCACAATGCCGGGTCCAGGCTCATCCCCAGGAGTCATATCCTGTGTTGCCAGGGGGGTTTACACCCCTGGGAGTCAGGTCCTATGTAGGGGGAAGGCAGTGAGTTCACCTGCTAAGTTGGCTTAGCTAGAGAGGGAGGGCCACATGAACAACAAAGAGGTTCTCTGGGGGAGACTTAAACATATTATAAGTAGGCTTAGCCTCTCCTTTGTAGTAACAAGCCTCATAAGGGCAAACCCCAAGATTGAGGTCCTGGCATATCAAATTTTCAGTCCTCAGTGTTTGTGAGAATATCAGCAATAACCCAGGTGGGGAGGTCCAACATTTCCGCATTTTTCCCCAGCTCTTCCAGGGGGCCTGCAAATATGTTTTTATTCTCTGCTCAAATTACTTTGGGATGTATCGCTATTTCACACTAACCTGTACAAACCTACCAGTTCTCACTTCCTATTCAAAGTTCCATGTAATTATGGTGTTTGAATAAACTGACCTTACAAGTTAAATTACAAGAGTCTGTTTTAAGGCAAGGAAGTATAGCTACATTTTTGTCAGATTTGTAAATAATAAAGGTTAAATTTTTAAATGATTTTGACCCTTAAGCAGGAATCAAATTAGCCAGAATATTCTATTCTTCAGTCATTTAGTTTGAGATTATAAGCTCATGACTTTAGCTACTGCCTTTGGCTGTTTTTAAATACCCTACTTCTCCTCCCCTTAAAAGTCACCTGTGGACTTTGGAATCAGATTGCAATGGTTTGAAGCCTGGTGCCCTCATTATTAGCTTCACAATCTTGGACAAGTATATACCTTCTTTGCCACAGTGCCCTTATCTGAAAATAACTATGGTACGTACCCAATAAAGTGGTAGAAGAATAAATGAGCTAATGCATGTAAAATGCTTACAACAGTGCCTACCACAAGTGAGCACTTCGTGTTAACTGTTATTGTTACTGTTACTGTTAATGTTTATTGCTGCTGCTGTCTACTTTGTGCAGTAATTCAAACTAATGTTTCAAAGCTTTATCTTAATAGATATATCATAAGATACTAGAGTAAAACTTTATATGGTTATACACAAACTCATAAAAATTATTTTGAGGACCATCAATAATTGGATGTTAAACTTACACTGCTGAAATAAGTTTGAACATTTATTCTTTGAATTTCAACAATCTGGCATTTTATAAATTAACAAAGAACACATCAGTGCATAAAGCAGAAAAATTATTAGTTAATGAGGTGATATAGTCATGATCAATATTGGTGTAGACTATTGTCTAGTTTTTAGATTTCATTCTTGATTTACTGTCAAATTCCTTCATGCCAAGATTCATACATGGCACTAACATATTTTTATTTCTTTCTCCTTCAACTATGACAGTGGACTTTAGTTCAATTTAACTTTTTGAAATTTAACGTGCTGCAGAATTTGGGAACATTTTATGGTTCTCATCCATGGCATTGGTACTTCAGTCAAGGATTTCCAGTTATCTTGGGTACTCACTTACCCTTCTTTATTCATGGCTGCTTTCTGTCCCCAAAGAGGAATTGGATACTTTTGGTGACTGTGCTGTGGACACTGCTAATTTATAGGTAAGATCTACTTGTTAAAACATTTAGTTTTTAAATGTTACCAAGAAAATAAATTAACATGATTCTTCAAATAGTAAATTGTTTATCTTTTGGAGATGCATTAACTCTTATGATCTGATAGTGGGGATTATTTAGCAGACAGAAGTTGTAGTAATTATGCTGGTGCTCAGATGGAGTGAATACTTCAGATATGTATACCTTGTTTACCAAGGATTGCATTCCACTTATTTATTTTTTATATAGAGGACTTGTAGATTTATGGAAAAATCATGCAGAAAACACAGAGTTCCCATATAGCACCCCCTCACTCAAAGAGTTTTCCCTGTTACTAACATTTTGCATTTGTGTGGAACCTCTGTTACAAATGATGACACAATATTATTATCATTATACTATTAACTGTAGTCCATAATTTACATTAGGGTTCACAGTTTGTGTTGTAGTCCTATGAGTTTTTATATTTTTATTCTCATAACAGATATACAACTAAAATTTCTTTTAACCACATTGAAACATAATTCAGTGGTGTTAATTACATTCATAGTTTTATGCTACCATCACAACCATCCATTACCAAAACTTTTTCATCACTCCAATTTTTCCAAGTCCCCAGGCAGAAACTCTGTACCAAGTAATCATTAACTCCTCATTGCCTACCCGCCTCCTGGCCCCTGGTAACTACAGTCTAGTTTCTGACTCTTAAAAATTTGCTTATTCTAATGATTTCATATCAGTGAGATCATAATTTGTCCTTTTGTGTGTGACTTATTTCACACATGGTGTTTTCAAAGTTCATCCCTTCATTCCTTTTTATAGCTGAATAATATTCTATTCTGTGTATATACCATGTTTTGTTTTTTCATTCATTTGTTGATGGACACTTGGGTTGTTTTCGTCTTTTTCAAGTTGTAAATAATGCCACCATGAACATCGGGGTGCAAATACCAGTTTGAGTCCCGATTCTCATTTTTTTTTTTAGGTATATAACTACAGGAGGAATTACTGGGTCATATGGAAATTCTGTACTTAACTTACTGAGGAACTGACAAACTATTTTCCACAAAGCCTTCACCAATTTTTTCCCCAACAACAATGAACAAGTTTTCCTGTTTTCCACACCCTCTCTAACACTGTTTTCCATAGTTATATATATATATATATATATATATATATATATATATAACCAATAGCCATTCTACTGAGTGTGAAATGGTATCTCATTGTGGTTTTGATTTGCATTTCCCTAATGACTAATCATTTTGAGCAACTTTTCATGTGCTTATTGACCATTTGTATATCTTCTTTGGAGAAATGTCTATTCAAGCCTTTTACCCATTTGTTAATTGGGTTGTCTTTTTGTTGCTAAGTTGTAGGATAAACCTTTATCTGGTATGTGGTCCCCAAATATTTTCTCCCATTTGGTAGTCTGTCTTTTTATTTTCATGATGAAGTCGTTTGATGACAGGTATTCAATCTTGATGACGTCCTGTTTGTGTATTTTTTCATTTGTTGCTCAAGCTTTTGTTGTCAAGTCTAAGAAAGCATTGTCTAAAACAAAGGTCCTGAAAATGCTTCCCTATGTTTTCTTCTAGAAGTTTTATAGTTTGGATTCTTACACGTAGGTCGTTGATCCATTTTGAGTTGATTATTGTATATGCTGTGAAGTAGGGGTACACTTTCATTCTTTTGCATATGTATATTCAGTTTCCCCAGCACCACTGTTGAAGAGACCATTCTTCCCCCATTGAGTGGACTTGACATCCTTGTCAAAAATAAGTTGTCCATTGATGTGAGGGCGTATTTCTGAACTCTCAATTTGATTCCATTGGTCTATATGACTATCCTGGTACCTATACTGTTGTGATTACTGGAGCTTTCTAATAAGTTTCAAAATAAGGAAGTTAGAGTCCTCCAACTTCATTCCTTTTTTTTTTAAAGATGGCTTTGGCTATTCAGGGCCTCTTACCCTTCATATTAATTCAATAATTGGCTTTTCCATTTCTGCAAAGGTTTTTGGACTTCTGATTCGGATTCCATTGAATCCGTAAGTCGCTCTGAGTAGAACTGCCATCTTCACAATATTTAGTCTTCTAATCCATGAATGTGGAATCTCCTTCCATTTATTTAGGTCTCCTTTGATTTCTTTCAGCAATGTTTTGTAGTTTTCTGTGTACAAGTCCTTTGGTTAAATTTACTCTTAGATATTTGACTCTTTGTTGCTATTGTAAATGGAATTTTTTTTCTCGATTCCTCCTCAGATTGTACATTACTAGTGTATAGAAACACTACTGATTTTTGCGTGTTGATCTTGTATCCTGCCACTTTGCTAAATTCATTTATTAGCTCTAGTAGCTAATAAATCTGGATTTTTCAAGATTTTCTATGCACAGGATAATGCCATCTGTAAACAGAAAAAAGTTTTACTTCATCCTTTCCAATTTGGAGGCCTATTTCTATTTCTTGCCTAATTGCTCTGCCTAAAACTTCCAAAACAATGTTGTATAACAGTGGTGACAGTGGGCATCCTTGTCTTATTTCTGATCTTGGAGAGAAAGCTTTCAGTCTTTCACCATTGAGTATGATGTAACTGTGGGTTTTTCATATGTATCCTTTGCCATGTGTATCCTTTGTCATGTTAAGGAAGTTCCCTTCCATTCCTAGTGTTCTGTTTTTATCAAGAAGGGTGCTGGATTTCATCAAGTGCCTTTTGTGTATCAAGAGAGATGATCTTGTGGTATTCTCCTTTCATACTAGTAATATGATGTTTTTTACATTAATTGGTTCTCTTACAATGTACCACCTTGCATACCTGGTGTTCTAGTTTGCTAATGCTGCCGGCATACAAAACACCAGAAGTGGATTGGCTTTTATAAAAGGGGGTTTATTTGGTTACGAAGTTACAGTCTTAAGGTCATAAAGTGGCCATCAACAAAAGCTACCTTCACTGGAGGATGGCCAGTGGTGTCCGGAAAACTTCTGTTAGCTGGGAAGGCACGTGGCTGGCGTCTGCTCCAAAGTTCTGGTTTCAAAACAGCCTTCTCCCAGGACGTTCCTCTCTAGGCTGCAGTTCCTCAAAAATGTCACTCTTAGTTGCACTTGGGGTATTTGTCCTCTCTTAGCTTCTCCGGAGCAAGAGTCTGCTTTCAACAGCCATCTTCAAACTGTCTCTGTAAGCTGAAGATCCTCTCTCATTTCCAGTGTGTTCTTCAGAGTGTCCCTCTTGGCTGTAGCAGCTTGCTCCTTCTGTCTGATCTTAAATAGTGCTCCAGTAATTTAATTCAGACCCACCCTGAGTGGGTGGGGCCACACCTCCATGGAAATTATCCAATCAGAGTCATCACCACAGTTGGGTGGGGCTCAAAGAATTACAATCTAATTAACAATGATAGGTCTGCCCACACAAGATACATCAAAGATAATGGCAATCTGGGGGGGCTAAATACATTCAAACTGGCACACCTGGCATAAATCCTACTTGATCATGGTGTGTAATTTCTTAGTGTGCTGTTGGATTTAGTTTGCTAGTATTGTGTTGAGGATTTCTGCATCTATATTCGTAAGAAATATTGTTCTGTGATTTTCTTTTGTGGTATCTTTATCTGGCTTTGGGAAGAGGGTGATATTTTAGATTTTTATCTTTTTCCTTTGGATGGGCCATCATTTCCTGTTTCTTTTTCTTATAATCTTTTGTTGCATACTGAACATTTTAATAGTTTCAAGTGTTAACTCTGGGATTTCATCCCTGAGCTGTAAGTTCCAATCTTTTATTGCACATTGTACGTTTTAATATTTTAAACATTGTACGTTTTAATATTTTAAAGTGTTAACTCTGAGATTTCGTCCCTGAGCTATAGGTTCCTTAAGTTTGATATGCCAAGAGCTATAAAAGCAAACCAACAGAAAAAAAAAACACCTTTCACAGTGTGTGCAAACTGGCTCTGTGTGGGTGATGCTCTCCTTCAGAGTTGAACCCTCCTATCAAGATCAGCCCAAAGTGAAAGAGAAATGCAGGGTTCGTTGAAGCTTTTCTGAGACTGCATCTTCTCCTGGGCTTATGCTTGATCATGGCCTTGTAAATTCCCTTGTTTACAGGAATTGGAATGCTTCCTCTCCTCCATATGAAACAGAATTTCTCTTCCTCCCAGATGCTCTATTTTATGTCTTAAAATAGGTAATCCTTTGCCTTAGGACACTTTGACTTAATTGTTTCTTTATATTGCTTTAATTGCCCAGAGCAGCTTCTTCCTGCAGTGCAAGGTCTGGCAGGACAAGCCAGCAATGAGTTTCCTGGTATAATCTTTCAGCCTCCCAGCCGACAAATTGACACCAACAAATAGGGACCCCATTATGTGCATAAACAGTAACCTGCTCCCTCCAGAACAAGACCAGGGACTCACATGGGAGCATGGGCTGACTCCACCCCACATCAGGGAGGGAGTGCGGGAGAGGTCAGCAAAGGCGCGGTGAACTTCTACCATTTCTCAAGCTATGTTTTCTTGATTCAACACTTGCCCAGTCACTACAACCCTTTAACTGTTTTCCAGAGGTGTCGAAGATGGTTCTTGCGAGTTATTTAAAGATTCTCTGCAGGGACAGCACCCTAAAGGGTCTTATGACACTATCTTGGTCAACCAAATGCATCCAGGTTTTATGAAGTTGAACAAGTTTTAATTGCTTAAAAAAAACCACATACACAAAACAGAAACTGTCACAATTTTAAGTACTAAAGAAAAAGAGAAATACTATTTTAAAAATGAAAATTATGCATATTTATTTCAAATTTGAGTATTACTTGGATTGGTCATGAAATCCTTTTTTAGAATGTAATTGCAAGAGTAGTTCTAAAGCATAATCATCACCACCATAGAACTAACAAAATGAGACTGGTTCTTGAAGCATGAAATTTCAATCTTAGTACTTACAACAAAATAAACAAATCATGTTAATTATGTTTCATACACATTAATTTCTCATCCTATCATGTAATAGGAGAAAACAGAACTAAATTTTTCTTTTAATACCTCTTCTTGTTATTACAGCATGTTGAGCCATAAAGAATTCAGGTTTATCTATCCAGTTTTGCCATTTTGTATGGTATTCTGTGGTAAGTATTTTTGTTTAATATAGAAAAAATTATTTAATTATAGACATAATTAAAAGGCAATGCTTATTAAACTCTAAAATATTATTTACTTCCAAATAGGCTAGATGAGAATTAGTTGTTTCTTAATTATAAATCAATTATATATTACTCCAGTATTCCTTTTAGTCTAAAAATGCTGTGTTCTAAAAAATGAAACAAAAAACATAAGGAACCAATATGTAAAACATCTTCTGTTAGTATTATTTCTGACTATTAGACAACTTTTACTATAAAGAAATATGCCTATTTTAGACTGTTTTAAGTTTATGGTTGAACTGAGAGTTTTCATTTTCACAAAGGAAAAATATATTTATAGCTGTTGAAACTAGTTTTTTGTTTGTTTTTTTAGTTTTATTGAGATTGTTCACATACCATACAGTCATCCAGAGATCCAAAGTGCACAATCAGCTGCCCATGTTACCATCATACAGCTGTGCATCCATCACCACAATTAATTTTTTTTCAATTTTTAGAACATTTTCATTACTCCAGAAAAGAAATAAAGACAAAAAAGGAAACTCAAATCCTCCTGTACCCCTAACCAACCCCCTCCATTACTGACTTATAGTATTGGTGTAGTACATTTGTTACTGTTGATGGAAGAATTAAAATACTACTATTTGTATTACATAGTTTGCAATAGGTGTATTTTTCCCTATGTATCCCTCTATAATTAACTTCTAGCTAAGTGTCATACATTTGTTCTAGTTCATGAAAGACAACAGTTAATCACTGACCTTGTCCACCACAAGATTCATTGTTTTATACTTACCTGTATTTTAACCTCCAACTCTCCTTCTCATGACATACGTGACTCTAAGCTACCCCTTTCCACCACATTCACACACCATTCAGCACTGTTATTCTCACAATATGTGCTACTGTCACCTCTGTCCATTTCCAAACATGTTCAACCTAGTTAAACATTCTGCTCATAATAAGCTGCTGCTCTGCATTCTTCAGCCTTGTGGTATATCCTGGTAACTTATATTTCATGCCTGAGTTTACATATTATAATTAGTTCATATCAGTGAGACCATACAATATTTGTCTTTATGTGTCCGACTTTTTTCAGTCAATATATAGTGCCCTCAAAATTTCTTCATCAACCCGTTTTTTTTTTAAGATGGATTTGTTCACCCACCCATACATTCCATCCTAAGTAAACAATCGATGGTTCCCTGTATAATCATGTATTTATGCATTCACCACCATCACCATTATCTATATAAGGACATCTCCATTTTTTTCCACAAAGGAGGAGGAAGAGTCTAAGAAGGTAGAAAGACAAAAGAAAAAGAAAGAAAAAAAAAAAAGCTAAAAAGCAACAAAAGGAAAGACAGAACTAAACCAAAATACAATAAAAGACTCAGACAACATCACCAATGTCAAGAGTCCCATACTCCTCCCTTAATGTCCCCCTCTTATAGGCATTTAGCTTTGGTATATTGCCTTTGTTACATTAAAGGAAGCATAATACAATGTTTCTGTTAACCATAGTTTCTAGTTTGCATTGATTCCATTTTTCCCACAATACCACCCCATTTTTTTTAATTAAATTCAATTTTATTGAAATACATTCACACACCATACAATCATCCATGATATACAATCCACTGTCCACAGTATGAAAACATAGTTATGCGTTCATCACCACAGTCTATCTCTGAACATTTTCCTTACATCAGAAAGAACCAGAACAAGAATAAAAAATAAAAGTGAAAAAAAACACCCAAATCATCCCCCCATCCCACCCCATTTGTCCTTTAGTTTTTATCCCCATTCCTCCACTCATCCATACACTAGATAAAGGGAGTGTGATCCACAAGGTCTTCACAATCACACTGTCACCCCTTGTAATCTACATTATTATATAATTGTCTTCAGGAGTCCAGACTGCTGGGTTAGAGTTTGGTAGTTTCAGGTATTTACTTCTAGCTATTCCAATACATTAAAGCCTAAGAGGTGTTATCTATATAGTGCATAAGAATGTCCACCAGAGTGACCTCTCGACTCCATTTGGAATCTCTCAGCCACTGAAACTATTTCGTCTCATTTTTCATCCCCCTTTTGGTCAAGAAGATACTCTCAGTCCCACGATGCCGGGTCCACATTCATCCCTGGGAGTCATACTCTGCATTGCCAGGGAGATTTACAACCCTGGGAGTTGGGTCCCACGTAGGGGGGAGGGCAGCGAGTTCACCTGTCGAGATGGCTCAGTTAGAGAGAGAGAGGGCCACATCTGAGCAACAAGGAGGTACTCAGGGGGAGACTCTTAGGCACCATTACATACAACTTTAGACTTTCCTTTACCACCCCATTTTTAACACATAGCAAGGTTGACATTCATTTGTTCTCCCTCATGTAAATACATATTTGTACATTTTATCAGAATTGTTGAGCACTGTAGGTTTCACTGAGTTATACAGTCCCAGTCTTTTATCTTTCCTCTTTCCTTCTGGTGTCCCACATGCTCCTAACCTTCCTCTTTCAACCATACTCACAGTCGTCTTTGTTCAGTGTACTTACATTGCTAACGTCACCCAAAATTTTGTTCCAAACCTCTCACTCCTGTCTTTTCCTATCTGTCTGTAGTGCTCCCTTTAGTATTTCCTGTAGGGCAGGTATCTTCACAAACTCTCTGTCTGTTTGTCAGATAATATTTTAAACTCTCCATATTTGAAGGCCAGTTTTGCTGGATATAGGATTCTTGGTTGGTGGTTTTTCTCTTTTAGTACCTTAAATATATCACACCACTTCTTCTTGCCTCCATGGTTTCTATTGAGAAATCTGCACATAGTCTTATCAAGCTTCCTTTGTATGTGATGGATCGCTTTTCTCTTGCTGCTTTCAGGATTCTCTCTGTCTTTGATGTTTGATAATCTGATTATTAAGTGCCTTGGTGTAGGTCTACTCAGCTCTGTTCTGTTTGAGGTACACTGCACCTTTTGGTTCTGTAATTTTCTTTCTTTCATAAGAGATGGGAAATTTTCATTGCTTTCCTCTATTACTGTTTCTGCCCCTTTTCCCTTCTCTTCTTCTGGGATACTCATGACACATACATTCATGTGCTTCATGTTATCATTCAGTTCCCTGAGATCTTGCTCATATTTTTCCATTCTTTTTTCCCTATCTGTTCTTTTGTGTGTAGGATTTCAAGTATCTTGTTTTCCAGTTCCTGTGTGTTTTCTTCTGCCTGTTGAGCTCTGCTGTTGTATGTCTCCATTGTGTTTTTCATCTTTTGTGTTTGTGCCTTTTTATTTCCATAGATTCTGACAGTTGTTTTTTAAAACTTTCAATTTCTACCATATGTTCACAGTGTTTTCTTTATATCCTTCATCTCTTTTGGTGTATCTTCCCTGAACTCATTTCTCAGATTTAGCATATTTCTTTGAAAATCTTTAATTGATTGTTTCATTAAAGTGAAACAGTATCTCAACTGTACCTTGAGGTGTTTGTTCCTTTGACTGGGCCATATCTTCATTTTCCTAGTGTAATTTTTTGTAACTTTCTGTTGTCTAGGCATCTTATTTCCTTGGTTACCCAAATCAGATTTTCCCAGACCAGAACGGGTTCAGGTCTCAGAATAGGGTTATATTCAGTTTGGAGCTTCCCTGAGGGTGTATCTTAGAAGAATGACAGGCTTTCCTATGAGACCTCTATCCGCTGTGCTTTTCCTAACCTGCCCAGCAGGTGGTGCCTTTCAGTGGGTTGCTCCCCACTGGTGTAAGTTGATGTGGCCCCTTTAGTTTCTATTTTGACTGTTTTCCCCTAGGCTCTGGGGTGTGAGTTCTGAAGGAACTGGGCCCCACCTCATTCCTTTTAGGGTACATACACCCCCTAGGGCCTTATCTTCTGCATTTGAATTGCTCCTTTGTCTCTCTGACTCTGTTATCTCCACCCTGTGTCAGAGCGCTGCAAACTGAAAATGGCTGGGGCTCTCTCCACTAGCCACTCAGGTTGAGATAGAGAAAAAGGGAAAGAAAGCCCCCTTTCAGAGTCAGTCCACAGCCCCCCAGTTTCACCTGTCAGAGAGAGCACCTGGTCCTCTGGGCTCCCTTTCCTGGGGCACAGTTTTCTGGGTCTTTAAGGTCAGTCATCTCTAAAAGCCTCTGTCTGTTTGCTAGGGGTTTGTCTGTTTGTAGCTTGTATTCAGCAGTCCACATTTGTTAATTAAAATCCCAGTTGGAGCTGGGTTGAGCTATATTCACTTGCTCTGGGTCTGCTGCTTTCTCCTACAACAAGTTCTTGTAGCTAAGCCTGCTGTGGGGGGAGGTGGCTCCCAGCGCAGTTCTGCAGTTTTTACTTACAGATTTTATGTGGCGATCTCAGCTATTCCACCCAATCCGGGTTGGCGTACGTGTGGCCAGTCACAGTTGTCCCCCAACAGTCCTTCCAGATTATTTAATAAACAACTTCCTGGTGGTTTATTAGTTGCTCCAGGGGACTAAATTTTACTCCTCTCTATGCCGCCATCTTGCCCCTCCCCTGAAACTAGTTTTTAATACATTTACCTCTTTAAGACCCCCCAATGCATAAGTAATTTTTATAGTTATTTACTCCTCCTAAATAGATTTTTTGGGGCCTCTGTTTTAGCTTGCTAAAGTTGCCAAAATGCAATATACTAGAAATGGCTTGGCTTTTACAAAGGGGATTTATTAACTCACAAGTTTACAATTCTGAGGCTGTCAAAATGTCCAAATCAAGGCATCAACAGGTGATGCTTTCTCCACAAAGACAGGCTACTGGCAATCTGGTACTCCTCTGTCACATGGCAAGACACATGGCAAAATCTCCTGGTCTCTCCATTCTCTCCTGGGTTTCATTGCTTCCACCTTCTGGCTCCAGTGGCTTCCTCTGTTTTCTGTGTGTCCTTTCTCAGCTTCTTTGTTTTCTGTCTTCTCTTTTCTCCTCTTATAAAGGACTCCACAAAGAGTATTAAAACCCACTGGGGCATGCCACAACTGAAATAACTTAAATGGTTCTACCTACAATAAGATAACACCCACAGGAATCAATTAGCTTTAAGAACATGATCTTTTCTGGGGTACATAAAGCTTTAAACCATCACAGCCTCTTATCCAGTTTTTCAGTAGGCCTTTGCAATATTTTTTTGAGGTTCTGTTGTATGTTGAAATCTTTCTGAAATCTTTTGTGTATTAACATATATAGACCAAATTTTCCTATTTTCATCACTTTGAGGTGTACAATTCAGTGGTACTAATTGCATTCATAATATTGTGCTATTATCACCAACATCTATTGCACCAACTTTTACATTACCTCAAAGAGAAACTCTACATCCCTTAAACATTAATTTCCGTCCCCTACTTCCCCCATCCCCTGGAAATTTGTAATCTACTGTTGGTCTCTATGAAATTTGCTTATTCTTGGTATTTCATATAAGCAAGATCATACAGTATTGATTCTTATTGTGTCTGGTTTATTTCACTCACCATGATGTCTTCAACGTTCATGTTTTCACATATGTCAGAACTTCCTTTTACAGCTGTATAATATTCCATTGTGTATATGCCACATATCACTTCTTCATTCATTTTCATGAATAGTAGTTTCCTTCTATTCCTAGTTTTCCAAGTGTTTTTATCAAGTGATGTGAGATTTTGTCAAAGGCCTTTTTTGCATCAAGAGGACGTGGTTTTTTTTCTTTCATTTTGTTACTGTGTTGCATTACAATGATTTTCTTATGTTGCACCACCCTTGCATTCCTGGATGAAACCCCACTGCTTATGGTGTATAATCCTGTCATTGTGCACATGGATTCGGTTTGCTGGTATTTTGTTGAGAATTTTTGCATTCATATTCATAAGGGAAACTGGTCTGTAATTTTCTTGTAATATCTCTATCTGGATTTAGTATTAGGGTGTTATTGAGACCCATGGAATGGTTTAGGAAATTTCCCTCAATTTTTTGGAAGAGTCTGGCGATCTGTGTAATTTTTCTTGGAATGTTTGGTAAAGTTCACCAGTGAAGCCATCTTGTCCTTGACTTTTCTTTGTTGGCAGGTTTTTGATTACTGACTCAATCACTCTATTATTGGTCTGTTGAGGTCTTCTATTCCTTCTTGAGTCAGTTTGTTATTTTTGTTTTTCTAGGAATTTTTCCATTTCATCTGAGTTGTCTAGTTTGTTGACATACAATTGTTCATAGTACCACTTATAAACATTTTTATTTCTGTAAAGTTTGCAATAATATCTCCTCCCTTCATTTCTGGATTTTGTTATGTCAGCCTTTTCATTTTGTTTTGTCAGTATAACTAAAGTTTGTTAATTTTATTGATCTTTTCAAAGAACCAACTTTTGGTTTCAGTGAGTCTGTTTTCCTATTCTTTCATTTATCTCTGCTCTGATCTTATTTTTAAATTATTTCTAGCTTCATTCTGTTGTGGCCAGAGAAAGATAATTTGTATACAGGTATTAGTCTTTTTACATTTATTGAGACTTGTTTTATAACCTTATATTCTATCCTGGAGAAAGAACTATGTGCAGTTGAGAAGAATGTGTACTCTTTGATGTTGGATGAAGTGTTCTATGTATGTTTACTGGGTCTGGTTAGTTTATAATACTGTTCAAGTATTGATCTTCTGGCTAGATATTCCACCCATCAGTGAAAATGATATATTTGAAGTCTCCTATTAATGTAGAACTATCTGTTTCTCCCTTCATATCTGTCCATGTTTGCTTCCTGTATTTGGGGGCTCTGTTGTTACTGTATTTATGTTTATAATCACTATATCTTCTTGATGGATTTACCCTTTTATCAATGTATAGGACCCTTCTTTGTCCCTTTTAACAGTTTTTTTACATAAAGTCTATTTTGTCTGATGTTTGTATAGTCACCCCTACTCTCTTTTGATTACTATTTGCATGGAATATTTTTTTCCTATCATTTTGCTTTCAACTTAGTTGTATCTTTGAATTTAAGATGAGTCTCTTGTAAAGAGCATATAGTTGGGTCATGCTTGTTATCCATTCTGCAAATCTCTGCCCTTTGATTAGAACGTTTAACCCATTTACATTTAAAATAATGACTTTTAATGCCATTTTGCTGGGTTTTTTTTCTAAGTCTTACACCTTCCCTCCTCAATTCTTCCATTACTGCCTACCTTTGTGTCTAGTTGATCTGCTGTAATGAACTCTTTAGATCCCTTGTTTACATTTTGTGAATTTTTTCTGATATTTTCTTTGTGGCTACCATAGGGCTTAAATTTAACATCCTAAATCTACAATGGTCTCACCTTGTTACCAAGTTAACTTGAGTAGCATGCTATGTTCCTGTCCCATCTCCCCACCTTCACGTAATTGTGACATATTACATATTTATACATTATAAATCAAAGACCAATGACTTATTATGTTCTATGCATTTGCATTTTTAATTCTTTAGGAAGTAAAAAGTGGGCTTTTAAACCAAAAATACAATAGTATCAGCATTTACATTTATCTATATCATTACCTTTACCAGAGATTTTAATTTCTTCATGACTTTGGATCTATTTTCTAGCATCCTTTTTTTAACCTGAATAACTGTCTTTAGAATTTCATGTACAGCAGTCCTGTGGTGACAGGCTCCCTCAGCTTTTGTTTATCTGGGAATGTCTTAATCTCTCCCTCATTTTTGAAAGATAATTTTGCCAAATATAGTATCCTTGTTTGGCAATTTTTTGTTTTCAGCACTTTAGATACGTCATTCTACTGCTTTCTTGCTTCAGGGTTTCCTCTGAGAAATCTGCACTCTATTGTATTGGGGTTCCCTTCTGTGTGACACATTGCCTCTCTCTTGCAACTATCAGATTTTCTCTTATCTTTGGCATTCAGCATTTTGATTATGTATTTGTGTGGGTCTATTTGGGTTTATCCTGTTTGGAATTCACTGAGCTTACGTGTATATTCATGTCTTTCATTAAATTTGGAAACTTTACAGCCAGTATTTATTTCTCCAAATATTCTCTCTACCCTTTCTTTCTTCTGGTACTCCCACGTTTTAGTACTCTTGATGATCTTCCCCATGTATCTTAGGCTCCACTCATTTTTCTCATCCTCTTTCTTTCTCAAACAACATAATTTTGTCTTATCTTCAAGTTCTATCTTGAGAGAATTTTTTATTTAATTTACTCTGGACTTCAGCTGGTTCCCTTTCATAATTTCTGTGTCTGTATTGATACTCACTTTGTGTTCATCTATTTTCCTGATTTCCTTTATTTCATCCTTGTTTTTCTTGAGCTCTTTGAACATATCTGGAACCATTTTTAGTCTTAAGTCTGGTATGTCCCAAGTCTAGTCTTCCTCATTCCTTGTGTTTCTAATGCTTTATTCTGCTTCTTTGCATGAGCCATAATTTCCAGTTTCTTTGTATGTTTTGCCATCTTTTTTTGCAATCTAACATTTTGATATTTTAATATCTCTGAAATTTAAGGTTCCTTAAATATAGTGCTATGATTTCCTGGAATGCCAGGAGCTAACAGAAAAGAAAGGAAGGGCGGTAGAGAGGGAGGGAGGGTAGGGAAAGGAAGAAAGAGAAGGGAGGAAGGGGAGGTGGAAGGAGTGTGAAAAGGAGGAAGAAAGAAATGGAAAAAAGAAACTTCCCTAGTCTTTGCAGATTGGCAGTGTTCTCTTTCAGAGCCTAACCTTACAAAAATCAGTGTAGAGAAAAGCCCGAGGCAAATGCAATTGGTCTTCCCTGGTCTTTTCTGCACATGCATCTATTCCTAGGCATGTGCATGTGGCCCTAGGAATTCACCCATTTTCACAGAGATCCAGATGTCTCCTTTTTCCCCAGCAAGTTTCCTCATGGTTACAGACTCCACACTGTACATCCCATAGCCAGCAATCCTTTGCCTCAGGCTGCTGCCCTTTGGCTGTTCTCCTTCAGCATTCTGTTGGAGAGCTTAGTGACCCACCTTTTCATGCAGGGGAAGTTTGGTGACAGCAAGCCTGTGAGGGGTATCCTGGTTCAGTCCTTCAGGCTGCCACCAGAAAAGTCGTCACAGACATACATGCACCCAGAATGTACAAAAGGGTTATTACTCTGCTCTCTCCAGAACCAGGGACCAGCAAGGGCATCACAAGATCCTACCATTTTAAAATTGCCTTTTTCTTGATTCATCACTTGCCCTATCACTGTGGCCCTTGAACTCTTCCCAAGCTTTGAGAAAGATGGTTCTACCAGTTCTTGTTTGTTGCGTAAAACTTCTGTGGGAGGACAGAGCCTTGAAGCTTCTCACTCCACCATCTTTATCCCACATGTCTTACTAGTGATTATTGTTGGGCAGTGTTGGGACCATGGGAGGGGAGAGGGACTTTTTATTGTACACTATTCTTTGTTTTTAATGTAATGTGCAAGAATTACTTTTGCAAGTTAAGAAAAATTATTCAGCATCTTCAAATTGCCCAATGCTATAATGAAAGATGTAAAGCATAGCTCCTCTTCTTCCAGAAAGATGAAGAGATCCAAGCTATGGCTGATACACTGACCAATGATAATCTTCCAAGGGCCCAATAGCAATTTTTTCTAAGAGGGCACTCTGTTATACTTCCCCTGGAATTACTGAAATTTGTCTGAACACACTGAAATAGCCATTGCTAGCACTTGGGAGATTAAAGAGAGAAGATGTAGGTAAATGGGATAAAAGTCCTACTTAGTAATTATTATGTACCAGGCAGAGAATTTTTTTTTTCCTACTTGGAAAGGACTATTTGCCATTTGCAGATGGGGAAACTTATAATGCTCAGCAAAGTAAAGCAACTTGTGCTTGAGCTAGAATTCAAACTTTAATTTGTTGGACTTCATAGCCATACTTTCCATTATACCATAAGCCTTTTCCTTAAAAATGGTCACAATTCACCCAGGGAAGTGAATCTCCCTGGCAACGTGGAATATGACTCCCGGGGAGGAATGTAGCCCCGGCATCGTGGGATGGAGAACATCTTCTTGACCAAAAGGGGGATGTGAAAGGAAATGAAATAAGCTTCAGTGGCAGAGAGATTCCAAAACGAGCCGAGAGATCACTCTGGTGGGCACTCTTACGCACACTTTAGACAACACTTTTTAGGTTCTAAAGAATTGGGGTAGCTGGTGGTGGATACCTGAAACTATTAAACTACAACCCAGAACCCATGAATCTCGAAGACAGTTGTATAAAAATGTAGCTTATGAGGGGTGACAGTGGGATTGGGAATGCCATAAGGACCAAACTCCCCTTTGTCTAGTTTATGGATGGATGTGTAGAAAAGTAGGGGAAGGAAACAAACAGACAAAGGTACCCAGTGTTCTTTTTTACTTCAATTGCTCTTTTTCACTCTAATTATTATTCTTGTTATTTTTGTGTGTGTGCTAATGAAGGTGTCAGGGATTGATTTAGGTGATGAATGTACAACTATGTAATGGTACTGTAAACAATCGAAAGTACAATTTGTTTTGTATGACTGCGTGGTATGTTAATATATCTCAATAAAATGATGATTAAAAAAAAAAAAAGGTCACAATTTGGATGACAATTGACAAAGATAGTGAATGATCAGGCAAATTATGAATATGACTTATTGTTTATTCCTTGTTTGTCCATGCCAGCATTTCAGCTTGTGTTGTCTTCATGAAAAATTACAAATGTATTCGCAGTTAACATTTACATAGCTATAAAAAACAAAAGATGTGCCCATCTTTGACAGCTCAATTCCAATGTTTCAGTTAATTGTGTGTATCTTCATATAGGATACTCACTAAACCACCTGAAAATTTGGAAGAAACCAGCTATAAGTTTCTTGTTTTTATCAAATATAATGCTTGCCTTCTACACTGGATTAGTCCATCAACGAGGTACTCTTGATGTCATGAGTCACATTCAAGAACTCTGTTACAATGGTCCTAGTAACTCTTCAGTATTTGTAATGATGCCTTGCCACTCTACTCCTTATTACAGGTAATAAAAGTTGTTCTCTTCTATGCTACTAGACAGTGAAACTGAGTGCTTTAAAATTCCTTTTTAGATTCCAGAATTTAAATTATCACTGATGAAATGATTACAAGAAATTTGAAATTCCCATTTATTTATTCATTGATGGATTTTTAAAACCCATTTGAACTTTGTCAATGAATATTATTTTCCACTTTTAAATAACCATTAATATTTTTATTTTTAATTTTAAACACCTTATTCTTAAAAGAGTCTGATTTAAGTGTAGGATAAAGGTTGTTTTAGAAGTATTTTATAGTTTTCTTAATAAGTTATCATTGATCTTGCTATAAATATATTTATGTTATCTCAAAGCACTGAATTCTAGTCCAGATTTACTACTGGACTGTTGCCCTGGTCTTAAACCAGTCTTTTAATCTCTCTGGATGTCAGGTGTCTCTCTCTGTAAATTAGCAATTCAATTAGATGGTTTTCTATGCTTAAATTGTTTCTAGGAAATGTAAAATACTAAATTGCTTCAAATATGCAGGGGAATTTTAAGAAGATGTCCATTTGACCCTATACTTAATTTCAGAAAGCCAAATTAGTTACCAGTTACCCAATGACAGTATTGGCTAAAGCAGCCAGCTTTCCTATAGGAAATGCTACTCCTATTTAACTCAATCTGGGTTTAAACAATCTGATGTTAATTTTCTATATGTACATTCAAGCAGTCAACTTAACATTAATGTGGATATCACTTTAGCGGAATTTAACCCTTTTAAAATGCTCTGTTTAACTGATTCATTAATGCCAATCATTAATACACAATTTAGAAAATCACAAATTTTCTAGCACAAGGCCTGGCTTAGACGGAAAGACCTCAAGTATCCCTTCAACTCAAGGATCCCTTGCAAAAAAAACTTTAACACTGGGACCAAAATAGATACATTCACTCATTTCTCCCTCCATGCTCACTCTAATGGTAATACTGCAGAGAACCAGAATTCTAGAGATACCAAGATGCCCTCCTTATATGGCTATACTGGCAGATGTCTGACGCTTTGTATAGTTCACAAGCTCTCACTTTACTCTTTTTCAAAGCACACAATGGAGGGGGAAAAAGCTGATTCCTACTTTGGGATGTAAAGCTGGCAGCTTTTCCTCAGGAGTTTCTGCTCCCCTCTTGCAATAGGACCAGTATCTCCAAAATTATAATAAAAGTCTTAAAGTTATTAGATTTTTTATAAATTTACTTTAATTGCATTTCATTGATAAACCTCTTCTACGTAATTTTTTAACTTTGCTTCTAACTGGACATCTTAACTCTTTGTATTAAGTTATAATTTTCCTAAGGCAAAGTTATAAACATGGATTTTTGCATGGTCCAAGTAATTGGCTTAAATGTGCCTTGATTAGTGTTGGCAATGAATCCATCTTTTCACAGAGACACTCTGGTCTTTCTATGCCACAATAAAACCATTACTTACTTCGATGTTAATCAGTGAACATATGCTGTTCTCTATAAGCAATCATATTTATATAAATATATAAGGTAAAAAAAAAAATTTTAAAAATAGGAAGAAACTTGTCATTTAAATATGTTATCTATCCCCTTTCAAGCATCAAGAGCCAGAGTACATAGGGGAGAGAGCAAGAATCCTTTCTGGTTCATGACCACAGTTTTCTACCTTGCCATATAAGCTTATGGAGAATCACTGTCCTGTGACAAATAACTAACCTGGCCCAAAAGCAAGCTGAAGTCCTGGAATGGCATACTAATGCTAAAGAATATTAAGTTCCCACCTAGAAATGGAGTTTCATGCTTTAGTTTGGACTTTTTTGTTGTGCTGCTGCTCTACAGCCACATGGTATAGAAATTATGTTCTCCATCTTTTGAGAAAACTGTATTGAACTCTTCATTCCTCATCTTGTGGAGCCCAGTTTATAGATTCAGACCTCACATTTGTTATAAGAACACAATATATCTTATGAGTAATTTGAATATTTTCACAATTTTTTTAACTTCTTGTAACTATTATGGTAACTTTGTTTTCATAGCCATGTTCACTGCCCACTTCCAATGAGATTTCTCCAATGTCCCCCAGACCTGACTGGAAAAAGTGATTATCTGGATGAAGCAGAAATTTTTTATCTAAATCCCTTAAACTGGTTATATAATGAGTTTCAAAGAGATGCGTTATTGCCTACTCACTTGATCATCTTCAGCGTTTTGGAGAAGGTAAGTAAACATGATAAAAGGGAAAACTTAATATATTTTTTCCATCTCAGGTATAGCAAATACCCGACAAATAAATAACATAACCTTTCTATGGCCCTCCCTTTCAGTGCTGGTATTTTGTAATTGTCTTTTCCCCAGTCAAAATCAGCCCAGTTCTATTAACTGTCAAGGTACATATTTACCATAAGTTAACACTTTTATTAGGAAACTTTAAGTTTTATTAAGAGAACATTTGTAGAAGAGCAATTAAAATAGGTACTTCTAAAATTCTTTGAAACAGTATGCAGTTAAAATGTATCCTTATTTATACAGACATTTATTTACTTCCAGGAAATAAGTGCTTTCCTGATTTCAAAAAACTATGAGAGAACAGCTGTTATCTTCCACACTCACTTGCCAGAGGGTCGAACTGGGAATCACATACACATCTATGAGCGGAAATTTAAAAGGATACTCAACAGAAGATGAAATTCTGAACTGTGTTTAGCTCTTTCCAAGGCAAACTGACATTGCTTGGTATAAACAAGTAATGCTTAGATACTTAAACTCTGGATAAGACAAAACAAACAAAAAACCCCCTATGAACTGCTTTACCTAATAGGACTACCAAGGAAATGCACAAAATTTCACAAAGTATAAAATCACATATTAATACAATGCCAGATTTTTAAATAAAGACCTTTCGTTTTCTTCATGGTGTAGTTTTATTGTTCTTCCACAATATTCAGATAATCAAGAAATTTCACAAGAGAACAAGTCAGCAAGCTTTCACAAGAAGACAGCAAATTCTTCACAAGTCAACGGGCTCTTGAACCCACAAAAAGACAAGAAGCAAGTGTAAAATTAAAATTATAAAATGCTAAAGATGATACTGCATCACAATGTACTTTTTAAAAGCTCTACTGTAAATTTAACACAAGTATCAGTGTTAATTACACTTTGTCATGTGTGATTTTAGCTCATTTGCTTTACGCTCAGACTGAAAGGAAGTCTCATTTCATGCATAAAATCTGTTGCATGCCTGGTTTAACAAAAAAATACTACAGGTGAACATTTCCAGTGCCAAAAAATTTCAACAAAGCTAAACTACAGGAAAATGCAGGTTAGTAAGCTTTTGATTGATGCATCTGAGTAACAGTATAAAGTCATCAAACTTAGAAAAGGAAAAAAGAGTCATCTTTATAATTTCATCTTAGTTTCAACATCAAACATTGTAGAAAGCATCCATGTTTCTTACAATTTTCTAATTTAACTTAATCATGATGATCAATATTTAGGATAAAAAGGTAACGGCCCCAATTCTATTTCAAGATTTGCCATGTGTCTTCCATTAGTGCGACCATATTTATGCCATTTACCTTCCCTTTTATAAGGCTGTGGCTGAGGGTGCTTCTGCTCTTGTTTTCGGCGCCTGGAGTTTTCAATATTTACCATACGTTGCCTTTTATCAGGTCGACTGAAAGCAGTAAACACATTTTTCATCTATATTAGAGTTAAATTTATTTAAATGAGACAATTTTAATGCTTTCCTTTATTAATCTATTATCTGAACACTGAAAAAAGATGTTAAATTAATATCAAGTATAACCCTAATATATGCATATAAAAAATGATTCACTGATAATACTCTAACCTATGGAAATGAAAAAGTAGAGAAATAAAACTGTTGACAAAGGGGAAACATTCAACAGGTAACAAAAATAGAAATGTGACAATAAAATAATGAGATGTATCTCCATTATTTTTCCTCCTGTGCTGTAAAAATCAATCTGTCTCCATTGGCTTCATCCCTCAGCAGAAGTATGTATCCATCTCTTAGAAACAAAACAAAACAAAAATTCTCTAGCTGATTTTTCTCTTAGACTAAGGTTCGTAAGCAGTGCTTACATTTACTGCTTTCATCAATTTCTATAATCAGGCTTTTGTCACTACTACTACTACACTGAAACAGTACATAATGCCATCCACGGCCACTCAATTCCTGAGCCAAGAAAATGTCAGTCCTCATCTTCCCCACCCCCCAAGCATTTGACATATTTGGACATTACTTTTTCTTGAGAATAGGATCTCGTCACTTTCTCTGGTCTTGTTCTTTTCAGCCTTCTCTAGAACCCCACAGATGTATTTCCCAGGAGTCTGATAATGTATCTCCAACCTAGAACACACACACACACGCACACTCAGAACTAGATATGGGGAGTCCTAGATCCATATAACCAATGGCCAGCATCCTCTCCAGCTGGATGTAATGGGCACCTACAAACAAAATTCTCATCTCCAATTCCCTTGTCCAAAACCTTCTTCTATCTTGGTGTTATCACATCCAACTAGTGAACCAACCCAGAAATCTGGATATCACAGTCCCTTTCCAATTCTCTTTCACAACCAATATCACCAATGTTACTTCCCGTTGTTCAAATTGGTGTCCTTCTTTCCACTCCTACTATTGTTCTAGTTCAGATATTCAAGAGCTGGATTGTTTCAAAGACCTCCCCTCCAGCTCCTCCCTTTCCAATCCATCCTCCAGGCTGCAGCCAGTGATCTAATATGCAATATATTCTTATTCTACTCAAGCTCAAAATCCTTCAGATTCTCCATGTCCTGCAGGACAAATCCTTTAAGCATAAAATGAGGCCCCTCATGATCTGAATCTTTTCTTCCAATCACCCCTGGCACTACCCTACCTCCTTGAATTGGCTTATCTTCATATCTCCAAATTTTTGAAACGAAGTTTAAGTGGAATGCCCTCCCTATCTGCCTGGCAAATTCCCATTTTTCCTTCAAAAGTCAGTTTGCAGAAAGTTCATTTCAAAGGCCATCTCACTCATAAAGCCTTCCCGAACATCTCCAGCCTGAGGTCACCGTAAACATATATTTGTACCTTCATTTTATCTCTTAGACTTTATTATTGGTTTACATAACTCCACCAGCTGTGAACTCTGACAGCAAAAATTTTTCATTTGTTTCCTCAGGGCATTCTCAATACTGCTCTGCTCGTTATAAGAACTAGATATGTTTAATGACTAAAGATATCAGAACCAGTCTCATTATTTTATAGACACAACGCATTTATTCAAAAAGATATATAAATCTATGTGTGTGTGTATATATATATACACATAACTCTCAAAGGTTAAAAAGGAAGCTAACACCTCAAAATTAGATAAGTTCTATGTTACAAGATAAAGCTGATAAATGATGGGCAAAAAGTTATTTTTTAAAGTTATGTATACAGGAAGCACACACAGAACTTCTGGCATACTAAGTCTGCCTCTTTGATCATTCCTCTTTATCAACAAAAATTCTGTAAAAAATGTAATAAAAATACCATAATTAAGTTGGTAAACAGAATGGGCAAATGAAAATAGGTGAGAAACTAGAATTGTTATACATTAGCTCTTCTGAATTCACAGTAAAATTTGTGCTTAATCCTTGCCTCCCCAAGTGAGTATATAAATAAAACCTTAAATGAAAATAATTGCACTTAAGGTGATTATCTTTTCATATAAACTATACTGAAGAGAAGCAAAATTGGCTAAAATAGGATTTCATATCTCCTTCACAGATTCTTTAAGGTAAGAATTAAATCACTTGCCCAAGTCAAACTGTTATATGAAATCTGCAATTTGTAATAGTTATAATATAAAAATTATGTTTTAAACTTCTCCTGAATTCCCAGCGGCAATAAAGTATGTTTTTTACAAATAGGAACCTTCCAAGAAAACTTTTATCAAATGATAAAAATGCTATCCAAACTATAAATGTTAGAAACTATTATGATAACATGGTGCTATGTAAACCGACCTGGGTCCATATGGAGGGGAAAATGTTTCACCAAAGAAGTGTCTATATATATATCCATCCAAATTCTCAAACACTCCATCATTATCTACTTGATATTCCTTCATGTTTTTAAGATAATCTTTAACATCGTTAACAAAGTCAGAGAAGAGCTTCTGATCATGTATAAAGACACCATTCAGAAAAAACTGACTGATGAATTGATCAAGTTCTTTCCAATGATAGAAACCATTCAGTTCTTGTAATAAGTATCTTGCAATTAATTGTCTAAATTCATCTATCCTTACAGGATTCAACACTGTATTAAAAAGGCTAATGGATTCCTGTCGAGCGCAGTCAAATACACCAAAACAAGCCTTTCTCAAAGAATGATAATTTTTACCACACTGAGGTTCAGCACTGCATTTCTGGGAATTTGTATTTTTTCCACATCCTTCAAATTGAACTGGCTTTTCTTTCCTTTCCTCTCTTTGTATAGTAGGGCCTCTACTGTTCTGGTTTTGTGTAGCTGCCTTACTCTGTGGATGTAAATATTCACGAAAAATTGTTCTTGGTTTTTTTGCTGCTTCTTCTGTAGCACCAAATCTTTTATTCCCCTTTTCATCAAAGATATTCTTGGTGTTATCTTTGAAATGTCTAAAAGTAGATTTAACTGAATCTGAGAATTTTTTTAGATTTTCCTTCACAGCTTCTTTAGCCTGTTTAATTTTTTCTTTATGATGCCTCACAAACTCCTTGGTTGAATTTTTCATGGCATCAAATGTTTCTTTAACTGAACCCAAAAATGTTTCCTTTGACTTATTTTTAGCCCTACTGTTTCCTCTGCCCCCTTTCTTTTTTCCATCAGTTTCTTGTTTTCCATTTTGATCTTTTGCCTCAACATATAGTCTTTCCCACAAGTCAGAACGCTGCTGTTCAAATGTTAGCTTCTGCTCCAGCTCAGTGAGTCTTCCCCGTAAGGTTTCTATTTCCTTTTTTTCAGCCAATACAGTGGGAGAGTATGGGTCACCATAGGACTGTCTAGTGATTAACTGCTGAAGTTCCATCTTTAAGGCAACAGTTCTTAGTCGTTCTCTCTCCAGTTCTCTTCTTAGCATCTTTGCTTCTGCCAGCAGAGTCTCCCTTTGATTAAGGAAGCTATTTATTTTCTGCTTTTCCTCTTCCAAATGTTGCCTAAGTTTCTGATTTTCACTAACTAATTCAGTACTTGTTCCTTTATCTTCCAGTATCCTAATCTGTTCTCTTAGTCTCCTTAGCTCTTCCTGTAATGAAGATAAGGCTTTTTCTTCCTTCTCCAGAGATGATCTTAAATACTGATTTTCTGTAGCAAGGTTCTTTTTCTGACTTTCAAAGGACATTTTCTCTGTTTCAGTAAAGGTCCAACACCTTGCAAGGTTTTCTTTCAATGACTAGTTTTTTTTGGAAAAGAAGAAAGAAAAATGGTCAAGTGTTTTAAAAGCTGAATTTATATCTTTAATGTACAAGAACTACCTAGTATACTTCAGTATCTTTATTTCTGGAGAAACTATCCCCTGGGTAATATTTTCAATAGTATAAAAATTGGAAAATACAAGGATTGTATGCAAGAAATGCACAACAGAGAGCTATATCAAACTAAGAATAATAACATGATGAAAAGAAATTAAAGACAGGAAAAAGTTAGCTAGAGCTGGGTTTATCTATAATAGGATTTTTAAATAAATAGGGATCCTACTGATTAATGTTTTCCATATCATAAGAAATCCTCACTGGTTTCTGGACCCATTTACAAGTCAGAAGAAGAAAAGATGGCTTTTTTGACTATAGAACTCGATCTCTCCTGAGGAGGTTCCTGGAGAAGTTAGACCAGCTAAAGGCTTTTCTGATCCTTAGGTGGGAAAGATTATGTTTAAAGGTACAGCTAGAGCTGACTTTAGGCCTCAAAAGATTTTGTGTGTAGTCAGTACACCCTTTGAAGGAAGAAACATTTCAATAATTTTAGTCTTATTTGAAAGACCATAATCCTATGCAAGTTAACATTTCTAGATAAATGCAAGTAAATCATCCCAAGGTCTACAAACACTTCAGAGGACAGGCTGAATCTTGACAACATTGTAACTAATTTCCTCAATTTCAAATAAACTTCTGAAGCAAATGTAATCCAGATTACTCATGTAGCTCTAAAGCCAGCATCTGAATTAGTGAGAAATCATGTTCAATCAAGTTTACAGAATTTTACTGCAGTTCAAGGTAGCCTTAACTGATACGATTCTTCTTTCAACATATGCATTAACAAACATTGAAATATTAAACAATATGCTTCAACAGGTTCACAGTAACACCATAAATTCATGGATAGCATTATTCCGTCAGCTAAAATATCTTAATGTATAAATCCCTAAAATGATAGTTATATTTTACTTAATTTAGTTATTCCATTTAAATCAGACCAGCAAAGTAAGTGATTACAGAAACAAGAAAAAAAAAGTCCTTTAAAAGACTGACAATATTTTTCACTCAAAAAATAACCATTTGAAATGGTTGCTTTGCTGCCTGGCTCACTAATCCTCAGAGAAGAAATTAAAATTTAACTACAGTCATTTCATCTACTCTCCCTGCATGAAAGAAAACAGTCTCATCTATGCAAGAGCTGTGGACTACAGAGTAAAAAACACTCATGTAGCACTATCTTTAAATGCAGAGGCATATGCAAGCCAGAGTGACTGGAGGGTATAACATTCCTCATCCAGAAAACTCAATAATCTTGGAACAAGTGACTGATAAACAGATGCTGGACAGTTCTTCCATGGAGATCTTCAACATGTGAACCACACTTAACAGCTGGAAACGAGATCTGCAAAAACTGTTCTGGTAAAGATCTATGCATGGCAAGTCTCCTAAAAGCCAGCAACACCCTATGGAAGCAGAAACCATGGTGGCGAAGAAGAAAATGCCTACTCTTTCTATAACATTCGCTGCTCTAGGTTGGGGAAAAGAGCACTATTAACAATTATTTTCAGTAATTCCTCCCTGAAAGATACAATTTAGGTGTCAAATGGGATTCTGTCTTCCCAAGAAATACAATCATAACCCTATCATACATAAATTGTGAAGGAAATATGGAGGAATGGAGGGAGAAAGGAACAACTTACTTTTCTAGCCTTAGTTTATCTACAATCACTACACCTCTCCTAGGGAAGAACTATATAGGAAACCAGCCTGGTAACTAGACAAAATGAATGGTACAGTCCTGCTGGATATAGGTAGCTTTTAGGCAGGAAAGCATAACATGCTCCCCTTCCAACAGAACTAGCAGGAATCAGAGCAAAAGGACTAGCTGACACTTTAAAAGAAGATCTTATGGCTATATGACCACAAACTCTTTTCCTCTCACTGACTGAAAATGTTTTGCTTAGCTCTAAAGAAATATTAATTATAATATAGCATAGTGGTTTGGAATAAGTGCTTTGGAGTCAGATACTTGGAATCAAATCCAACTTTGCCAGTTGGTAGCCTTGGGAAATTTACTTAACCTTTCTGAACCTCTTTCTCATTTATAAAATAAAATTATTACTTGCTTACTTCACAGAAGTGTGGTGAGAAATAAGAGAAATACTGCATATGATGTACTTTTGCTATGAATAGGACATAGTGCTCAATTAACAATTACCAATATTATTACCGATTTACTAATCTGCACTGCACTTGTATCTAAATAGCACAAAAATTGTGGTTATCACAATTTTTTCCTTTGTTAGTGGTACACACCTTATAATCTATAAAAGACTCTTGCTCCTGTTGACACTGGGAAAGATAATCCTTCATATCATTCAATTCATCTTCATGTATCTTTCTGACCAACTGTTGACGTTTCTGAATCTGAATTGTACCTGAAATGAAAATTTTTATTAGAGATACATAACTAACATATTATGACTACTAATCTTTTCAAATATTTAATCTATATATCATCTAAATACTTGATCTGGACAGTTTTTTTTTTTTCCCCAAAGTATCAGCATTTCACTGTCCTATAAAAATTGATTAAACTGAGAATAAGTGCAAGTTCATGGAACCCATTCATCAAATGGCAATAAATGTTAATCATAATGTAAACCAGGCCTAGTAGGTTAATTTATTTTATAGCATACACCAAGAATCATTTAAGCCCTTCACTATCATCTTGATTAAAACAAGCCAGCCCACGTTACCCAACAAAGAAAAACTATGTAATATTTTTACCCTACTATATTAAAGGCATTCCAAGTTTTTGTTTTGGGGGATCTTTGAAGTAGGTAAGTGTTTCATCCCCTCTTCCACAGACATAGAAACAAAAAATGATGTTTATTCACAGGTTATAGTCAATAAGGAAAAATAAAAATGAACTTCTATATTTTTTCTCACTGTATTATACCTAAATGATATAACTTTCTAACAAAAGCCCAAAAAGTATAGCAGGGAAATACCTAAACAGAAGTACTGCTGGAAGTACAACTCAAATGGCTATCTGCTGCTATGTCCCCTAGCCAACATTCTGTGGGCCAACCTGAAGTGACAGAAACTGCTGCTCTTTTTTCATGAGACCATGCAGAGACACCAAAACTGGATACCACCATCCCTATCCCAGCAGTGATAAAAGAATCCTAAACTAACCAGGATTCTGAAATATTTTCACTCTAAAAATCAAAATGTTACTTTTACCAAGACATGCTGTTCACATGCTGCTACATGTTTCATGCATAAGAGAAAAACAAATCACAAACAAAAACAAGGCAAAATACATTTCACGAAGTTCTTACATACTGATACATACACAAATATGTAAAGACAACACAGTATCTTGCAACAAAAGGGTGTGTAATGATAACTTACTATTTCTTCCCTTATTGCTATAAAAATTGTTTTAATTTATTCAAAACATCTTGGAAAACACTAGAAAGAAAACTTTTACCAAATTAGACACAACTGTTAGATATACTAAATGCCTGTTAACAGCTCTGATATTCTGTGTTAGGATTCACATCTTTTTAAATTTTTCAGTTTATCAAAGTGGGAAACTTCTTTCTACTTCTAACATTTTCATGCCACACTATCAAATTCCTCAAAAGAATCTCAGATTTTTTTAAAATGTTGAAATGAATTTATCCACAATTCCCATTACAGAAAACCTCTTCCTATTTCAAACTGTTAAGAGGAGGAATTCCTTTGCCCACTGAAAAAGTATCCTAAAACTATCTGTTAAGACCTGAATCCAAGGTAATATTCACACATAGTATATGTTTGATGACTGTTTTAATGTGGCCTTTTTCAATCTGACTAACCAGCCACTGGGTTTTTTTCCCTGCATCTTCATTGCCTAACAGTCAAGTGTTACCACCCAAGGCACAGTCTTTGGTCTTCTGGTCAGGTCTACAAATTCTGCTTAACATCATACACTGACATAGTTTCTGCTATCACTCCTATAAGACTTCTCATCAACACAGACAGTCTCAACTTCTCACCAGAGCTTCCAGTCAGTATATCCAGCTGCCTGTTCGGCACAATTTTTTAGAAGACTTCCTGAAAAATCTAACGTCAAACACACACCTTAACCATTCTAGAGTAAAGTTGGGTAAAAACAAACCAAACTGAGCTCACCATGTCTTTACTTAAGCATCTAGCAAAACTCTTTACCTAAGCATCTAGCAAAACTCTTTACCAGTAATATCCAACACAAAAAGTAAAGCAAAATGAAATAAGCTTCAGTGGCAGAGAGATTCCAAAAGGAGCCGAGAGGTCACTCTGGTGGGCACTCTTATGCACACTTTAGACAACCCTTTTTAGGTTCTAAAGAATTGGGGTAGCTGGTGGTGGATACCTTAAACTATCAAACTACAACCCAGAACCCATGAATCTCGAAGACAGATGTATAAAAATGTAGCTTATGAGGGGTGACAATGGGATTGGGAAAGCCATAAGGACCACACTCCACTTTGTCTAGTTTATGGATGGATGAGTAGAAAAATAGGGGAAGAAAACAAACAAACAGACAAAGGTACCCAGTGTTCTTTTTTACTTCAATTGCTCTTTTTCACTCTAATTATTATTCTTGTTATTTTTGTGTGTGTGCTAATGAAGGTGTCAGGGATTGATTTAGGTGATGAATGTACAACTATGTAATGGTACTGTAAACAATCGAAAGTACGATTTGTTTTGTATGACTGCGTGGTATGTGAATATGTCTCAATAAAATGAAGATAAAAAAAACAAAAAACAAAAAAACAAAAAACAGTTTTGAACAAAAAAAAAAAAGTAAAGCAGCTAGCACACTTTCAGGAATGTATTCAATAAACCACCAATATCCCAAGTATCCAGGCTGAAAGTCCTACTTTCCATTATTCCTTCAGTGTCCCTCATTTCCTCAACCTTCCTTCTATCCTCACTGTCACTATAGTTGTCAAGGCCCTCATGACCAAGTATCTGGATTATTAAACCTCCTAGCTGCCTTCTAGTCTTTCCCATACCACTTACTCTTTCATTCTTCCTGTACTTTTTTTCTAAAAATACTGCTGTCAGTTCACTCTACGAATCAAACTCTCGATTCTAAGATGCTCTACAATACAACAGAATCCTATCTATTCCAACCTTATATTCCATTATTGCTAAATGCCCATTATGCAATAGCACAGTCACAGTCTTCTCACTGTTCCCAAATCCAGCAAGTTTACTTCTTCCTCAGGTTATCATAGTCTCCATTGCAGTAATGTTCCACCTTCCCTTCCTATCATAAGCTTAGACTAGGCCCAGCTCAAATCCTACCTCCACTTAATAATTGTATCTTCTGAGCTGTAATTCTTAACTGCTATATCATCTAGTTATATTCTATTCTATTGCCTGCTAAAGACCAGGGCAGCCTATTAATAGTTAAAGCAACTCTGTAAGAAAAACTAAATCAACTGAATTCCCCTGAATATTTAGAATATGGATAGTCTATAAATAAATCAAAGAGTAAGAAAGTGCTTCCTGCATCAAGATTTTTTAAAAACCTTTTCTGTGGTACTTGGCTTTAAATATTTATCTAAATTAAAAATATGGGTTACTTCTGTGCATGTTCATTAACGAGTATGTCCTATACCATGCTGGCATGATGATCCACATGCACAATGATAACCCTGAGGAACCAGGCAAACTCTAAGTCCTCTGTGTCACCAATTGTTACTGACTTGGTATTTGTAATTCCTTAGTCTTAATATCTGAAAAAAAGGAGGTCATACAGTGTTTCTAAACTAAAATGTATGCTTACATATAATATTTCTCTCCTTCACATTTCTAAATGTGTTAGAGCTAAAGTGAAGTAGCCTTTTCAAGACCAAATATGTGTTCTTTCCTTACTTAGAAGTGACCATCTGCAGAGTTTTTATACAACTATACCTCTGCTTCCATTGGTCAACATCTATTTAATCGCTGTTGAAGTACTTGAAGAACCGGAAACAGTGCCAAATACCTGAAGAACACTGTTTTACTACCCTGATTCGTGCTAGTTTTCTCTTCCAGCATAGATTCAACACTCTAAATTTATGTGGAGCCAAGGCTGGTGAATATATGGAGTGATTCACTTAGATAGACTGTTTCTGTTAAATGTTTATAAAGAAAAATGACTAATTATGGGATGCAATGACTGACTTCATGGTGGAGGATGGCTCTGAAAGCAACTCCAAAGATTTCTTAGAAGTGCTGAGATTGGAACCAGAATTAAGAAAAAAATGGGAATTCCTTTAAGTAGTGACCTAGAACAGCTAAACGTCATTCAGGTAAATTCTTATATATGTTTTTTAAACCAATCTCATTTCTATATAGAATTACTTCATACTATGTGTCATTCAGGTTTTTCATATTCTAAAAAGGCAAATATAAAAAAGTACAGGAAAATGTTTTATTAAATATAATCAGAGCAAATTTTACAAGTAAACAAAATCCTAAAATAATTCCTCAATTTTGAAAGCAAGCCTCTCTAATCGATCTTTCTACAAAACAGTCAAAAGGTCATGCAACTGCTGGGTTTTTAATGCAATCTGGATTAATATTAAAAGTCAACATCCAAAAAAAATTTTTAGTGAAAAAAAATATATATATATAAAATAAGATCTTCTCTTTGTTACCTTCATGTTTACCTGTGGGGGGTAGGGGGGGAAATCACACTCAAAAAACATATTGACACATTTGTTCCAGCCAGATAGTAAAAAAATTAAATCTATTTCAAATCAAATCTCATTACAACAAACGTCAAAGGAGGATACAATTTATAGTATCTCAGTATCAAATTCAATCAGGCATCCATTAGGAGTCTAAGTACTTATATTTATTAATATAAAGTCAGATATAAGAAGAAACACATTTTACTGACTCGAGCTTTAAAGTATTGTCTTCATGAAGTTATTATATTATAGTATGTTGAATAGTATATCTTTTCCATAAATCAACATAAGGCATGTGTCATTCTTTAATCTCTGTATAAGGAACATGCATGCTTTGCAATAATTGGTCCCATGTTACAGAAACCTGTGTGCCTGCAAAGTAAGTGATAAGCTGAGAGGGTAATACACTTGAATGAAGGGATGTAAATACATGTGGAAGTTGTATTCACTACCTATTTCCCTCGCTACTAATCTTTGAAGATATCTGGTACATTTGACCTGAGTAACTTAAAATTTAATGATTAAATTCAGCTTCAATTATAATTATTAACTGATCAATGACTGTTAGCATGACACCTAGGTATGGCAATTACAAAATAATAGCCAAAATTTAGGCTTCTGACCTACTAGATCCTATGTTATTAAGTAAATAAAACTTTTTTTAATAGTGGGAGGGACTAAAAGTCTCAAGGGATGGCCACATATTGGGCTAAAGCTCCAGAGACATGTTTCTATGTAGTTATAAAGATTCACTACAGATGGTCACCGAAGATCACAATAAGGTGGGAAGTGTGAGAATCGATGCATTCTAGAATTGAAAGGAACATAGGATTTCCTCAAGAGGGTTGTTAATCCACAAAATTATAAACAAAGGCAAACAGAAAAATCGCTTCGTGCCACTAGAACAAAGGGAGGGGACTGGCTTATTCAGTGCTGTACTCCTCGTGCCTAAGTCAATGCTGGCACAGAGCAGGTGTTCAAAAAAATAGATAAATATGTTATATGAACAAATTATTTCAGATTAAATTAAACTATAAATGAAAATGTTACTCCCCTCAAACAGAAACCTTTTAAAATACTTTAAAAGTACTTAAAAAGCTAGCCAATGAACAGAATATGCTCAATCCAAATTAGTTTCAACAAACAACTTTACCAGGTGGGCTCTAATTTTTTGTACAGAAACAGGGTTAGGCAGCGCTGCAATCTACGCAGGTTTAAAAAAATAAAAAAAAAAAAAATAAGAGGCACCCACGTAGCTGCTTCCCTCTTAATCAGTAAAAAACAAAAGTTTATTAACTCTTCACTTTATTTTTCTAATTTACATGCCAAAGTTAATTACAACTAGCCCTTTTCTGAAAAATATGCTAAACATGTCTCTTTGTTAGCATACCAATTTCTACTGCAAGGAGCTAGCAAAAAAGGAATATTCAAAAAATTAAACTAGAATATATAAACCAACAAACCAAAATAGTTAATATAAGGCAAACTAACATTTGTGAAGTTGACAAGATCTAAGACATATTTCTTTTGAATGTGTTTATTTCAAAATTCTAGTAGAGCATAGTGTGTGAATTTTCAGTTGTCTAACACTCCTGTCTTTGTTTCAATATATACCTTAAGTCAGAGACTCAATTGTGAGTCTCCTAAATGAAAAAGAAATACCACATGGAATTCTTCTTCACAACCAAAACTTCTAAGGGCTTTGAATTAATAAGACAATCAATACACATAAACACTGGCAAGTACAATACTGAGTAAACTATGAAGAGAAACTACAAAATGAATATATTCTCAATTCACATGACTCATGGAAGCAGCAATAAAGGTCACAAAATACACTTACATAAAGCCTGAAATTTCAGTAGAAAAAATGAGCACTAATTACTGTGCTCAAATGTAACTATTTCAACTGGGATTTAAATATTCCTCCTTGTAAAGACAGAGTTGTAATGAGCTTAATTGTGATTCTAAATTAAAATGATTTGTCTAATGGTGGGCATTTCAGATTTTTAATCTGCTGTTTATCATTTTAAAAGAGCCACAAACATACATACTACACTAATCCTTACATTTCTTAAATAAATAACTACTACCTCAAATAACTGAAAACAGCTTTGAGATAGGTAGCACTATTCCCATTTCCAAATGAGAAAAGTGAGGCTCAAACAGGTTGCAAGTGTTCCGGGGTCAAATATTTAATTAATGATGGCACTGAAAAAAGATCCCAGAATTCATCCCTCTTATTTAATTGCTCCTACACTACAATGTCAGTCTATATAAAACAAATTTTCAAATACTTACCATAGAAATGTCCAAATCCCATGCTAACTGCAATCACCAAAGCAAGTATAACACATTTATTGAGACCACTGCTGAACTGGTACTTATACAACTTCTCCCTGGAAGGTTCGGTTTCTCGTTCAGCAAGTAGCCGCTCTTCAGATTCTGAACTAGAAACAGTCTTCTTCCTAGCACGGCGTCGTCTAAAGGCATGACTGGGCTGAGGACTGGTGTCATCACTACTTGATTCGTCGTCGCTAGGTTGAGATGAAAATACTATTTTAAAAAGAAAAGTGTAGGTAGTTAGGTCTTAAAAATTTAAGAAAAGTTTTCCCAGTAAATATGATTTAGAATTAATCAATACCATCCCTACATGCCTTTTTACATGAAACAGCCAAAAAAAAACAAAAACAAAAACACAAGTACTCAAGTTTATCAACATAAAGCCAAAACATAAAAGATTTCAACTGTGGAGCACAGAGTCTGCTAAGCATATTCTGTGCCTTTAAGGGCTTATCTACCTCTTTTTTTTTTTTTTTTTTTAAATCCCTTTGTAGTTTATACCATTAGAATAATAATCATTCATTCTTATAGCCTATTAAATTTCATTGCCATTAAGCCATATGAACAAGTACTATTTGGGGAAGGAATAAAAAGCCTCTAGCAGTTCATTCAATTTGAAACAGGTAATTTAAGCTCAACTGTTTAAGGAACACAGGAAACTATACAAGCAGTTCCTGTGATTCACAATGTACAACAAATACTAAAACTCATCCTTGGGTGTATCTAGTCCCTAGTTTCATTTCCATCCTATTTGCCCATAATCAAAGTTCAAAGTACTATAGTTTAAATATTAGGTTTCCAGAAGTCAGATGAGCCCTTCCCTTCGACTGCCACTCTTACTAGAAGGTTATTAATTTCACCCTCTAGTAAACATGTCAGCATGAGGAAGTGACACAAAAGCTATCTCCGATATTAAGGACTAGTCTGGTGCTGCTGCTTTATGGAAAGAATAGTAAGGAACAATAAACAAAAAAAATGCCATAAGAAATCTCAAGGCCTGGGAAACGTATTCGTTGGAAAAATCACCTTCGTTTTTTTTTTAATGCACAATTTCTTAACACTGTTTCATATATCAACAAACTATATGTTGACACAGAAGAATTAGATCACTCAGTAATAACTTCCATAGACTAGTTAGAAGAAAAAGAAAAGCACTAAAAGGGTAAATTGTGAACCTGAATTTTATATAAGGGGCTCTAACACAACAAACATCCATGCTTTAAAAAAGCAAAACAGTTCTTCAGAAGACAGGATATCCATGCCACAGGAAAGCTGGTGTTTTAGGTTAGGCAATACTTTTCAAAGATGTATTATGAAGGATTCAGTTAAGTTTCACACTTACAACAACAAACACAAAGACAGACGGCACTATTGAATGAATGAATATTCCTAATATTTAGTGATATAGATGCCACTGAGAGATCTTTTGGCCATGACCCTTATGCCCATCATATTTATCTGGTTATTCTTGATCACTAGTTTTCCCAAGATGCCGTCGCCTCAGCAGTGAGGTTACATTTCTTGGACAAAGAGAAAGAAAGGAAGACTTAAACAAAGCATTACATAATACAAAGGCATTCATGATCACGGCTGGAAGTATTTAAGTCACTCTTTCTCACATAATATTGAGACAGGTAAATGTAAAAACAAACCACTTGTCTATATTCTTTAAATAAATTTTCAATTCTACCTTATACATTGCCTTCATTATATAATCAAAGTAAACCATCTAACCCATATTAATAAATTCACATCCTTATCTAATGCTTCCATCTTTTTTAACCCATAAGTATGATAGCTGAAATACTGTGATGTTTACACGTCTTTATTTAAAGCTTAATTTGGCCCACAGTCCAAGATGCAAGCAATGCAAAGTCATGCAATAAGCTTAGCCAGCTTTTTTACAAGACCAATTTTGAACACCTGTTTAGAGTATCACAGATGACAACAGGTATTTGTAAAACACTAGATAAATAGTAAATGTGACTAGGCACACTCAGCTCTAGAAAAGCTGATCAGAATTAGTCACGCCACCTTGGAAAGCGAGTTGGCTAGGAACATGGTGTTTCAGCTGATCATCCCATCCCCTTATGCATTCTGGAATCTTCCACAGCTTCTCCCACCACCTTTCTTTTGTGAATAAACAGGAAAAAAAGATGTATAAAGCTTTATTATAAAGAATGAACAGGAAAAAAGAATTAAAAATACTTCTTTTAAATACCACTTAACGCTGTTATCTATGCTACATCAAAATCTAACAATTGTGCCTTTTTAACATATTTATAATATAAACTTTTCTACAACTACCAAATCGCTCTTTTGGGGAAGGGAGAGGGTCCTCTAGGAGGGAGTGGGTAGTGTTCTTAAATCAACAATATCTACATTGCCACAAGAATCTAATTTAGAATAAAAAAGTTGAGTTGAAATCCTATAAAGATGGAGAAGAAAGGGAAAGGGAAAAAATAAAGTAAGTAATGGGGTAGCATGAAATTAACAAACCAAGAAAAAAAGAATGGAGATAAGGGAGAGAGAACAAAAAGCTAATGGCAAGTGATTTGTATATAGTATTTCAACATGGTCGAAAACTCCATTTTTTGTTTTTTTTTTTACATTTTGTTTATTGAAACAATTCCTTTGGAAGGGATAGCAATAGATAAAAAATACACCTAATAAAATATTCCTTTTAACTGCATCTTCAAAACTCCCCTAAGAAAGCCAAGTTCAGAAAGAAGATAAACACTAGAATGGATATTAAAGTGTCCAAGTTCCTCAAGTTCCTCAAAATATCAACATTGTGTAATGTCAGTTTCTAAAATGTCTGCTTACACCCTTCTGCATTCTTCCTCCTTCAATTTGACTCCCTTATCTGGCCCAGGAATATTCTTAAATGAAACCAGCATCTATATTTGGGAGGTGGAGGGAGAATACTTGAATACAGCATAAATCCTGAATTAAAAAGTGATAAAATTTGATGACCAAAAAGGATTCTAAAATCAAGCATTAATAAAGCCCTCATAAATGAATGTACTATATATTCTACTCTGACCACTAAGAGTGCCAGATGAGAATTTAGATGTTTGAATAAAGTATTTTCAAGCTCTTGTTTATAGACAAACTACTTGATATACTAATTGAAGACAACTCATCTTTAAATGAGATAGCTAAGAATCTCCACTTGACATTTCATTAGCTAAATCTGGAATGACAGAAATTCTACCTTGTCTGATTCTGGTTACAAATGTAAATATTAAGAACAATAAAATCTTAAGAAAATTATCTGAAATTTCCATCAGGAGATACAGATGTTCCTGTATTTCCCTCAAATTAGGAAATTCCTAGAATCATTAGCAATGTTCTAAGGTGTCTCTCCCATAATTCACCTTAAGCTATAATTGTGGGTTAATAACTGATGGTTAATTATAGGTTTATTTCTTTATGTTCCAGGAATTTTAAGTCTGAAATCTTGTATCACTTAGAAAGATATTCTATACACTCCTAAAACTGAGCCAAAGAATTATGGAAGGAATTAGCTCAGCAACTCACATTTTAATCCCTAAATTTTAATCTGAACAATGGGCATTAACTGTACGAAGAATGTGATTATAATAGGTACATTTTTGTAGCACAATCTAACATGAAAGATCCAAAGGTCAGGGCTTTGGGATACTACTGTATCCCCAGCTCCTTGAATCCCGTTTGGCATGTGGTAGGCACTCAATAAATGCTTGCTGAATGACTAATCACTTACTGGATAGGAGAGACTTCAGTAAGAACTTTCACTATTTCTGTTAATATAAAATTTGTTCTACTGTAAGCAAAATTCTTAACATTCTCCTGTTTTTGTATAATCGCTCAATCTCCCACTCTTCTAAAGATCTAAAAAATGCCAAATATGTTTTGGAATGTCTGAGACATCATCTCTTTGAAGACATGTTTTTATCTTTTATGTAATGAAAAAAGATGATCTGTCTCTATTGTTATAACAAAGGATTGGTGTGCCCTAGGCCACAGAGTCTAGGAAATCTCTAGATATAAGAGTTTTTACAAAAAACTTTCTTGCGTTTTACCCAAAAATATTCAAAACTTGAGATTCAGGGTTAGAAAACAAGCCATTAAATAAAATGTGGTTATAGGGCTCCTTAAGTCTCTTTTATCAGTATATTTTATATCATCATATAGTTCTTACCAGTTTCTGGCTGACAGAATGTATACTGGCTGCTAGAGGAAGAGCCCATGTTAAAGTCTTCTGGATTCTGTGCTTCTTTGACAATTAGAGATTCTTCTTGGGTTCCAATTTCCTCTAACTTAGGTGGTTCAAGGGTAACAATATCAGAATCATCACTGACAGTTCCAAAATAGACATTGTCTTCAGATGGCTTTTCTTCCTCTACCTGAAGAAGAATCTTAATTTTAGAAATGGTAAATTCAACAATTATTCAACAACCTTATATCTTCTACATAGTTTAAAGTATTACCTACTAAGCGTTATGGTAGTTTGAGGTTAAAACAGAAGATACGATTCCTCCCCAATATGAAAGGACTACACAGGAGAGGACTTAATCTTTTAGCTTGAAAACACCATCAAAACCCTTGGTGACTCTCAGCATCAGGCTACACCACTCCCTTCTCTTACTGGGCTACAGAAGCCAAGCAGCCTGCCATTGCTCCCTATCAACCAGAAAAGTGTCATTCCTGTCGCCACTTCTAGGGGTTTATTTAAACATAACTTTGCAGTCAGGGAGCCCATGAACAACTAATTAAACTTTCCTGGTTACATATGTAATAAATTCCAACACCTATGCCTTATAGTGATCATTTAGCTACCTAGTTTTATCTAGAAGTAAAACTTCAAAGGACAAGATTTAGTGTTCTGAATTTTAAAAAACTTTCATCTTATATATGAACCCTAAAAGCTTAATTTCTCAATATAATTCAAGAATGCAACTTATTTCCAAGGAAAATTACATTACAGGTTAAAATAATAGTGTTTTAACACATTATTAAGAAACCACTTCTCTAAAGTATTGGCATCTCACTGAATCTGGAGTCAAAATAGAAGCTAACTTTATCCTTAAAACTGACCAATTGGTGGAATCTCAAAATTTTTAATGAATGTTGCTTACAATTATAATACTAACAGAAGGCACAACTAGAAATGAAAGCTTTAATTAGTATTCTCTAAGGAATACTGTTTATCATACATCCATGGAGTAAAATACAAGTTTACCTCAAGGGCTGACTTTGTTTCTTCCAAAGTTGGATAAGCAGTTTCTCCCATTAACACTGTGCCATTTTGGCTGCTTTCTGATATAGAGAAAAGATCAATTAAATTATTTCTTCATATAAAACACCTTGACTTTTTGATAGACTAGCTATAACTATAATCTGGGTAGATAAAATCTATTCCTAATTTGTTAAAGTGGATTTAATCAAATTTCACATATAATTATACTAGCCACCCTGCTACTGAAAAGAAGATCCTGTATTTCAAAGAAATTATTTTAAACTGTCAGGGTATAATTTTAAATACTGAACTGAACTCATTTAAGACCTGTTAAGAATTCAAATCAAAGCTAGTTTGACAAAGTAAATAAAACCTCTACCTTACAATGCCAAAGTACTTAATCCAAGGTGTGTGTAAAATCCATTAATATGGAAAATCCATTCTCAGATACCTAGTGTTACATTTCCTGAATTCTCAAAAGTTCATCCAACATTCCTAAAGGTACCACTACTCCAATGACAGTAAATGCTGGCTAACACAGAAATCGAAACTATTGCTTCAAATTATAAAAGTTTTACAATAAAAATAAACTATACAAAACAAAGACTCAAAGAACGTGGAAAACAAGATTTTATATGAATCTCCTCAAAGGGAAAACATACAAATAGAAAACTGTGTTCCCAATACTGTATTTTTGATGAAAGCAGCTATAAAATATTAACAAGTTTAAAATAATATTTAAACTATATAATAAACATATAAAATTTAAAGCATTAAAAAAGAACACATGCCAAATGTTAATAGCAACCATCTCCCAATAAAAGAATTAGAGGTGGTTTTAAATTTCTTTTGCTTATCATTATTGTTTCCTTCCACTCGCAGACATTTCTTACGTACTTTAACCTCTCTGAAAAACAGAAACACCATTTTCATGTCTTATACAGTTCCTAATAGATGATTAACTTAATTTGGCGATAACACTCCTTAACAAAGATGTACTTGGGTTTATATATGTGAATATATGCATTTCTTGGGAAAGACCACCCACAGTTTTCAGATTCTCAAAAGGACCTCTGAGGAAGAGGGGGCAAGATGGCGGCATAGGAGGTGTAGAATTTAGTTAGTCCTCTAGAGCAACTAGTAAATAGCCAGGAACAACTATTAAATAGTCTGGAACAACTGTTGGGGGACATCCACGACCAGACACAAATTGTATACCAGTCTGAATGGGTGCAACAACTGAGACTGCAACATAGAACTGTAAGTAAAGCTCCCCAAATTGCAGAGCTGGCACCCCTCCCCCACTGGTACAGCAGGCTGAATTGCAACACTTCCCTGTGGAAAAAAAGAAGCAGTCTATTGGAAGCAAGGGAAAGTAACTCAACCAAGCTCCAATTACAGTTTTAATTAACAAATCTGGACTAGTGAATAAGAGCACAGATAAACCCAGAGCAAGCAGGAAAGGAACCCTAAAGTCTCTTCCAGGAAAGAGGAGGCAGGACTGACAGAAAAAACTAATAACAGATACATAAAAACAGAAGGCTTCTGGAGATGGCTGAGCTCAGAATACTGGAAAAGGGCTGAGTCCCAAGCAAAGGAGCACATAGAACCAGGTACCAACTTTGGTCAACCAGCAAAACTGGGGGGCTGGGGACTAGATCTGAAAGGGGATTTCTTTCTTTTTCCTTTTTTTCTCCCATTCTAAGTAGCTCATTAGAGAAAACTTAAGGCATTTTCAATTGTCAGCACTAACCCAGGCAACGGTGGAGTTAAGAGAGTCAGACAAAGGAAGAAGTCAAGTTTAGGAGATTAACTCCCAGGAAAAGGAGGGTGGGGCCCAGCACAAGTGGCTGCCCTCCCACAGAGAATTCATACCCCAGGACCTTGGGGTGGCGTGGGGAACAGAAACAATTTAAGCTTGGCTTCTGACACCCTCAACCCCTGGCCAGGACAGGGTCCACTGAGAATTAAAGGCACCCCCACCTCTTTATAATAGTGGGGAGCTGTGAGCTGAAAAGCGCCACCTGCTAGGCAGGATAGGGAAAGCACAATCTACTGGCTCTGACAATCTACTGGGTCTCAACCTCAGGGAAACCTGATACTAATTACACCAGCCTGTCTGGTTTGGGAAAATCTGATTGAGGTAATCAAGGAAACCAGATGCACAGACAACAAAAAATTACAAGTCACAATAGGAAAGACGAAGATATGGCCCAAAGGAACAATCTTACACTTCAAGTGAGATACAGGAGTTGAGACAACTAATTAAAGATGTTCAAACAAATATGCTAAATCAAATAAACGAAGTGAAGGAAAATATGGCAAAATAGATGAAGGCTATAAAAAAGACACTGGGTGACCAAATGGCAGAACTTATTGGAATGAAAAGCACAAAAGAAGAGATGAAAAACAAAATGGAAACCTACAAGAGCAAATTTGAAGAGGCAGAAGAAAGGATTCATGAACTGGAGTACAGGATATCTGAAATCCTACACACAAAAGAACAGATAGGGAAAAGAATGGAAAAATATGAGCAACATCTTAGGGAATTGAATGATAAAATGAAGTGCATGAGTATACAGGTCAAGGGTGTCCCAGAAGGAAAAGAAAAGGGAAAAGGGGCAGAAACAATAATAGAGGAAATAATCACTGAAAATTTCCCATCTCTTATGAAAGACATAAAATTTCAGATCCAAGAAGCCCAGTGTACCCCAAACAGAATAGATCCAAATAGACCTACTCCAAGACACTTAACAGTCCGATTATCAAATGTCAAAGACAAAGAGTGAATTGTGAAAGCAGCAAAAGCGATCCATCACACACAAGGGATGCTCAATAAGACTATATGCAGATTTCTCAGCAGAAACCATGGAGGTGAGAAGGAACTGGTATGACATATTTAAGATACTGAAACAGAAAAACTGCCAACCAAGAATTCTGTATCTGGCAAACCTGTCCTTCAACAATGAGGGCAAGTTTAAAATATTTTCAGAAAAACAGACAATGAGAGAGTTTGTGAACAAGATACCTCCTCTACAAGAAATACTAAAGGAAGCACTACAGGCAGATAGGAAAAGACAGGAGAGAGAGGTTCGGAAAAGAATGCAGAAATGAAGGCTATCAGTAAAGTTAAAAAGAGAGAGAGAAAAAAATAAAAATAAGATATGACACATAAAATCCAAAAGACAAAATGGTAGAGAGTAGACATTACATGTGAAATTAGCCAGAAACAAAAGGACAAATACTGTGTGGTCTCACTAATATGAACTAACATTAATGAGCAAACCTTTAAAATTAAAGTTGAGAACACAGGTTATCAGGAGATAGAAAGAGGGTAGAAATCAGGCATTTGATGCTGAAGGAGTACAGCACGTTCAACAGGATTGGTATAGATCCAGAAATAGATAGCACAAGTACTCTAAATGAAGATGAGTATGAGTATGGGTGAAAAAGGAAGGCTAGGGGCATATATGATACCAGAAAGAAAGAAAGAGGATAAAGACTAGGACTGTATAACTTAGTGAAACCTAGAGTGCTCAATGATGGTGATTAAGTGTACTAATGTAAGAATGTTTGTACATGAGGGAGAACAAATGAATGTCAACATTGCAAGGTGTTGAGAACTGGATGGTATAAGGGGAAAAATGCAAACTAGAATTTACAGTTAACAGCAGCACTGTAATATGCTTTCATGAATCAAAACAAAGGCAATATAACCAAGCTAAATGTCTATAAGAGGGGGTAGTGGTGGTATATGACCTTTTCATTGTATTTTTTCTTCTCTTTTTATCTTCCTTTTTTTTTTTCTCCTCTTCCTCTTTCATTGCAGAAGAAATGGAAATGTCCACATATAGATTGTAGTGGTAAATGCATAATTATGTGATTATACCAGGAATCACTGATTGTTTACTTAGGATAGATTGTATGGTGTGTGAATAAAACTGTTTAAAAAATAAAACAGAGAGATACAAGTGCTGGAGAGAATGTGGAGAGAAGGATGTACCTATTCACTGTTGGTGGGGAAGTAGAATGGCACAGCCCATCTGGAGGGCAGTGTGGTGGTTCCACAGGACACTAAGTATGGAGTTGTCATATGGTCCTGCAACCCTGTTATTGGTTGTATAGTTGGAGGAACTGAGAGCGGGCACATGAGTGGACATTTGCACACTGGTGTTTATGGTGGTAGTATTCACAATTTGCAACGGATGGAGGTGGCCTAAGGGCAAATTGACTGATAAACAGAATAGTGACCTGTGGCATATACACACAATGGAATACTGAGTGGCATCAAGAAGGAATGAAATTGTGAGGTATGCAACTAGGTGAATAGATTGTGAGGACAGCTGTCTTTTCATTTCTGTCTTATTTCACTCAAACATTATAACACCTCACTAATATGGACTAACAATAATGTGCTAACTCATAACTGAATCTGAGAACATGGGTTATCAGGGGAATGCTTATGTCAAGTTTCCTAGACTGTAAGCTCTTACAGCAGTCACATCTATTCATGAGTTGTAACAGTTACTTCTAAATTCTGACACACCGAGCTGTTTGCATGTGACCTGGTCAGCCCTGGAGCTTTGGATGTCTGTGTGGCACTTGGGACTCAGAACCACAGTTCAGCAGCTGTGAGTGTCGGCATTGCCCCATGCAGCAACTGTTAAAGAGGCTGAAAAGGAGACCAGACTTCAATTGGAGATAGGAACGAAATGGACTTGGTTGAGATTGTGGAAGATCAGACTAAAGGGTACAGAATGGTATTAACTGTGTTTTAAAACTTCAGCTCCTGTGTGGGATCAAAGGAAGAGATGTTTATTTGGTGCAAAATCTGTATTGTCTGTAGAACACTATATAATTTAACTTGTACGGTAAGTTAATTCAAACATCATAATTACATGAAACCTTGAACAGGGAGTGAGATCTGGTTGGTTTGTACACTTAGCATTAAGCCCCAATATATTCCAGAGTAATTTGGATAGAGAATAAAAAGTATTTACAAAGCCCCCTTGAGGGACTGGGGAAAATGTGGAAATATTAAACTTCCCCACCTGGGGAATTCCTGATATTCTCGCAAGCATTAGGGACTACCAGTTTAGTAGACCAAGCCCTCGATCTTGGGGCTTGCCCTTATGAAGCCTGTTACTGCAAAGGAGAGGCTAAGCCTACTTAAAATTGTGCCTGAGAGTCACCCCCAGAGAACCTCCTTTGTTGCATAGATGTGGCCACTCTCTCTAAGCCAACTCAGCAGGTAAACTCACTGCCCTCCTTCCTACATGTGACGTGACTCCCAGGGGTGTAAATCTCCCTGGCAAGGTGGGACGTGACTCTTGGGGATGAGCCTGGGCCTGGCATTTTAAGATTGAGAAAGCCTTCTGGATCAAATGGGGGAAGAGAAATGAAACAAAAAAAAAAAGTTTCAGTGGTTGAAAGATTTCAAATGGAGTCGAGAGAGCATTCTGGAGGAAACTCCTATGTATTATACAGACATCCCTTTTCAGTTTTTAGTTTATTAGATAGAACAGCTAGAAGGAAATATCTGAAACTGTTGAACTGTAATCCAGTATCCTTGATTCTTGAAGACAATCCTATAACTATATAGCTTATACGGTGTGTCCGTGTGATTGTGAAAATCTTATGGCTCACACTCCCTTCACCCAGTGTATAGACAAATGAGTAGAAAAATGGGGACAAAAAGTAAATGAATAATAGGGGGGGAAGAGGGGTATGGGATGTTCTGGGTGTTCTTTTTATACTTTATTTCTATTTTTATTGTCTGGAGTAATGAAAATGATCAAAAATTGATTGTGGTGATGAATGCACAACTATATGATGATACTGTGAACAACTGTACACTTTGGATAACTGTATGGTATGTGAATATATTTCAGTAAAATTGCAGTTTTAAAAAAAAGGCTCTCTGACCAATAAAAGATGAGAATCAATGTTCAAATCAAAATAATAATCAACACAAAGGCTGAAAAACACTAATAGATATAATCTATTACATTTTTTTATCAAACACTTCCCACATTATATTCCTAAGGGGGAAATGTTCTGTTTAAATTTTAAGGCAATTTTTTTTTAAAGTTCAAGGACTTAAATATAACAATAAATAAGGCATTAATTATTTGGGAGTCAGTATTTCTCTATATACCTATATAACCTAGGTTTCAAATCCCACAGAAAGTAAAACATCGATGAAATACAGTAATCAAATACCATTTTACCACTACTAACCAGAGTACTCTAAAGCATGAGATGATCAATGGAGAAGAATTTAGTAAATCCATTATGATAAATTAATAATTACTAGTCTTAATCAACATTAATAATGAAAGTAAAAGTAAATTAAACTGCCAAAACAAATTCAAGTTAAATCAGATCACATAGTATTTGGTCACTGGTTACAAAGAGTACTTAGAGACCCAAATATATATTACTGTGAATCAACAAACCCCTGGGGCAGGTTGGTGCCACTGGGTTCTGCAGGCCTGCGCACCTAATCCACATTAAAATTCTAGTCCCTCAGTGACCTGTGCTGAGAGATCACTTAGATGAGCCAGAAAGACAGCCCACCTGGAAATAAGGCAAAATTCAATGTCACCCATACTACACACTATTAAAAAAAAACAATTGTTTAAACAACTTACCTCCCTGCTCTAATTCCAATACCTGTGGCTCCTCTTGCTCTAAAAATGAACATTCTGGAGTGAGTTCACGGCTGTCACTGGCTGCACCATGTTCAGAATTCACCATCTCTATATCAGACCCCTAGGGAAAAAGTGATAATTATCAAAAGCGTTGGCCTATCAGCTGCTCAAAGATTGATTTGACTGCATGAAGGTGCAGGTGCTGCCGTACTCTAAGGGAACAGTATCTATACTGATTAGCATTTGTTCATTTCAGTACATAAAAAGGCCTATGGCAAGGAAAAAAAAAGAATGGTGTCGCAGGTTTAGATTCTAAGTCAAGACAGCTCCAACATCAAATACTCTGATGAACACTCTATTTTAAGAGACTAAGCAATGAATCTGAATCCTAGAGGCTAAAAGTTTCCAACCCTAGCTATTTCTACTAATTTACTTCAACTTAACATTTGTGGAATTACTGGGAGCAAGGTACTATGCTAGTTGTAGGATATAAACAAACTCAAATCCAGAATTTAAACTTACAATCTATTCAGAGAACCAGGCCACACGGCAAATATTCCTTACTATGGCAACATATATGTAAAAAATGTTTAAGGGCATACATTAAAATAAAAGCATTAACTCAACAACAAAAAAGATAACCCAATTAAGAAAAAAGGGAAAAGGACTTGAATAGACATTTCTCCAAAGAAGATATAACAAATGACCAATATGCACATGAAGAGATGCTCAACATCATTGGCCATTAGGAAAATGCAAATAAAAACCACAATGAATACCGCTTCACAGCCATGAGGATGGATATTATTTAAAAAAAAAAAAAAAAAAAAAAAGACAAGTGATGGCACTGCTGATGGGAATGTAAACCAGTGCAACCACTGTGGAAAACAGTTTGGCAGTTCTTCAAAAGCTTAAACACAGAAGTATCATTAGACCCAGTAATTCTTAGGAATACACCCAAAAGAACTGAAAACAGGGACATTTCTTATATACCGATGGTTCATAACAGTATTACTCACAATAGCCAAAAAGTAGAAACAACTCAAGTGTCTATCAGCAGATGACAGGATAAACCAAATGTGGTACATACATAGAACGGAATACTTTTCAGTCATAAAAAGGAATTAAGTTTTGATACATGCTGCAATACTGCTGAGCCTTGAAAACATTATGCTACGTAAAATAAGCCAGACACAAAAGGACAAATATTATATGATGTCACTTATATAGAATAAGCAAATTCACAGACACAAAGTAGATCAGAGGTTATTAGGGACTGGAGTATGGGAGGAAATGGCAGTTACTGCTTAATGGGTAAAGAGTTTCTATTCTGGGTGATGAAAAAGTTTTAGTGATTGAAGGTAACGATGGCAGCACAACATCATAAAGTAATTAATGCCACTGAATTGTACACTCAAAATGGCAAGTTTTGTTATATGTTATCGTAATAAAAATTCTAATAAAAAATTTAAAAGTAAATTAAAAAATACAAGTATAAGGATAATGCAGTCTCCTTTCCTTATAAAATTTTAGACTATCCTTTATTCTGGGGTTGTCCCTACTATGATTTCAAACTGTCCTTTCTTTAGTAAAACAGTAGTGAGTAGAGATCTTAGGAGTTTGTCTTTTGCATGTCTTAACTGGCAAAATAAAGTTAACCACTAAAGTTGGTCCTGCCTCCCAATTTTTTATAGTTCACTGAACCAAGTTAACCAAATGTTTAAGCTCTTCTGATACATAACTCAAAACAGCAAAATTTAAAAAGAATTCATGGAAGGAGTGGCTTTTGAGTCATGCCCTAGAAAGAATTCTGAATGTAAGGCTTTGGTGTTGCCTTTAGAGGCAGGAGAATAGTAGAAGCAAAGATAAGGTAGGGGTCAGACTGGGAGTTGCACGGTAGACCAGTTAAGGCTTAACCCACAATGGGGCAATGGGAAAGGCAAAGAAAACAAGAGACATTAGCTAGAAAGAATAGAACTTGGTAATTAGTTATGGAGGAAGAGGGATGAAAGTATAAAGATGACCTAACTCTGTGAGAGGATGTCTCTAATTCAGAAAACCCGCCAAATGACACACTTGGCTAAGTGCCAGAGAAATTTTCTGTCTTGCTCCTATACTATTAATTATCCTTAAAGGAGAAAAAGTTGCTACAGGAGTTGATCTAAACTTTGTAGAAAACAGGCTAAAAACAGAAAAGTCATCTATGATTTAGGAAAAAAAACACCTCAATCTCAACTCCTATAGCTGCTATTAAATTCTGAATATTTCAGGCAGAAAAAGCTATCACATTTTTCAGCTAATGTTGTTTTCTAGAACATGATAAATTTTCTGAACAAATTATGAAAGTAATTCCCAAATGATACCATTTAAAATTTTTATTGAGGAAGGAAAGCAAGTAAGGTTTAACAGATCCTAAAAACAAATAGGACAACTATAGATAAATCAGTAACAACTTAGAACAGGTATAAATAACTTTTATAGTTTATCTTTTCTGTTCTTCAGTATTTTATGTCATTTCTATAATGAACATACATTACCCATGTAAGAAAATAAACTAATGTTTATTTTGGATTAATTCTGTAGCATCGTTCTTCCGTAATGAAATTGATTTTGTGATAGGGCTTTAGCCATAGTCCTTTTCCTGTCTAGTTCTTCTGACAAGACAACATAACAATGTAATGTAAGTGGAACTCTTTCTGGCCTGTTCAAATCAAGGCTCCGCTGTTTTCTAGTTATGTAATACTGCCCAAACTACTTAACCTCTTGAAAATTCCATTTTCTCAACTGTAAAATAAGAATAAAAACCATCTCTACCAGAGGGTTGTTTTTAAAATTATATGAGACTATAGGTAAAGGATAGGGCCTAACCTATAATAAACCTTCACGGAATATTTGTCCAACGTCTCAAAGCTGGGGAAAGCAATATAAAATAATGTAGAAGATGCTGACTCATTAAGTTTTGAACAGTTAAATGTAATGTGGGTAGGTGAATGTCTGAACTATAGAAAATGGAACTTTATGCTTAAATGTAAGAAAATATTGACCTTCAAAGAACTCACATTTCATGAGTGCTAAACACTGTAACACTACATTATAAGAAGTGTTAAATAACATACCTCATGATTGATGACAGTCCAACCACAAGAAGAATCACTATCACTGGAATTTTCAGACATTTTTCAGGTATCTACAAACACAAGAACATATTGACATATGGAACACATTTTTAAAAACTTTATGAACTGCAATGGGAAGCACTACATGTGATACAAAGTATGAAAAGTGGCTTCACTGCCTTCCAGGTGAAACTAAGACAACCCACCCACAGGTTTACCATATAAGATATATGATTACATAACATGTATGAACAAATAGATCCAAACTTCTAAGACAGGAGATCTTCCCAAGCTCAGTCTGGACAGTTGTACTACTGGAATGAAAAAGAAAGTTGGGTCTGAAAGAAAATGTAGGTGTTGACCAGGCAAAGCTAAGGGAAAAGGAGAACCAAAATTGACTGTGTGAGTAAGTCAAGGGTTGGGGAAATGGCAAATGAGGGAGAGTCGGCAAGAGTAAAGGCCTGTGTTTTCAAGGAACAGTAGGGTGTGAAGAGCATGGCTGAAGAAGCAGGAGGAAATTCTCATGCCAACCAAAAGGAAGTCTATCTGGCAACATGAAGCAATTTAAGTTTTTCAAAGAGGGAAGAAGCATGATATGGTCAGTTTTTATGAAAATAACCATGTCAGCAATATCTCAGTTGGATTACAGCAGAATAGATCAGAGATTGGTTAGAAACCTGTGACCATTAACAATAACCTAGACTCAAGTCCTAAACCAGCATACACTAATGCATATGCCTTTGTTCTCCCCTCTCTATTTGAATCTCCTACTTAAACTTCAAAATGAAGCTCATTGGGAGGTGGGGCAAGATGGCAGACTGTTGAGCTGTAAGTTTTAGTTACTCCTCCAGGAAAGTAGGTAAAAAGCCAGGAACTGCGTGGACTGGACACCACAGAGCAATCTGTCTTTGGGCATACTTCATACAACACTCATGAAAACGTGGAACTGCTGAGATCAGCGAAATCTGTAAGTTTTTGCGGCCAGGGGACCCGCGCCCCTCCCTGCCAGGCTCAGTCCCGGGGGAGGAGGGGCTGTCAGCTCCGGGAAGGAGAAGGGAGAACTGCAGTGGCTGCTCTTATCGGAAACTCATTCTACTGATTCAAACTCCAACCATAGATAGACTGAGACCAGACACCAGAGACTCTGAGAGCAGCCAGCCCAGCAGAGAGGAGACAGGCATAGAAAAAAAACAATACGAAAAACTCCAAAATAAAAGCAGAGGATTTTTGGAGTTCTGGTGAACACAGAAAGGGGAAGGGCGGAGCTCAGGCCTTGAGGCGCATATGCAAATCCCGAAGCAAAGCTGATCTCTCTGCCCTGTGGACCTTTCCTTAATGGCCCTGGTTGCTTTGTCTATTAGCATTTGAATAACCCATTAGATCTCTGAGGAGGGCTGTTTTGTTTGTTTTTTTTTTTTTTTTTTAAATCCTTTTTTCTTTTTCTAAAACAATTACTCTAAGAAGCCCAATACAGAAAGCTTCAAATAATTGCAATTTGGGCACATCAAGTCAAGAGCAGAACTAAGAGAGCTCTGAGACAAAAGGCAATAATCCAGTGGCTGAGAAAATTCACTAAACAACACAACTTCCCAAGAAAAGGGGGGTGTCCGCTCACAGCCACCATCCTGGTGGACAGGAAACACTCCTGCCCATCGCCAGCCCCATAGCCCAGAGCTGCCCCAGACAACCCAGTGTGACGGAAGTGCTTCAAATAACAGGCACACACCACAAAACTGGGCGTGGACATTAGCCTTCCCTGCAACCTCAGCTGAATGTCCCAGAGCTGGGAAGGTGGAGCAGTGTGAATTAACAAAGCCCCATTCAGCCATCATTTCAGCAGACTGGGAGCCTCCCTACACAGCCCAGCAGCCCAGAACTGCCCTGGGGGGACGGCACTCACCTGTGACATAGCACAGTCATCCCTCAACAGAGGACCCGGGGTGCACAGCCTGGAAGAGGGGCCCACTTGCAAGTCTCAGGAGCCATACGCCAATACCAAAGACTTGTGGGTCAGTGGCAGAGACAAACTGTGGCAGGACTGAACTGAAGGATTAGACTATTGCAGCAGCTTTAAAACTCTAGGATCATCAGGGAGATTTGATTGTTAGGGCCACCCCCCCTCCCCGACTGCCCAGAAACACGCCCCACATACAGGGCAGGCAACACCAACGACACACGCAAGCTTGGTACACCAATTGGACCCCACAAGACTCCCTCCCCCACTCACCAAAAAGGCTAAGCAGGGGAGAACTGGCTTGTGGAGAACAGGTGGCTCGTGGACGCCACCTGCTGGTTAGTTAGAGAAAGTGTACTCCACGAAGCTATAGATCTGATAAATTAGAGATAAGGACTTCAATAGGTCTACAAACCCTAAAAGAACCCTATCAAGTTCAGCAAATGCCACGAGGCCAAAAACAACAGAAAATTATAAAGCATATGAAAAAACCAGACGATATGGATAACCCAAGCCCAAGGACCCAAATCAAAAGACCAGAAGAGACACAGCACCTAGAGCAGCTACTCAAAGAACTAAAGATGAACAATGAGACCATAGTACGGGATATGAAGGAAATCAAGAAGACCCTAGAAGAGCATAAAGAAGACATTGCAAGACTAAATAAAAAAATGGATGATCTTATGGAAACTAAAGAAACTGTTGACCAAATTAAAAAGATTCTGGACACTCATAGTACAAGACTAGAGGAAGTTGAACAACGAATCAGTGACCTCGAAGATGACAGACTGGAAAATGAAAGCATAAAAGAAAGAATGGGGAAAAAAATTGAAAAACTCGAAATGGACTTCAGGGATATGATAGATAATATGAAATGTCCAAATATAAGACTCATTGGTGTCCCAGAAGGGGAAGAAAAGGGTAAAGGTCTAGGAAGAGTATTCAAAGAAATTGTTGGGTAAAACTTCCCAAATCTTCTAAACAACATAAATACACAAATCATAAATGCTCAGCGAACTCCAAATAGAATAAATCGAAATAAACCCACTCCGAGACATATACTGATCACACTGTCAAACACAGAAGAGAAGGAGCAAGTTCTGAAAGCAGCAAGAGAAAAGCAATTCACCACATACAAAGGAAACAGCATAAGACTAAGTAGTGACTACTCAGCAGCCACCATGGAGGCGAGAAGGCAGTGGCACGATATATTTAAAATTCTGAGTGAGAGGAATTTCCAGCCAAGAATACTTTATCCAGCAAAGCTCTCCTTCAAATTTGAGGGAGAGCTTAAATTTTTCACAGACAAAGAAATGCTGAGAGAATTTGCTAACAAGAGACCTGCCCTACTGGAGATACTAAAGGGAGCCCTACAGACAGAGAAACAAAGACAGGACAGAGAGACTTGGAGAAAGGTTCAGTACTAAAGAGATTCGGTATGGGTACAATAAAGGATATTAATAGAGAGAGGGAAAAATATGGCAAACATAAACCAAAGGATAAGATGGCCGATTCAAGAAATGCCTTCACGGTTTTAACGTTGAATGTAAATGGATTAAACTCCCCAATTAAAAGATATAGATTCGCAGAATGGATCAAAAAAAATGAACCATCAATATGGTGCATACAAGAGACTCATCTTAGACACAGGGACACAAAGAAACTGAAAGTGAAAGGATGGAAAAAAATATTTCATGCAAGCTACAGCCAAAAGAAAGCAGGTGTAGCAATATTAATCTCAGATAAAATAGACTTCAAATGCAGGGATGTTCTGAGAGACAAAGAAGGCCACTACATACTAATAAAAGGGGCAATTCAGCAAGAAGAAATAACAATCGTAAATGTCTATGCACCCAATCAAGGTGCCACAAAATACATGAGAGAAACACTGGCAAAACTAAAGGAAGCAATTGATGTTTCCACAATAATTGTGGGAGACTTCAACACATCACTCTCTCCTATAGATAGATCAACCAGACAGAAGACCAATAAGGAAATTGAAAACCTAAACAATCTGATAAATGAATTAGATTTAACAGACATCTACAGGACATTACATCCCAAATCACCAGGATACACATACTTTTCTAGTGCTCACGGAACTTTCTCCAGAATAGATCATATGCTGGGACATAAAACAAGCCTCAATAAATTTAAAAAGATTGAAATTATTCAAAGCACATTCTCTGACCACAATGGAATACAATTAGAAGTCAATAACCATCAGAGACTTAGAAAATTCACAAATACCTGGAGGTTAAACAACACACTCCTAAACAATCAGTGGGTTAACGAAGAAATAGCAAGAGAAATTGCTAAATATATAGAGACGAATGAAAATGAGAACACAACATACCAAAACCTATGGGATGCAGCAAAAGCAGTGCTAAGGGGGAAATTTATAGCACTAAACGCATATATTAAAAAGGAAGAAAGAGCCAAAATCAAAGAACTAATGGATCAACTGAAGAACCTAGAAAATGAAGAGCAAACCAATCCTAAACCAAGTACAAGAAAAGAAATAACAAGGATTAAAGCAGAAATAAATGACATAGAGAACAAAAAAACAACAGAGAGGATAAATATCACCAAAAGTTGGTTCTTTGAGAAGATCAACAAGATTGACAAGCCCCTAGCTAGACTGACAAAATCAAAAAGAGACAAGACCCATATAAACAAAATAATGAATGAAAAAGGTGACATAACTGCAGATCCTGAAGAAATTAAAAAAATTATAAAAGGATATTATGAACAACTGTATGGCAACAAACTGGATAATGTAGAAGAAATGGACAATTTCCTGGAAACATATGAACAACCTAGACTGACCAGAGAAGAAATAGAAGACCTCAACCAACCCATCCCAAGCAAAGAGATCCAATCAGTCATCAAAAATCTTCCCACAAATAAATGCCCAGGGCCAGATGGCTTCACAGGGGAATTCTACCAAACTTTCCAGAAAGAACTGACACCAATCTTACTCAAACTCTTTCAAAACATTGAAAAAAATGGAACACTACCTAACTCATTTTATGAAGCTAACATCAATCTAATACCAAAACCAGGCAAAGATGCTACAAAAAAGGAAAACTACCGGCCAATCTCCCTAATGAATATAGATGCAAAAATCCTCAACAAAATACTTGCAAATCGAATCCAAAGACACATTAAAAAATCATACACCATGACCTTGTGGGGTTCATTCCAGGCATGCAAGGATGGTTCAACATAAGAAAAACAATCAATGTATTACAACACATTAAAAACTCGAAAGGGAAAAATCAATTGATCATCTCAATAGATGCTGAAAAAGCATTTGACAAAATCCAACATCCCTTTTTGATAAAAACACTTCAAAAGGTAGGAATGGAAGGAAACTTCCTCAACATGATAAAGAGCATATATGAAAAACCCACAGCCAGCATAGTACTCAATGGTGAGAGACTGAAAGCCTTCCCTCTAAGATCAGGAACAAGACAAGGATGCCCGCTGTCACCACTGTTATTCAACATTGTGCTGGAAGTGCTAGCCAGGGCAATCCGGCAAGACAAAGAAATAAAAGGCATCCAAATTGGAAAAGAAGAAGTAAAACTCTCATTGTTTGCAGATGATATGATCTTATATCTAGAAAACCCTGAGAAATCGACGATACAGCTACTAGAGCTAATAAACAAATTTAGCAAAGTAACGGGATACAAGGTTAATGCACATAAGTCAGTAATGTTTCTATATGCTAGAAATGAACAAACTGAAGAGACACTCAAGAAAAAGATACCATTTTCAATAGCAACTAAAAAAATCAAGTACCTAGGAATAAACTTAACCAAAGATGTAAAAGACCTATACAAAGAAAACTACATAACTCTACTAAAAGAAATAGAAGGGGACCTTAAAAGATGGAAATATTCCATGTTCATGGATAGGAAGGCTAAATGTCATTAAGATGTCAATTCTACCCAAACTCATCTACAGATTCAATGCAATCCCAATCAAAATTCCAACAACCTACTTTGCAGACTTGGAAAAGCTAGTTATCAAATTTATTTGGAAAGGGAAGATGCCTCGAATTGCTAAAGACACTCTAAAAAAGAAAAACGAAGTGGGAGGACTTACACTCCCTGACTTTGAAGCTTATTATAAAGCCACAGTTGCCAAAACAGCATGGTACTGGCACAAAGATAAACATATAGATCAATGGAATCTAATTGAGAATTCAGAGATAGACCCTCAGATCTATGGCCGACTGATCTTTGATAAGGCCCCCAAAGTCACCGAACTCAGCCATAATGGTCTTTTCAACAAATGGGGCTGGGAGAGTTGGATATCCATATCCAAAAGAATGAAAGAGGACCCCTACCTCACCCCCTACACAAAAATTAACTCAAAATGGACCAAAGATCTCAATATAAAAGAAAGTACCATAAAACTCCTAGAAGATAATGTAGGAAAACATCTTCAAGACCTTGTATTAGGAGGCCACTTCCTAGACTTTACACCCAAAGCACAAGCAACAAAAGAGAAAATAGATAAATGGGAACTCCTCAAGCTTAGAAGTTTCTGTACCTCAAAGGAATTTCTCAAAAAGGTAAAGAGGCAGCCAACTCAATGGGAAAAAATTTTTGGAAACCATGTATCTGACAAAAGACTGATATCTTGCATATACAAAGAAATCCTACAACTCAATGACAATAGTACAGACAGCCCAATTATAAAATGGGCAAAAGATATGAAAAGACAGTTCTCTGAAGAGGAAATACAAATGGCCAAGAAACATATGAAAAAATGTTCAGCTTCACTAGCTATTAGAGAGATGCAAATTAAGACCACAATGAGATACCATCTAACACCGGTTAGAATGGCTGCCATTAAACAAACAGGAAACTACAAATGCTGGAGGGGATGTGGAGAAATTGGAACTCTTATTCATTGTTGGTGGGACTGTATAATGGTTCAGCCACTCTGGAAGTCAGTCTGGCGGTTCCTTAGAAAACTAGATATAGAGCTACCATTCGATCCAGCGACTGCACTTCTCGGTATATACCCGGAAGATCGGAAAGCAGTGACACGAACAGATATCTGCACGCCAATGTTCATAGCAGCATTATTCACAATTGCCAAGAGATGGAAACAACCCAAATGTCCTTCAACAGATGAGTGGATAAATAAAATGTGGTATATACATACGATGGAATACTACGCGGCAGTAAGAAGGAACGATCTGGTGAAACATATGACAACATGGATGAACCTTGAAGACATAATGCTGAGCGAAATAAGCCAGGCACAAAAAGAGAAATATTATATGCTACCACTAATGTGAACTTTGAAAAATGTAAAACAAATGGTTTATAATGTAGAATGTAGGGGAACTAGCAGTAGAGAGCAATTAAGGAATGGGGAACAATAATCCAAGAAGAACAGATAAGCTATTTAACGTTCTGGGGATGCCCAGAAATGACTATGGTCTGTTAATTTCTGATGGATGTAGTAGGAACAAGTTCACTGAAATGTTGCTATATTATGTAACTTTCTTGGGGTAAAGTAGGAACATGTTGGAAGTTAAGCAGTTATCTTAGGTTAGTTGTCTTTTTCTTCCTCCCTTGTTATGGTCTCTTTGAAATGTTCTTTTATTGTATGTTTGTTTTCTTTTTAACTTTTTTTTCATACAGTTGATTTAAAAAAGAAGGGAAAGTTAAAAAAAAGAAAAAAAGAAAAAAGACAAACAAGGAAAAAAAAAAAAAAGATGTAGTGCCCCCTTGAGGAGCCTGTGGAGAATGCAGGGGTATTCGCCTACCCCACCTCCATGGTTGCTAACATGACCACAGACATAGGGGACTGGTGGTTTGATGGGTTGAGCCCTCTACCATAAGTTTTACCCTTGGGAAGACGGTTGCTGCAAAGGAGAGGCTAGGCCTCCCTGTATTTGTGCCTAAGAGTCTCCTCCTGAATGCCTCTTTGTTGCTCAGATGTGGCCCTCTCTCTCTGGCTAAGCCAACTTGAAAGGTGAAATCACTGCCCTCCCCCCTACGTGGGATCAGACACCCAGGGAAGTGAATCTCCCTGGCAACGTGGAATATGACTCCCGGGGAGGAATGCAGACCCGGCATCGTGGGATGGAGAACATCTTCTTGACCAAAAGGGGGATGTGAAAGGAAATGAAATAAGCTTCAGTGGCAGAGAGATTCCAAAACGAGCCAAGAAATCACTCTGGTGGGCACTCTTACGCACACTTTAGACAACCTTTTTTAGGTTCTAAAGAATTGGGGTAGCTGGGGGTGGATACCTGAAACTATTAAACTACAACCCAGAACCCATGAATCTCGAAGACAGTTGTATAAAAATGTAGCTTATGAGGGGTGACAGTGGGATTGGGAATGCCATAAGGACCAAACTCCACTTTGTCTAGTTTATGGATGGATGAGTAGAAAAATAGGGGAAGGAAACAAACAGACAAAGGTACCCAGTGTTCTTTTTTACTTCAATTGCTCTTTTTCACTCTAATTATTATTCTTGTTATTTTTGTGTGTGTGCTAATGAAGGTGTCAGGGATTGATTTAGGTGATGAATGTACAACTATGTAATGGTACTGTGAACAATCGAAAGTACAATTTGTTTTGTATGACTGCGTGGTATGTGAATATATCTCAATAAAATGATGATTAAAAAAAATCATCATAAGAAAATTAAAAAAAAAATGTGTTATAATAAAATTTGTTGTTTGGATAATAGCAAAATAAGTTCAATATTTAAAAATTGATGTTTCTAGTTTTTATGCTGAAATAATCTCAAATTTACAGAAAGCTTGTAAGAATTGTACAAAGAACTTCTGTATATTCTTTACCCAGATTCACCAATTATTAATATTTTGCCACATTTGTTTTGTTAATCTATCTCTCCATATATTTTAATTAATTTATTGTATAATTATTAAATAAAATTTATTTATTGAGGCATATAAAAAAAAATGAAGCTCATTAAAAAAAATGGTGTCTTACTTTGTTTTATACATCTAAATCTTAAAAATGCATCTATTATTGCATATATGCTGTGATGAACACATTAGATCCAAGCTGATGGCTGGTGTTCTAAGAGAACTCTACTGAAGACAATTAATGGAACCAGTTCTGAAATGAGGAAAACAGGGTAAAAATATAGATCTGAATCATCCATTAGTGATTCTTCAACTCTGAGAATACATTACAGAAAAGAATATTAATAGTAAATTAATATTTCAAAAATAAAAATAAGATATAAAGAGGTACTTAGTCACTACCTTAACTATATGAAAATCAGCATGTTTTCAGATAAATCACTCAAAATTTGAAATAAGACAAAGATAATTATGTGATTTTTAATGTCATGTTAGAGCATTTCCTAATAATTCCAGCTGAGGTCATCTCATTGACTGATTTACCATTTACAATTGATTAGAGCTCAACTGATTTAAAAGTAAATATACAGAAAACTGTTAGAATAAAACAAAATTTTTTCTGTCTAGTAAAGAAGTTTATCCCGGAGATTACATATAGTTTGAAAACACAGAATATTAACCAATTCTGTCTTAACTTAGCAATCTTACCTTAGCATTCCTTATTAAACAGACTATATATATCCCAATATCTCATTAAACCAGCTTCATATAATTCAGATGGTTCACATGAGATTAAAAAATACTTTTTGATATATGCTCACTGTCCTTTGTATGACCATTATGTGGTTTTTTTTTAACAATTTGAGATTACACATTAACACAAAGTACAGAAAGACTGAACAATTAAATCTGCAGAAGGAATGGGGAATGATCAAAGGAGGCTTTATAAATGAGGTTGCAAACTCCACAGCATGTTTTTAAATTGAATTAGTTGTCAAAATTTAAAAATTGAGAGATATTACATAAAGAGAAAGCTTTCTGATTCTGAGAAAAAAAAAAAATCAGAATATCTGAACACATTAAAAGGATTCCCCAAGAAGGAAAGGGAAAAGCATTACACAGTGAGAAATAGTAAGAACAAAGGCAGAGTTTGGAGTGATAGAAACATTTTGGTAATTGATGGTGGTGATGATAGCACAACACTGTGAATGTAATTAACACCATGAATTGTATACTTGAAAGTGATTAAAATGAGAAATGCTGTATTTTATACAAGTTACCACTACAAAATTTTTAAAAGAAAAAGAAAACAGCAAAGGCAGAAAAATATTAAAGAATGTGAAAGTTCTAAGAAAGACAATCTGGCATCAGTCTAGCGTACAAAGAATTTTAGCCTAGAACACCCATGATCAGATTTGAATTTTTAAAAGCATATATATTAAGATGGGGAAGCAACTAAAGGGCTTTAGACCTGTGGGGTGAAGGACTGATCAGGGAAATTAAAATCTCCTACTCCTCTATTCAATTCCCCTAAAATTAGACTTGGTTTTCTCTTAAGTTTGGGACTTTACATATTCTCTCATCAGTTCCCCAGCAGCCTTACCTCAACTCCAAACTCCAGTGCCCATCCTTCATATCTCAACTAATGGATCACTTCCTTTGTGAACCATTCCCTGACCCCATGCCCAAAGACGAGCATTTTCCCTAATCTTAATACTTAAATTAGAAGTGCCATGCTGTAATTGCTTATTTACCCACCTATTATGTACTCCCAACTCACAACATAGTGTTTCACACATAATATGCAGTCAGTTAAGAAGAAAAGTAAAAAGATTTCTGGGTGAAAATAAAGTTATTGACACAAATCTAAACTGTTCCTCAAGGAACTCAAAATTCTGGAAAGATTCATGAGGTTCCTCTACCATTATTTTGATCATAGGTAAATGCATAACGGTTTTAGGCATTTTAAAGGCTTTACTAATAATATACAAATAAGCAGAATCTATGAGAAAGTTCCAAAGGTAAAAGACTGTACAAAGTTATAGCACTAAGTACCTTGTGAAGACAGTAACTTGAAGTTCCCTTTTCTAGATGCATGCTTCCTTTTTTTCCTTCAGGACAGTTTCTTTACGCAAATCTTCAGTCCTATATTTTCAATTGCTTTCTAGATGTCAACATGTAGGTTTCTCAGCATTTCAAACACAACATCTACAAAACTGAAATCATCTTCCTGCTGTTCCTCCTCTTTCTGATATCTTAATCACTGAGGTCAAAAATAATCTGGGAATTAGAATAATTAAAGACCTCCTTCACCTAGATCCAAAATCCAGGCAGTCTAACTCTTCTATCTAGTCCCTCTTCCAGAGCCTAACACCACTCCTATTACAGTAACAGTTTTCTAACTGGTCTCTGCCTCCAGAGTCAATTCCACTCTAATTGCCCCTTCACATGCTGCCCATGCCACGTTTCTCCTAAAAAATAAACCTGAGGAGAGATGGGGAAGAGAGGTGTGGAATTAGTTATACCCCTGGAGCAACTAATAGACAACCAGGAACAACTAGTAAATAACCTGGAACAGCTGCTGGGGGATAACCGTGACTGTCCACACATCGTACACCAAGCTGGATTGGGTGGAATGGCTGAGATCACAGCATAAAACCTGTAAGTAAAAGCTGCAGAACTGCGCCGGGAACCCCCTCCCCACCATGGCAGACTGAGTTGCAAAACCTCGCAGTAGGAGAAAACAGCCTTCCCAGAGAGAGCGATTATAGCTCAGCCCAGCTCCAACTGAGGTTTTAATTAACAAATATGGACTGCTGAATACAAGCTACCAAGACAGACAAACTCCTAAAAAGCAGCAAAGTACCCTGAGGTCGCTCCCAGTGGAGAGGAAGTGGGGCTGAAAGAAAAAAAAAATTTAATTAAAAAAAAGAAGGAAAAACATAGAGGCTTTTAGAAACAACCTTAAATAGCCAGAAAACGCCTGTGCCCCGGGAAAGGGAGCCCAGAAGACCAGGTGCTCTCTCTGACCCATGGGTGAAACTGGGGGGCCGTGGACTGGCTCTGAAAGGGGAAATTCTGCCTCTTTTTTCTTTCTCATCCTGAGTGGCTCGGTGGAGCCTCAGCCATTTTCAGTTCCCAGGGCGCTGACGCAGACAGGGGTGGAATTAACAAAGTCAGAAAGACAGAGGAGCTATTCAAATGCAGAAGATAACTCCCTAGGGGGTGTATCTTCCCTAAGAGGAAGGAGATAGAAACCAGCTCTAGTGCTGGCCTTCCCTTCAGAACTCATATCCCAGGGCCTGGAGGGAAAACAGTCAAAACAGAAACAACCTAAACTGAGAAGTAAAGGGGCCACACCTCTTTACATCAGTAGGCAGTGACAGGCTGACACGCACCACCTGTTGGGCAGGTTAGGAAAAGCACAGCAGCAAGAGGCCTCACAGGAAAGTCTGTCAATCTAAGACACACCCTCAGGGAAACCTGAAACTGAATATAACCCCATTCTGAGACCTGAACCCATTCTGGTCTGGGAAAATCTGATTGGGGTAACCAAGGAAACCAAATGCCTAGACAACAGGAAAGTACAAAATATATTAGGAAAAACGAAAATATGGCCCACTCAAAGGAATAAACTTACACCTCATTTAAGATACAGTTGAGATATTGTTTCACTTTAATGAAACAATCAAATAAAGATTTTGAAAGAAAATGCTAAATCAATTCAAAAACCAAATCAACAAGTTCAGGGAAGATATGGCAAAAGAGATGAAGGATATAAAGAAAACACTGGGTGAACATAAGGTAAAAATTGAAAGTTTGAAAAACAAAACTGGCAGAATCTATGGAAATGAAAGGCACAACACAAAAGATGAAAAACACAATGGAGACATACAACAGCAGAGCTCAAGAGGCAGAAGAAAACACTCAAGAACTAGAAAACAAGATACCTGAAATCCTACACACAAAAGAACAGATAGGGAAAAGAATGGGAAAATATGAGCAACGTCTCAGGGAACTGAATGACAACATGAAACACATGAATGTACGTGCCATGGGTGTCCCAGAAGAGAAGAGAAGGGAAAAGGGGCAGAAGCAATACTAGAGGAAATAATCAATGAAAATTTCCCATCTCTTATGAAAGACATAAAATTACAGACTGTCAAAGTCAAAAGCAAAGAGAGAATCCTGAAAGCAGCAAGAGAAAAGCTATCCATCACATACAAAGGAAGCTCGATAAGACTATATGCAGATTTCTCAGTAGAAACTATGGAGGAAAGAAGGAAGTGGTGTGATAATATTTAAGATAGTGAAAGAGAAAAACTGCCAAGCAAGAATACTATATCTGGCAAAACTGGCCTTCAAATATGAGGGAGAGTTTAAAATATTCTCTGACAGACAGACAATGAGAGCTTGTGAACAAGATACCTGCCCTACAGGAAATATTAAAGGGAGCACTACAGACAGACAGGAAAAGACAGGAGTGAAAGGTCTGGAAAACAATTTTGGGTAATGGTAGCACAACAATGTAAGTACACTGAACCAAGATGACTATGAGCATGGTTGACAGAGGAAGGTTAGGAGCATGTGAGACACCAAAAGGAAAGAGGAAAGATAAAGACTAGACTGTATAACTCAGTGAAACCTAGAGTGCTCAACAATTCTGACAAAATGTACAAATACGTTTTTATATATGGGAGAACAAATGAATGTCAACCTCGCAATGAATTAAAAATGGGGTGGTACTGGGGGAAAAATACAATCAATGCAAAATAGAAATTATAGTTTACAGAAACATTGTATTATGCTTCCTTTAATGTAACAAAGGAAATATACCAAAGCTAAATGCCTATGAGAGGGGGACATAGGGAAGGGTACGGGACACAACATTGTTAATGTTGTCTGACTCTTTTATTGTACTTTAGTTTAATTCTATCTTTCCTTTTGTTGCTTTTTAGCTGTCATTTTTTTTCTTTCTTTTTCTTTTTCTTTTGTCTCTCTACCTTCTTTGACTCTTCCTCCTTCTTTATGGAAGAAATGGAGATGTCCTTATATAGCTAGTGGTGATGGTGTTGAATGCATAAATACATGATTATACAGGGAACCATCAATTGTTTACTTAGGATGGAATAAATGGTGGGTGAACAAAACCATCTTAAAAAAAAATGGGTTGATGAAGAAGCCGTGAGGGCACTATATTGAGTGAAATAAGTCAGACACATAAGGACAAATATTGTATTGTCTCACTGATTTTAACTAAATATAATATGTAAACTCATAGACATGAAATATAAGTTACCAGGATACAGAACGAGGCTAAAGAATGGAGAGCGGTTGCTCATTATGAGCAAAATGTTTAACTAGGTTGAACTTAAGTGTTTGGAAATGGACAGAGGTGACAGTAGCACGCTATTGTGAGAATAACTAACAGTGCTGAATGGTGTGTGAATGTGGTAGGAAGGGGAAGCTTAGAGTCACGTATGTCACCAGAAGGAAAGTTGGATATTAAATTACGGGAATGCATAAAACAGTGAATCCTGTGGTGGATATCTGTGATTAACTGTACAAATATTAGAAATCTCTTTCATGAATTAGAACAAATGTATGACACTATAACTAGAAGTTAATAATAGAGGGGTATATAGGAAAAAAATATACCTATTGCAAATCAAGAACCACAGTTAGCAGTATTTTAACATTCTTTCATCAACAGTAACAAATGTACTATACCAAAACTAGAAGTCAATAATGGAGGGGGAGTGGTTGAGGTATGGGAGAATTTGAGTTTTCTTTTTTGTCTTTATTTCTATTTTCTGGAGTAATGAAAATGTCCTAAAAATTGAAAACAATAATTAATTTTGGTGATGGATGCACAGCTCTATGATGGTACTGTGGGGAACTAATTGCATACTTTGGATCTTTGGATGATTGTATGGTATGTGAACCATCTCAATAAAATTGAATTAAAAAAATAAAATAAATCTGAGAAATGAAAAGAGGAGCAGTGGGCTTCCAGCCAACCAAGCACATCAGGTCTACCAAGAACCTCAGCTAAGGGCACCAAACAAAAAAAGTACCATGAAAGATGACAAAACTTCCTGTTCACAAGAGAATGCACCATGCAACAGCCCAAAGCCTTGGAAGCAGATAGCAATACCTCCATTACCATCTAAACTGCCACCGGTCAACCTGTTTCACCAAGACATCCTGCGGGCCTGGTGCCATCAATTAAAGCTGAGCACCAAAGGCCAGAAATTAGAAGCGTATAAGCGACTCTTTGAACATGCTACCCAGAACAAAAGGATATTCCTGTCACAGTAAGGAGGATAAAATCCTGACAGTCTCAAAGAAAATCAATAGGGAAAATGCCTCTGAAAAATTATGAGAAAAGGAAGATGTCTTCTGAGGGCACCCTCCAGAAGTGGCTCCTCCCCTGAGGAGGGAACATTTGCCTTTGAAGAACCAACCTAGTCTTCCTGAGGGATTGAATACAGTGTGGTGACGACTTCCACCCAGGAGGCTGTGTTGGCCTCCAGGACAAGAACTGCAGCCAGATGAATGCTTCCCCACGATGAAAGCAGGGGAATTGCCACAAGAGCCTATGGCGTCAAGCGGTGTGTGGTACACAGAAGTCTCCCTGCAAACACAGATGGTTGGGTTCACTTGCAATTTCATGCTGGACCAGCCTGGGTCCCTGAAAAACAACGGACAGTGAGTGCACTCTTCTTGTTACCTGCCGGCAATTTTCCACCCCCACATCTGGAGGACAATACGTCGTGCCCCAAATGTGTTCAGAGGAACAAGACCTTAATGAAAAGCCTCCAAAGAAATTGCAACACCGAGAAAAGGGCACTTCCATGATTGCAATTAATGGTAGAAAAGGTCCACAATCGATTCTGATGCCACCAACTACCAAGCCCCTCCATGCCCTCCACAATCCCTGTTCATAGGGCACACAAACTGGTGTGTAAGAGATTCTGCTCTCAGGCCGCAACAATGCCTGCTCCTTCATGGGTCAGGAGACTTATGCTTAAAAATGGGGGGTGGGGTGGGGGGAACGACCCACTTTTCAAATTACTATTCATTCCATTTAGTACAATGAAAAAGTTGTCTATACACCTAAAGAGCTACCCTCCTGAAACAGAATTGACTAAAACAGTTCTTTCAAGTGGAATGTTCTTTAGCTGAGCATTGTGGAGTTAAGTGAAGAGATAACAGAAATTTCCTCCTGTACTGGACTTCCAGCCTTCTTTGGAAACTGTTCCTTTTTAATTGTAAATTTAGTGACTTCAAACTATTGAATATTTAAAGCTGATGGAAAAACTGTTATTGCCCCTGCCCTGCCAAAAACATGATTCTTAATATACAAACCAGCATTTTTCAAGAGTTATTCTTTAAGTTTCTGTGAGTTGGCTCTGGAATCAAAACAGTGTCTTTCCCCAGTCTTTATATATTGAATCAGAAATGTATATATAAAATAAATCATCCCCCATTGTATTTAGTGGGCCATAGTATTGCATGTAAATTATTGTTAATGTTCTTAAGCTCAAAGAAGTATTAAGGCAAAAAGCATGTTTTTTTTATGATTCATTTTTAATTGTTTACCTACTAACTAAATTAATTGTGAATTTTGGAAAAGATCTAAAGTTTTCATTTGTCCTATGATTTTTATATGGCAGTTTCCTATGTTGTTTTATTATGAGGTGGGGAGGTTTATTTTTATTTACTCCAATGAAGATAAAAAAGTAATGCAGTGGAAGAAAGGGTGGAGTTTGGAAGTTTCTATCATTTTATAGATGGTTTGGGTAAGAAGCCTCAATAAATGTTAAAGCTAGAGAGATAAGTTTGTTGAAGGGCAGGATATTTTCAATCTCAATAGTGTATCCTCACAAACTGCTCATTAGCCATAAGAGGAAAAAGAAATCGAGCAGCCCAGTAAGGAGGTTAAGGGGGCTGATATGACCTGAATCCAAGTACCACCACCTAACTAGACTGTCAGGAGGGTGCAATTTACTAAACTTTTCCATGCCTAAATTTCCCCATTTGTTAAAAAGATACATAGGTTGTATCCCAGGGTGGATGTGAGGGTTAAATGAATCAAAACACAACTGAAGGAGGCGGGGCAAGATGGCAGACTGGTGAGCTGTATGTTTTAGTTACTCCTGCAGGAAAGTAGGTAGAAAGCCAGGAACTGCGTGGACTGGACACCACAGAGCAATCTGACTTTGGGCATACTTCATACAACACTCATGAAAATGTCGAACTGCTGAGATCAGCGAAATCTGTAAGTTTTTGCGGCCAGGGGACCCGCGGCCCTCCCTGCCAGGCTAACTCCCGGGGGAGGAGGGGCTGTCAGCTCCGGGAAGGAGAAGGGAGAACTGCAGTGGCAGCCCTTATCGGAAACTCATTCTGCTGATCCAAACTCCAACCATAGATAGACGGAGACCAGACACCAGAGAATCTGAGAGCAGCCAGTCCAGCAGAGAGGAGAAAGGCATAGGAAAAAAAAAAAAAAACAACACGAAAAACTCCAAAATAAAAGCGGAGGATTTTTGGAGTTCTGGTGAACATAGAAAGGGGAAGGGCAGAGCTCAGGCCCGAGCTCAGGCCCTGAGGCGCATATGCAAATCCCGAAGGAAAGCTGATCTCTCTGCCCTGTGGACCTTTCCTTAATGGCCCTGGTTGCTTTGTCTCTTAGCATTTCAATAACCCATTACATCTCTGAGGAGGGCCCTTTTTTTTTTTTTTTTTAATCCTTTTTTCTTTTTCTAAAACAATTACTCTAAGAAGCCCAATACAGAAAGCTTCAAAGACTTGCAATTTGGGCAGGTCAAGTCAAGAGCAGAACTAGGAGAGCTCTGAGACAAAACGCAATAAACCAGTGGCTGAGAAAATTCACTAAACACCACAACTTCCCAAGAAAAGGGGGGTGTCCGCTCACAGCCATCATCCTGGTGGACAGGAAACACTCCTGCCCATCGCCAGCCCCATAGCCCAGAGCTGCCCCAGACAACCCAGTGTGACGGAAGTGCTTCAAATAACAGGCACACACCACAAAACTGGGCGTGGACATTAGCCTTCCCTGCAACCTCAGCTGATTGTCCCAGAGTTGGGAAGGTAGAGCACTGTGAATTAACAAAGCCCCATTCAGCCATCATTTCAGCAGACTGGGAGCCTCCCTACACAGCCCAGCAGCCCAGAGCTGCCCTGGGGGGACGGCACTCACCTGTGACATAGCACAGTCATCCCTCAACAGAGGACCCGGGGTGCACGGCCTGGAAGAGGGGCCCACTTGCAAGTCTCAGGAGCCATACGCCAATACCAAGGACTTGTGGGTCAGTGGCAGAGACAAACTGTGGCAGGACTGAACTGAAGGATTAGACTATTGCAGCAGCTTTAAAACTCTAGGATCACCAGGGAGATTTGATTGTTACAACCACCCCCCCATCCCTGACTGCCCAGAAACAAGCCCCATATACAGGGCAGGCAACACCAACTACACACGCAAGCTTGGTACACCAACTGGACCCCACAAGACTCACTCCCCCACTCACCAAAAAGGCTAAACAGGGGAGAACTGGCTTGTGGAGAACAGGTGGCTCGTGGACGCCACCTGCTGGTTAGTTAGAGAAAGTGTACTCCACGAAGCTGTAGATCTGATAAATTAGAGATAAGGACTTCAATTGGTCTACAAATCCTAAAAGAACCCTATCAAGTTCAGCAAATGCCACGAAGTCAAAAACAACAGAAAATTATAAAGCATATGAAAAAACCAGACAATATGGATAACCCAAGCCCAAGCACCCAAATCAAAAGATCAGAAGAGACACAGCACCTAGAGCAGCTACTCAAAGAACTAAAGATGAACAATGAGACCATAGTACGGGAGACAAAGGAAATCAAGAAGACCCTAGAAGAGCATAAAGAAGACATTGCAAGACTAAATAAAAAAAATGGATGATCTTATGGAAATTAAAGAAACTGTTGACCAAATTAAAAAGATTCTGGACACTCATAGTACAAGACTAGAGGAAGTTGAACAACGAATCAGTGACCTCGAAGATGACAGAATGGAAAATGAAAGCATAAAAGAAAGAATGGGGAAAAAAATTGAAAAAATCAAAATGGACCTCAGGGATATGACAGATAATATGAAACGTCCAAATATAAGACTCATTGGTGTCCCAGAAGGGGAAGAAAAGGGTAAAGGTCTAGGAAGAGTATTCAAAGAAATTGTTGGGGAAAACTTCCCAAATCTTCTAAACAACATAAGTACACAAATCATAAATGCTCAGCGAACTCCAAATAGAATAAATCCAAATAAACCCACTCCGAGACATATACTGATCACACTGTCAAACACAGAAGAGAAGGAGCAAGTTCTGGAAGCAGCAAGAGAAAAGCAAATCACCACATACAAAGGAAACAGCATAAGACTAAGTAGTGACTACTCAGCAGCCACCATGGAGGCAAGAAGGCAGTGGCACGATATATTTAAAATTCTGAGTGAGAAAAATTTCCAGCCAAGAATACTTTATCCAGCAAACCTCTCCTTCAAATTTGAGGGAGAGCTTAAATTTTTCACAGACAAACAAATGCTGAGAGAATTTGCTAACAAGAGACCTGCCCTACTGGAGATACTAAAGGGAGCCCTACAGACAGAGAAACAAAGAAAGGACAGAGAGACTTGGAGAAAGGTTCAGTACTAAAGAGATTCGGTATGGGTACAATAAAGGATATTAATAGACAGAGGGGAAAAATATGACAAACATAAACCAAAGGATAAGATGGCTGATTCAACAAATGCCTTCACGGTTATAACGTTGAATGTAAATGGATTAAACTCCCCAATTCAAAGATATAGATTCGCAGAATGCATCAAAAAAAATGAACCATCAATATGTTGCATACAAGAGACTCATCTTAGACACAGGGACACAAAGAAACTGAAAGTGAAAGGATGGAAAAAAATATTTCATGCAAGCTACAGCCAAAAGAAAGCAGGTGTAGCAATATTAATCTCAGATAAAATAGACTTCAAATGCAGGGATGTTTTGAGAGACAAAGAAGGCCACTACATACTAATAAAAGGGACAATTCAGCAAGAAGAAATAACAATCATAAATGTCTATGCACCCAATCAAGGTGCCACAAAATACATGAGAGAAACACTGGCAAAACTAAAGGAAGCAATTGATGTTTCCACAATAATTGTGGGAGACTTCAACACATCACTCTCTCCTATAGATAGATCAACCAGACAGAAGACCAATAAGGAAACTGAAAACCTAAACAATCTGATAAATGAATTAGATTTAACAGATACAGGACATTACATCCCAAATCACCAGGATACACATACTTTTCTAGTGCTCATGGAACTTTCTCCAGAATAGATCATATGCTGGGACATAAAACAAGCCTCAATAAATTTAAAAAGATTGAAATTATTCAAAGCACATTCTCTGACCACAATGGAATACAATTAAAAGTCAATAACCATCAGAGACTTAGAAAATTCACAAATACCTGGAGGTTAAACAACACACTCCTAAACAATCAGTGGGTTAAAGAAGAAATAGCAAGAGAAATTGCTAAATATATAGAGACGAATGAAAATGAGAACACAACATACCAAAACCTATGGGATGCAGCAAAAGCAGTGCTAAGGGGGAAATTTATAGCACTAAACGCATATATTAAAAAGGAAGAAAGAGCCAAAATCAAAGAACTAATGGATCAACTGAAGAAGCTAGAAAATGAACAGCAAACCAATCCTAAACCAAGTACAAGAAAAGAAATAACAAGGATTAAAGCAGAAATAAATGACATAGAGAACAAAAAAACAATAGAGAGGATAAATATCACCAAAAGTTGGTTCTTTGAGAAGATCAACAAGATTGACAAGCCCCTAGCTAGACTGACAAAATCAAAAAGAGAGAAGACCCATATAAACAAAATAATGAATGAAAAAGGGACATAACTGCAGATCCTGAAGAAATTAAAAAAATTATAAGAGGATACTATGAACAACTGTATGGCAACAAACTGGATAATGTAGAGGAAATGGACAATTTCCTGGAAGCAAAGAGATCCAATCAGTCATCAAAAATCTTCCCACAAATAAATGCCCAGGGCCAGATGGCTTCACAGGGGAATTCTACCAAACTTTCCAGAAAGAACTGACACCAATCTTACTCAAACTCTTTCAAAACATTGAAGAAAATGGAACACTACCTAACTCATTTTATGAAGCTAACATCAATCTAATACCAAAACCAGGCAAAGATGCTACAAAAAAGGAAAACTACCGGCCAATCTCCCTAATGAATATAGATGCAAAAATCCTCAACAAAATACTTGCAAATCGAATCCAAAGACACATTAAAAAAATCATACACCATGACCAAGTGGGGTTCATTCCAGGCATGCAAGGATGGTTCAACATAAGAAAAACAATCAATGTATTACAACACATTAAAAACTCGAAAGGGAAAAATCAATTGATCATCTCAATAGATGCTGAAAAAGCATTTGACAAAATCCAACATCCCTTTTTGATAAAAACACTTCAAAAGGTAGGAATTGAAGGAAACTTCCTCAACATGATAAAGAGCATATATGAAAAACCCACAGCCAGCATAGTACTCAATGGTGAGAGACTGAAAGCCTTCCCTCTAAGATCAGGAACAAGACAAGGATGCCCGCTGTCACCACTGTTATTCAACATTGTGCTGGAAGTGCTAGCCAGGGCAATCCGGCAAGACAAAGAAATAAAAGGCATCCAAATTGGAAAAGAAGAAGTAAAACTCTCATTGTTTGCAGATGATATGATCTTTTATCTAGAAAACCCTGAGAAATCGACGATACAGCTACTAGAGCTAATAAACAAATTTAGCAAAGTAACGGGATACAAGGTTAATGCACATAAGTCAGTAATGTTTCTATATGCTAGAAATGAACAAACTGAAGAGACACTCAAGAAAAAGATACCATTTTCAATAGCAACTAAAAAAATCAAGTACCTAGGAATAAACTTAACCAAAGATGTAAAAGACCTATACAAAGAAAACTACATAACTCTACTAAAAGAAATAGAAGGGGACCTTAAAAGATGGAAAAATATTCCATGTTCATGGATAGGAAGGCTAAATGTCATTAAGATGTCAATTCTACCCAAACTCATCTACAGATTCAATGCAATCCCAATCAAAATTCCAACAACCTACTTTGCAGACTTGGAAAAGCTAGTTATCAAATTTATTTGGAAAGGGAAGATGCCTCGAATTGCTAAAGACACTCTAAAAAGAAAAACGAAGTGGGAGGACTTACACTCCCTGACTTTGAAGCTTATTATAAAGCCACAGTTGCCAAAACAGCATGGTACTGGCACAAAGATAGACATATAGATCAATGGAATCGAATTGAGAATTCAGAGATAGACCCTCAGATCTATGGCCGACTGATCTTTGATAAGGCCCCCAAAGTCACCGAACTCAGCCATAATGGTCTTTTCAACAAATGGGGCTGGGAGAGTTGGATATCCATATCCAAAAGAATGAAAGAGGACCCCTACCTCACCCCCTACACAAAAATTAACTCAAAATGGACCAAAGATCTCAATATAAAAGAAAGTACCATAAAACTCCTAGAAGATAATGTAGGAAAACATCTTCAAGACCTTGTATTAGGAGGCCACTTCCTAGACTTTACACCCAAAGCACAAGCAACAAAAGAGAAAATAGATAAATGGGAACTCCTCAAGCTTAGAAGTTTCTGCACCTCAAAGGAATTTCTCAAAAAGGTAAAGAGGCAGCCAACTCAATGGGAAAAAATTTTTGGAAACCATGTATCTGACAAAAGACTGATATCTTGCATATACAAAGAAATCCTAGAACTCAATGACAATAGTACAGACAGCCCAATTATAAAATGGGCAAAAGATATGAAAAGACAGTTCTCTGAAGAGGAAATACAAATGGCCAAGAAACACATGAAAAAATGTTCAGCTTCACTAGCTATTAGAGAGATGCAAATTAAGACCACAATGAGATACCATCTAACACCGGTTAGAATGGCTGCCATTAAACAAACAGGAAACTACAAATGCTGGAGGGGATGTGGAGAAATTGGAACTCTTATTCACTGTTGGTGGGACTGTATAATGGTTCAGCCACTCTGGAAGTCAGTCTGGCGGTTCCTTAGAAAACTAGATATAGAGCTACCATTCGATCCAGCGACTGCACTTCTCGGTATATACCCGGAAGATCGGAAAGCAGTGACACGAACAGATATCTGCACGCCAATGTTCATAGCAGCATTATTCACAATTGCCAAGAGATGGAAACAACCCAAATGTCCTTCAACAGATGAGTGGATAAATAAAATGTGGTATATACACACGATGGAATACTACGCGGCAGTAAGAAGGAACGATCTGGTGAAACATATGACAACATGCATGAACCTTGAAGACATAATGCTGAGCGAAATAAGCCAGGCACAAAAAGAGAAATATTATATGCTACCACTAATGTGAACTTTGAAAAATGTAAAACAAATGGTTTATAATGTAGAATGTAGGGGAACTAGCAGTAGAGAGCAATTAAGGAAGGGGGAACAATAATCCAAGAAGAACAGATAAGCTATTTAACGTTCTGTGGATGCCCAGAAATGACTATGGTTTGTTAATTTCTGATGGATGTAGTAGGAACAAGTTCACTGAAATGTTGCTATATTATGTAACTTTCTTGGGGTAAAGTAGGAACATGTTGGAAGTTAAGCAGTTATCTTAGGTTAGTTGTCTTTTTCTTCCTCCCTTGTTATGGTCTCTTTGAAATGTTCTTTTATTGTATGTTTGTTTTCTTTTTAACTTTTTTTTTCATACAGTTGATTTAAAAAAGAAGGGAAAGTTAAAAAAAAAAAAAAAAAGGAAAAAGACAAACAAGGAAAAAAAAAAAAAAGATGTAGTGCCCCCTTGAGGAGCCTGTGGAGAATGCAGGGGTATTCGCCTACCCCACCTCCATGGTTGCTAACATGACCACAGACATAGGGGACTGGTGGTTTGATGGGTTGAGCCCTCTACCATAAGTTTTACCCTTGGGAAGACGGTTGCTGCAAAGGAGAGGCTAGGCCTCCCTGTATTTGTGCCTAAGAGTCTCCTCCTGAATGCCTCTTTGTTGCTCAGATGTGGCCCTCTCTCTCTGGCTAAGCCAACTTGAAAGGTGAAATCACTGCCCTCCCCCCTACGTGGGATCAGACACCCAGGGAAGTGAATCTCCCTGGCAACGTGGAATATGACTCCCGGGGAGGAATGTAGACCCGGCATCGTGGGATGGAGAACATCTTCTTGACCAAAAGGGGGATGTGAAAGGAAATGAAATAAGCTTCAGTGGCAGAGAGATTCCAAAACGAGCCGAGAGATCACTCTGGTGGGCACTCTTACGCACACTTTAGACAACCTTTTTTAGGTTCTAAAGAATTGGGGTAGCTGGTGGTGGATACCTGAAACTATTAAACTACAACCCAGAACCCATGAATCTCGAAGACAGTTGTATAAAAATGTAGCTTATGAGAGGTGACAATGGGATTGGGAAAGCCATAAGGACCACACTCCCCTTTGTCTAGTTTATGGATGGATGTGTAGAAAAGTAGGGGAAGGAAACAAACAGACAAAGGTACCCAGTGTTCTTTTTTACTTCAATTGCTCTTTTTCACTGTAATTATTATTCTTGTTATTTTTGTGTGTGTGCTAATGAAGGTGTCAGGGATTGATTTGGGTGATGAATGTACCACTATGTAATGGTACTTACTGTAAACAATCGAAAGTACGATTTGTTTTGTATGACCGCGTGGTATGTGAATATATCTCAATAAAATGAAGATTAAAAAAAAAAAACAAACACACACAACTGAATGACATCTCAGTTTTTGCATCTATACAATGTGACTAATTTCAATACCCACTTTGGAGGGGTCTTCTGAGGATAAATAGTTACTTCATGTGAAATAATACCATATATGGCACATAATATGTTCTTTAAATGAAATTAGTCTTACTTGGCAGATAGTGAGGACTCTACAGATATTAATGTGGTACAAAAGAGAAAATGTGTGTGTGTGTATATATAGGTGTGAATTCTCAAAGTATTAGTAAATCATTATGGATCCACTTGTATCTTCACACATCTTACGTTTTTACTTTAATCTCAAAACTGCTTTTAATAACACTTCCTAATAAATAAGACTTAAGTATTTTAAAAAAAGATCTAAGTCATTCACTTCAAATTAGGCAATGCTCTCCACTGCCTTCAAAATAAAATCTAAACACCTTCAAAATAAAATCTAAACTCCAAGAACTTCCAGAATAGGGGACAGTCATTTAAACAGACTCACTTTCAAAAGGAATCTCATGAAACATTTCATCTCACATGGAAGACTTTATTTGTAGAAATCTACGGAAGAGAATTTGAGAATAAGTATTACAAACATATGGTTCAATTAAACAATAAAACATACACTGGTGATGTTGGGAATAAATTTATTCTATGGATTCTTATCTCTTTTATGAAACTACTTAGAAAGACCAATTGAATACTCAGTTTATAATCACACTTTGTCCAACAGAAAGGAGGGCTAAGGTTACTACCATTTCAAATTCATTCCTTTATTCATTTGTTCATTCAATACTTAGATTTCCTAGTACATGCTAGGTACTGAAAATACAACAATGTACAAAACCAGTTAAGAGTCTTGGCCTCAAGTGGCTTAAATTCCTTCGGGAGGTTAACAACATTGAACTTTATCTAAGCCTGATGCTCCCAAAAAGCAGGGAAGGTTGAAAAATCAGTCCCTTCTTTCGTGTTCTGACAAATGGCTAACTGCAAAGGATCCGCCTACCCTCACATATTCCAGAAATAAGACACTCCTCTCTACCTTTCTTCATGACTTGTTTACTTACTTCTATAAAATCCCAGGTTCCTCCCTCTTTGAACTGTTTCTCATTAATGAACTTTCTCTCTATTGCAATAACCTGAATAAAATCACCTCAATTGTCTGGTGCATTTAATCGTTCACAATGGAGACAATCAAATAATACAAACCTGGTATATTAGATGGTATATTTTCTGCTATGAAAAAAAAAATGGGGAAGGGGAATAGAAAATGCTAGGAGGGAGGGATTTAATTTTAAAAAGGATGATGTGGGAAAGCTTCACTGAAAAGGTCTATTTGAGAAAGATTTGAATGGGTGAGGAAACCATACAATTAATTGGGGTAGGAGCATTTCCAAAAGCAAGCAAAACTGGAAACAAACATGGCATATGTGAGAAACAGCAAAGAGGCCTGAGGCCTGTTCAGCTGAAGGGGAGCAACCTCGCACAATTATAGGAAGAAATGAGGACAAAGAGGTAATGCAGTGGGAGTGGGGGACAGATAATGTAGGGCCCTATAGATCCTCAGACTGTAGCTTTTACTAAGTGAAAATGAAAATCACACAGAAGTTTTGAGGACATAAGTGAAAAATCACTCTGGCTACCTTGAGACAACACTGTAAGAGAGCAAAGGCAGAAGAAGGAAGATCATTCTCAAGGCTATTGCAATAATCCACGTGAGACATGGTGGTGGTTTGGACCAGGGTGGTTAGCAGTGAATATGGTGAGAAGTAGACATTTACACATGTATTTTCAAGGCACAGCCAAGGATTTCCTGACATACTGAACGTGGGATGTGAGGGATGACTCCCAGACTAAGCAAACAGAAGAATGGAATGGCCATTGAGATAAAAAGACTTCCAAAGGAGCAGGCTATGAAAGGAAAATCATTAAGTTGGTTTGGAGCATGTTAAATTTGAGATAGCTATTACCACATCCAAGTGGAAATGTCAAGTAGGCCGCTAGAGATTGAGTTCAGGGAAATGTTATGGGATAAAGATGTAACTTTAAAACACTTTAGGTGGGCGGTTGTCAAAACTAGTAAGAATAACAGCAATAGTATCAATTTTACCTCATAAAGTACAACTGGAGTGAATGTTACCTGGTAAGATGTTGTCCCTTATCATTCCTAAGTAGCTACATTTTACTATGGTAAAAGTAAGGTTTCCATCACCATATCTTCTAGAGTTAGACATGATGGAGAAGAATGGGGACATTATTCTCCTACATGTCTATAATTCCAATATAAGGCAACCAATGAGCTATCACCAAAGGCCCCAAAGTACTCCTGTACTGTAGTTGGGATCAAAGACAAAAGAGTCAGTCTGGGTAGCTTTCAAGGACCTATTTCTATAATGTTTTTCAAAGGTTCTGGAACTTTCATCTCCCCAACAGGATATCAAAGTGTCTACTTTAAAACAGACTTCATTTGAGAAAGGGAAGTGCATCCAAGATCCTACTTATGAAAACTTAAAAATGCACAATAATAACTCTAAGGAAATATTTTAAATGAGCATATCCTGATCTGGAACATGATCATTTCAAACATCTGTTCAACAAATACTTATTGAGCACCTTCTATGTGCTACCAACAATTCCAAGTGCTAGGGATACAACAGTGAAGAAGAAAAAAATCTGTCCTGAAGAGTGCTTGCATTCTAGTAGGGGACAGTGATATAAACAAACAGAATTATAGCAAGCCAGCTGGTGCCATGTGCTATGGAAAAAATAAATCAGGGAGGGGAATACTGAATATCAGAATAGAGGATTGGAATTTTATATAGGGTTGTCAGGGAAGGTACCTGAAAGAAACAATGAAGAATAACAAGCAGAGTAGTTTTCAACCCGTTTTCTACCTTAACATCCTGAAATACAGTTGAGTAGAATAGAACACCCACAGATACCTTCAATTTTAAAAAGATCTACTGCCATATAGGGGTGAAAACGGAATTGAATTCATTAACTTCTCTAAAGAGACAATAAAACTGGTAAGAGGCACAGGTTTGCAGCTTCCTTGAGCCTTCTGGGAGCAGTTAGCCAGGTAAAGGGGTAAGGAAGGTGAAGTTATTTGGGCATCCCAAAAGGTAGAGAAGATAGAAAGCACATCACTGTAAACAAGCCGATATTCTAAGAACACCAAGCAAAATAATTATGGAGGGTAGGGAGGGATGGTGGAAGGAGAATGGTTGGGGATGGATTTCGAAAGATCAAGAAGGCCAGGCATTACATACTAAAAATTTTAGATGTTTATCATGTCAATGGGGAGCCATCTCAGAGTCTTTATGTAATTTCAGAAAGGCCATTTCATTTTGCAAGGAAAATGAGACTAGAAAAGAGACCTCTCAGCATTCCAGATGAGAAATGGTTAGGGGTCTGAACTAAGGCAACAGCTATACTGATGGATATGGATGGGAGATGTTTAAGAGATAAACTAACCAGCTTTGGATGGTCAATAATGGCTACCAATTTCTGACTTGAGTAGTAGAATATGGTTGTGTATAAGGAGGAAGAGGCTGAAGGGAGAGAGAGGTGTCAGGAGGAAAGTTGTATGTCAGGGCATAAGATAACTTTTGAACATACCAAATTCAGATGATTTATGGGCTATCCAATCAAGAACTGTTCAGTTGCCAAGTGGACATAGAGGTTTGCAGCTGAGGAGAAAAAGTTGAAATAATATAGTATTTATAGTACCTTCTAAGGAGCTTGCCCATAAAAGAAAAAAGATAAAGCTATAGCTGGAGTTTAGATGTTGAGATTAACATGGAAATTTTCAAGATAAGAAACACCTTAATATGCTTCCATGCCAAAAGGAATGAACCAGTAGGAATAGAGAATTTAGCAATAAAGGAGAGGCACAAGACGGACCATTAAAAAGGTATGATGAGATTCCAGGCACTGACGGGTGAAGAATTTCAGCAATAAAAGGAGAAGAACATGAAGATAGCTCTAGATGCAGGTATAATCACAGATGGAGAGAAAGGAAATTGAGGAAGCTGAATGCCTTTTTTTTCCTTTTTAATTTGAAGTCAAGTCATCTGCCAGGAATAAGCAAGAAGGTAATGGAGTAGACTTGAGAGGTATGAGTGGGAAAACGGTTATGGATTTCAATTTCACATATAAAAACATAAAACAATATAGGAGTTATCAACTCACCTGGTCTATTAGAAGGGGTGGTCAAAGCCTGTCCTTTAAGTAAATGCAACAATTCCACCCCACCCCCCATCTCCAAGGGTTATCTTTCTAATGATATTTTTCTTAAGACTGTTACTGTGTCTAGTGAATAAAAACTGACAAAAATCTATCATTCTTACCAAGGAAGGAAACAGAAAAAAAACATTGTTTTGTTAATTTTGTTTTAATATATTATTATAAATACATGTAGTTTGGATTGAAGCATAGTAGTGATCCTGCCTTTGCGTAGTTTCTACAGGAAACTTTGTCTCTTTATCAACCATGTCACAACAGACATTCTTCTTCAAGAACCAAGGACTGCCAGCAGCCAGCCCCCAGAATGCCACAGTCTTCCAGGAGAAAGCATCACCTTGATGACGCCTTGATTTTTACTTCTCTTAGCCTCAGAACCATGAGCCAATAAATTCCTGCTGTTTAAGTCGCCCATTGCATAGCAGTTGCTTTATCAATGAGAAAACTAAAACACCTTCCTACTGACTTCCCTCCCTTTAGTCTCCCTGCAATTGCTACTTTACCTGATTAATTCCTAAAATAGCACTTTTATCATGGAAAAAATCTCCAGCGCTTGTTAAATACAAAAACCAACGTGCAGAACATTCTGTACAGTGAAATCTCACTTATGTATAAGAGGGAAATTATAACACAAAAAAAATTTATGGATGCATAAATTTATGGATCATTCCTGTACAGATAAACTTTGTTTTATGCAATTTTTCACCATTATAAACAGCAGTGAAATAAACACCTTTCTAAATTCCTCTGTACATGTGATTCTCTAAAATAGATACCTAAAAGCCAAAAGGTACACACACTCAAACATTTTTTATAGATACTGCGGAACTGCTCTCCAAAAGCCAAACTCCCAACAACCACCTAAGAGAGTACCTGTATCTCCAACACAGGATAACAACCACCATCTTTAACTTCTGCTCATCTCATGAGCAAAAAAGGATCTTTATTTTAACCTGCATTTTCCAGCTTACTTAATGGGGTTAAGCAGCTTTTCCTATGTTTATCGGCAATCTTCATCTCTTTTTCTGTTAATTACCTATGTTCCTATTGGACTGTCTTCATCAATTTTCAACAGCTCTTTATAAACTGGGTCATGTATGAATTCATTGTTATATCTACTGCAAATATGTTCTTCTAGCATGATTCAAGTTTTTTTTTAATCTTCTCTTTTGTCATAGATACGTTTTTAAACTTTATGCAGTCAAATGTGGAGGCTGGAGCAGGGTATCCTTTATAGATTCTAGGTTTTGGTTTTTGCATATAGCTGTTTAATCCATGTATCCGGATTTCTTTTTTCTTTTGGCGTGAGGTAGAAATTCTCCTGATTATTGAATGCTCCATCCTTCTTTGATTTGAATAGCCACCTTTTATTAAATAAAGTCCCACACATTTATGAAATCAGTCTCTATATTCTCCATTCTATTCCACTGATCTATTTTTTATTCCTGTACCAGTACAATACAATTACTTTGGTACTTCTCACTTTCTATAGTGCCATTTTTCAACTCTTTCCCTTGCCCCTCCCTACACACACATACACAAACACACAACCCAAAGCACATACTTAATGGCAAAAATAAAACAGACTAGACTGCAGGATACACACAATACTTATTTTAACAGCTAGCCTAGGATTTCTTTTCCTTCCCACTCAAGAGAATCTCCCCCCAACCTTAAGAATAACTATTCTGTAAAATAAACTCAAATTCCTTGGTGTGACATTCAAAAGCTTCTAATATCTGGCTCTAACCAAGCTTACAAGTGATTAACTCTGCTTATATCTTATCTGGTCAAAGTAATCTAATTGTTATCTTCTGAACACAAAATAGATGGCCCTATCCTTGAGTAGTTTTCACTTACTCAAACCCCATATCCTAGAATGTTTTCCTCCATCCTTTCTTCTGATTTGTACTGATTTAAGTCTCAGCCCTCTTCCATGAATTTTTCCTGACACAATGATCTCTCCTTCCCCTGAATCTACAGCAGTTACTGTCCATACTTCTTAGAATAACTTGCCTACGGATACCTTATATGGCTTATTTTTCCCTTGAGTTTCTTTACTGATTAGTATTAAGTTCAAAGTTTTGATAAAGAGCTCAAATTTTATTTTGCTAAATGTCTTTATAAAGCATAAAAATTTTAACTGATTTCTAATCACAAAAAGTCATTTAATATATTCTTATTCATCTCTCATCTCTTATCATTCTATTTTCTCTACAGTAGAAGACATGCAAGCATTTACTCAGATTAGGAACTAAAGGATCAAGAATAGTAGTAAGCTCCAGCTCTGATTTCAGGTCTAGCCACACCTCTACCATAACCATATTTTACACTTATCATAATTATGAATACAGGCACATCTTGTTTTATTGTGCATCACTTTATTATGCTTCCCACATAGTGCCTTTTTTACAAATTGAAGATTTTTTGGCAACCCTGCGTTAAGCAAGTCTATCAGTGCCATTTTTCCAACATGGGCTCACTTCATGTCTCTGTGTCACACTTTGGTAATTCTCACAATATTTCCAACTTTTTCATTATTATTACATCTATTATGGTGACCAATGATCATCAGTGATCTTTAATATTACTATTGTAATAGTTTCAGGGTGCCATGAACCACACCCATATAAGATGACAAGCTGAAACAAAAATGTTATGTGTGTTCTGGCTGTTCCACTGACAGGCCATTCCCCTCTCTCTCCCTCTCCTGAGACCACCCTATTCTGAGACACAGCAATACTGAAATTAGGCCAAGTAATAACCCTATAATGACCCTTAAGTGCTCAAGTGAAAGGAAGAGTCACACGCCTCTCACTTTAAGTCAAAGCTAGAGATGATTAAGCTTAGTGAGGAAGGCATGTCAAAAACTGACATAGACCAAAAGCTGGGTCTCTTGTACCAGTTAGCCAAGTTGTGAATGCAAAGGAAAAGTTCTTGAAGGAAATTAAAAGCACTACTCCAGTGAACACCCAAATGATAAGAAAGAGAAACAGCCTTATTGCTGATAGGCAGAAAGTTTGAGAGGTATGAATGGAAGATCAAACCAGTTACAACATTCCCTTAAGCTAAAGCCTAATCCAGAGCAAGGACCTATACTCTTCAATTCTAAGAAGGCTCAGAGAGGTGAGGAAGCTGCAGAAAAGAAGTCTGAAGTTACAGAGGTTGGCACATGAGGTTTAAGGAAAGAAGCTGTCTGCATCACATGAAAGTGCCAGGTGAAGCAGCAAGTGGTCATGCAGAAGCTGCAGCAAGTTATCCAGAAACTCTAGGTAAGATAACTGAAGGCAGCTACACTAAAGAACAGATTTTCAATGTAGATGAAAACAGCCTTCTATTGGAAGAACATGCCATCTAGGACTTCCAAAACTAGGGAGGGACATCAATGCCTAGCCTCAAATCTTCAAAGACAGGCTAACTCTCTTGTTGGGGCTAATGCAGCTGATGACTTTAAGTTGAAGCCAATTCTCATTTACCATTCTGAAAATACTAGGACCCTTAAGAATTAAGCTAAATCTACTTTGCCTGTGCTGTATAAAGGGAATAAAAAAGCCTGGATGACAGCACATCTGTTTAAACGTGGTTTACTGAAAATTTTAAACCCACTGTTGAGACCTACTGTTCAAAAAAAAAAAAAAAAAAAAAAAGATTCCTTTCAAAATACTACCACTCATTGACAATACACCTGATCACCCAAAGGCTCTGATGGAGATATACAAAATGAATGTTGTTTTCATGCCTGCTAACATCCATTTTGCAGCCCACAGATCAAGGAGTCATTTCAACTTTCAAAACTTATTCTTTAAGAAATACATTTTGCTAAGGCTTTAGCTGCCATAGATAGTGATTCCTCCAATGGATCTGTGTAAAGTAAATTGAAAGCCTTCTGGAAAGGATTCATCATTCCAGATGCCATTAAGAACATTCATGATTCATGGGAGAAAGTAAAAATATTAACATGAACAGGAGTTTGGAAGAAGTTGATTCCAACCTTCATGGATGACTCTGAAGGGTTCAAGATTGAGTGGAGGAAGTAACTGCAGATGTGGTGGAAATAGCACGAGAACCAGAATTAGAAGTGGAGCATGAAGATGTGATCAAATTGCAGCAATCTCATGATAACACTTTAATGGATGAGGAATTGCTTCTTATGGATGAGCAAAGAAGGTGGTTTCTTGAGATGGAATCTCCAGCTGGTGAAGATGCTGTGAACATGTTGAAACGACAATAAAGGATTGAAAACGTTACATAAACTTTGTTGATAAAGCAGTCTCAGGATTTGGGAGGACTTACTCCAAAGTTTTAAAGAAGTTCTACTGTGGGTGAAACGCTACTGAATAGCATTGCATGCTACAGAGAAATCTTTCATGAAGAGTCAATCAATGTGGCAAACTTCATTGTTGTCTTATTTTAAGAAACTGCCACAGGCACCTCAACCTTCAAGCAACCACCACCCAGATCAGTCAGCAAACATCAACATCAAGGCAAGACCATCCACCAGCAAAAAGATTAAACACACTGAAGGCTCAGATGATGGTTGGCATTTTTTATCAATAAAGTAATTTTAATTAAGGTATGTACAGTTTTTTTTTAGATATAATGCTATTGCACACTTAATAGACTACAATATAGTACAAACAAAACTTTTACATGCACTGGGAAACCAAAAAGTTTCATGTGACTTGCTTTATTGCATGCAGTGGTCTGGAACCAAGTCCACAATATCTCCAAGGTATGCCTGTATTTTTTAATCCTGCTTATTTTCAAAAAATAGCCACCAAAAGCACTATCCATCATAATGAAGGGGTTGAGGCAGAGACACTTAAGCAATCTATTATCTAAAAATTTCACCTGTAGCTAGGTAAGGGGAGTAACTACCCACTCCTATTCCTAATTCCTATTTTAAGTCTCCGAGAAGTAAGGAAAATTTGATGATGGCTAATGCCACACTACCCCAATGTCCTGACCTCTGTTGCTGTATTTCCCAAGCTCTTAAAGAATCTCTCACCAAAGCCTGAAAGAATCTATTAAGTAAAGACAAACAATTGACCTCTGTATCAACTTCATCTTGCTTTCAGCTGAGATAATGATACTCTCATGTCTGTCAGGAGACCAGCCTTCCTGATTTAATATCAAAAATGATCTCAACATAAAATTTAAGGTAGTGAAATCTAATTCAGATCTGCCCAAGGGATATTAAGTGTCATGTCCAAAACACATTTTCCTCTCTTCAACTGTGTAGCACAGATAGCTCCCTTGAAACTGCCATACTTCAACCACACGCTCAACCTAAACTTTGCTTTATTATGATGCCACTGATTTACATTAATAGTCACCCAAAAAGAGAACCCTACTAAATTCACTGTTGTCTTCCTTGAAACTGTTACTAAGTAGGTAGTTCATCTTGAGCATTTGGCTTAGGTAACTGAAGAGCTTTCTCTCTTGATATTGAGCTTCAGCAAAAAATGGGACTTCATAGTATACATTTTATGTAGCACAATACTTCATTCTTGGTTCCCTATTTTTGTTACCTTGCAGTATTTTATCTACCCCCGTGAGTTGCTTCAACCCTCTAGCAGTAAGATAAATTCATTCATTCATTTGTTCACATTCATTCAACAAGTATTTATTGAATACCAAGTATGAAGCAATGTTTTAGACCTTTTTATTTTAAGTATTATCCCTTAGGCCTTAAAGATTTCACAAGTTAGGCAATATGCAAGGAGAGTACCAATAGGAATAAAATATGCAGACAGAGTGGGGAATGCATTTCAGGCAAAATGAAGAACATATGCAAAGGCAATAAAAAGCATGGGGGAAAAGTCCTTCTCAATAACAGGAGTACAGTTTATATTTGCTGCAAACAATTTAAATTCAACATTTTTTAAAAATGTAAAGTGAAAGTGATTTATCAGTTCATTTTAACATAACTAATAAACAATGCAGTGGGAGATACGAAGCACAAAACCCTAGTAAAATATGACACAAGAAGAACAATAATGTATTTCTCACTTAAATTTAACTTGTAATTTCCTAATATGCGCAAACAACAATCTTTTAAAACATTATATTTACTAAGATTCTGGCAATAGCTTTCTGTAACAAGACACAGCACACCAGGCCTGCCACTCAACTTGTTTATGGTAAGTCTCAGCTTCAATATGAAATTATTAAAGAAAAATAACTAAACCTGTTTTTTACATGCTAAATATCTCAGTAAGTATGCCATTAAACACAATAATGAACTTAAAATAGCAAAAGTAAGGAGTTACAAGAACTCAGCATTCCAGCCTAAACAAAATTCATACAAAAAAATAACCATACTGGTTACATAAAATCTTCCTGACTGGTTAAAACTTAATATAAAACAGGCATTTTACAATTTTTTAACTATTTCAAAAAGTACCAGTGTTTATTTGAAATGATTCCTCTTCAAAACCAAAGTGTAGTCAAAATTAATTCACATAACATAATACACTGTAATGCTAAAAAATATTCAGAATTATTGAAGTGGAGGTAAGTAAGAGCTTCTGCGGCTTTCTCATGCTGTGCAAGGCCATGTCTCCGGTTCATTCAAGGCAGCATATGACAGAGTCCCAAAAAATTAAAATACACGTATCTACAGAATCAGAATTTTTGAATATCATGTAATCCCTACCTCAAAAATGCTAATTAAAGTTGTCTGGATATTGATGATACCATCTACAAGATGTATTCAGATTTTTTTTTAATTTATTTATCTATTTTTATTTTTATTTTTTTTTAATTCAGTTTTATTGAAATATATTCACAAACCATACAGTCATCCATGGTATACAATCAACTGTTCACAGTATGATCATATAGTTATGCGTTCATCACCACAATCTATTTCTGAACATTTTCCTTACATCAGAAAGAATAAGAATAAGAATAAAAAATAAAAGTGAAAAGAGAATACCCAAACCATCCCCCCATCCCACCCTATTTGTCATTTAGTTTTTACTCCCATTTTTCTACTGATTTTTTTTCAATTTTTTAACTTTGTTTATCAAAAAATTAAAAACAAACAGGCAAACAACAACCAAAAAAACCCCACAACATTTCAAACAAAGCCATGGATTAAGGAAAACAAATAACATAAAATAACTACTTTGCTTCCAATATGTTCCTACCATACCCCAAGAAAATTAATAAACCATGTCCAAACAGAGGAGTAAGAAAAACAAATAATCTAAAATAACTACATTGCTTCCAACATGTTCCTACCATACCCCAAGAAAATTAACAACCCCTAAGAAAACAAAGGAATAAGGGAAAAAAAAAACTAAAATAACTCTATTGCTTCCAACATGATCTTACTATATCCAAGAAAGTTTACAAACCATAATCATTCCTGAGCATTCCCATAATCCAGGCTATTTATATTTTACTTCTTATTACATTAGATAGGAAGAAAATTTAGGAACTAGATCAGAAATGATTAAGAGATTTAAACTTGTGTGCTTTTTTTTTTTTTTTTGAGAGAATTTTGAAGAATGCTTGGGTTATCTAGTGAAGACAACAGGAAACAATTTCAAGTATGGATTTAGAGCTTTGGGGAGGTATCTGGCCTACAGCTATGGCTTTGTTAGGTAAAAGTAAGTGTAGGTAACAAAGAAGTTCAGTAGGGGTTGTCCTTCTCAAAGGAAAGCATACTAGATGTTCAGAAATGTTTCATTTTGAAAGTAAATCATTGAAATAATACAAACATGAAAACCATTAATCTAATTACTTAAAAGACATTTTAATTAGACATGCTGCTGTTTTCCTCTAGCATTGATGTCTTGAAATGCAGTCTGGATTCCTAAAGTATTTCAATAAGGTCATTTTCAATTATATCCTGATTAGAACATAATAATATTGTACTTTACCTGTGTTCTAGTTTGCTAATGCTGCTGGAATGCAAAACACCAGAGATGGATTGGCTTTTATAAAATGGGGTCTATTTGGTTACACAGTTACAGTCTTAAGGCCATAAAGTGTCTAATATAACACGTCAGCAATCAGGTACCTTCACTGGAGGATGGCCAATGGTGTCTGGAAAACCTCTGTTAGCTGGGAAGGCACTTGGCTGGTGTCTGCTCCAAAGTTCTGGTGTCAAAATGGCTTTCTCCCAGGACGTTCCTCTCTAAGCTGCAGTTCCTCAAAAATCTCACTCTTGGGGTATTTGTCCTCTCTTAGCTTCTCTGGAGCAAGAGTCTGCTTTCAAGGGCCGTCTCCAAACTGTCTTTCATCTGCAGCTCCTGTGCTTTCTTCAAAGTGTCCCTCTTGGCTGTAGCTACTCTTCAAAATTTCACTCACAGCTGCACTGAGTCCCCTCTGCCCGTCAGCTCATTTATATGACTCCTCTGATCAAGGTTCATCCTGAATGGGTGGGGCTGTGTCTCCAAGGAAGTATCTCATGCGAGTTATCACCTACAGTTGCGTGGGGTGCATTTCCATGCAAATCTATTAATATCCTTTATTGTACCCATACCGAATCTCTTTAGTACTGAACCTTTCTCCAAGTCTCTCTGTCCTTTCTTTGTTTCTCTGTCTGTAGGGCTCCCTTTAGTATCTCCAGTAGGGCAGGTCTCTTGTTAGCAAATTCTCTCAGCATTTGTTTGTCTGTGAAAAATTTAAGCTCTCCCTCAAATTTGAAGGAGAGCTTTGCTGGATAAAGTATTCTTGGCTGGAAATTTTTCTCACTCAGAATTTTAAATATATCGTGCCACTGCCTTCTCGCCTCCATGGTGGCTGCTGAGTAGTCACTACTTAGTCTTATGCTGTTTCCTTTGTATGTGGTGAATTGCTTTTCTCTTGCTGCTTTCAGAACTTGCTCCTTCTCTTCTGTGTTTGACAGTGTGATCAGTATATGTCTCGGAGTGGGTTTATTTCGATTTATTCTATTTGGGGTTCGCTGAGCATTTATGATTTGCGTATTTATGTTGTTTAGAAGATTTGGGAAGTTTTACCCAACAATTTCTTTGAATACTCTTCCTAGACCTTTACCCTTTTCTTCCCCTTCTGGGACACCAATGAGTCTTATATTTGGACGTTTCATATTATCTATCATAACCCTGAGGTCCATTTCGATTTTTTCAATTTTTTTCCCCATTCTTTCTTTTATGCTTTCATTTTCCATTCTGTCATCTTCGAGGTCACTGATTCGTTGTTCAACTTCCTCTAGTCTTGTACTATGAGTGTCCAGAATCTTTTTAATTTGGTCAACAGTTTCTTTAATTTCCACAAGATCATCCATTTTTTTATTTAGTCTTGCAATGTCTTCTTTATGCTCTTCTAGGGTCTTCTTGATTTCCTTTGTCTCCCGTACTATGGTCTCATTGTTCATCTTTAGTTCTTTGAGTAGCTGCTCTAGGTGCTGTGTCTCTTCTGGTCTTTTGATTTGGGTGCTTGGGCTTGGGTTATCCATATCGTCTGGTTTTTTCATATGTTTTATAATTTTCTGTTGTTTTTGGCCTCGTGGCATTTGCTGAACTTGATAGGGTTCTTTTAGGATTTGTAGACCAATTGAAGTCCTTATCTCTAATTTATCAGATCTACAGCTTCGTGGAGTACACTTTCTCTAACTAACCAGCAGGTGGCGTCCACGAGCCACCTGTTCTCCACAAGCCAGTTCTCCCCTGCTTAGCCTTTTTGGTGAGTGGGGGAGTGAGTCTTGTGGAGTTCAATTGGTGTACCAAGCTTGCGTGTGTAGTTGGTGTTGCCTGCCCTGTGTATGGGGCGTGTTTCTGGGCAGTCAGGGAGCGGGGGGTGGCTCTAACAATCAAATCTCCCTGTTGATCCTAGAGTTTTAAAGCTGCTGCAATAGTCTAATCCTTCAGTTCAGTCCTGCCACAGTTTGTCTCTGCCACTGACCCACAAGTCCTTGGTATTGGCGTATGGCTCCTGAGACTTGCAAGTGGGCCCCTCTTCCAGGCCGTGCACCCCGGGTCCTCTGTTGAGGGATGACTGTGCTATGTCACAGGTGAGTGCCGTCCCCCAGGGCAGTTCTGGGCTGCTGGGCTGTGTAGGGAGGCTCCCAGTCTGCTGAAATGATGGCTGAATGGGGCTTTGTTAATTCACACTGCTCTACCTTCCCAACTCTGGGACAATCAGCTGAGGTTGCAGGGAAGGCTAATGTCCACGCCCAGTTTTGTGGTGTGTGCCTGTTATTTGAAGCACTTCCATCACACTGGGTTGTCTGGGGCAGCTCTGGGCTATGGGGCTGGCGATGGGCAGGAGTGTTTCCTGCCCACCAGGATGATGGCTGTGAGCGGACACCCCCCTTTTCTTGGGAAGTTGTGGTGTTTAGTGAATTTTCTCAGCCACTGGATTATTGCGTTTTGTCTCAGAGCTCTCCTAGTTCTGCTCTTGACTTGACCTGCCCAAATTGCAGGTCTTTGAAGCTTTCTGTATTGGGCTTCTTAGAGTAATTGTTTTAGAAAAAGAAAAAAGGATTAAAAAAAAAAAAAAAAAAAAAAAAACGGCCCTCCTCAGAGATCTAATGGGTTATTGAAATGCTAAGAGACAAAGCAACCAGGGCCATTAAGGAAAGGTCCACAGGGCAGAGAGATCAGCTTTTCTTCGGGATTTGCATATGCGCCTCAGGGCCTGAGCTCGGGCCTGAGCTCTGCCCTTCCCCCTTCTATGTTTACCAGAACTCCAAAAATCCTCCGCTTTTATTTTGGAGTTTTTCATGTTGTTTTTTTTCTATGCCTGTCTCCTCTCTGCTGGGCTGGCTGCTCTCAGATTCTCTGGTGTCTGGTCTCCGTCTATCTATGGTTGGAGTTTGGATCAGCAGAATGAGTTTCCGATAAGGGCTGCCACTGCAGTTCTCCCTTCTCCTTCCCGGAGCTGATAGCCCCTCCTCCCACGGGACTGAGCCTGGCAGGGAGGGGCGCGGGTCCCCTGGCCGCAAAAACTTACAGATTTCACTGATCTCAGCAGTTCCACGTTTTCATGAGTGTTGTATGAAGTATGCCCAAAGTCAGATTGCTCTGTGGTGTCCAGTCCACGCAGTTCCTGGCTTTCTACCTACTTTCCTGGAGGAGTAACTAAAACATACAGCTCACCAGTCTGCCATCTTGCCCCGCCGATGTATTCAGATTTGATTTCTATTCATTTATAATTAGGTAATTATAGTCAAAAATATTCACTTTATCCCTAAATAACTGAACCACTAGTATGACTGCAGTTTATTATCTCCCAGAGCTACTGAGCACTGAAACAGAAAAAAAAAGTGTTCAAGCAGCAGGCAACAATTATGGCCCCTTCACACAGCAGCATCTGAGTGGCTTCTGAAAGTCTAGGAATAATCCTAAAAATAAGAAAAATCATGCATTTTAGTAAATATGTCATAATTTTCACAGCTGAAATTTCCTTAGACATCACACTTTCTCTTTAAGGCAATCCTGATTTTTCTTAACGTTATGGAGAATCAGGACTCGAACTAGCAGCCTTCTTTTTCTTCTTACTGTGTTTCTTATGCTTATTTTTCTTTTTTTGTTTTTTTCTGTTGCTTTTTCTTGTTCTTCACTGCTTTTCTTCTTTTTTGCTTGTACCTCCTCAATATAATCCAATTCTGACAAGGACTCAGATGATAAAAGTTTATCTTCAGGATATATCTTTCTTTTTCTGCTGAGTCCTTTTATTGTCCTTTTCTTTCTCGGTTGAATCTCTTGACTTCTTTTTCTTTTTTAAACTATCCTCACTGTCTGATTCAGTTTCTGGCATGGAACTTTCCAAGGATCTATGTGAACAGTCCTTCTTTCTCTTTCTTCTTTTCCCTTGTTTCTTATCCTCATCTTCAGAATGTGAAGAACTGCTGGAAGAATCAGAGCTTGATGAACAAAATGAATACCTACCAGATTTCTTCTTTTCTTTTTTTTCTCTTTTTTTGGCCAAGCTTTCACTCCCACTTAATTTCTCCCTGTGTTTTTCTAGTTCTTTCTTCCAGTTCTCATTCATTTTTTTCTTCAAATTCAGCCAATGCCTTAGATCCTTTCTTTTTCAAGTTGCTCTTTCACTTCTTCCCAGGTAGGCCTTAGTCGATTCAGATAATCTTGTATCACTGGCCCTGAAGACTGGATTGGACCCCTTGATCTGACCATTGCTATTGGGTTCATGTAAGTCACTCGACTATCCTGCTTTCCCATGGTGTCCAACGGCTTGTGGAGTGCACAGTCAGACGCCAGGTAGACCAAGGCAGAGAGACAGTTGAAGTGAGCCCACTGCAAACATTTTATATAAGCATTGGGGGTAAAAGAGTTTTCTTCCCTGCTTTTCCCACTAGCACTGAAATGTTTTAGAAATATTTCAAAAATATGACTTTTAAGACTACATAATATATCCTATTTATCATACTATAATTCCCTAATGATGGATGTTTAGGTTGCTGCTTAGATTTTATCACAAAGAAAAGTAATAATAACAGGAAAAAAATCATCTAAGATAGTTTATGTGTGTTACTGTCACTATACTTTAAGGTAATCTGGCACAAATTCACATTTTTAGAGTATTGTGATATACCAAACACTTCTGGCATTAGATGGTTAAGAAATATGCCTCCTTCAGGAAGAAAAGTTTCATTCCTGTTCACTGCTGGAGAGAAGAATTTTCTGTGTATTGTTTCCTCTTTTCCAATTCTGATCTTAAGTGAAGGACCAATCTATACCTTTTAAACACTACACAATGACTACAATATCAACCTTATTCCAGTCCCCAAAACCTGGCGATAAATAAACCTAGCTTAAGAGCTCTTACTGTCTGAGAAACAAAATTACTACCCTGGATAAGCTGATTCCAAGGCTTACTGGCCAGAAGGGTTAAGTAAACCCTTAGTCTGAAGAAGACTGTAAGTTCTTGCAGGGCCTTTTAACCATTACAAACAGATAACTCTTGCAGCATATTTTAACCAAACAAGAGTCCAAATTAAGTTACTTTCCAAAAAACAGTGTTAAGGACAAAATATTTGACAGGCAATTCTGAATATGGAACAAAGTGCCAGCTGCCATTTTGGATGCTCAAAGCACAGCAAAGAAGTATCCTATGGTTGTGTGCAAGGTAGAGAATGAAAGAGCTGCAGCAAGATGAGAGCCACTTTCATACAAAATGTCTCTGACTCAAAACAAAAAAAAAGCAAATTTCATTGTTCTCTCCTGCTTCCCAAAAGAAAAAAAATAATCAGTTTTTTACCAAGTTGCATCATTTGGGAATGAAAGCATAGCCTTCACCAAACTTCCCAAGTTTGATGCTGCAAAAAAACTTTCAGAATATCACCTCTTATTTGCCTGGTAAGAGATCAGCACTATAAATAAAAGGCTTCAAAAGCTTTAAGACCACCCTGGTGAAAGATTTAAATATACGCAATGAAACTACAAAAGGACCCAAACAAAACGGGGAAGATTTTTATAATCCTGGGGTAGAGATATCTTTCTGAACTTTACACAAAACCCAGAAATCATAAAGGGAAAGATAATAAGCTTTACTATATAAAAATGATAAACATCTGTTTGTCAAAAGTTATTACTACAAATAAATATAAAGTATATAACAGGAAAACATTTGTGACATGTATAACAAAGCTAATTTTCAAAACATGAAGCATACCAACAAACAAGAAAAAGGTTTAAAAAATTCAATTGAAAATTAGCAAAGAACATGAACAAGCAATTTATAGAAGATATAAAAAAAGGCTTATAAACATGAAAAGATGCTCTTTACTACCAAAGATATACAAAGAGAAATTAGACTATTTTATACCTAGCAGATTAATAAAGATTAGATTAAAAATAATAATGATATAGACCAATAATAGATTCATAAAGACTAAAAGGTCAGAGAAGGGAAAATAAGCACTATAACAGTGGAAATGTATATTGTTGCTATCCTTTGAGGTAAATTTTGCAATAACTATCAAAATTTTACAGGCATATACCCTATGAGCTACTAATTCCACTTCTAGGAATTTATCTGATAGAAATATTCACATGATTATGAAAACTTATCACATAAGAATGGTTAAAGGAACAATTTTTATAAGTAAAATTGGAAAGCAAAATACCATCAACAGTGAACTTTAATTTATTAACAATAAAAATTAATGACAATTGTGATTAAAGCAGTCACTTATAAAATTAAGTAGATCCATGTCTTGACATGGAAAGACATCAATAGTATATTGAGAAAAGCAAGTCAGAGAATATGTATAATAAATCATATTTATATTAATCTATGTGCAATATATTAGAATTTAAGAGTATTTTTTAAATCTTAAAAAAAAACCCTCAAAATTGCATGTAATATGTCCACTAAATTTCCAATGAGAATTTATTGCTTTTATAATCAGAGAAAAAGTAAATATTTTTAAAAAAATGAAAGACAACACCTAATTTAAAGTTCAGTAATGATGTATATGAATCTAAGCATCTTCTAAACAACAAGTTTTTTCAAGACAAGTTAAAGGAGTAAACATTAAAATGTTTACTATCTGTGCTATCAGAAGTTTGTTGTGGAAAACTAACACTAGAGAAACAACAGCTTTGAAGAGTTTCTGAATCCACAGTGCAGCAATTATTGCTTCTAGACGGGGGTCCTATGACTGTCCTGCAGATTTTGCCTCTAGATATATGAAAAAATAACAACATAGAAAGCAGGCTCTCCTAGTCCTAATGGAGCGGAATTTCATTTAAATGGCTGAAATCTATCACAAAAGATAGGTACCAATCTTCTAATCTGGAACAAGATTTTGTACCCAGAAAGAGGGAGCAATACTGTTACATGCAGCAGTTTAACTTTTTGAACTAGAAAAAAAATTCTGCAAGAAAAGTGAGCCAACACACAATTACTCCACAGGTTTTCTTCTATGATGCAACATCCCTCAAATTGGGAAACAAAAGCAGCTATTGCCATATTTGAAGATAAAAGTATCTGTTTTTGCTTCAATCTAAAAGAAGCCACACCTTTGATAAAAAGCTTTAAATATAGTAATAATATGAGCTCAAAGCACTGAGGAAAAATTAAGATACTGTTATTACTGAAATATTTCTTTCACCTGGTATTCTCATTCTGAGAAAAATCTTGACTTCCCAGGATTCTTCTATCTTAATTTTGGAAAAGCCTGAAAGGTCCAACAGATGTACAAATTACATTCTGTTCTCACTTGGGTACTAAAAGCCCTTGGTGGTCTCTCTTCCCTGTTCTGAGAAAAATAAGTAAAACTACTAGGTTCTGGTTCTTTATTTTCTTCTATTCTCAATTTTTAAAAAATTTAAAAATCTATTACTTATTTAAAAATATATATCATCAACTTTTAAAAACATCCTTCTAAAAAAGGATAATTCGCCCTAATTTTCTTACAACTGTCTTCTACTTTTTATTGGGAAGATAAGCTGGGAAGATGGAAAAAAAAGAAGGGATTTTATACATTTTTGTTCTGTCTTCCTTTTGTTAAGAGTTTACAAGCCTTTTTACAGAATAGATGGTTAAATATATATACATTGTTACTTTCCAGAAGTAATAGGAGATAAAATGTTAGCAAAATTCTTTGAGGTATCAACCAATCATAAAAGCAAAGTCATTACTAACCCATGACACAGTATATAGTTAAATATATATACATTGTTACTTTCCAGAAGTAATAGGAGATAAAATGTTAGCAAAATTCTTTGAGGTATCAACCAATCATAAAAGCAAAGTCATTACTAACCCATGACACAGTATATATTTCATTGCCTTTTACTTTCACTTACCTATATTTACTGTGGTAAAGTCCTCAGAATTTATTTACAAATTTTACTTGAATGATCTATATCTCAACCTAATTTGAAGTAACCTCAAATATCAGATGTTGTATTAGCTAGGGCTGACTTGCCCAGAAGGAGGCGTCTAAGCTCTAAACTGTTTCTTTGGCTCAAAGACCAATGTTTAAATAGGAAATGTATCTCTCAGAGGACCTGGAATTTCATATTCAATTCAGGCTCAGTATTCATGAAATTAAAGTCCAATTTTAGAGCAGTAAAAACAGTATCTATTTCCTAATGTTAAATTAGACTAATGATCTTTTCTATACTTTCAAATGTGAGATTAAAAGAAATAAAAACCAAAATTAAAAACCCAACCATAAAAGCACATTGCAGTTTCAGGACCTTTAACAGGACAGAGTGCAAAGTCACAGTCAGTGGAGGGGCAAGGTTACCTTCAACTTAGAAAAAGCTTGCAAGCTGTGCCAATAAAGTAACTGAAGATCACACTTCCCAATCAACAGGTATACATCACATCAAGTCATCACAGTTCAAATTTACAATATGCTTTCATGTAAATATTGCTATTTTACATGAATAGATTATCTACCATTTGCAAGGTGATTTCAGCTTCATATCTGATTTTATCTTCACAACAACCCATGAAGTAAGCAAACTAGCTATTATTTCCAATTTATAAATGGAAACAATAAAGGCTCATAAATTAAATTACTTTCTCAATATAATTAAACATATCTTCTGACTCCTAATCCAATGCTCTTTTTATATTTCATCATGCTAACAATATGAATGAGAAATATGGTTTTAGAGAGAAGAATTGTGATTGTTGGACAAGTACTAAAGAAAAAATTAGATTTTTTTACTTCCTGTGAGGACAGAGGAAAATCTTTCACAACCTTACTTATTTCCTAATAATTCATTAGAAAACCCTGTAGGCTCTGAAACAACTTTTCATACATTAAAGGCCCTTAAAAAAAAAAAAAAAAATCCTTGGTTTTAGCAGTTAGTTGCTATCCTTCTCCCACTATAGGACTAAACTTCATTTCAGAACTCAAAATTATTTCATTTCAAAATTCAAAATGAGAGATGATTTGGTTAATTATATCTGATGCAATACATTGGACATCAACTCTGAAACAGACCAAATAATTTTTAACTTTTCATCTAGTCAAAACAGTAGAACCACTAAGAAAAAATATAATAATTATCAGCAAGAATATGGCAACTTCCTCACCTTAAACACCACAAAAACAATTTGGCCTCCAGTAGTTCTGCATTATTAGATGAGTCTGCATTTTCTGTTTTAAAATACCTGGGCTTAACAGGCCTTGCCACTGTGTCCATGTTAACATTTTCATAAACTATTATTTTCAAGATTTCAGCAGTTCATAATCAGATAATATTTTTAACTCTTTATTTAACTTGGATAAGAATACAATTACACAACCTAGACAACAATACTGTGGAGCCAATTAGTAAATCAGACATACTAGCCAATATCATTGTTTCCTATGCCCCGTAAATGGACCCACATCCTAATGTATTGAGACAACAAAGTATACAATATTAAAAGGTGGAAAATACTTAAAAGAATATTAGAATCTGGGTAGAAAAGTAAAGCCTAAAAGAGGACAACTCAAGAAAACTAAAGTATGAACACTACCTAAAAACAACAAAAAAGGCTAATCATAAATTCTCCTATTTATCCATGAGTAGTCAACATATCTATAATAGAAGATGAAACAAAAATAAACATAATCCAAATTATCAGTCACATAAACCACAGCACTCAAGATGATTCACTGTAAACAAGCTTTAAAATGTCTCCTTACAATAGTGCTTTAACAACTTCGTTATGTCCACTGGTAAATGCCTACAAATAATGAACAAGAAACTCTGCTATCTCCTACTTTTCAGTAGATTAATATGCCCTATATTTTTTCCTGACAAATGTACAGTATTAATCAAGATTTCTGAACAAAGGCTACAGGCTTTGGTCTTTGGTTTTACTGTACAAGGTGAAAAGAAAACAGATGAAAAGAAGACAGTATGTACAAATGCTAAGAACTATTGTCTGCTTTTTATTCTTTCCAGTCCAACTAATGCATTTCTTGTTTCTCCTCTCCAAATAATTTACATTTAAATTTGTCACCCATATAGTCTGTGGTTCCAGAATCAGGGACTATGTTTTTTACTGGTGCTTATTTTTTGCTTAATTCTTTTTAAAGTAATGTTTAAAGGGTACATTTAATTGGAATTTCTGCATCCGCATCTCATTCTTTTTTTAAAACTAAGGTTTTTCTGATTAAAAAAGCAAAATGTAGAAAAATTTGAAAATATAGAAAAGTGTAAAGAAAAAAATCACTTGTAGTTTCACCACTTGGATAATCACTTTTATAATTGCGATTAGCATTTCAGTTTAATTTCTAATAAATACAGTATAAACTCCTTGTTCTGTAGCTTAGTTTACAAAACTGGAAATACACTACTGTCTAACCTGTGTGTTTCCCGCACCATTAAACATTATTTGGGTATGATTTCTAATGGCTTTTTTGACGAGAATTTCCTCCTTAGTGTAAAAGGTTAAAAATCATGCATTAAAATTATACCCTCACTCTCTCCTTCCCTTTATGACATGATTTCAGGAAAGACTAAACCATAGCGTCCTATGTGTAATAAACAGTCACTGACAATGTGGGAGTCTGTTAAAATTCAAAACCTTGAGCCAAAGGTTTGATGTGCTAATAGATTTCAAGCCCTATTCCCAGTGGACGTGACTTTACTGGAGGACGCACATCCCCTAAACTGGCAGAACGAAAACAGTTACCTATTCTAGTTACAAGACAGGCCTATATCATTTTTAAAGAAAACCGCAATAGGGGGTAGCAGTGCAGATTTCACCTACTTAACAACAAAAAACTTAATTGGCTGAGTTCCTTAAAATTGCCGCTCCAATGGCAGAGTTGGATTCATTAAACAGGGACAAACACGTAACACTTACAAGGCAGTGCGTGGGACAGCTGCTGCCGAGAATACATCGATTAGGAAGACCGATGTTAAAGAGGGCCTGTAGAGTGAAAGGCAGAGAGGGGGGTCTTAATCATTATTAGGCTGGTTTATGAGCAGAAATCGCAGCTGCACTATTCAATATTTAATCTTTCTATTCCTGGCATCACAGGGCTCAAACGTCACCAAAAGAGAAGGGCCGGCAGAAAACCCGGCACGGTGACGCACGTAACACCTTACCATATGGATTCTCATCAGTCAGGACCGAAAAGCCCCCCGAGCCCGGCCAAGGAAGGAAGGAGGGTCCTCCGGACCGTCGCCTCCCCCAACCCTGGCGCACGGCCGGGTTACAAGCTAGGATCAGAAGCTATTGGACCACCAGATGAGGGGCCTCAAGGGCGGGCTCCAGGACCCAGGAAGATGCCCGTGTTGCCGCGCACGCCAGGCGCCAGAGGTCAAGCCCTCGCCCCAGCAGCCCCGCCTGGGAGGGAACCCCGCTACTGCCCCTGCGGGGCGGTGAGCCAACGACGCCCACCTAAGACCAAGACTTAAGGCCAAGACCATCGGCCCCGAACTGTCCCCCGAAATCCAAACCCGCCCAGGGCAGTACCTGAAGAGGCAACGCCACCTCCGCCCGACTGCGCTGGCTGTGGCAGCGGCGGCAGTCACAGCCCAAAGTGCTAGTGACGCCTCTCATAAAAACAACAACCTGCTCGCAAGCGTTCGCAGCCGCGAGGCGGTGGCCGGTGGGGCACCGCAACGCATGCCGGGACTCGTAGTCCAGCCCGCCCTTCATGCCGGGCAGCGAGGCAGAGAAGAACTACGACTCCCGAAAAGGAGCGTTGCCCGCCTAGGGCAGGCTGCAGGAAGCCGGGCCAGACGGCCGAGGTCCTCACAACATCCGGGCCCCTGCGCTGGAGGGCACCGCGGCCGGTTGCCATGGAGACGAGCGAGACTCTTTCGAAAGGCTTCGCGGTTTCACCCGGGAGGACTGTTCCCTGGATTAGGCGCATTGTTCCAGTCAAAGGTTCACCTTCTCTTTGATGCTTTAATTGGATCCAGTGGAAAAGCCGTGTCCCCTGGGCTCTCGCTGGCCTTCCCTTACGCTGCAGGAAAACACTGCGTTTACCGGAAAAATTAACAAAGAAGGCGAGAATGACCGAGTACGACTGGGTGGGTTTGGACAGAGAGATGGATGTTTTTGAATGTTGGTATGTTTGCGGGACCCTCTACTCTTACCCACTCCAAAACGCCCCCACCCGGGGGAAAAAAAAAAAAGCTTTCTAGACTACCATTAGGCTGCACAAATTTAAATATGCGTTGCATTAAACTGAAATTGCCTCTGAAGTTAGAAAGATAGTTGGAGATGGTGCGCATCCCCCCCGCAAACCACATTGATCACTTCGAATAAGGAAACGCTACCTTGTTAACTACTTTTATTTATATTGTGCCTTTTTCAAAAGATATGAGCATCGGCGCACTTAAATTCACTGTTGACGGATGCAGTAGAAAGTTAATCTATCTCACAATTGTGGTCCAAAAGATAGATAAGAAAGGAAAACATTAACAAAAAGATGGAGGGTCTGAGCAGAGACAAAAGAATGCCTCTAGGTTAGACTCTGTTGTTTACTGTTTTTTTGGTTGTTTTTGTTGTGGTTTTCTTTTGTTTTTTTTTGTTTGTTTTTTTGGAGCTACCAAATTAAACATCGACTGACACCAAACCAAAAAAAAATACGAATTTTAATTTTATAATTACACCATCTTTACAGAAATGGACATTTTTGTTACTTCGATGGCTTGTTTTCATTTCTTTTTAAAAATACGTGAATGTGTATGTGTGTGTGTGTGTTTATACTGAGGGGCTTTGAAAAGTCAAAGTCATCTGGCTTTCTCTTAACTCTGTGAGGGCCTGAAAATTAGTAAAAAATCTAATACTATCTGTTTAAATAGATTTCTGTACTTTTTCAGGCACTTTCACGGGCTAATTTTAATATATTTAGCCTCTTTTTAAAAGAATCATTTACAATTTTAATTAACCTTTTATCCTTAGATTGCTGACCTGTTATCTAATAGGGAATTTAAAGTAATCCTTTATTATTCATTGTAGTAGGCGGCTTTACTTTGTTCTTAATCTTATCTACATTTTAAGGATATCCAGATTTGAAGAGGGTGAAAACAAATAAGAAAGATGCAGAGAGGGCCTATGAAGTAAAGTAAGGGCAATGCGTATTTTATTTCTGAATCTAAAAAATTTAGGTAGATGCTAATTTTCCAGATTGTGTGGTACAAAATTATGCCAACAAAAATTGTAAGTTAATTTGTCTTTTGCTTTGACTAGAACTGATCTTCTGTATGACATTTTGAGCCACAGCAGATCAGAATTGGAGCCAGTAGTAGAGGGTGATTTCATGAAAGAAAGAGTTCTCAGTCACTGAAGGATATAGTTTAACGCAACAACAACAAAACACAAGTTGCCCTGGGCAACCTGACAAGGTAGATGCCCATAAAGTAAATAAGGGTTATACTTTTCCCGTAAGTCACAGTGCAGCCACCTTCCACCTAGAAAGCCGCCTCTTGTGCTGCAGAAACCTAGACATTTTGAGAAAAGGAGACCTGTTGAGAAACCATCAAGTCTTACGATTCTGGTGACTTGCTATTATGTCTATGTATGGTCTTGGTATTTAAAACAAACTAATAAGCAGTGTCAAGCAAGATCTAATGAGACTAGCATTGATCTGAAACTTAAGAAACCTGAGTTCTATTTCCAGCTTTGCCAGATTCTCACGGTATTAAACATGTATTAATGAGTATTATAAATATTAAATGAAATGTAAAGTGTTAATAACTTGTAAATTTCAGAAGATCATATATATTGAGGTAAACCTGCAAAAAGAGTATGATAAAAAACTGCTTCAATTTGTATGGCAGTTTACCATCTACATCCACTTCTTCATTTTATCCTCACAAAAACCATAAGAGTTAGGGTAGATATTTTTGCCAGTTCTGCAAGCAAAGGTGAAACCAATCGATAAAGGTTTGGAACCTAGGACACAGTTCCTGCTTTGTACTAATCCAACACTGCTCACAGTCATTCAAATCTCAACAAAGGAAAGGAAAGAGGAAGTGGACTAAACATTTCGCATTTGCAGATTTGACCATCAAAGTTTCAAAACAAAAAAGTTTGTGACATTTTGAAAGTTTAACTTTGCTGAGACATTAATTAGAATCACACAGGAATTCAGTGAACTGATTATGCTAATGAGGAACCTAGCTAATCTTAACCAAACTTGAATTTCAGACAAGCATTGTCCTCACTTAAACATGACCCAATAACTCTGTAAAGTAAACACTTCTATCTTTATTTTAGAGTTGAAGAAACTGAGATTATATGCTTGTTAGTCTTCAGCATTTAGGAGATTCTTAAAGGGTCTCAGTCTCATGAATGTCAAGAGTCTACTATGAAGTTCTGAAAGAAAAAGAACTTTAATGTATATAAGCAATCTTCTATTTAATTCAATCTAAAAAAAAAGTCAGTTACAGAACAACCATTATTAGGTTATTTAGATATAGAACTTCCTGTAGGGGAGGGACTATTCTACAGGTTGCCAAGCTTTTTTTTAACCACTAAAATTATTTTTTGCCTTCATGAACACTACAGAATGCATTTATTAAGGGCCTTATCACAAAATAACTGAAAATCACCTACAGTTTCCTAATGCTACATTTGGAAAGCCCTTATATTTACCCAGTTTAATAAACAAAATCATCTAAACCCTCTCCTTTGTTTAATATTTACAGACAAGGAAACTGAATCCTTGTAAAATGATTTTATCAAATTCGCAAAGCCATTGGCAGTGCCAACATTAGAATCCATAACTGGTGATGCCTAATTTTTGCTTCTTATAACTCTTACAGCAGAAGGTACACAAATAAAAACAAGTTTCTCAATTAGTCTACTTGGCATGCTCTTGTATAATCTGTGCAGCTGTCATTATTATCTGGCCCTGCAGCTCTCCATATCCCCACACTCCTCACTCCCTCCTTCCCCAAGGGCCTCTAACTCCTGGCCTCAGTTTAGCCACATCTTTCCTGCCAGGTGTCTAGCTTTGAACTCAAGTGTGATCCAGAGACAAGCAGCAAGAGCAGGATAGAGGGCCGCCTTAGAAAAGCAGAATCTTGTCTGCCAAGTCAGAAATCTACATTGTAACAAGATTCCTGGGTGTTTAGTGTGCACATTTTAGTTTGAGGAAGGAGCACTGCACTAGAGAACAATAATAAAGTGGAGAAAAGACTACCAGTTTCAGATAACATCTCAGTGTTATTAGTAGGTAGTGAAGTACTACCAAGATTTTGTTTCCTATTAGCAAGGTCAAGAGAATGAAGTCAAGTCACTACTTGGGCCCTAAAGGTGGCTGGCCCAGCCATTAATGGAGATTCAAGTAAAATGGATATTCATGATATTATTCTCATTCCTAGGAACAGTGAGATTTTTCTGAGGCAGAAGATTCAAAACTCAGTGAAAAACCAACACAAACAATAACTGCGCACTTCAAACATCTGAAAATCATGTCAGTTTTTGAAGAAATTTATACTAACCTGGAAGCGGGGGGCAGGGATGACCAGCAATCTTGTATCTTAACACCTTATGTTTGCACTAGGGAAATTTATCATAAGAAAAAGACTTTTTTTCCCCTTTAGGAAAAACAGCAGCAAAACATGTATTCTTGGATTAGATTTTCAAAACGCCGTCACATAATCCAGAAGATTTGTGGAAATGTTTAAAGGAGAACTTTTGAAAATTTTATTTGCCTTATGATTGTCATTAAACAAGGCAAACATAAGAACTTACAAACTATGATACTGCCTTACTTTATAAATTTTATAAGTTTGCAAATTTATAAATTCTGGAGTTAATGAAAGAGATCCAGGAAGTCAAATAATCCAAGATCCCTTGTTTTACAGACAGAAAACTGAGACCAGGAAAATCTAAGCGATTTACTCAAATATATATTCCTAGCAAATCTAGGACCAGAACCTGGGTCTCTTCACTTCAAAGCTCTTTGCACTGTACTTAATTCATATTTCTAAGCCTTGATTCATAGAAAAATACTTAGACATTAGGGACACTGTCCAGGTAGAAAAATAATTTACTGAAGAGTTGATTGAATATGGCTTTATAGTCTTTTTTAAAATAAAAAGCTAGCCTTTAGGAATGTTTTTTATAGGAAAAACATTCCAGCCTAGCTTCATTTCAACTCATAGCACCTTTTTATTTCAGGAATACAACCGGCCTCAGATACATTTAAAGCACAAATAGATAGATATAAGACAATATTATGTATATAAAGGTTCTTACTTATATTTGTATTTATGATTTTCCCAACTAGAAATGCAAATGAATTGAGTTTATAAAAGGATTAGCCATTGCAAGTCTTAAAAAAGAATTAAATAGTATAAGACAATCTCAAGGTGAGAGTTTATTAAACAAAAAGTCTATAGTAAAGAACTTTAGGGAAACTCATCAGCTTCTAATTATTCTGGGATAATTAAAACAGATGGGTTAATATTATCTTACACCAATGTAAGGTAGTGGAAGAAACTTACATATTTAAGAAAAGAAGCTTGCAAGTATTTTTGGCATAAAACAATATAATTAAAGTTAGTATCTATCTAATCAGTAAACATTTCAGTGCTTTTATAAGTAAAACTGTGCATTAATTTTTTTCTACAGTTAAGTTTAAAGATAGGTTTTGAAACTAAAATTTCAGGATTCAAAGTCATGAACATTTTTAAAGTCCTTGCATTCTGTTAAATTTTTTTTAAGTGGTTAATATTAATTTACCTGGCTAGCAACAATGCAAAGTGCTTTTTTTCAGTGCCAAATTGGATAATTAAAAACAATCCAAAAAACTCCTTGTGGTTTTAATTTACATTTTGGAAATTACTGAAAATGTTAATTACCTTAGCTTTATCAGAGTTGTGGTGTTTTGCTTAATGTTTTTCACATAGGAATGCTTTGAGTTAAAGGTATTAATCCTTTGTAATTCTTTCTAGTGTTCCTAATCTGTTGTTTACCTTTTGTTTTGGTTAGCTATATTTTCATGTATAGATTCGACAGTTAAATATATCAGTTCTTTCCTTTATAATTGCTTTTGTCACTTTTAGAATGTCATCCTTTCTTAGAGGGTTAAAAATACCTTCCTCCTGATTTCTAGTTTTTCTGTCATGTGATTTTAAATGAGTATTTAACCAATTCATCTGCAATTTATTTTGATAATATTTGAAGATGAAGACCTACATTTTTTAAAATAGCTAGCCACTTTTGAGCTGGTTTCCTATGTGTTTTGTCTTCTATATAATAAAATATAAGCTCTAGAAACTTTATATTGTACCTCACCATATTCCCAGCATCTGACAATGTGAAGCATGCACTGGGTGCTCAATAAATATTGGTTGAATTAATGAGTGAATGATTTTAAAAACGGACTGTTTCTGAACTCTATAGTGTGTTTCATTTAAATCCTTACATCTTTATTATTGAAGCTTGAAGTTTTTTATAGATTTGATTGATCCTCTTTTGCATCCATTCTATGGTTTAATATCTTGATCCCACCTTCTTTAAACAGCTAAAATATAGATACATATATGATTATATATACACACCCCTATTTTTGTATGTACGTGTGTGTGTTTGTATAAATCTCCCCCCATCCATTCACTGCAGTAAAGGATACTACCAGCAACCCAGATGCTTATCCAGAAACCTGGGAGTCATCCTTGACCTGTCTTTATTCCTCACCACCCATCACCAAGTCCTGTGAATTCTACTTCCAAAATATGCTTCAAATCTGTTTACTTCTCTCAAACTCCATGTCCCCATCCTCCTAGAAATCATTATCATTTGTCACAAGGACTACAGCAGCACCTCTCTGCATCCACTCAAGGTCCTGACAGAAGCCAAAATAATCTTAATAAAAATTGTTTCATCATGATACTCCTCTCCTTAAAATCCTTCAGTAGCTTTCCATTGCTTCTGCAGTAAAGATCCGAATTTTTTAAATAGTCAACAAACTCTGCCCGATCTGGCTCCTGCTCCTCTAATTTCATCTCAATCCATTTTCACCCTCATTTACTTGACTCTGGCCATGCTGACTTTCTTTGTTCCACCTCTGTCTTTTCCTTCCTTTCCTTCCAGCTTAGATTAAATGACACTCCACCAGAATGGCCTTCTCTAACTCCCCATACTGGGTTAAATGTCTTCATAAATAGAATCTAATGACTTCATAAATATATTTTTTCTTCATAGCATTTATCACAATTGTAATTATATAGTTATTTATGTAATCATTTGCTTAATGACTATCCCCCATAAGGCTAAGATCCTTGAATGTTTGTCTTGTTCCTTTCTCACTCTAAAATTTGGCTGTATTTCCTATGATTTACAAATGCTTTTACAGATTCCCATTGTTCTGTTGCAGGATGTTTAAAAAGCTATCTTATTCACCCATTTGACAAGTATGCCTTTTACAAATATGTAGTCTTCAGTGCCTTCAAGAGAACAGGATTCCCAAGAAAAGGCGGGTGGATGGGTCAAAGTTTAATTCTGTTTGTTTCACAACTTTGTAATTGAGAATGATTTTATGTATTAATCTTTTAGGAAAAGAAAATTACTTCAGCTTCAAATCCAGACACAGAAATGAAACCTCAACTGCCTCCATGTGTGAATCCAGGCAATCCTGTGTTTTCATGTATGATTGATCCCAAGACACTCTGTACAGCTACCTCACTATCAAAACCTCAGATGATTATGTATAAAACCAATTCAAGTGATTATGGTGAATTTTTACCTATACCACAGTTTCTTCCCTGCAGTTATACTCCAAAGGAGCAAGTGTTTTCAAGCCATATTAGAGCAACTGGATTTTATCAAAATAACACTTTAAACACTTCACCTGACAGAACTAAAACCCTTGATTTTCCTAATTTTCAACATACTGTATGAATATATATTGCTTTGTATATTTAAGAAAAATGAGTTTTAAATCTAAAGCTAGAACACCCAATTTGGAATATAAAGAGTTGGACCAAATTGTACAAAATACCTTTAAGAAATAAAGAATTTCAACTAGTAACTGAATGACCTCTTTGAATTTTTGCCATGACTTGATTTCTTAAATAAAAATGTGTTCAAAACAGCGGAATGAAAGGTAGAAAGTGTTTTAGTCCATTCTAGCTTTATTTAGCAATTATACTCCACAAACATCAAAAGCCTTTCGTGATCTCATCTTTTGAGTATATTAAGACAAAGGAACACAAGAGCTCCAACAAAAATTGAATTAGGGAAGATTTTAACCAATAATTTTCCATTTTTCTATATTTTTAACTAATAGCTTAGAATTCAAGGAATGTTGGTTCCCACTGCTAGGATGGTGGAAGAGAGGAACTAATATTAATTCATTCAGCAAATACTTATTGAATACCTACTATATTCTAGCCACTATACTATGCAAATGGGGCACAGAAATAAAAGACAATGTCTATTTTATTGTTTCAGGTCCGCTTAGTGGGAGAGTAAGATTAGCAAATTAATAATAGGCGATAATCTGTGTAATTTAAAAGTACACAAAGGTCTTTTGGACACAGAGAAAAAATTGTTCAAATTGAGACTGAGATTAGAAGTGTCCTGAAGAAGACTGAATCAAAGGAAAGGTCATTCCAGGCAGAAGAAAGTACACATATGAAAGTACAAAGATGTGAAAGAATATGGTATATTTTATGCCATTAATGTCATTTAACATAGTGGGTGAGTAGTGGTGGGTGATGGGCTATATGTATTTCTTCAAAATCAGTGATTCCACCATACATGGACTTATTTGAGCTATTTAAACCATATGTTCAATTGGGTCTAATTACCTCTCTTAACTGAAAAAAATCACTGTTCTTTTATTTTCACTGTGATTTCAGGTTTTGCATATTAGGGCATCAGAAAAGTTGGGCCTTACTTCTAATTTCAAAAATGGTTTGATGTGAGGGAAACAGCTCAAATTCTACAGCCTCATCACCTTCTTCCAAATTTTCTCAAAAATGATACTGGGTAACAGCACAACCAAGAAGGATAATTAAGCATCAAATTCCAAGACTAGAACAAATCTCAAATTCCTTGGCCAGGTGGTTAGGCCCATTTTTGTTTCGTTATTATTGCTGAAATTCTCAAATATGTCTTAGTTTTCAGGCTGCTATACAAATACCATACAATCGACTGGTTTAACAGCAGGTATTTATTAGCTCATAGTTTCAGAGGCTAGAAGGCTTGCTCCCTCCTAGGGGGAGTATCATTCTGGTTGGCCAGCAATCCTTAGGGTTCCTTGGCTTTTCCATCACGTAGTGGTGTCTTCTCCTCTCTCTTCCAGGTTCTGTTGATTTCTAGTTACTTCTCCATATGGCTCTCTTCATAAAGCCTCCAGTAATAGGATTAAGGCCCAACCTCATTCACTTGGACCATAACTTAACTAAAAATAACATCTTTATAAGGTCCTATTTACAATAAGTTCATACCCCACAGGAATGGGATTAAGATTAAGAACATGTTTCTGGGTTACATAATTCAACCTACTCTACAATATCTTGGAATCAAGCATGTTGTCTGGAATGCTACCACGTAATCATTCATTCATTCATTTTAACAACTATTTATTCCACACTTATTAAAGTCCAGGCAGTATTCTAGGTACTAGGGAATACCCTGTCTTCCTGGAGCTTCGATTCTAGTAGGGGGAAACAGACCAAAAAACATATCTATAAATACATATTTATATAAGCATTTACATATTTATATGTATATGTTTATACATGTCTATCTGTATAAAATATGTCAGGTGGCAAGTATATGGAAAAAAATAAAATAGGGTTAGAGGAAGAGGGAGTGCTTGAGTAAGAGGTTATTTTAGGTGGGATGGTCAGGGAAGATCTCTGATAAGGAGATGTCTGACCAGACATCTGGAGACAGTGAAGGGAATATCTGGGAAAAGTGGAGCTGTTGTGGAGCAGTTGGATATATAAATCTGGAGTTCAAGGGAGAAGCCCAAGTTGAAAATTCCAACTGAACACCATCTGCACAAAGATGTTAGTTAAAGTGATGAGACCACATAAGACTACAAAGTGTAGGTAGAAAAGGGATCTGAGGACTAAGCTCTAGGGAGCTCCAAAATTTAGAGGTCAGGGAGATGAAGAGGAATAAGCAAATGAGACCAAGAAGGAATGCTAGTGAGTTAAGAGGAGATCAGGAAGATCATGATGCCTGGAAGCCAAATAAAGACCATGTTTCAAGGAGGAGGAACGATCCAGCTGTGTGAAATTATCTTGGGAAATAACATGGATTGAGAACTGATCCCATGACTAGGCAATGTGGAGGTCATTGGTGATGTTAACAAGAAGTGTTTCTCTAGGGTGGCAGAGAGAACTTTATGGGAATGGGTTTAAGAAAGAATGGAAAATGTAGAAACTGCTTTTGAGTAGTTTTGCTGTACACTGAACAGTGAAATTGGGTGGTAAGTGGAAGACGTGGAGTCAAAGCTTATTTTAAGATGGGATATAATATAGTACATTTGTAATTCAATGGGAATGCTCCAGTAGAGAAAAAAAATAATGAAGTGCAAGAGGGATCAATGTGCTTGAGCAGACCAGTGAAGATAGGATCCAGTACAGAATGGCCTTGTGTAAGAACAGAAATAGTTCATCCGCAGTAGTGAGAGGTAATAATGTAAATGGGAACAGATGCAGACAGAGTGGTAAAAGTGATGGTGGAAATACGTGCAAGGTTTTTCCTTTTTTTTTTTTTTTTTATTACAACATAATTAGCAAAAACTGAAGAGGGAGAAAGGACAAAGAAGTTGAGAATGTATGCAAGGGAATGATTTTAAAAATGGATGACAGAGGCTAAGCTGAGTAAGGAGAAGAGTGAGGACATGAAAAGGAGATAGGAATTATAGATTGTTAGTCCCCATGGGGCCAAAGGACTGAGGGTATTGCAGTTCTAAACTGAGGTAGAAAGACAAGAGGTGGTGGTTGATGATAGTGATGCTTGAAAGTGAGACTGTGGCAAGAATGCAGTTACTGGTGATAAAAATGTTTAGTGGACTACTGTGGGAATGGAAGATTGAGACTGGGTAGAAAACACAATCACTAGAGGAGATTAAAAAAACTCCAGAAAACTGAGCGGTCAATATACTAGAATTATCATTTACATGGATAATGACATCACAGAGAACTGACAGGAGTAGTACTGGACAGAGTGACCATGAGCCAAGAACTAAAATTCTCAAGGAATGAGAAAGAGTGATCCAGAGGACTACAAGAGTGAGAAAAGACAGGTTGTGGAATCAACAAGAGTAGCAAGAAGGAGATCTATTCCACCTCCAGGCCCAGTGCTTAGAGGAGTACAGAAGGGAAAACAGATACCACTTCAAAGGGCTTCCAGGGTAGCAGTGTTCTCCGCAGAGAAAGTTTCAGTTAGAGCAAAGTGAAAGGAAGATTGAGAGAAGAGGTGGAAGATTTAGGTGATTTACTATATTGTTTCCATGAGATTGGGTCTTTAGAGTACTAAACAACAAACTTATAAATGGACTTTGAATATAACCTTTTCTTACACTAAGGACTGTTATTTTTCCTTTTCCTGTTCAAAACCATATTCCTATTGACTTACAGTAGTGGTTCCAAGGCACTTTGATCTCAGAAGCACTTCATACTTAAAAACTCACTGAGGGCCCCAAAGAGTTTACATTCAAAAAAATTTAGAAATATTTAATATTTTTAAATTACAATAAAACCTTGGATATGCACATAAATATTTTAATGAAAAGTAACCACATATTCCTAAACAAAAATTAGTGAAAAGACAGGCATTTTTTTTTTCCTGCAAATCTCCTTAATGTCTGGCTTAATAAAAGACAGCTGGATTCTCAGCTTCTGCACTTCAATCTGTTGCAATATCTTGTTGTGGTTGAAGAATATGAAAAAAAATCTCGCTCCACACAGACAGTTGGAAAAGAAGAGGCCTTGCAGACCTCCCTCCTGAAAAGGTCTCTGGGATCCCTAGGGGTCCTTGGAACACACTTGTGAACCACTGACCTATAATAACTGTTTAAAGTCCCTTTCTCTACACTTGTACTCAGTTAATAGTTTCCAAGTTTGTAGTTATAGTTGTAATTCTATAATAATGTTTTAAAGAGAAAATGTAGCTGAAGATGACTATAGAGTAATGTTTCCTTCATGCTTAAAAAGCTAACAGGAAATGTGATAAAAGTGTAAAAAATCAAAGGCATGAATACACTGAACACAAATTTATTCACCACTTATAGTATATTGAGAACTAGGATACATAAGAACCATCTAAAAGAAGGGTATGGACTGTAAAGTATTAAATTCTGCTTTGTGAGATACACTAAATAAAACAGCATATTTTTAGAATTTGTTACCCTAAAATGTAAAAAATAAAATATGAATGGGCTTAGTAAAGATTAAGAGCAATTCATGAATGAAGTAATACATTCATTGTTAAATATGATTTGTTGACATTATGGAGGGCAACAGTGAGAAACAGAAAGGAACTCATCCTTATTTACCCCTCTTTTTTCTTGCCTCTTTTTATAGGTAGCTTCCCTAGCTTTGGTGCCACTGTCAGAATCAGAACACTCTGTTGAAAGGAACTTCTAATCTTATTTTCATCCCACTGACCAATTTCATGGTGTTTCTGGCAGTGATCTTTCTTCTAGTTATACTACCTGGATTCTTCCAAAAGAAAAGCATCCATTTCAGATAAAACACTCTGAAAATTCAGTTCTTCTAGGGCATATTTAAAGCACATCAATTAAAAAAAAGTCACATACTTTAGGCAAACTTTCCTACCTTACATAATTTTCAGAATAGTTGAAGTTCTACCTCTTGATGTGTCATTACTGGAAATACAGCATCAGCTCCCAGTTTCTAGTAAAAATGAAAGTTCACCTTCTCAAAGCCATATTTTACCAATTTATTTAGGTACTTTCCCTCACTTTTAGGTATAAACCAAAAGATTATCAGAAATACAATTTTAGCCCATTATATCAGTCAGGGTTCTCCAGAGAAACAGAACCAACAGGATGTATATATAAATACTAAAATAATTATTTATAGGAATTAGTTCACACAACAGTGGGGATCGGCAAATCCAAATTCCACAGGGCAGGCCACAAGTTGGGAACTCTGATGAAGATAAAAGTGAATTCCTCAGGAGAGCCTGGCTGGCAGAAGTAGACAGAAATTCTTCCTCTGACTCCTAAAATCCTCAGTTCGTGCTTTGAGGCCTCCAACTGATTGGATGAGGCTACTCTTCTCATTGCTCAAGGCAGTCTCCTTTGTTGATTGTAGATGTAATCATCTATGCAAGTAATCAATGTCCTAATGACTTAAATCTGTCTGTGAAATACCTTCAAAATAACAATCAGGCAAGTGCTTACTTGACCAAACCACTGAACACTATTACCTAGCCAAGTTAACACATGAAATTAACCATTCACCCATCAAGAAAGTAATTAATGTATTTGACAAAATAGTTTTAGGGGTTAGGTACTGTACTGATCAGTTTACACTTATTAGCTCATTTACCAAAAATCAGTTTTATTTGGGTCATTAAAAAGGCTAAAATGAAATATGTTTAAAGTACTGTCAAAAATAAGTTCCTTGAAGAGAATATCTTGAGAGAGATGGTTTGAGGGTCATAAACCTTCAAAACATTTTGAAAAGCACAAATACATTTCAAAGATTGTGGACAAAGAGAAGACATTGGTAACCTAATCATGACAGAAGAAGAAACTTTGTTTCATTGTTAGTACATGATAATTACAGTGAGGTAAGCCTCGAGGCTTGTAAACAAAGGGAATTATCTAAACTTTATAGGAGAGGAAGCCTGTTGTACAGAATTGTACACATAATGTCATGAAACATTCTATTCATCAAACTAATTCTTTGTTTTGATTTCATGTTTGTTGAAGAACTTTTATAATTTAATTTCCCATATTTATCTGCCTACAAGGAAAAAATGAGATGTCATATAACCTATAGTACCAAGGGTCATTCTCACTGAATTTCTGATTATGAATTAATAAATAGGCATTCTGTTTTATTCAATCTCCTGAGCTTCTAATGTGTACTTGGTCCTTAGAGATGGATCTACTTTTGGAAAGTAAAATATGGATAGTGACACAATCAGATTTCTATGCAGTGAGACTGAGCCAGATCAACTTTATAAGGTAATGAAAGACACTCCGTGTTGTCAGGCTTCTTGGGAGATCACCTACTAACCTTTTCCCCAGAGGGTATGTAAAATCCTTTGCCCTTATTGCCTATATGGATGAGACTTAATGGAAAGTACTCCACTTGCTAGGGAACCAGCACATGGTATACTTACATGAACATATGTCTTTCCACTGAACTACTGGACAATATTTATTTATTAGAATTAACACCTTAACCTCTGTCAGTAAAGAGCCAAAATGTGTAAAAGAAAAATTATGCCAAACCTGGTGTGGGACAAAACTTTTTTGCATGATGTAATTCACAGTTCTTCTGGGAAGAAAAGAAGAAATGAGCATTTCTGACAAAATGCTTAAACAATTTAATGAGATAAAGGCTGGATTGGGGAAACTAGCTACCCATCCACCCCAGGTGACTTTCTTAAGTGACTGTCAGCCAAGAGGCTAGTGACCTGCAAGGAAATATTCTTGCTTTTAATCTAATCTAACAATGTTATCTATTTCCTAGTCATGTAAAGCATCCACTACTAAAATTGGCTAGCTAGGGGTCTTTCCTTTGAATTTACTATGATGATATAACTTTTTTTTTCATAATTAAATTTGTCTGAAAAGTTTTCTTTAACAAATGTGTACATGGTATATCTATGTATAGTAACCACACAGTAATGGGGGAGTAAAGGTCTCTCCAGTTTATATTTCTGTAACTACTATATTTAATAGAAATTAATTTCCATCAAATAATTAAATTGGCATTATGAAAAAAAATCAAAAGGCTACCACAATTTTTCTTATCTTTTATTCATAGGCTTTAATAGCAACACTATTTTGGGAAGCATGTGTTTATCAAAAAGGAAATGGGCAAGTCTACATCAATATTTTAACATATCTATCGCCACTTAATCCTAAAACAAAAGTCCCTTGCAGACCATAGAGGACTGCTGAAATCAAAAGAAGTCAAATACTTCCTAAACATAAATGAGTGTCTGTTGTATTTACACAAATATTTTAATTAGAGGATAGGGACAAATATATTAACATATACAACTACTTAATACTTTCCTTTCTTCTACCTCCTCATAAGGAAAGATCCTTTGCCCATAGGGCAGCTTTTGAGAGCACTCTTTTCTTTACAGATTGGGATGGTAATTAAGAGAAATTGAGGAAAGACCAGATTAATTAACCTTAGAAAGGAATGAAACTGCCAGCTCAAAAAAGTAAGACCAGAATGAGAAAAATGCCTGAGAGGCTTCTGGAGATGTTTTTGATCAGCTGCTTGCTTTTAAGGATTGAAGAGTATTTCTTTCTTAAACAGAATTCCCTTTTGATGTATGGGTTAGGGAATTCAAGAATAATTAAATTTGCTTTCAAGGTTTTTTTGAATGTCAAACTGGTGTTTTGCCACAGAGAAGCCCATCTTTATGTTAGGTACATTTTTGTTTTTTTTTATTAACCAGGGCTGATTAAAAGAAAAATAATCCTGCCTCAACATAAATTCTGATAACTGGGTTGGACTGCTAGAGAAGTTATCAAAAGTTGCCTTATAGAAGTAGAAGTTTCAAGGTTGCTGAACTATACCACTCTCTTACACATTCAAAAAGGAATTGCAATTAAAAAAAACACACACAAAACTGAATGGGGCTGTTTTATGATTCACTTGAATGACAACATCAGATGATAAAATAATATTACTATAAAAACTCATCCTAAGTTTTATTTTACTAAAGATCATCTAAATATAAAAAGTGAGTTGTGACAACTACTACATGCAAAAGAGAACCTGTACTGTGGTGTTTAAAGCATGCTTGCTTCATTACAAAGTGATATAACCAAAAGGTGGTGCAATCCAATGCCCATACCATAATATCCTAAATTAACACCTCCCCCTTTTGCCCTAGTTTATTTGAAAGTATTAGAAAATAAACTAGAAAACTTATCTTCACCAGATAGTGCTACAAAATATGATCAATTGATCAATGTTTTGGAGAAACACTACCTATAAGTAGAGTTGACAATAAAGGTTTCCAAACAGTTGTTCTACTCGACTGTGCTGGTCTAACCATAATCAACAGAAGGTAGAAAAATATTTTTTATAAAAACAAGGTTCTATGCTTTTTGTAAAAAAAGCAGAAACCTACTAGTACCTATCAGACAATTAAATCATATATTTAATACAAACCAAAATGCTTTATAAACATGATCTTCTATTTTAAAATTCTATCTTGTTAAAAATTAATCAGTAAGTGTTCTGGTACCCATCACACTAACAAATACTTTGTTGGTTACAAGGGTAAACTCAATTCAGTGAGAAAAAAAATGTGTAATTAAACTATGTATTAATATAAAGAAACAAATAATCAAAATAATTTATTCTTATTTTGGTTTTCTTATTCAGAAACCATTCAAATCAAACATCACATTTTCTACAGATTTGTAATATTTTGCTCTTTACAGAACTAGAATACTAAACAGAAAGTAATTCTGCCCAATCAGCCATATTATGTATAGATTCCTAACATCTCCAATTATTTTTGTAACACTTAAAACAATACCTAGTTGTCTCTGGTAGTCATTAAGATTTTAGTTCTGTTCCTTGAACTATATTCCGAATCTTCTCAGCATCATTTTGTACAATTTTGTTGGATGGGTCAATCTTAAGTGCAGCTTCATAATCCTGTAGTCCTGTATTTATATAGTAATGGAGATCAATAAAAATAAAAATAATCACTAAGAAAATGGTTCAGGACAAGTACTAGGTTTTAATGCAGACTCCCATCGTCACACACCTAACCATACCTCTAATTGCAGAAATTTTGCAGTGATTTCAGGAATAATTATAATGACTTCACTCAGGGTTCAGTCAGATGCAGTTATTTTAATTTCAAACACAAAAAGCTAACAACTAAAACTTATTTAAGTATGAACAGACTTAAAACTTTCATATATCCAAAGCATTTTTATCACTTCAATGAAAAGGTACTAAATGACACTTTATTTAGAAATCCTAGGTTTTTAAAAATAATTTTTGTAAACTTAATTCATACTTTATATAATTCATAGATTAGGATATAGTATGTGCTTTTTTCTATAGATATATCTACAACATTTCTTTGAGGAAAATTTGTTGAAAAGGAAAGCACTGTAGTGTGGTTGTTAAAAATACATAACTGAATCTAAATTTTTACCCAAAAAAAGCAGTGGAAAAAATTTCTTTAGGACTAAGGACACCTGAGTTCTAGTCCCTTTTAAAATGCTATTGCTCTGCAGTGTCACGGCAAGCAAATAACTTAACTTCTTCAAGCCTCCATTGTCTTATTTTTAAAATAAAGGTCCTTGGAGTTGCAATCCAATTATAGCATCTATGCTATAATTTAATTGTTGTCCTGATCATTTTTGTCTTCATAAATCTGGGTAAGATGCTAAAAAAAAAAAAAAAAAAAAAGCATGGGGCATATAAACCTAATTTGGTTGCTTTGATTAGAAATATCTCCTAAAAATGGCAGAACCAGGTTTAACAATGTAGTTCAAAATAACTACAGTTATTTCTACCTACATTGTGGTGCCCATTCTCCGATAAGGCATCATCAAGGGTAGGTCTTGAGTGAAGGGAAGATGAATGGAACATCTAGGTAGGGAAGTATGGAAAGAGGAATGCTGAAGACAAACTACAAAATTTTGCCTTTAAGTATGCAACATGAGTAACTGCAAATAGTCACTGGATATATTATTAAAAAGGCAAAATAAAGCTGCAGCTTCTAGACACATAGGGCTGAATTATGTAACTCAAAAGGATGTAGTTATTATAACTTAATATTAGATCTAAACTTGTTGTTCACATCCTTTTTTAACTCCCTTCTAGAACAATGAAATTTTTAAAATACCATTTTTCAAAATCATTTTTTATTTTGTTAGATAAGTTACAAAATATAAATTGAATGATAAAAAAGATAAAATACTAGAATCCTAAAATGTCATGATCTTAAATAATCACATGATATTTTTTTCAGAGTATAATTTGGAACTCAAAACATTTCTATTGATTTCTTACCTTCTACATACAATTCTAGTTGACAGAATGCTGTTCCACGTCGTACGTGTGCCTTCATTCTTGCATTAGCATTGCCTGCAACAGGTGGTGTCAGTAATTCCAGTGCCTTAGAAAAATGAATATATAATTAATAGGGAAAAGACAATTTCTTAATTTAAATGTGAGCAAAAACATGGTAAAAATTCTAACTTTAAAACAGGACCCAAACCTTACCCACCTAAATTTCTAGTTTCACTGGCATCGGTATTTATCAAATACATACATTTATGTTGAACAATTTAAGGAATTGTTCAGTTATTCCTATATGGGATTCATATCCTCCCCTCAAAATTATGATCTGGCTTATCATTTGAAATCTCTACCATAACCACTAGGAATGATTATATACATTTGTGGTTTCATATCCACAATGGGTGGTTCACCTCATTCATTCAATAAACATTTGTTTGCACAAGAAATTGTACTAGTCAAAAGGAAAAGTGGGTCATAAAACTTATTAGATGTTGTGCCGGTTTGAATGCTTTATGTCCCCCAGAAAAAGCCATATTCTTTGGTGCAATCTTGTGGGGCAGACAGAATAGTGGGGATTAAGTTGGAATGTTTGGATTAGGTTGTTTGCATGAAGATGTGCCCCACCCAGCTGTGGGAGGTGACTCTGGTGGGATACTCCCATGGAGGTGTGGCCCCACCCATTCGGGGTGGGCCTTGATCAGTGGAGCCATATAAATGAGCTGGCTCAAGGAGAGGAGATGGAGTGCAGCTGTGAGTGACGTTTTGAAGAAGAGCAAGCTTGCTAGAGAGGAATGTCCTGGGAGAAAGCCATTTTGAAACCAGAACTTTGGAGCAGACGCCAGCCATGTGCCTTCCCAGCTAACAGAGGTTTTCCGGACGCCATTGGCCATCTCCAGTGAAGGTACCCAATTACTGATGTGTTACCTTGGACGTTTTGTGGCCTTAAGACTGTAACTGTGTAGTGAAATAAACCCCCATTTTATAAAAGCCTATCCATCTCTGGTGTTTTGCATTCTGCAGCATCAGCAAACTAGAACGGATGTTCAGCAGCTTATCAAGATCAAGGAAGGGAGACAGTTGTTTCTTCCAAATCTTCAATCTCAATGAGCCACACAAAAGATTTTACATGTGGTGTTCCCTTAAAACAAGTTACCTTGATGAGGAAAAAAGAAAAAAAACTGTAGACATTTAAGATATTGATCTGAGATATTAGTAATGGAAATCAGGATATGCTTTAATAAGAAAAAGAGTTAACACCAACTGACAACCATTTACTAATTTCCTTGTGAACGTCAACTGATACTCGAGTAATATAGTAACAATTGACAGGGAATTTCTAATCTAACTTGAAATCTCAAAAAACATCAGTCCTTTGTCACTTGGCAAAAAATACCAGTAATAAGATATAATAAACAAGATGATTCTTAAAGTCCTTAAATCTCAATTAGTTAAATTTAACAGTAAGAGCATCATTTAAACCAATAAATAGGAAGATGATTTTAAAGCACTATACACAAATAAATAGATGTATATACCTTAGAAGAATCTTCGATGGCCTTGTGTAAGTTTTTTATTTTTAGGTGGCAAGCAGCCCGATTCAAGTACAACAAAGGCATCTTATTATTTAGTCTTATGGCTAAGTTGTATGCATTAATAGCTGCCAAATAGTTTTCTGTTGCAAACAGTTTGCTAACAAGACAAAAAACAGAAAAGAAAAACACTGTAACATTGAAACAGAAATGCAGAAATAATGTCTAATAACATCTGGCAGAGGAGACCATTTGCCTCTTTTAGTATTTTTGTAGAGTGGACGTTATTGGCTGCACTGACTCCACCTCTCCGCACATAAGTATTAGCATGTAGTATGAACGAGACTGTCTCATCACCCCTACCTCCAGAAGGCCAGGAGTGACTCCCAGTAGGCATATTCCCATTCTCCTTGCAACAGTGACCGACTCAGGGATGGGCTTGTGACTTAAATTGTTCTATTCAGGATGAAGCCTGTGTATTTGATTCCAAGACTGGAGAATTAAACACTGGGAAAACTTCTCCCCCTGCTGGATATGAATGAAGAACACACATAGCCCAAATTGTTGCTGAACATTTTGAACACCATTAGAATAAAGCCAATATTATGGAAGTATGGGAGGAATCAAAAAGGCAGAAAGAAACTGCACCCTTGATGATATGGTTGAGCTTCTGGATCAAGCCTTGTCTGAAATGCAAAACACCTTTAGCTTTTCTGTTATGTAAACCAATAAATTCCTTCAACATAAAAGCCGGATTTTCTGGTTACTTGCAAACAAAAGCATCCACTCTTCCAGCTCAAACATTCTAGGTCAAATATTCTAAAATTCTACATAAATAAAAATCTCTTTAAATAAAGAGATCTATATGATTAAAGAATTTATTTAAAATATAAATTCTTCTTATTTTTTAAGTGTAATTCCAAATTATACCTAAGCATTTTGAAAACAGAAAAAACTACACCAAATATAAAACTGCCATATAAATAACACTTTGATTCATTTCCAGTCAATTGTATACTTTGTAGATCTGGAATATTAAACACAATGACAACAAAAGTAGATCAACAAAAGCAGCCAGTAAATTATGATTAAAATGTAAAATGATACTTACGTGACATCTAACTCAAGCTTAAGTCGAGTTTTTTAAAACTGGTACAAATTAGAAAAGTTGAGTCTAGGGGGATGGCTTATCTTTCTGAAATGCCTCGTTTCAGCTAGGATGCTTATGACTGCAAGTAACAGAATCTCGACTCAAGTAACAGAATCTCGACTCAAACTGCTCAAACTGCTGTAAGGAAATAAATTATCTCACATTTAATAAAAAAAAAGAAAAAGAAATGTCCAGAGACTCTGGAGAAGGCTTCACATCCAATATATCAGCAGCTGGAGGATGTTATCAAGGCCCTAGGTTCCTCCCATATCTCAACATTCTACTATACCCAGCAGCTACTCCATCCCAGGGCTGGTTTCCTCATGGCTGTAAGATGGCTGCATTAGTTCAAGATGCACAATATTCATTAGAAGAAAGAGGTACAGTATTTTCTGGTATATGTTCTAGGAGTAAGAAAACCTTTCCCAGAAAACTCTCAGTTCACCCCTTTATCTCACTGTCCAAACCTACCCTTAAAAAAATCATCAGCTTGGCAGTTCCTCAAAAAGTTAAACATAGAATTACCATATGACCCAGCAATTCTATTCCTAGGTATATACCCAAAAAAGAAGTGAAAACAGGGACACAAAGAAATATATATATATTTATTCACAGCAGCCATATTCACAATAACCAAAAGGTAGAAGTAACTAAAATCCATAAACAGATGGATAAGCCAATTGTGGTATATCCATACAATAGAATATTATTTAGCCATAGAAAGGAATGAAGTTCAGATATATGCTACAATGAGGATGAACCTCAAAAACATTGTGTTAAGTGAAAGAAGTCAGACAAAAAGAATCACATATTGTATGATTTCATCTATATGAAATATTCAGACTAGGTAAATCCACAGAAAGAGAAGCAAACTGGTAATTACAAGTGGCAAGAGGGGAGAAGGCAATGAGGAGTAATTGCTTATTGGATACAGGGTTTCCTTTTGGGATAATGGAAATGTTTTGGAACTAGATAGAAGTGGTAGTTGCAAAACATTCTGAATTTGCTAAATGTCACTGAATTATTCACTTTAAAATGATTAATTTTGCTACATGAATTTCACTATAATAAAAAAATTTAATTAAGTGAAGAAAGAAAAAAATGAAGTAAACATTTCTAATAATAAAACAAAACTAAGCACCACCATTATGATTAAAACCACCTTGATTTGTTTAAGTCAGTCAGAATCTATCACTGTACTAGGGACAGGATCACCATCCGAAGTCACACGGAGGAGGGCTATATACCTAAACAAAATAGAGGCTCAGTCAGTTAAGTATAAAGGGGGATGTGCCAGTTTGAATGTATTATGTCCCCCAAAATGCCATTATCTTTGATGCAATCTTGTGTGGGTGGACATATTAGTGTTCATTAGACTGCAATTCTTTGAGTATTTCCATGGAGATGTGACCCACCCAACTGTGGGTGACAACTCTGATTGGATGATTTCCATGGAGGTGTGGCTCCGCCCATTCAGTGTGGGCCTTGATTAGTTTACTAGAGCACTATATAAGCTCAGGCAGAAGGAGCAAGCTTGCTATAGCCAAGAGGGACACTTTGAAGAAAGCAGAGGAGCTGCAGATGAGAGACATTTTGAAGACAGCCATTGAAAACAGACTCTTGCTCTGGAGAATCTAAGAGAGGACAAATACCCCAAATGCAACTCAGAGTGACATTTTTGAGGAACTGCAGCCTAGAGAGGAACATCCTGGGAGAAAGCCATTTTGAAACCAGAACTTGGAGCAGACGCCAGCCATGTGCCTTCCCAGCTAACAGAGGTTTTCTGGACACCATTGGCCATCCTCCAGTGAAGGTACCTGATTGCTGATGTGTTACCTTGGACACTCTATGGCCTTAAGACTGTAACTGTGTAACCAAATAAACCCCCTTTTATCAAAGCCAATCCATTTCTGGTGTTTTGCATTCTGGCAGCATTAGCAAATTAGAACAGGGAAGAATAAGTGTTGGCTAGGCAACCTAATGTATACAACAAACCTCATGTGAAAATACACATTTTAAGAACATTTCCACATTTCATCTTCAACAAAACTTAACAGTTTTAAAATAGGACATTCTGTAAGAGAAACTCTTTAAAGTGTTAAAAAAGGAAGATTTTACAATGATCTTTTACAAAAGAACCATTGTGGGAGGCATAATAGCAGGAAATATAAGGTATTATAAATCTTTTTTCATATATAAAACATAAATCTAAATGAGCATTACACTACAAACATCAAAAAATCTGCTTTATGGCTTTTAGAATGGCTGTGAACACAGAAATAGAAAAACTTCAATATGAACAGGAAAATCTAACCCCCTTTGTCTAAACTGCAATAGTCCTTGAACACAATTAACCAGAGAAGCTAATAACCATTAAGTCTCTCTCCTGATACTTCCAATAAGGTAAGGGCAGTGAAAAGAATATTGCACAATTATTCATCCATTCAACACTTATTGAGTGCCTACTGTTCTAGGTGTACGGTGAGAACAAAGCAGACATGAACTATATATTATAAACACTCCTATCATTTTTATGATGAATGGTGGTTTGCCTTTGGAAAAAAAAGAACATTTTGACTGGCAATGGCCCAAAGGGCCAAACATTTTCTACAGGAGTTGAGCATGGGAAATGGAACAAAAGAAGCAGAAGTGATAGAAAGAAGCAATGGGGACAAGAGAGAAAGGGACAGAACAGAATTATGAGAGATATCAGAAGTGGTGGGGCACAAAAGGACAAATATTGTATGAGCTCACTTATATGAAATAATTAGCATGCAAATTAATAAAGACAGACATTAGAATACAGGCTACCAGGGGCAGGGGTGGTGGTAGGGAATGGGGCGTTCATTCATAATTGGTACAGAGTTTCTGTTTAGGGTGACAGAGAAGTTTTGGTAAAGGATGACGTTGATGGTAGTACAACATTGTAAATGTAATTAACATCACTGAATTGTATACTCATGTATGGTTAAAACAAATTTTGTTTTGCATATGTTACCACAATTAATAATAATAATTATTATTATTATAATTATTATTATTACTAACCATAGTGGAGGGACTCCATAATGCTGAATCAAAAAAAGATTTACCGGACCCACCAGTCAGGACCTCTCCCACTTACTTGATCCTACACAGCTTAGGGGTCTCACAGAGGCAGCACAGCCTGGGTCCCTCTTGTCATGGATGCAGACCATAGACCACAGTAGTGAATTAGAACCCTCTGTGCATACCCAGGCACAGAGAACTAAGTCCGCAGAGACCCAGAGCAGAACATAAGCAGCTGAGGAGCACTGCATACAAAAGCATCCCCAGGGGAATAAAAGAGATTCTGGCAGAACTCTTGGCAAGAAGTACACAGTCAGCCTAGACTCTGACTGATGGCTCACTTAACCAAAGAAACAAACCTTTTTGTACTGATCCCATCTAGATCCCTGGGGTGGAATACCCAATGGATAAGTAACAGAATGTGGAAAAGCCTCACGGTAAAAACAGAGGGTGGGAAAACTGAGCTGCTGTAAGTCAGGATGGGCCCCAAACTGAAAAATATAATGAAAAGGGGGCACTGAGTGAGGGAGAAAAGTTAAAAAAATCATAGGAGCTTGGGAGTAAATTCTACAAAAAAACAAAAAGAAAAGCTAAGGATTTTCAGAGGTGGAACAGAGGAAAGAAAGCTTTCTCTAGGAGAGGAAACAATTGCAAATGAAGGCAATCTTAAAAGTTGTACCACAATCCAGGGCAAGAATCAAGTGCAGAGGACCCAGGAAAATCTGAAGAGTTACACACAGGCTACGCTAAAAGTCCAGTGTAAGTTGGACCAAGTGTCAAAGAAGAGCTCTAACATATAACCAATCTACAATAAAACCCTAGGCAAGAGGGAGAAACTGACATTCAGAGTTAGCAAATCAAAATAATCAGATGCCCCAACATCAGCAAAAAATTACATGCCATACTAATAAACAGGAAGATACAGCTCACCCAAGGGAAAAATTAAAACATCAGAGGCAACAGAGATTTTGAAACAACTAATCAAAGAAGTTCAAACAAATCTCCTAAGCCAATTCAAGGAGATGCAGGAAAATATGGATAGAAATTTACTAATGGTGAATACAGAGCTAAAGGACATTAGAAGACAATGTGTGAGCAAGAAGAATTAGAAAGTGTAAAAAGAAGCGTAACAGAAATTATGGAATGAAAGGCACAATAATGGAAATTTAAAAATACACTAGAGACATACAATAGCAGATTTGAACAAGCAAAAGAATCCATGAACTAAAAGACAGGGCAATCGAAATTATACAGTCAGAAGAACAGATAGAGAAAAGAATAGAAAAAATCAAACAGGGTCTCAGGAACTTGAGTGACAGTATGAAACATTCCAACATATGTATCACGGGAGTCCCAGAAAGACAAGAGAAGGGAAAACAGGCAGAAAGAATATGTGAGGAAATAATGGCCAGAAATTTCCCAACTCTTATGAAAGACATAAATATACATGTTCAAGAAACGCAATGTACTTGTGCCAGTTTGGATGTATTATGTCCCCCAAAACGATGTGTTCTTTCACGCAGTCTTGTGGGGGCAGACATATTAGTGTTGATTAGGTTGGAATCCTTTGAATGAGTGTTTCCATGGAAATGTGACTCAATCAACTGTGGGTGAGATCTTTGATTGGAAATTTCCATGGAGGGGTTACCCCACCCATTTAGGGTAGGTCCTAACTGAATCACTGGAGTCCTATAAAAGAGTTCACAGACAGAAGGAGTTGCTGCAGCCAAGAGATACACTTTGAAGAATGCACAGGAGCTGCGAGTGAAGCTGGAACACAACCTGGGATCGGCAGACATCAGCCACGTGACTCCCCAGCTAACAGAGGTTTTCTGGAAGCCACTGGCCTTCCTTTGGTGAAGGTATACTTGTGTTGATGCCTTCATTTGGACATTTTCATGGCCTTCAGACTGTAACTTTGAAACCAAATAAACCCTCTTTATAAAAGCCAATTCATTTCTGGCGTTTTGCATAACGGCAATATTAGCAAACTGGAACAGTACTCCAAATGAAATAAACCCTAGTAGACCTACTTCAAGACACATACTAATCAGAAGGACAGATGTCACAGATAAAGAGAGAATCTTGAAAGCAGCAAGAAAAAATCAATTTGTCACATAAAAGCGATTCTTGATAAGACTAATGTTCTAGTTTGCTAATGCTGCGGAATGCAAAACACCAGAGATGGATTGGCTTTTATAAAAAGTGGGTTTATTTGGCTACACAGTTACAATCTTAAGGCCATAAAGTGTCCAAGGTAACACATCAGTAATCGGGTACCTTCACTGGAAGATGGCCAATGGTGTCTGGAAAACCTCTGTTAGCTGGGAAGGCACATGGCTGGCATCTGCTCCAAAGTTCTGGCTTCAAAATGGCTTTCTCCCAGGACGTTCCTCTCTAGCAAGCTTGCTCCTCTTCAAAACATCACTCACAGCTGCACTGAGTTCCTTCTCTTTGAGTCAGCTCATTTATATGGCTCCACTGATCAAGGCCCACCCTGAATGGGTGGGGTCATGCCTCCATGGGAATATCTCATCAGAGTCATCACCCACAGCTGGGTGGGGCACATTCCAAGCAAATCTAATCAGCACCAAAATGTCTGCCCCACAAGACTACATCAAAGATAATGATGTTTGGGGGACACAATACATTCAAACTGGCACAACTAAGTACCAATTTCTCATCAGAAACTATGGAGCGAAAAAGGCAGTGGTATGGTATCTTGAAGGTACTGAAAGAAAAACTACCAGGCAACCTGTCCTTCAAAATGAGAGAGAGTTTAAAACATTCACAGATAAACAGAAACCAAGAGAGTAAGTTAACAAAAGACCTATCCTACAAGAAATGTTAGGGAGTTCTTCATATTGAAAGGAAAAGACAGGAAAGAGTGGCTCAGAGTAGTTTGACAAAGTGAAGATCTTCAGTAAAGGCAACTAAAAGGGTAAACACAAAACCCAATAATATTGTATTCTCAATATATAATTCTACCCTTAATTCCTATAAGAGTGGCAATACAATTCATTAAGGAAAAGTCCTATTTTCTATAATGGACAGGCAAAATACAAAGAGGTAACATGGAACAAAAACAACATTAAAAAGAGAAACAGAAGGATATGGGAGCAGAAAACATGTATGCTACTGAAGTTAAGTTGGTATCTTTTCAAATTAATAGGTTATAGTCATAGGTTGTGTAATACAAACCCTAGAGTAACCACAAAGAAAGTATCTAAAATATTTATACAAACAGAAATGAGAAAGGGATCAGTCAGAAATGTCACAAAAGATCAAGTATACAGAAAAGGAGGATGCAATAAAGGAAAAGAGAGTCAAAAAAGATATGAAATATAAAAACCAAAGGAAAAATGGCTGAAGTACTGCCTTATAGTAAAAACACTGAATGTTAATGGATTACACTCCCCAATCCAAAGACATTGGCAGAATGGATTAAAAAAAAGCACAATCCAACCATATGTTGCTTACAAGAGATCCAAATTACAAGCAAAGACACAAATTGGTTGAAAGTGAAAGGATGGAAAAAAGTACAGGCAAATAATCAGCAGAAGAGAGCTGGAGTAGCTATACTAATAATCGACAAAATAGACTTTTAAGTCAAAAGTTGTCTTACAAAAGACAAAGAAGTACACTATGTATGAATAAAAGAGTCACACCACCAAGAATAGCAATCATAAATACTTACGCACCTAACCATGGTACTCCAAAATACCTAAGGGAAACACTGGCAAAACTGAAGGGAAAAAATAGATACCTCTATAATAATAGTAGATTTATACATCATACTTGTCAATAGATAGAATATCTAGACAGAAGATCAATGAGGAAACAGAGTACTTGAATAATACAATAAATGAACCAAACACAACAGACAGAACATTGCACCCCAAAACAGCAGGATACACATTCTTTGCAAATGCACACGGATCATTCTCCAGGATCGACCACATACTGGATCACAAAACAAGCCTCAATAAAAATTAAAAGATTGAAATTATACAAAGCATCTTCTCTGATCACAATGGAATGAAACTGGAAATGAATAAGTCAGAGAACTGGAAAATAGACAAATACATGGATGTTAATTAACAAGCTCTTAAACTATCAATGGGTTAAAAAAGAAATCATAAGGGAAATAAGTAAATGTCTTGAGACAAATGAAAACAAGAACCCAATATATCAAAACTTATTGGATACAGTGAAGGCAGTGCTGAGAAGGAAATTTATAGCCTACATGTTGACATTACAACAGAAGAAAAAACCAAAATTAAACACCAAACTACATAGCAGGAACTACTAGAAAAATAACAGGAAACTAAACCCAAAGCAAGCAGAAGGAAAAAAATAAAAAATACTGAAGAAATAAATGAAATATAGAATTAAAAAAACAATACTGAGCATTAACAAAATGAAAAGCTGGTTCTCTGAAAAAGTCAATAAAATTGACAAACATTAAGCCAGACTGACAAAGAAAAAAAAGAGAGGACTCAAATAAAATCAGAAATGAGAGGGGGACATTACTCCTGATTCCACAGTTATAAATAAAAAGGATCATAAGAGGAGACCATGAACAATTGTATACTAACAAATTAGACAGTCTAGATGAGAAGGAAAAATTCCTACGAACACACAAACAACCTACACTCATTTCAGAAGAAACAGAAGATCTCAACAGACCAATTACAAGTAAAGAGACTGAATCAGTTAAGCAAAAGTCTCCCAAAAGAGCACCTCTTTATACCAGTGGGGAGCTGCGGGCTGACAAGTGCCACCTGCTAGGCAGGACAGGAAAAGCACAGAGTCTAGAGGCCTCACAGGAAGTCTGTCAATCTTCTAGGACTCACCCTCAAGGAAACCTAATACTGAATATAGCCTCCTCCTGAGACCTGCACCCCTTTGGTCTGGGAAAATCTGATTGGGGTCATCAAGGAAACCAGATGCACAGACAACAGAAAATGAAAAATCACACTAAGAAAAATGAAGATATGGCCCAGCCAAATGGAGAAATTTACACTCCAACTGAGACACAGAAATTGAAACAACTAATTATTAATCAAAATAAATCTCCTAAATCAATTCAAAAATCAAATCAATGAGTTGAGGGAAGATATGGCAAAGGAGATGAAGGATCTATAGAAGACATTGAGTGAACATAAGGAAGAAATCAAAAGTTTGTAAAAACATTTGGCAGAACTTATGGGAATGAAAGGCACAACACAAGAGATGAAGGACACAATGGAGACAAAACAGCAGATTTGAAGAGGCAGAAGAAAAGATTCATGAACTGGAGAACAGGACATCTGAAACCCTACACACAAAAGAACAGATGGGGAAAAGAATGGAGAAATATGAGCAACGTCTCAGGGAACTGTGTGACAACATGAAACACACGAATGTACATGTCATGGGTGTCCCGGAAGGGGAAGGGAAGGGAAGGGAAAGGGGGCAGAGGCAATAATGGAGGAAATAGTCACTGAAAATTTCCCATCTCTTACGAAAGACATAAAATTACAGATCCAAGAAGTGCAGTATACCCCAAACAGAACAGATCCAAATAGACTTATGCCAAGACACTTAATAGTCAGATTATCAAATGTCAAAGACAAAGAGAGAATTCTGGAGGCAGCAAGAAAAAGCTATCCATCACATACAAGGGAAGATCAATAAAGACCATATGTAGATTTATCAGTAGAAACCATGGAGGCAAGAAGGCAGTGGTATGATATATTTAAGATACTGAAAGAGAAAAACTGCCAACCAAGAATTTTACATCCAGCAAAACAATCCTTCAAATATGGAGGGAGAGTTTAAAATATTCTCAGACAAACAGACACTGAAAGAATTTGTGAACAAGATACCTGTTCTACAGGAAATACTAAAGGGAGCACTACAGACAGATAGGAAATGACAGGAGAGAGAGGTCTGGAGCACAATTTGAGAGATGGCAGCACAATAGTGTAAGTATACTGAACAAAGATGATTGTGAGTACGGTTGAAAGAGAAAAGTTAGAAGCATGTAGGACACCAGAAGGAAAGATAGAGGATAAAGACTGGGACTGTATAAGCTTAGTGAAACATAGAGCAGTCAATGATTGTGATAAAATGTACAAAAATATTTTTACATGAGGGATAACGAATGTCAACTTTGCAAGGTGTTAAAAAGGGGTGATACTGGGAGAAAAATACAATGAATGCAAACTAGAGTCTATAGTTAACAGTAACACTGCAGTATGCTTTCTTTTATTGTAACAATACACCAAAGCTAAATGCCTATAAGAAGGGGACATAAGGGAGGGGTATGGGATTTCTGGCATCAGCATTGTTGTCTGACTTTTTTATTGCATTTTATTTTAATTTTATCTTTTCTTTTGTTGCTTTTTAGTTGCCATTTTCTTTCTTTTTCTTTTTCTTTTGTCTTTTTACTTTTTTTTGCCTCTTCCTCTTTCTTTGTGGCTGTATTTTATTTTATTTTTACTTTTCCTTTTGTCTTTTCATTATTCTTTCGTTTCAATTCTTTTTTTGAATAATGAATATATGTAAGTGGTAACTGTGCTGTCAAATGCACAACTATAGGATGATACTGTAAACAATTGAGTGTACATTGTGGATTAATATATATTTGAATATATCCCTATAAAATTGCAGGGAAAAAAATAAACAGAGGGACACAAGTGCTGGAGAGAACTTGGAGAGAGAGACGTATGTATTCACTGTTGGTGGGGAAGTAGAATGGTGTAGCCTATCTGAAGGACAGTGTGGTGGTTCCACAAGAAGCTAGGCATGTGGGGGTCACAAGGTCCTGCAGCCTCCCTATGGGGTATATACTTGGAAGATCTGAGAGCAGGGACATGAACGGACATTTACACACTAGTGTATATGGTGGCAGTATTCTCAATTTGCAATGGACAGAGGTCGTCTAAGGGTACATTGACTGATGAACAGAATGATGAACTGTGGTGTATGCACACAATAGAATATTGAGTGGTTACAAGAAGAAATGAAGCTGTGAGACATGCAACTAAGTGAATGGATCTTGAGTACAGCATTCTGAGTGAAGCACACCAAAAATGAGAGGACAAACATTATAATGCCTCACTAATATGAACTAACTATAATGTGTAAACTCTGAGAACTGATCTTAGAGCACAGCTTATCAGAACAATGCTTATTATAATGGTCCCTAGATTGTAAGCTCTTACAGCAGTCACATCTATTCCTGAGTTGTAATGGTTATCTCTAAATCCTGAGATGCTGAGCTCCTTGTGTATAACCTGGTCAGTCTCTAGAACTTTGGAGCTAGAGCTTGGCAGCTAAGAATGTCAGTATTACCCCAGAAGGCAACTATTGAAAGAGATGAAAAAGAGTTCAGACTTCAATTAGAGATAAGAATGAAGTGGATATGGTTAGGACTAAGGCAAATCAGGCCAAAAGGTAAAGGACGATACTGACTGGGTTTTAAAACTACAACTTTTGTGTGAGACCAAGGGAGGAGAAGTTTATTTGGTGCAGGATCTATATTTTCTATAGCATCCTAGATAATTTTACCTGTATGATCAGTTTGTTTGAACACCATAGGTGCATGAAGCTGTGAAAGGGAAGTGGGATTTGATGCGTTTGTACGGGCTGGGGTGAAATCCGGATACATCCCAAAGTGACATGGGCAGAGAGTAAAAGTGTATTTCTGGGGTTCCCTGAGGAACTGGGGAGAAATGCAGAAACCTTGGACTTCCCTACCTGGGTTATTGCTGATTTTACCGCAAACATTGAGGACTGCCAATTTAGTGGGCCAAGCCCTCAATCTGGGGGCTCTCCTTTGTGAGGCTAGTTGCTGCAAGGGACAGGCTAAGGCCACTTATAATTGCGCCTAGGAGTGTCCCCCCTACAGAAAGCCTGTGGTTGTTTAGATGTGACCCCCCACTCTCTCTAAGCCCACTTGACATGGGAAGTCACTACACACCCTTCTGGGTTGGACATGACACCCAGGAGTGTAAATGCATAAATCCCCCTGACAATGCAGGAAATGACTCCTGGGGATGAGCCTGGACCTAGCACTGTGGGATTGAGAGGGCCTTCTTGACCAAAAGGGGGAAGAGAGATGAAACAAAGTAAGGTTTCAGTGGCTAAGAGGTTTCAAATGGAGTCAAGAGGTCACTCTGGAGGGTATTTTTATGCGCTACGTAAACACTACTTTTTAGTTTTTAATGTGTTGGAATGGCTAGAGGGAAATACCTGAAGCTGTCGAACTGCAACTCAGTGATCTTGCTTCATGAAGACAACTGCATAACTTTGCAGCTTGCACAGTGGGACTGTGATTATGAAAACCTTGTGGCTCGCACTCCCTTTATCCAGTGTATGGACAGATGAGTGGAAAATGGGGACAGAATTAGATGAAGAATTGGGTAGGATGGAGGGGATGGAAAGATATAGGTGTGTTTTTTTGCTTTTATTTTTATTTTGGAGTAAGAAAAAGGTTCAAAAATTGATTCTGGAGATGAATGCACAGATGTATGATGGTGCTGTGTATAACTGCTTGTACACTGCGGATGACTGTAGGGTGTGGGAATAGATCTCAGTAAAATTGTATTTAAAAAAGTAAATGAACAATGGGGGGAGGAGGGGAATGGGATGTTTTTTTATATTATTTTTATTATAATTTTTATTTTATTTTTTGGAGTAATGAAAATGTTTTAAGATTGATTGTGGTGATGAATGCATAACTTTATGATGATACCATGAACAACTGATTGTACACTTTGAATGACTGCATGTTATGTGAATATATCTCAATAAAATTGCATTTAAAAAAGTCTCCCAAAAAGAAAAGCTCAGAACAGAAGCTTCACAGGGGAATTCTACCAAATTTTCCAAGAAGAGTTAATACCAATCCTACTCAAACTCTTCCAAAAAACTGAAGAGGAGGAAACATTCTATAACTCATTCTACGAAGCCAACATCACCCTAAAACCAGAGCGTAGTAAGCGCACTACAGGAAAATAAAATTACAGTCCAATTCCTCTTAGGAATATAGATGCACAAATCAACAACAAATCGAATCCAACAGCATATTAAAAAAATTAAACACCATGATTGTGCTAGTTTGGATATATAATGTTCCACCAAAAGCCATATTCTTTGATGTAATTTTGTGGGGCAGACGTTTTAGTATTGATTAGGTTGGAATTTTTGAGTGTTTCATTGGAGATGTGACTCAATCAACTGTGGGTGAGACCTTTCATTGGATTATTTCTATGGAGGTGTTGCCTCACTCATTCAGGGTGGGTCTTTATTGGATCACTGGAGCACTTTAAAAAGAGCCATACAGGCCCAGACTCAGAGCAGCTGTGAGTGACATTTTGGAGAGCAACTGAGAGTGACATTTTAAACAGGAGCTGCAGCTAAGAGAGGACAAAATGATCCAAGAACAACATTTTGGAGAATGCCATTTTGAAACACAACCTAGGAGCAAGTGGACACCAGCCACGTGCCTTCCCAGCTAACAGAGGTTTTCCAGACCCCATTGGCCATCCTCCAGCGAAGGTACCCAATTGTCGATGCCTTACCTTGGACACTTTATAGCCTTACAACTGTAACTCTGTAACCAAATAAACCCCCTTTATAAAAGCTAATCCATTTCCGGTGTTTTGCATAATGGGCAGCATTAGCAAACCAGAACAATGATCAAGTGGGATTTATTCCAGGTATGTAAGGGTGGTTCAACGGAAGAAAACCAATTTATGTAATATAGCATATTAACAGAACGAAGGGGGAAAAAAAACACAGAAAAGGCATTTGACAAAATCTGGCACCCTTTCTTGATTTAAAAAACATTTAGAAAAACAGAAATAGAAGGGAACTTCCTCAGTGTGATAAACGGCATATAAGAAAAGCCCACTGCTAACATCATTTTCAATAGTGAAAGACTGAAAGCTTTCCCTCTAAGACCTGAAACAAGACAAGGATGATCACTATGCACTGCTGTTATTCAACATTGTACTGGAAGTTCTAGCCAGAACAATAAGACAAGAAAAAGGAATAAAAGATATCCAAACTGGAAAGGAAGAAGTAACACTTCCACTATTTGCAGGGGACATGATCCTATATACAAAATACTCAAAAAATTTACACCAAAGCTACTAGAGCTAATAGATGAATTCAGCAAAGAGGTGAGGCATAAGATCAATGTGTAAACATCAGTAGTGTTTCTATACGTTAGTAATGAGCAAGTAGAGGAGTAAAACAAGAAAAAAATTCCATCTGCAACAGCAACTAAAAGAATCAAATATCTAGGAGTAAATTTAACCAAGATTGTAAAGGACATAGAAAATTATTAAACATTGCTAAAAGAAATAAAAGAAGATCAAAATAAACGGAAGGACATTCCATGCTCATGGATTGGAAGACTAAACATCATTAAGATGTCAATTCTACCCCAAACAATTTACAGATGCAACACAGTCCCAATCAAAATTCTAACAGCCTTCTTTGCAGAAATGGAAAAGTCAATAATCAAATTTATTTAGAAGGATGAGGGGGCCCTGTGCTGGTTTGTATATATTATGTCCCCCAGAAAAAACCATATTCTCTAATGCAGTCTTGTGGGGTCAGACGTATTAGTGTGGATTAGTTTGGAACCTACTGGTTCAGTATTTCTATGGAGGTGTGGCCATGCCCATTCAGTGTGGGCCTTAATTGGTTTACTAGAGCCTTATAAAAGCTCAGACAGAAGGAGTTAACAGCTAGCTAGAGTTGAGATAGACATCTTGAAGACGGCCGTTGGACGCTGATGCAGACATTAAGGAGAACGCCATTTTGAAATGCAACCTGAGAGCAAGCAGACGCCAGCTACGTGCCTTCCCAGCGAACAGAGGTTTTTCCAGATGCCAATGGCCTTTCTCCAGTGAAGGTACCCTTTGTCGATGGACATTTTATGGCCTTAAGACTGTATCTGTGTAACCAGATAAACCCCCTTTTATAAAAGCTAATCCATTTCTGGTGGTTTGCATTCTGGCAGCATTAGCAAACTAGAACAGAGAGGATGTGGAGAAGAAGGAACACTCACTCACTGCTGGTGGCAATGTAAAATGGTGCAGCCATGGTGGAAGACAGTTTGGCAATTCCTACCCAGCAATCCCACTTCTAGGTAAATACCCCAAAGAATTGAAAGCAAGGACTAGAACAGATATTGTCACACTGATGTTTATAGTGGCATTATTCACTGTTGCCAAAAGATGGAAGGAATCCAAGGGTCCATCAACCAATGCATGGATAAATAAAATGTGGTATATACATACAATGGTATATTAGTCTGCTATAAAAAAGAATGAAGTTGTGATATATGTAACAACATGGATGAACCTTGAAGACATCATGTTGAGTAAATAAGCCAGACCCAAAAGGACAAATATTGTATGATCTCACTGTTACGAAACAATAATAATAAGCAAACTCATAGAGTCAGAATGTTTAAATTGTAGAGCTGATGGTAAAGTTTTGGTAATGGATGGTACTAGTGGTAGTACGACATTGAGAATGTAATTTATAGCACTGAATTATATATGTGAATGTGGTTAAAGGGGAAATTTTAGGTTGCATATGTATATTACTAGAATAGAAATTTAAAAAAAGAAACATGGGACTGTAGAACACAAGCAGTGAACTCTATTGTAAATATTGTAAATGATTGTTAATAGTACAATCATAAAAATGTTTTTTCATGAATTTTAACAGATGTGCCACAGTGATGCAAGGTGTTGATGATGGGGACGTATATGGGAACCCTGAATTGTAGTCAATGCATGATTTTTCAGTAAGTGTACAATTTCTCTAATTAAAAAAAAAACAGAATTGTACAACACAAAGAATAAACCCTAATGTAAACTACGGATTTTATATAATAATATAATTATAATAATACAGGTTCATCAATTGTAACAAAGGTACTGCACTAATGCAAAATGTTAATAATAGGGAAAACTACCAATGTGAGGCGGGATATATGCAAACTCTGTACTTTTTAACGTGATTTTTCTGTAAACCTACAATTGCTCTAAAAATAAATTTTAAAAAGAAGTGGTGGTAATTAGAAATAGCCATGCGGTCAGAGAGCGACACATATTTCAACAGAAGACAGAATAGCTCTGTTTGTATGCAATAGGAAGGAACTCTAACAGCCACCTATTCTTTAAAGGACTTTGAAAGTCCTTGTCTTTTTCAGCAGCTTATGTGGATGAAAAACTTCTAAAGCTGAGCATCAGTGTGCCTTTATGGTGGCACATCAACCAGTACAATTCAGCACTCAGGAAGGAGGAAGGAAAAGGGTACTGTATACTATATGAAATGATAAATTAGGCCATAACAGGAATTATACTACAACAGAATATTATGTTCTATAAAATGCATACAAATAAGTAACTGAACAAAATTTTAATTACATATATGAGGTCATCTTGTTTACAACATGGATTCCAAACCTCTTTAAGTCAGGCAAAGGGTGGCAGCATAAGAAAACTTCTTATCATGTATCTTACGTCAGAGGCACTGACAGCTTTTGTTCTAGACTATCCTTTCAAAGGTGTTTGTACAGCACACAGTTTTGGAAGATGGAGATAGTGTATCCCTCCAGGGCAAAGGACAGATCTGTTTGCTGCTTAGTATAATAAAGATAATGTTTCCCTCCAGGGAAAAGATTGGGTGGTTTGCTTATAGCCAACTGTGGTGGTTTGAAACTGTTATGTACCTCAGAAAAGCATGTTTTCAAGGTTAGTCCATCCCTGTGGGTGTGGACCCACGTAAGTAGGATCTTTTGATAAGATTACTTCAGTTAAGGTGTGAGTCACCTCATTCAGGATGGGTCTTAATCCTCTTACTAGAGTCCTTTATAAGAGAATGAAATTAAAACAAAGACAGAGAAGGCCATGGAAGCAAGAAGCTGAAAGCAATGAAACTCAGAAGTGAAGAAAGAAACTGGCAGATGCTGCCATATGCCTTGCCATGCAGCAGAGGACCCAAGGATCACCAGGAGCCGGTCGTCCAGAAGAAAGCATCTCCCTGATGATGGCTTTATTTGGACAATTTTCTCAGCCTCAAAACTGTAAACTAACAAATTCCCGTGGTACAGCTAACCCATTTCATGGTATCTGCTTTGAGCCTAGAAAATGAAAACAGATTTTGGTACCAGGTATCGAGTGATGCTATTGCAAATACCAAAAATGTAGAAACAGCTTTGTAATTGGGTAACAGCTAAAGGCTTGAGAATAAAGAACTGTGAGGTGTTTGATAAAAATGGCCTAGATTGCTTTGAAGAGATTGTTGGTAGAAATATGGATGCTAAAGGTACATCTGCTGAGGCCTAAGACAGAAGTAATGAATGTTTCATTGCAAACTGGAAGAAAGACAACTCTTGTTTTAATGTAGCAGACAACCTTGCAATATAGAGTTCTGATTAAACTCACCACCCTCTCCCCTACATGGGACATTACTCTCGGTGTAAGTCTCCCCCGCAACATGGGACATGACTCCCAGGGACGAACCTGGCCTTGGCATCATGGGATTGAGAATGCCGTTGTGACCAAAAGGGGGAAAAGAAAAAAAACAAAACAGTTTTAGTGTCTGAGAGATTTCAAATAGAGTCAAGAGGTCATTCTGGAGGTTACTCTCATGAAAGCTTCAGCCAGATATTGCAAATTACAACAGAATACCAATAGTATGCCTGAAAACCTTAAAGAATACCCTGGGCTTTATCTAAGACTCTATAGAAGTTTTTCTTAGTAAGTTTATTTTTTCAGAAACTTAAAGCCTCCAGATTGTTCTTAAGCCAGATAAGTCCTGAAACCCAGAGGTACTAGTCTCTCCAAGAACATTAACCAGTTTCATTCCTCTACCCCATAAGGTCAGCACTCCTTTCCAGCAATAAGAAATTTAAATGGTCATTGCCCAGATATCCCTGAAGACTGAGAGAATGATCAAATGAGAGGGAGGAGGTAAAACTGAGAAATTAGGATTTAACAAATGATTTTGAGGATTGACTCATTATATAGATATTCCTTTTTAGTTTGCAGTGTATTAGAACAGCTAGAAGGAAATATCTGAAATTGTTGAACTGTAATCCAGTAACCTTGACCTTTGATAATGATTGTCTAACTATATAGCTTTTATCATGTGACAGTGTGATTATAAAATCTTGTGCCTGACACTCCGTTTTCCAGTGAATGGGTAGATGAGTAATAAACTAAAGACCCCCAAAAAAGGGGAGGGGGCGGATAAGGAGGATGGGTTTTCTTTTTATTGTTATTTCTTTCTTTCTTTTTTTTTTTTTTTTGGAGTAATGAAAATGTTCTAAAATTGATTGTGGTGATGAATGCACAACTATGTGATGATACTGTGAGCCACTGATTGTATTCTTTGGATGGATTATATGGTGGGTGAATATATCTCAGTAAAATTGCATTTTAGAAAAAATTGAGTTCTGATGTTAGACGGAAGGCAGAATTTGAAAGTGACAAGCTTGGATATTTAGCCGAGAAGATTTCCAAACTAAATGTAGAAAGTGTAGCCTGGTTTCTACTTGCAGCTTACAGTAAAATGCGAGAAGAAAGGGATAAGCTGAAAACTGAACTCCTGGGTGCGAAGAGACCAGAAATTGATGGTTTGAAAAATTCTGAGTTTCTGGAAAGCAGCTCCCCAGAGAATAGTGTTCCACGTGATGATTTAACTGAACATGGAACCAGTCAGCCATTCCAGTACTAGTCAGGATTGGAAATGCAGTTGTCCAGAAAGAATGTGTGGAAAGTTCTTTTCTCTGATGGTTTGGACCCCTGTGTACTACATGCAAAACCAACAAGTTTTTTGAGAGATCTATATGAATGGAACAACAGAGAGCCTGAGCTAAAAGGGACAGCAAAGGGACAGATTAAAGGAAAAATGATTTCAAAGGCCAAACCACGGAAATTGAGGTCTAGACCAAAGATATTTATTCAGGCCAAGAGAGCAAGCCCACCCACATGTGTGGAAAAGGTGAGTATGCCCAGCACTTTGGAGAAGGTGGGCCTCCTGCCCCGTTGCTCAGGACGAGTGTTACCACCCCAATTTTCTCACTTGCCTAGGGGATTGTGAAGAGTATGTCTGCCACCCCAATGTTTGATGAATGTGAAGGCCACAGTCTGGCTACCATCACAATGCTTGATGAGAGTAGAACGTTCACCCCAGTATTCAGGGAGAGCAGCACCCCAGTATTTGGGAGAGAATGGCCACAACACAAATACTTGGAAAAGGTGAGGCTGCTGCTCTGTCGTGCCTGGAGGACAAAACATAGTTTCATAGTTGATTCTCAGATCTTTAAATCTAATAGCATATGCCCTGCAGGACCTCAGAATTGTTTGGGACCTGTGACCCTTGTTTTCCTTCCAATTTCTTCCTATGGGAATGGGGGTGTTTATCTTATGACTGTCCCTCCATTGTATATTGGAAGTAGATAAACTGTTCTCTAAGTGTCACAGGTCCACAGACCACACCTTAACTGATTTTGATGAGACTTTGTACTTAGCATTGTTAGTGAAATGACTTAAGGCTTTTGGGATATTGGGAAGTGTTCTAGTTTGCTAATACTGCTGGAATGCAAAACACCAGAAACGGATTTGCTTTTATAAAAGGGGGTTTATTTGGTTACACAGTTACAGTCTTAAGACCATAAAGTGTCCAAGGCAACACATCAACAATCGGGGTACCTTCACTGGAGGATGGCCAGTGGTGTCTGGAAAACCTCTGTTAGCTGGGAAGGCACATGGCTGTTGTCTGCTCCAAGTTCTGGTTTCAAAACGGCTTTGTCCCAGGACGTTCCTCTCTAGGCTGCAGTTCCTCAAAAATGTCACTCTTAGTTGCACTTGGGATATTTGTCCTCTCTCAGCTTCTCTGGAGCAAGAGTCTGCTTTCAACGGCTGTCTTCAAACTGTCTCTCATCTGCAGCTCCTGTGCTTTCTTCAAAGTGTCCCTCTTGGCTGTAACTCCTCTTCAAAATGTCACTCACAGCTGCACTGAGTTCCTTCTGCTTGTCAGCTCATTTATATGGCTCCAATGATCAAGGCCCACCCCAAATGGGTGGGGCCACGCCTCCATGGAAATATCTAATCAGAGTCATCACCCACAGCTGGGTGGGGTGCATTCCAAAGAAACACTCAAAGAAATCTAATCAAAACTGATAACATCTGCCCACACAAGATTACATCAAAGATAATGGTGTTTGAGGGACACAATATATATTCAAACTGGCACAGGAAGGAATGAATGTATTTTACACATAGAAGAATATGTCTTTTGGGGGTCCAGAGGGTGGAATGTGGTGGTTTGAAACTCTACGTACTCCAGAAAAGCATGTTCTTAAAGTTAATCCATTCCTGTGGGTGTGGACCCTTGTAAGGAGGACCTTTTGATGAGGCTACTTCAGTTTAGGTGTGACCCACCATGTTCAGGTTGGGTCTTAATCCTCTTACTAGAGTCCTTCATAAAAGAATGAAATTCAGACAAAGAGAGAGAAAGCCATGGAAGCAAGAAGCTGAAAGCAATGTAACCCTGAAGAGAGGGAGAGACCAGCAGATGTTACCATGTGCCTCGCCATGTGGCACAGGACCCACGTGGCAGCTGGTCTTCAGGAAGAAAGCATTGCTTTGATGGTGGCTTGATTCAGACATTTTTCTCAACTTCAAAACTGTAAGCTAATAAATTCCCATTGTAAAGCTAATCCATTTCATGGTGTCTGCTTTCAGCAGCCTAGCAAACTAAAACACCCCCTTTTAAAAGATTCAGTTTCTTAAACTTGGCATTCCTCAGCTGTGACACAAGCCTACTACAAACACACCTACCTGGCTTGACCTCTGCATTCAGGATTAACCTGGGTTGTAGGAGGAAAAGCAAAAGCAAAGCAGAGTCTCAATCTTAAAAGGACAGAAGTATTACGCAGGCTACAAAACCTGGCACTTAGGCAGACAGAATAAGAAGAAAATTCAGACACTAGAACTAAGGTAGAAGGTGCTTTTATATAACAAAAGGAATATGATGCTGGGTGTTGGATTGTGGAGATAAATATCCCTAATTCCCTCCAAATTTTAGAATTTGCTCTACAGAATGAGGAATGAAGATGGGATTCAAGTGGCTCTAGTAAAGGGGAAAAGGGGATTTTTATTTTTAGTCTGGGGTCAAGATAGGAACCAAAAAAAAATTATGCTAAAAATCAAGCACAAAGGAATGTCAATAGGTCCATCCACTGTATATGATTACAAGTGTCTGGAAGGTAGCTATTAAAGTTATTTACAGATTCTGAGTCAAATAAAGCTGTAAAGTAACATCATACCATGCACATACCTAAATTAGAGCGCATGGACTCTGTTTTATATGAGATATTCTCAGTAAAAGCTATTTGGTTCAATGTTAATTGGAAAAGGTAAAATGCTTTTATGAGCAAATAAACTTGCCTAAGCTATATGCATTTTTATGAAAGATGGATTTGCAATTTTAAACAAGGACACAGTAGTAGAAGGCTAGGTTAAAAAAAAAATCCTGTGGCTTTTTCTAAGAACCCATTTTTGAGTAGATATAATTCCCTCAAGAGTTTTCTCAAGCTATTGCTATTTTGACAGACTTGCCCTCTTCTAAGCATTTGTGAAACAAGTGTCCCATAGGTTTAAACACAATAACGATGTTGGACTGTTTTTGTCTGTATAAATACAGAAAGCTACCATGAAACAAAGCTTCTGGAGAGAAAAAAAATTTTTTTCATCCTTTGGCTTTAAATTTAATCTGTTGCTTTACAAATGGTTCTCTTATTCCTGGTTCTAACTTTTATACTGCATTACATTGGCAGGCAACAATTCTAACAATTCTTAGCTTTCCTTCTATCTCTTTGTACTTGGCACTGTGATTAATCAAGACTGTACTCTGTTTCTCTGGGTGTCATTAGTAAGTTTTTCTCCATCCCTCATTCTCATTCTAAATCTCTTCCTCTCTTCTTGTTTTGCTTCTCTTTCTTTTTCTCCCTTATTGGAAACAGTAAGGCAAAATGGTACCAAAAGAGAGACTAAAGTAATTACAATCTACCATTGATACTTGACTTCCCCATATTATACTGTGGGAATTACAAAGCTTAGTATGGCCTTTGGGAGCCCAACATCTAATCTACAAATAGTTGGGATGTGGAAAGTGGTATTTACTAAACAAATAAAGGACCTGCCGGAGGAGGTGGAAAGGATCAAGCCCAATTTTGTAACTGATGAAAACTGGTATGTTTTTGATGAAGATGACACTAGAACTAAGGTAGAAGGTGCTTATATATAACAAAAGGAATATGATGCCAGTATTGATGGCAAAACTAAAGACATGAAAACCTTCCCCACTCACACCCATTCTGCTGGAGGAGCTTTAAAGCTATTTTCTCAGGGCCAGCTGTGTCCAGCAGTTCCTTTATTAAAGATGGAAAGTGATTTCTAATTCTCACAAAGCCTTCAATATTAGTTCTTCTGTGTTCAATACAATTCAGTTACTGCACTTGCCTCTGGCCTAGGCTTGTGACATTCCAGTCATAGAGCCTCAGTATCTATGAAATGTCTGTCCTGCCTTGGAACATATAGAGAGAATCAAATAAAAACTGAGGGCATTTTGAAAAAGAAAAAAAATGCATTGCTTCAGTCAGAAGTCAAATTATATCAGTAGTATATCAGAAATAAGACCAGACCAAACACTGCCTGGGAACTTTACTCAGTTCCAGCACTACAACAATTTGTGCCAAAAGACTTTGTAAGCATGTCCATCAACACTGTTGTGCCAGTTTGAATGTACTGTGTCCCCCAAACACCATTATCTTTGATGTAGTCTTGTGGGGCAGACGTTTTGGTGCTGATTAGATTTGCTTGGTAGGTGCCCCACCCAGCTGTGGGTGGTGACTTTGGTGGGATACTCCCATGGAGGCATGGCCCCACCCATTCAGGGTGGGCCTTGATCAGGGGAGCCATATAAATGAGCTGACTCAAAGAAAAGGAACTCAGTGCAGCTGTGAGTGATGTTTTGAAGAGGAGCAAGCTTGCTAGAGAGGAACGTCCTGGGAGAAAGCCATTTTGAAACCAGAACTTTGGAGCAGACGCCAGCCACGTGCCTTCCCAGCTAACAGAGGTTTTCTGGACACCATTGGCCATCCTCTAGTGAAGGTACCTGATTACTGATGTGTTACCTTGGACACTTTATGGCCTTAAGATTGTAACTGTGTAGCCAAATAAACCCCCTTTTTAAAAAAGCCAATCCATCTCTGGTGTTTTGCATTCTGCAGCATTAGAAAACTAGAACACCTGTTATTTTTGGGCACTGACCAAAAAGGAAGCTTCTCCCTTGTCCTCTCAATTTTCCTATTTTTCTGGCCTTTCCTACCCTCATCCCTCTCTACTTCCTTGTACTTCCTCACCCTGGTTCTGCCACAGTAGACTCTACCTCCCAATCCTTCCCTATATCCTCAAGTTTTCTACAGGATGGTTTCTAAAATAAACCGGACTCTGCCCTGAGGGCAGCACTATCTCTACCACCCTCTCTACTTGAGGATCCCTCTCCCCCACATCCCACATTATGGGGCCAGAACTGTAGGAATTGGCATTCTTCTTTCTTGCTTCCACTAGTTCCAAGCTATAACTCTTCCTCTATGTAAAAGTCATCATCCTTTGGGATTTATGACATCTATTCTGCTCTCTAGCCTTCTTGTAACTGTTATCTACCGGCTTTTTAAAAGTATTCTTCCCTTATTCATAGAGAGCTTTGATGCCTGATTTCAAGCTTCTGTCTCTGTCCCAACATCTGCCATAACTCCAGGAGATCTTAGGGTTTGCTTATCAATCTAACTTTGAAATATCTAGAACTCCTTAACTCAAATCTCCTTCCCTTCAATTCTACCTTCTGACATACTGATTTGCTACCCACTTGAAAGGCACACCCTGGACTTAGTAACCACCTGGAACCGTACTACTCAGAAGTGTTAAACTCTGGGATCCCAGCAACTGACCAGAACTTTCTACTCTGCCAACTTTCCTTATACTGAATCTTCAAACTCACAGTGGCCTCTGATCCCTTAATCACTCAATTTTCACCTAGTCCACTAAGCTCCACAGGGCACCTCTTCCTTTCCAAGCCAGCTTGGGTTTCATTGCTGAACTATTTTTTCATAGGCAATCTCTGGTCCCTTGCTTGGCTAGTCTTCTGCTATATTAGTCAATCAAAACTCCAAACCTGGCTCAATGAGCTTATCTATCCATTCTACTCTGTAATCCAAATGACTTAACACTGTAGAAGATAAGTCACACAGTCATACTGGCACCTCTATGAATTTATCATCTCCAACTTAGTCCCAGACAAAGTCCACTAATCAATTATCCTTGCTGTTATAAACTTATATAAATCCACACTTGTCTTCATTTTCTTTCTCCAGTCTCAGAAAATGAAATGTCTCTATTTCAAGTCCATCTAGCACCCTTATCTAGAGAAAGTAAGCAATCCAACAGGACAGCCTACTCAGCTATGCACATTTCAGCACTCTCACGCAACAAGGGGGTGCAACTGATAGCCAAAAAACTTGGACTACCTTCACTAAGGCTAACCGAGTAGAACAAAGGGACAGAAAGTGCATTTGTTCATCTATGAAAGGTGTATAGCAGTGGTTAAAACACAAACCTTGCAGTCATACAGACCTGGGACTGAATCCTGGTTCTACCTAACCATGACCTCAGCCAAGTTTCTTAACCTCCCTAGTCTTGTTTCCACATTTGTAAAATGGAGGTAAAGATAATAATACCCAAGTAATCAGGTTGTTATGGGAAATAAATGAGCTATTTTCTCAATAAATATTTGTTAAATCACTGCAAGAACAGTGGGTCTTATCCAAGTATAATTGTGAGGATTTAGCAAGATAGTGCATGTGAAAGCTCTTGTAAATTACTGTGAGCTATGAAAATATTAACTGTGATTATGACGGGACAACTTAAAGATAAATACAATTAAAGGTGGAAGCAGATGTAGACCCGGCATCGTGGGATGGAGAACATCTTCTTGACCAAAAGGGGGATGTGAAAGGAAATGAAATAAGCTTCAGTGGCAGAGAGATTCCAAAACGAGCCGAGAGATCACTCTGGTGGGCACTCTTACGCACACTTTAGACAACCTTTTTTAGGTTCTAAAGAATTGGGGTAGCTGGTGGTGGATACCTGAAACTATTAAACTACAACCCAGAACCCATGAATCTCGAAGACAGTTGTATAAAAATGTAGCTTATGAGGGGTGACAGTGGGATTGGGAATGCCATAAGGACCAAACTCCACTTTGTCTAGTTTATGGATGGATGTGTAGAAAAGTAGGGGAAGCAAACAAACAGACAAAGGTACCTAGTGTTCTTTTTTACTTCAATTGCTCTTTTTCACTCTAATTATTATTCTTGTTATTTTTCTGTGTGTGCTAATGAAGGTGTCAGGGATTGATTTAGGTGATGAATGTACAACTATGTAATGGTACTGTAAACAATCAAAAGTACAATTTGTTTTGTATGACTGCGTGGTATGTGAATATATCTCAATAAAATGATGATAAAAAAAAAAAAAAAAGGTGGAAGCAGAAATGATTACAGTGATAGCTGGGGCAGAGGGGATTAGGTAATGGGGGTGAAAACCAAGGGGAACTTTCACTTTACCTGCATTGACTGAATTTTTTCAAAATAACTATGTTCTTTTATTGCAAAACTTAAAAATGCATGCAACTTTCCAAAAAGAGTAAAAAACAAAAACAATCCATCCACTCTTGTGGCCCTGTCCAATTTTCTTCACTCTTCTCAGAACCATTTCAATCATCTCTTTTCTCTCCTCTCTCTCAACCTAATTAAACCTCTTCTATTCTTAAAGAACAAAACAAAACAAAAAATCTTTCCTTAATGTTTTTTACTCCACTGGCTTCTCAGAGTATTTTTGTCTGTTCCTTTCTTTTGCCTGTCTTTTAAGAAAAAGAAAAAAAAGGGAGGATCACATAGGGTTTTATAGTCGGAAATAAGAGGAACCAAGGTATCAGCCCCAGGCTCTTTGAACTTCAGAAAAATTGTTAACTGTAGCTAAACTCCACAATCAATCCCTGGCCAATAAACAAGAGAAAAGAGCAAGAAGGAAAAGAATGAAGAAGAGAAAATAAAAATATAGATGCTGTAAGAGTCAAAATAATGGTGTCCCAAAGATGTCCATGTCCTAATCCCTGGAACCTGTGACTATTTTACCTTATGTGGCAAAAGAGACTTTGCAGATGTGATTAAATTAAAGATTCTGACAAGGAGAGATTATCCTAGATTGTGTACGTGGACCCAGTGTAACACAAGGGTCCTTATAAAAGAAAGAAGGAGACAGAAGAGTAAGTGTTTGAGAAGGAGATTTGACAATGGAAGGAGAGGTCAGGGTGAAGTAATTGCTTTGTCACAAGCCATTCCTCTAGAAGCTGGAAAACACAGATTCTAGGGAAACAGTGTCTCCCCTATTACCCCCAGAAGGAAGACAATTCTACCAACACCTTGATTTTAGCCCTGTGAAACCCATTTTGGACTTCTGACTACAGAACTGTAAGGTAACTAATGTGTGCTGTTTTAAACCACCGAGTTTGGGCCAATTGTTAAAACAATAGGAAACTCCAAAGAAGCATATATGAGATATAATAAATAATATCTATAATTACCTCAAAGTATGCATACACTTTGTCACTCAGACTGTATGAGTCGCTGTTTTTTGATAATTGTATTAAAACATTCATACATACATCCACAAATAAATAAAATAAAATAATTTATAAAATAATTTGGTAATTTTTTAAAAATGACATGAATAATCAAAGAAGTTCTAGTTTAAAAAAAACATTTTTAAGGGAAGTATCAGGAAGGATATAAAAGTGATCAAAAAAGGATTTTAATAACTATTCTAAAAGATGTGATTTTAAAATTTTTAGGCTATTTAGGTACAAAAGCAAAAATAAGAGCCTATTTGTTATTTGATCTTTTTAAATATAGAGGCTTCATCTACTTATGTGCTTATTTGCAATCTCTCTCCCTGCCAATACACACACACACACACACACACACACACACACACACACACACATATCAAGGTAACTAAAGAATGTGGTAAGCGCTAATGCCTACATAAATTTATTATAAATCTCATGGCCAGAGTTCAAACTTACTTTCCTTTGTCCTTCAACCATTCTGGGTTCTTTTCCTCTTCTTTTAAATCACAAAGTTCAGGAATATCAGTATTCATTGTTCTTCGTGCTTCTGCTTGTTTATGTAGCCACTGAAATGAGAATGAAGTCTTATGAAAGACGCAAAGGTTTTATTTTATTTAACAGTGACTTTTAGATGGAAATACTATTTGATGATGATGATTTTAAACTTACATTTTTTTGTACTTCTTAAAAAAAAATCTCACTAGCTGGTTGATACCAAATATATAAAAGTTTCTAGTCCAAACTTTCCTGATTTTAGGCGTTCATGTGATTGTTGTGTTATTTATTGCTTATATTTTTAATTTTCTACATTGAAAAATATAAAGGGATTTTTAAATTATAAATTTAATCATAGAAATAAATTTATAAATAATAAAATATAAAAATAATGTATTACTTAATAATCAGAAAAAAGTTAATATCTACAAATTGTCATTCTGCCTTAAGGATCTTCAGTTATTTTTAGTTTTCAAATTCAGAGAAGTATCAATTCACACTGTGCATAAAAAATGCAGTTCCTTAGTGTTTTTATAACTAAAGATACAATATTTGATATACATATGAGAAATTCTAAATTCCAGGGCTTTGGGACTTCTAAATGAATGAACATTCCAAAATATCACAACAATAGAAATATCCAAGAGTAACGAATTTCCATATCTCTTCTTTCCAAAATACATACTGATTCAAAGTGTGCAAATCTATTACAGAAAATGATTTCTTTGATAAAATAAGTGACAAGTATAACAGTTTACCTCCTTGAATAAGCAACAATACTGTGTATTAAATCACTGTTCTTTCAGCAACATTCTAGAGCAAAATAGAATCTGCAAAAATATTTTCTCTTAAGGAATTTCTAAAATATATTCCTGAAAGTAATATCTTCAGTGTAACCAATACTGAAGAAATTCAAAACCAGTATTAGTTTTAATAGATGAAATTAAAAATGAAGTATTTAAGCATTTTCATTTGTAGTAACTGCAACTAACAGCAAGTAAATATACCTCCTCTTCTTCTGCTACTTGTGATTCTCGGAGAGCAGTTGGGAATACTCGAGGGGTAAAGCTGATTTTAATATTGCCAACAGAGCGAGGAGCAGGAACACTGTCTTCATTTAATTTATCAAAAAACATATTTTCTGAATTTCTCCCTTCAAAAGCAATATTAACAAGTCATTTATTTCTCATTTTCCAGTTTAACAATCAAATTGACTTTTAAAAGTGTCTACACATCAAAGCTACTTCTAAAATCCTGTACAAATATACAAAGCACACTTTCTGCAAGAAGTAAAATCCGTCACTGAAAGTATGGCAGTAACGAACAATAATTATCTGTTCTTTAATCAGTGATCCCAGCTTAGGTTCTCTCTTAAACTACTACGTGTCCAATTTACATCCACTCTAGGGGAGGGCTCTCTAACTAGGCAAAGCCATCACTGCTAACATTACTTCTATCTCATTAAGCTCCTACAGCAATGCTTCCTATAAACTACATCCAAACTTTTTAACATGTAGATAGAGATAGAAGTTTAACCCACTCATCTTCAGAATTAAGATAGACAAATATAGCAATAGATGGAATGCAGCTACATTACTTTTACTGTATTTTTGCATGTAAGCAATACTACAATCAGTACTACAGAACTAAGTAAATCACTGAAAGTCATGGTCAACAATTATTTTTTAACCATAGTAATATCTTTTGTGCCCTTATCCCATCTACTTCCAAAATATATTTAAGGAAATATTGAGTGGTTTTATAAAGGAAAAGAAATAATGATTTTATAGAAACAATGTCTAATATGCATATTAAATTTGTTTCACAGCAAACAGCCTTGAGGTTAAACAAAATACTTTTGTTTGTGACTGGCATTTAATATTGAACAAGAGATAGAATAGGTCCTGCAATTCAATCTTACTTCTTTCTGATGGTGCAAACGTTTTTCAGCCAAGGAAGAGAGCTAATGAGAGCAGGCTCAGGATACTAAGGAAAAGCCATACATTTTAATAAAAGTAGTTATAGGTAAAGATTGTTAAGGCAATATAAGAGAAGAAATTAATTTACATGTTGGAATATAAGCTATCTGGATAAAGTGAGGGATATTTAGCTAACAAAATAATGATACACAGAGTTAAAAGGCAAATATCAAAATTGGTAAAAATATTCACCACAAATATAACAGAAAGTTAATACAAAATGAACACATACAAATAAGATGGGAAAAAAACTAAGATTCTAGTTTTTAAAGCTAGAAAATTGCATGAGCAGACATGTCAAAGGGAGGTAGAGGGGGGCAGGGAGAAAAGAAGAAGAACTGAAACAAGAAAGTAATATCAAAAGTTTAAGCAAAAAATTTCTACAGATGCCTGTGTTTCAGACTGCTAATTATCTTCCAGAATCCTATCAATTCACCCCTCTTCCTTTTAGTAATGGAATCTCAAAAGTCTACACCAGGTGCATGGCTGTGCCAGACTAGAATCTACATAACCAAGCTTCCCCTAAGATTAGGTGTGGTTATGTGCCACATTTGAGCCAAAAGAATAAGACACATAAAATTTATGGGTCATCATCCTAAAGATAAAGATGCTTGCCATGGACTTCCTCTTTTCTTCTTCCCACTGGCTAGAAAACAATGCCACTGTAGCATGTACCTTGGAAACAGAGATGGAAGCCAAATGATATGACCCCACTAGCCTTGGTGCCTCAATGACCTTGTAGAGCTAAATCATTCACCAATTCTAAATTGGTCACATGAAAGAGTGTTACATTACAGAGAACCAAATTTCTATCTTAGTTTAGCTGAAATTTTAGATCTCTTTATTCTAACAGGTTAGCTTGAACCTAACTAATACAGCGTCCTAATAATTCTATACCCAGCTGTTCAGTTGTATGTTCTATATTCAGTTGCTCAGTTTTGAAGGCAATAGACATCCCAAGATATTAAAAAACTCAGAAAAGACAGCATTGATCCATCTTTTCTGAATGAATTACTCAAATAAATATTTCAGAACATGGAGAAATAAATTAAAATTAATAACTCAGAGGTGGAAAACTTGAGGGTGAAAATGAAAATGGCTGGGTTTTCTAAAACAGTGGAGAACACATTAAAAAATGTACTAAGAACTCTACAGTCGGTTTGTTCAAACACCACAATTAAATGGAACTTTGAATAGAAGTGAGATACAGTAGGTTAGTATAAGACGGAGTAAAATAGTGACACATCCGAAAGTAATTTGGGCAGAGAATAAAAAATATATTTACAGCCTCCCCCCACTCCGCCCCGAGGAGCTGGGGGAAGATGCAGAAGTGTTGGACTTCCTCACCTGGACTGGTGTTGATGTTGTCACAAACATTGGGACTGGTGGTTTGATGTGCCGAGCCCTCTACCATGGGACTTGCCCTTATGAAGCTCGTTACTGCAAAGGAGAGGCTGAACTTGCATATAATTGTGCCTAAGAGTCTCCCCCTGAGTAACTCTCTGTTGCTCAGATGTGGCCCTCTCTCTCTCTAACTGAGCCACCTCAGCAGGTGAACTCACTGCCCTCTCCACTACGTGGGACCCAACTCTCTGGGGTGTAAATCTCCCTGGCAATGCAGGATATGATTCCCAGGGATGAATCTGGACCCAGCATCATGGGATTGAGAATATCTTCTTGACCAAAAGGGGGATGCAAAATGAGACGAAATACTTTCAGTGGCTGAGAGATTTCAAATGGAGTCGAGAGGTCACTCGGGTGGACATTCTTATGCACTATATAGATAACACCTGTTAGGTTTTAATGTATTGGAATAGCTACAAGTAAATACCTGAAACTACCAAACTCCAACCCAGTAGTCTGGACTCCTGAAGACGATTGTATAATAATGTAGATTACAAGGGCTGACAGTGTTATTCTGAAAACCTTGTGGATCACACTCCCTTTATCTAGTGTATGGATGGATGAGTAGAAAAATGGGGACAAAAACTAAATGACAAATAGGGTGGGATGGGGGGGATGGTTTGGGTGTTCTTTTTTTACTTTTATTTTTTATTCTTATTCTGATTCTCTCTGATGTAAGGAAAATGTTCAGAAATAGACTGTGGTGATGAATGCATAACTATATGATTGTACTGTGAACAGTGGATTGTACACCATGGACGACTGTATGTTATGTGAATATATTTCAATAAAACTGAATTTAAAAAAAATACAATGGGTTTAGGATTTCCATACGCAAAAGAAAAAACAAATTTAAGCCAGTGGTATTCTGTGGTATTTTGGGGGTAAAATTAGACTGAATTATGTTTTTAAAGATTTATCTTTTTCAATCTATGAATGCATTTTATGAGCACTATAGATAATTTAATATATGAAACAAAAAGGAAACAATGTCATCTATAATCTCATCATGAAATAAATCTACTATAAATATTTCATTCATTTTAAATATGTTTTAATAAATAAGTTATATATATGTAAATATTGTATTTATTGTATATGACATAAAATATACAAAAATAGAATCAGGCTGTATATAGCTCTAAATTTACCTAAATGTTATAATTATTTGCATTTTCTATGCATTAAAATACTTGTAGAAAGAAAAAAAAATGTAGTAAGATTTTTAAATGTTAATACAAAAGAAAGAACAAAGAATAAAAATTTAAATGTAGTGTATAACTTCAGATAACTTCACTAATGATAACTAGGATGGAGGGCATGGAGGAAATAGGCACTCTAATCCCATAAGAAGAAATAAAAATTTTTTAATGTTTATAAAAAAACATTAAAGTGACCACTAGGTGCATATAACTTTCAAACTCTTGAAGAAAAAGCCAAATAGCAATTCACAAAATTAAGAAATTAGCTTTCTGTTTCTAGCAACATGGGTTAAAGTTGAACAATTTTACAAAAACACATAAATGCTACAAACATATAAAATACCGGATATAAACATAACAAAAAAATAAAAGTCTCATGTATGTCGTTAAGCGCAAAAAGTAAACAAAGGAACTCACACATCTGTGGCCAATGGATTTTTCTTTTTTCTTTTTTTTTGCTGCAAAATGCTTTATTGTTTATACTTGGTTCAATTTGTTAGAGGACTACAAGGTGGTTGGTTAAAAAATGCCTCCTGACTGGAAGGGGGAGCTCAGGCAGAAATCTGGATATTAGGAGAGAACAGAGGGGGCCCCCAAAAGTCTTTGGGCTCTGGAGGCAACCAGTTGTGCCTGACGGTGAGTCTTTTGAAGAGATACTGGGTCAGCCAGCTGGAGGTTGGTGAGGTGGTTGCCTTTCTTCTTGATGAGTTTCACCTCCTTGTCTAGGAAATGGCTTTCCAGGAAGTTACAGAGGGGAAGGGCTGTGTTGAGAGGGCATGCAGATCCAAAAGGGCCTGGTTCAGATTCTTTTCCAGGGCCATGGCAGCTTCTATGCATCCAGGGATTTATTTCACTCATTTTGGGATTGCTTCTGAACATTCTGGAAGAAGGTGTGGCTGCTGTGCATCTTCAATAGACTCTAGGTGCCTTTGTGCTTCTTCCTCACCAACTCGTGGAAGAAATGGTCTAGGCCCTTCAGGACCACATTGCTACAGTTGAAATAGAAACCAGAGAGAGGCAGTGTAGGAGCCCACTTACACATGTTGATCCAGAGGCTGACACTGGTCTCAGCTTTGGAGGAATAATATGGATTGATCTGGGGGCTCATGGTTGGTCAACAATGAGGAACCAACCACAGAAAACAGTGTAAGCTGGTCCTGGAAGCAGGGAATGGCCAAGAAGATGCTCTCGGAGGTTGCAACTATGGAACAAGTTGGAGGGTGGTCCAAGGATAAAGAGGGTGGTGGGGTAGTCCCCATAACTGTTCCATTCAAATACTGTAAAAACAAAAGACATATCTGTGGGAACATCAGGTGTGCTGTGTCTATGGCCAACTGATATTTGACAAGAATGCCAAGACCACTCAATGGAGAAAGAATGGTATCTTCAATGAATGGTGTTGAAAAACCGGATATCCTATGCTAAAGAAAGAAAGACTTTTAGACTTCTACCTGACACCATATATACAACTTAACTCATACTAGATTACAACCTATATATAAAAGCTAAAACTATAAAACTCTAAGAAGAAAGCATAGGGAAATATCTTCAGGACCTTGTATTAGGCAAATCTTAGATGTTACACCAAAAGCATGAGTAACAAAAGGAAAAAACAGATACATTGGACTTCATCAAAATTAAAATCTTTTGCTCATCAAAGGACATTATCATGAAAGTGAAAATACAACCAACAGAATGGGAGAAAATATTTGGAAACCATATAACTAATAAGGATTTAATGTACTGAATATATAAACAGCTGCTACAACTCAACAATAAAAAGACAAATTTAAAAATGGACCAAAGACTTGAATAGCCATTTCTCCAAAGAAAATATACAAATGGTGAATAGGCATTTGAAAAGATGACCAACATCATTAACCATTAGGGAAATGCAAATCAAAACTACAATAAGATCACACCCACTAAAATGACTACTATATATATATATATATATATATATATATAAATGTATATATATATATACAACATAACAAGTGCCATAAGGATGTGGAGAAATTGGAACCTGAGTACATTGTTGGTAGGAATGTAAAATGTTGCAGCCACTGTGGAAAACAGGCAGGTTCCCGAAAAAGCTAAACATGCAACTACCATATGACCCAACATCCTACCTCTAAGCACATACTCAAAAGAATTGAAAACAGGGACTCAGACAAATATTGGTATACCTATGTACAGGGCAGCAATAATCACAACAGCCAAAAGTATAAGCAACCCAAATGTCCATTAGGAGATGAATGAATAAACAAAATGTGGAATATACATACACTGGAATATTACTCAGCCTTAAAAAATATGAAGTTCTGATACATGCCCCCATATGGATGAACCTTAGAGACATCCATTTGAGTTAAATAAGTCAGATATAAAAGGCCAGAAATTGTATGCTTCCACTTAAAGGAAATAGCTAGAATATGCAATTTCAGAGACAGAAAGTAGAGTACAGGTTAAGGGGCAAGAGAAATGAGGTCTTAATGCATAACGGGTATAGGGTTTGTTTGGGATGATGGGAAAATTCTGGTAGTGGATGATGGTGAGGGTAGCACAAAATCATGAATGTGAGTAACCCCACTGAATGGTATGCTTTCAAATGAATCATTGAGATGGGAAGGTTTATGTTATATACATGTTTCCACAATTAAAAAAAAAAAAAAAGAGCAACTAAAGAGACTATGACAATTAAATGCAATACATGATCCCAGACTGGATCTAATCATGGAAGAGGAGAATATTCAAAGAAATAATGGCCAAAAACTTCCCATATTTAATGAAAGACATGAATATACACATCCAATGCTCATCTAACTCCAAACAGGATAAACCCAAATAGATCCATGCTGTGGCATATTATAAATAAACTGTCTAATGCCAAAGATAGAGAATTCCGAAAGCCACAAGAGAGAAGCAATGTGTTACATACAAGGTAGCCTCAATAAGATTAAGTTCTGATTTCTCATCAGAAACCATGGAGGCAAGAAGTCAGTGGGATGATATATTTAAAGTGCTGAAAGCAAAAAACTTCCAACCAGGAATTTGATATCCAGCAAAACTGTCTTTCAGAAACAAGGGAGAGATTAAGACATTCCCAGATAAACATAGCAGGGTAGTTCATCACCACAAGGCCAGCCCTTCAAATGATCTAGGAGAGAGATCTGCAGGTTAAAGAAAAGGACAATAGATCAAAGCCACATGAAGAAATAAAGGCCTCTGGTAAGGGTAATATCATTGCCAGTACTACTGAATTTTTGGTTTAGAACTCCACTTTTTATTTCCTAGAGGATCTAAAAAGCAGATGCATAAAATGAAATGAAAAATCAGTGGTTTGGGATTCACAATGCATTAAACATGTAATTTGTGACAAGACCTATATAAAGGTGGGGGGAAGGAGGATTATAGAAATACAGTCTGTGTATACTATTGAAATAAATTGGTGTCAAGGCAAACAAGATAGTTATAGATTTAGGTTGTTAAATTTAAGCCCAATGGTAACTACGAAGAAAATATTGGAGAATATGCAAGCTCAGAGAGACAGAAATTAGAGTACAGGTTGCCAAGGGCAGGGAGCAAGTGTAATGGGGAGTTAAGGCAAGGTGGGTACAGGCTTCCTGTTTGGCAGAGAAGGGAGAATTTAGTAACGGGAGGTGGTAAGGTTACTGCCACATAGTGAATGTGATTAATTCCACTGAATGGTATGCATGGGAGTGGTTGAGATGGGAAAGTTTATGTTGTGTATATATGTCCCCACACACAAAAAAGAAAGCAACTAAAGAAATAATTAAATGAAATACATGGTCCTGGATGGGATCTAACAAGGGGGAAGAGAAAGCTCAAAAAGACATTATTGAGACATGAAAAAATTAGAATATATAATGTATGCTTTACATCAATGTTAAAATTTCTTGAACTTGACAACTGCCCTTAAGGTGTTTACATAAATTAATATCCTTGCTTAGGAAATGTACATTGCAGTTAAGTACTCAGGAAGCATGATATATACAACCAACACTCAAGTGCTCAGAAATGGACTGTTAGACACAGAAAGATGGAGAGACTAATGGATAGAATGATACGGCAAATGTGGCAAAATGTTAAAATTGGTAGATCTGGGTATCTGGGGGGATAAGGGTGTATGTTGGAGTTCTCTGTATGGGGTTTGTATTATTTTTGTAACTGTAATTAAGTGTGAAATATTTCAAAATGAAAAGGTTAAAATTGTTTTAAAGATTGTTATCCAGTAAGACTGAAAACTAAAATCAGTTAAATAGAAAAAAAAATTAATGAAACTAAATTAGACAGAGAACAGAGGAAAAACAAAGAGTAGAAGAAGCAAAATAAAAATAAGCAGTAAAATTAATGGAATAAAAAAACAAAAAAAAATCATAAAAAGGATCAACAAAGCCAAAAATTACTTTTTGAGCAGACTAATAAAATTTACGAGATACTGAAATAATCAATGAAAACTAGAGCAATTTTAGAAATAAGGAAATGGCATAATTATAGATTGAGTAAAGATAAGCAAATAATAGGGTGTTTTATTTTCTTAGCTGCTAAAACAAATACCATATGGTGGGCTGGCTTAACAACAGGAATTTACTGGCTTATGGTTTCAGAGCTAGAAGGTTTACTTCCTCTGGAGTTGTATCTTTTTGCTGGCTGGCAATCTTTGGGGTTCCCTTGGCTCTTGGCTCTTCTGTCACATGGCAATGCACATGGCACCATTTTCTTTCTCTTTTGAAGCCATGCCCTCCGCTGCCCTGTTCTTGGGAAAGAGGCCTTCCATGCCCCTCTCCATCTGCAGCAGTAAGCTTGGCACTGGACCCAAGGCTGCTAGCCTCAAGATTGAGGACTGAGCACCAGCAGTTGCCACTGAGTGCTTATTCACAGTTCTTTACTGAAGTGTCTTAGCCTCTTTGTCCTGCTCTTCCCTATATGCTGCTATAGTGTTCCCCAGTTGTTTCAAACAGTTTCTGCCTTTCCACTAGCTGCTTTTGGAAGAGGAGTGAGTACTGCAGCTCCCTACTCTGCCATCTTCCCCAGAAGTTCCTGGAAATAGGGTATTTGTAGACATAATTAAGTTAAAGATTTCAAGATGACAACATCCTGGATTTAGTGTGGGCCCTAAATCAAATGAGCAATGTCCTTACAAGAGGCAGAAAAGGAAAAGACACAAACACACAAAGGAGAGAAGGCCACATGAAGAATGAGGCAGAGACTGGAGTGATGCATCTACAAGCCAAAGAATGTCAAGGAGTGATGAAAATCAGCAAAAGCTAGGAAAGAAGCATGGAATGTATCCTCCTTCAGAACCTCAAAAAGGAGCAAACTCTGCTAACACCTTGATTTCAGACTTCTGGCCTTCAGAATTGCGAAACAAATTTCTGTTGTTTTAAGTCACCAATTTTGTGGTAATTTGTTACAGAATCCCTAGAAAACTAATACAAGGATTCTTTTACTAAATATAGAGTTGTGAGTTAACAAGTTTGTTTTCTTTCAGCATTTTAAAGATATTGTTACATGGGCTTCTGGCCTCTAAAATTTCTAATGAGAAATCCCTAGTTGTTGGAATTGTAATGTGTCATTTTTCTTTGGCTGCTTTCAAGATTTTTGTCATTATTGTTGGTTTTGAGTAATTTAACTAAGAAGTATCTAGGCAGGTTTTCTTTTTATTCATCCTATTTGAGATCAGCCATTATTTCTTTCACATTATTTCTGCTCCACTGTTTTTCCCTTCCTTCCAGATTCCAGTTATCTATATGCTCAATCTTTTGTTGCTCCAGCAATCCCTAGACTGTTCATTTTTTTCAATCTATTTTTCTCTCTCTTTTGTAGACTGAATAACTTCTATTGGTCTATCTTCAAAATCACCAACTCTTTCTCCTGTCTTCTCCATTCTGTTATTAAGCCTATTCAGTAATTTTTTTATTTTGAACATTGTATTTTTCATTTCTAAAATGTCCTTTAGTTCTTTTATATTTTCTATTTCTCTATTGTTATTTCCTATCTTCTCATTCATTACAAGGTTAATTTTCTTCATTTCATTGAGCATAGATGCTTGTGCTACACTGAAGGCCATGTCTGATCATTTCAATATATGGGTCATCTTGGAGTTGGCTTCTGTTGATTGTCTTGTCAAATGAGAATGATTCACATTTATCTGATTCTCATATATTGAGTAATTCTGGATCATATCCTAGACATGTTGAATGTTATGGTGTGGAGACTGTCTACTTTTTTTTTTTGGGTGACAAGAACACATGCCTTTATTTATAATGGTAGGGGACAAACATGAATAGTTTTAAGTCTGTGTTTTTCACACTAATATCATTTCTTAAAGGCTTAAGACATGGAAAAGAATTTAACAAAAAACAGAATCATCGTCTATTCATACTAGAGATCACAAAAGGAAATGAACATAATCTCGCAATTCTAGAATACAAAATTAAACTTCATGGTAAGGGATTCTTAAATTTTCACAGAGAGAAAAAAGAAAAACAAAAAGAAACATTGAGAACCATTTGGGATGGTGTTTCTCAAATTTAGCTCTTTCCCCAGACACATTCTTGGGGGAAGGAGCTACAAGATTTCTATGAGAATTTTTAAATTTTGCATTTTAATTTTGATGATACTGCAAAACAACACACACTCATTCAGGATTACCTGGACAAGCATCTTCTATAAAAATATTGCCACATGATTGCAACATCTGTACTTGTGTCTCTGACCCCTGTGGCACCAAGTGAAGACTAACAGTGCTTAACTTTTCCTGCAGAGTTTCTCAACTTGGGCCCTCAGCCGTTTCAGGGAATTGTTGCATATTTCCCATGAGAACTCTTAAGTTGTCAAGGTTGTGAACATTGGCTCAGGGCAATGATTCTCAAAATGGATAGGGTGGGGTAAAGATGGTGAAGGGAGATAGGTATGTAGTTTGAAAAAGCACATTTAAGAAGCTATTGATTTCATAATGCAAACTCTAGAAAGTCAAGCTCAGGAAAATAATTGGCTTACAGGTAGTACCAAAAACCAAATATAGATCCATTCTAGGGGGCTTGGAATAAACATGGTTGCTGTTGAGAAACCCTGGTTTAGAGGTAGAGGAGTGCTGGCACATCGAGAACAGTCAGTAAGAAAAACATGTCCAAAAGAACATCTTTTGGGTCAATGGGTGAATCCTAAACCAGAACTTGTCATGGTCTTTTGGAACTCAAAAGGCCAATCCAGAAGAAACCCAAGATGGTCCATCAGTCTTTTCAGCCCCATGGTGTGGGGAAAGTTAGTCTTTTTAATACTGATCCAAAAGAAGACAAGCTTTCCTCCCTGCCCATACTTCACCGCTCCCCCTACCATTATTATTACTATTTTGATAACTGTATTTCATAATAAACAGTTGCTATAGCTGATAAGAATGGCCCCATATCCATCCACCAAGAAGTGTTGTCTTCATTGGTGAGGCCATCCAGTTCCCAAGGGGGACATCATTGGTGTCTGCTCTGTAATTATTTTAGAGCTTCAATTTGCCGTAGCCAGGTCTCCAGTTCTCCACTCTTTTGCATGCTTATTAGATCAGAGCATCCACCTATACAATCTTTTCCGATAAAGACCCGAGGTACCGTTCTTGCCCCCGTGAGCTGCTGGAAATAATCCTGAATCGCGTTTGTGTCACTGGTGCCTGTGATATCGACGAATTCCAGAAGTCCTTGTTTGAAGGGCATTTGACAGAGGATCTCTTGGGTCTTTCTGAAGTAGGGGCAGGTGGGCTTGATGAACACAACCACCTTCCCGGGGTGGATTTTGGTGTTCACAAATTCCTGAGCCATGCTGGCAGGCAGCCGTCTTCCCGGGAGGAATCCTCGACTGGGGTTATTGCTCCGGGTGTAAAGCCTGTCTACTTTTATATTCCTCTGAAGAGTACTGACATTTTTTTTAAGCAGGCAATTAACTTGATTAGACAAACTATAAACTCTCACCTATGGTGGGAAGGAGATCAAGTCTCAATTCTGGTTTTTTGTTTGTTTGTGTGTTTTAGCTAGGCTGCTTAGTCTTCCTTATGTATGTGTGGCTCAGAAATCATTCAGAGACCTGGAGAGAAATACATTTTATTTTATATTACAATGCCTGTTGCTAGTTGTGCCTGCCTATGGTCCTTGCATGATACAAGTATTGAGTCCTTTCAATTTATTTGCTTATTACTGATCCCCTACTTCCCACTATTTCCACTACAGGCTTAGAGTTTAGATTTCCCCGGTTTTTTAAGTCAAACGACACTTCTCCATCCACTTTCCAGATTTAAATTTTGTTAATGCTTTTCTGCCACTGTCATCTCCGCCCCTCCTCCCACATCCCCATTTTCTGTTCTTTTGGCTTTCTTCCATTTTTGGTTTCTTCACTGTCATTTTTTTTTTTTAATCTTCATTTTATTGAGATATATTCATATACCACGCAGTCATACAAAACAAATCGTGCTTTCGATTGTTCACAGTACCATTACATAGTTGTACATTCATCACCCAAATCAATCCCTGACACCTTCATTAGCACACACACAAGAATAACAAGAATAATAATTAGAGTGAAAAAGAGCAATTGAAGTAAAAAAGAACACTGGGTACCTTTGTCTGTTTGTTTCCTTCCCCTATTTTTCTACTCATCCATCCATAAACTAGACAAAGTGGAGTGTGGTCCTTATGGCTTTCCCAATCCCCTTGTCACCCCTCATAAGCTACATTTTTATACAACTGTCTTCGAGATTCATGGGTTCTGGGTTCTAGTTTGATAGTTTCAGGTATCCACCACCAGCTACCCCAATTCTTTAGAATCTAAAAAGGGTTGTCTAAAGTGTGCGTAAGAGTGCCCACCAGAGTGACCGCTCGGCTCCTTTTGGATTCTCTCTGCCACTGAAGCTTATTTCATTTCCTTTCACATCCCCCTTTTGGTCAAGAAGATGTTCTCCGTCCCACGATGCCAGGTCTACATTCCTCCCCGGGAGTCATATTCCACGTTGCCAGGGAGATTCACTCCCCTGGGTGTCTGATCCCACGTAGGGGGGAGGGCAGTGATTTCACCTTTCAGGTTGGCTTAGCTAGAGAGACAGGGCCACATCTGAGCACCAAACAGGAATTCGGGAGGAGGCTCTTAGGCACAACCATAGGGAGGCCTAGCCTCTCCTTTGCAGCAACCGTCTTCCCAAGGGTAAAACCTGTGGTAGAGGGCTCAACCCATCAAACCACCAGTCCCCTATGTCTGTGGTCATGTTAGCAACCATGGAGGTGGGGTAGGCGAATACCCCTGCATTCTCCACAGGCTCCTCAAGGGGGCACTGCATCTTTTTTTTTTTTCCTTGTTTTTTTTTGTTTTTTTTTTTTAACTTTCCCTTCTTTTTTAAATCAACTGTATGAAAAAAAAGTTAAAAACAAAACAAACATACAATAAAAGAACATTTCAAAGAGACCATAACAAGGGAGTAAGAAAAAGACAACTAACCTAAGATAACTGCTTAACTTCCAACATGTTCCTACTTTACCCCAAGAAAGTTACCTAATATGGCAACATTTCTGTGAACTTGCTCCTACTATATCCATCAGAAATTAACAGACCATAGTCATTCCTGGGCATCCCCAGAACGTTAAATAGCTTATCTGTTCTTCTCGGATTATTGTTCCCCCTTCCTTAATTGCTCTCTATTACTAGTTCCCCTACATTCTACATTATAAGCCATTTCTTTTACATTTTTCAAAGTTCACATTAGTGGTAGCATATAATATTTCTCTTTTTGTGCCTGGCTTATTTCGCTTAGCATTATGTCTTCAAGGTTCATCCATGTTGTCATATGTTTCACCAGATCGTTCCTTCCTACTGCCGCGTAGTATTCCATCGTGTGTATATACCACATTTTATTTATCCACTCATCTGTTGAAGGACATTTGGGTTGTTTCCATCTCTTGGCAATTGTGAATAATGCTGCTATGAACATTGGCGTGCAGATATCTCTTCGTGTCACTGCTTTCCAACCTTCCGGGTATATACCGAGAAGTGCAATCGCTGGATCGAATGGTAACTCTATATCTAGTTTTCTAAGGAACTGCCAGACTGACTTCCAGAGTGGCTGAACCATTATACAGTCCCACCAACAGTGAATAAGAGTTCCAATTTCTCCACATCCCCTCCAGCATTTGTAGTTTCCTGTTTGTTTAATGGCAGCCATTCTAACCGGTGTTAGATGGTATCTCATCGTGGTCTTAATTTGCATCTCTCTAATAGCTAGTGAAGCTGAACATTTTTTCATGTGTTTCTTGACCATTTGTATTTCCTCTTCAGAGAACTGTCTTTTCATATCTTTTGCCCATTTTATAATTGGGCCGACTGTACTATTGTCATTGAGTTGTAGGATTTCTTTATATATGCAAGATATCAGTCTTTTGTCAGATACATGGTTTCCAAAAATTTTTTCCCATTGTGTTGGCTGCCTCTTTACCTTTTTGAGAAATTCCTTTGAGGTGCAGAAACTTCTAAGCTTGAGGAGTTCCCATTTATCTATTTTCTCTTTTGTTGCTTGTGCTTTGGGTGTAAAGTCTAGGAAGTGGCCGCCTAATACAAGGTCTTGAAGATGTTTTCCTACATTATCTTCTAGGAGTTTTATGGTATTTTCTTTTATATTGAGATTTTTGGTCCATTTTGAGTTAATTTTTGTGTAGGGGGTGAGGTAGGGGTCCTCTTTCATTCTTTTGGATATGGATATCCAACTCTCCCAGCCCCATTTGTTGAAAAGACCATTATGGCTCAGTTCAGTGACTTTGGGGGCCTTATCAAAGATCAGTCGGCCATAGATCTGAGGGTCTATCTCTGAATTCTCAATTCGATTCCATTGATCTATATGTCTATCTTTGTGCCAGTACCATGCTGTTTTGGCAACTGTGGCTTTATAATAAGCTTCAAAGTCAGGGAGTGTAAGTCCTCCCACTTCGTTTTTCTTTTTTAGAGTGTCTTTAGCAATTCGAGGCATCTTCCCTTTCCAAATAAATTTGATAACTAGCTTTTCCAAGTCTGCAAAGTAGGTTGTTGGAATTTTGATTGGGATTGCATTGAATCTGTAGATGAGTTTGGGTAGAATGGACATCTTAATGACATTTAGCCTTCCTATCCATGAACATGGAATAGTTTTCCATCTTTTAAGGTCCCCTTCTATTTCTTTTAGTAGAGTTACGTAGTTTTCTTTGTATAGGTCTTTTACATCTTTGGTTAAGTTTATTCCTAGGTACTTGATTTTTTTAGTTGCTATTGAAAATGGTATCTTTTTCTTGAGTGTCTCTTCAGTTTGTTCATTTCTAGCATATAGAAACATTACTGACTTATGTGCATTAATCTTGTATCCTGCTACTTTGCTAAATTTGTTTATTAGCTCTAGTAGGTGTATCGTTGATTTCTCAGGGTTTTCTAGATATAAGATCATATCATCTGCAAACAATGACAGTTTTACTTCTTCTTTTCCAATTTGGATGCCTTTTATTTCTTTGTCTTGCCGGATTGCCCTGGCTAGCACTTCCAGCACAATGTTGAATAACAGGGTGACAGCGGGCATCCTTGTCTTGTTCCTGATCTTAGAGGGAAGGCTTTCAGTCTCTCACCATTGAGTACTATGCTGGCTGTGGGTTTTTCATATATGCTCTTTATCATGTTGAGGAAGTTTCCTTCCATTCCTACCTTTTGAAGTGTTTTTATCAAAAAGGGATGTTGGATTTTGTCAAATGCTTTTTCAGCATCTATTGAGATGATCAATTGATTTTTCCCTTTCGAGTTTTTAATGTGTTGTAATACATTGATTGTTTTTCTTATGTTGAACCATCCTTGCATGCCTGGAATGAACCCCACTTGGTCATGGTGTATGATTTTTTTAATGTGTCTTTGGATTCGATTTGCAAGTATTTTGTTGAGGATTTGTGCATCTATATTCATTAGGGAGATTGGCCGGTAGTTTTCCTTTTTTGTAGCATCTTTGCCTGGTTTTGGTATTAGATTGATGTTAGCTTCATAAAATGAGTTAGGTAGTGTTCCATTTTTTTCAATGTTTTGAAAGAGTTTGAGTAAGATTGGTGTCAGTTCTTTCTGGAAAGTTTGGTAGAATTCCCCTGTGAAGCCATCTGGCCCTGGGCATTTATTTGTGGGAAGATTTTTGATGACTGATTGGATCTCTTTGCTTGTGATGGGTTCGTTGAGGTCTTCTATTTCTTCTCTGGTCAGTCTAGGTTGTTCATATGTTTCCAGGAAATTGTCCATTTCTTCTACATTATCCAGTTTGTGGCCATACAGTTGTTCATAATATCCTCTTATAACTTTTTAATTTCTTCAGGATCTGCAGTTATGTCACCTTTTTCATTCATTATTTTGTTTATATGGGTCTTCTCTCTTTTTGATTTTGTACGTCTAGCTAGGGGCTTGTCAATCTTGTTGATCTTCTCAAAGAACCAACTTTTGGTGATATTTATCCTCTCTATTGTTTTTTTGTTCTCTATGTCATTTATTTCTGCTTTAATCCTTGTTATTTCTTTTCTTGTACTTGGTTTAGGATTGGTTTGCTGTTCATTTTCTAGCTTCTTCAGTTGATCCATTAGTTCTTTGATTTTGGCTCTTTCTTCCTTTTTAATATATGCGTTTAGTGCTATAAATTTCCCCCTTAGCACTGCTTTTGCTGCATCCCATAGGTTTTGGTATGTTGTGTTCTCATTTTCATTCGTCTCTATATATTTAGCAATTTCTCTTGCTATTTCTTCTTTAACCCACTGATTGTTTAGGAGTGTGTTGTTTAACCTCCAGGTATTTGTGAATTTTCTAAGTCTCTGATGGTTATTGACTTCTAATTGTATTCCATTGTGGTCAGAGAATGTGCTTTGAATAATTTCAATCTTTTTAAATTTATTGAGGCTTGTTTTATGTCCCAGCATATGATCTATTCTGGAGAAAGTTCCATGAGCACTAGAAAAGTATGTGTATCCTGGTGATTTGGGATGTAATGTCCTGTATATGTCTGTTAAATCTAATTCATTTATCAGATTGTTTAGGTTTTCAATTTCCTTATTGGTCTTCTGTCTGGTTGATCTATCTATAGGAGAGAGTGATGTGTTGAAGTCTCTCACAATTATTGTGGAAACATCAATTGCTTCCTTTAGTTTTGCCAGTGTTTCTCTCATGTATTTTGTGGCACCTTGATTGGGTGCATAGACATTTACGATTGTTATTTCTTCTTCCTGAAGTGCCCCTTTTATTAGTATGTAGTGGCCTTCTTTGTCTCTCAAAACATCCCTGCATTTGAAGTCTATTTTATCTGAGATTAATATTGCTACACCTGCTTTCTTTTGGCTGTAGCTTGCATGAAATATTTTTTTCCATCCTTTCACTTTCAGTTTCTTTGTGTCCCTGTGTCTAAGATGAGTCTCTTGTATGCAACATATTGATGGTTCATTTTTTTTGATCCATTCTGTGAATCTGTATCTTTTAATTGGGGAGTTTAATCCATTTACATTCAACGTTAAAACCGTGAAGGCATTTCTTGAATTGGCCATCTTATCCTTTGGTTTATGTTTGCCATATTTTTCCCTCTCTCTATTAATATCCTTTATTGTACCCATACTGAATCTGTTTAGTACTGAACCTTTCTCCAAGTCTCTCTGTCCTGTCTTTGTTTCTCTGTGTGTAAGGCTCCCTTTAGTATCTCCAGTAGGGCAGGTCTCTTGTTAGCAAATTCTCTCAGCATTTGTTTGTCTGTGAAAAATTTAAGCTCTCCCTCCAATTTGAAGGAGAGCTTTGCTGGATAAAGTATTCTTGGCTGGAAATTTTCCTCACTCAGAATTTTAAATATATCGTGCCACTGCCTTGTGGCCTCCATGGTGGCTGCTGAGTAGTCACTACTTAGTCTTATGCTGTTTCCTTTGTATGTGGTGAATTGCTTTTCTCTTGCTGCTTTCAGAACTTGCTCCTTCTCTTCTGTGTTTGACAGTGTGATCAGTATATGTCTCGGAGTGGGTTTATTTGGATTTATTCTATTTGGAGTTCGCTGAGCATTTATGATTTGTGTATTTATGTTGTTTAGAAGATTTGGGAAGTTTTCCCCAACAATTTCTTTGAATACTCTTCCTAGACCTTTACCCTTTTCTTCCCCTTCTGGGACACCAATGAGTCTTATATTTGGACGTGTCATATAATCTATCATATCCTTGAGGTCCATTTTGATTTTTTCAATTTTTTTCCCCATTCTTTCTTTTATGGTTTCATTTTCCATTCTGTCATCTTCCAGGTCACTGATTCGTTGTTCAACTTCCTCTAGTCTTGTACTATGAGTGTCCAGAATCTTTTTAATTTGGTCAACAGTTTCTTTAATTTCCATAAGATCATCCATTTTTTTATTTAGTCTTGCAATGTCTTCTTTATGCTCTTCTAGAGTCTTCTTGATTTCCTTCATATCCCGTACTATGGTCTCATTGTTCATCTTTAGTTCTTTGAGTAGCTGCTCTAGGTGCTGTGTCTCTTCTGGTCTTTTGATTTGGGTGCTTGGGCTTGGGTTATCCATATCGTCTGGTTTTTTCATATGCTTTATAATTTTCTGTTGTTTTTGGCCTCGTGGCATTTGCTGAACTTGATAGGGTTCTTTTAGCGTTTGTAGACCTATTGAAGCCCTTATCTCTAATTTATCAGATCTACAGCTTCGTGGAGTACACTTTCTCTAACTAACCAGCAGGTGGCGTCCACGAGCCACCTGTTCTCCACAAGCCAGTTCTCCCCTGCTTAGCCTTTTTGGTGAGTGGGGGAGTGAGTCTTGTGGGGCCCAATTGGTGTACCAAGCTTGCGTGTGTAGTTGGTGTTGCCTGCCCTGTATGTGGGGCGTGTTTCTGGGCAGTCGGGGAGGGGGGGTGGCCCTAACAATCAAATCTCCCTGATGATCCTAGAGTTTTAAAGCTGCTGCAATAGTCTAATCCTTCAGTTCAGTCCTGCCACAGTTTGTCTCTGCCACTGACCCACAAGTCTTTGGTATTGGCTTATGGCTCCTGAGACTTGCAAGTGGGCCCCTCTTCCAGGCCGTGCACCCCGGGTCCTCTGTTGAGGGATGACTGTGCTATGTCACAGGTGAGTGCCGTCCCCCCAGGGCAGTTCTGGGCTGCTGGGCTGTGTAGGGAGGCTCCCAGTCTGCTCAAATGATGGCTGAACGGGGCTTTGTTAATTCACACTGCTCCACCTTCCCAGCTCTGGGACAATCAGCTGAGGTTGCAGGGAAGGCTAATGTCCACGCCCAGTTTTGTGGTGTGTGCCTGTTATTTGAAGCACTTCCGTCACACTGGGTTGTCTGGGGCAGCTCTGGGCTATGGGGCTGGTGACGGGCAGGAGTGTTTCCTGTCCACCAGGATGATGGCAGTGAGCGGACACCCCCCTTTTCTTGGGAAGTTGTGGTGTTTAGTGAATTTTCTCAGCCACTGGATTATTGCCTTTTGTCTCAGAGCTCTCTTAGTTCTGCTCTTGACTTGACGTGCCCAAATTGCAATTCTTTGAAGCTTTCTGTATTGGGCTTCTTAGAGTAATTGTTTTAGAAAAAGAAAAAAGGATTAAAAAAAAAAAAAAAAAAAGGGCCCTCCTCATAGATCTAATGGGTTATTGAAATGCTAATAGACAAAGCAACCAGGGCCATTAAGGAAAGGTCCACAGGGCAGAGAGATCAGCTTTTCTTCGGGATTTGCATATGTGCCTCAAGGCCTGAGCTCCGCCCTTCCCCTTTCTGTGTTCACCAGAACTCCAAAAATCCTCTGCTTTTATTTTGGAGTTTTTCGTGTTATTTTTTTTTTTCTATGCCTGTCTCCTCTCTGCTGGGCTGGCTGCTCTCAGATTCTCTGGTGTCTGGTCTCAGTCTATCTATGGTTGGAGTCTGGATCAGTAGAATGAGTTTCCGATAAGAGCAGCCACTGCAGTTCTCCCTTCTCCTTCCCGGAGCTGGCAGCCCCTCCTCCCACGGGACTGAGCCTGGCAGGGAGGGGCGCGGGTCCCCTGGCCGCAAAAACTTACAGATTTCGCTGATCTCAGCAGTTCGACATTTTCATGAGTGTTGTATGAAGTATGCCCGAAGACAGATTGCTCTGTGGTGTCCAGTCCATGCAGTTCCTGGCTTTTTACCTACTTTCCTGGAGGAGTAACTAAAACTTACAGCTCACCAGTCTGCCATCTTGCCCCGCCCTCTGCTGAGGATTTTTGCATCTATATTCATTAAGGAGATTGGCCGGTAGTTTTCCTTTTTTGTAACATCTTTGCCTGGTTTTGGTATTAGATTGATGTTAGCTTCATAAAATGAGTTAGGTAGTGTTCCATTTTCTTCAATGTTTTGAAAGAGTTTGAGTAAGATTGGTGTCAGTTCTTTCTGGAAAGTTTGGTAGAATTCCCCTGTGAAGCCATCTGGCCCTGGGCATTTATTTGTGGGAAGATTTTTGATGACTGATTGGATCTCTTTGCTTGTGATGGGTTCGTTGAGGTCTTCTATTTCTTCTCTGGTCAGTCTAGGTTGTTCATATGTTTCCAGGAAATTGTCCATTTCCTCTACATTATCCAGTTTGTTGCCATACAGTTGTTCATAGTATCCTCTTATAATTTTTTTAATTTCTTCAGGATCTGCAGTTATGTCACCTTTTTCATTCATTATTTTGTTTATATGGGTCTTCTCTCTTTTTGATTTTGTACGTCTAGCTAGGGGCTTGTCAATCTTGTTGATCTTCTCAAAGAACCAACTTTTGGTGATATTTATCCTCTCTATTGTTTTTTTGTTCTCTATGTCATTTATTTCTGCTTTAATCCTTGTTATTTCTTTTCTTGTACTTGGTTTAGGATTGGTTTGCTGTTCATTTTCTAGCTTCTTCAGTTGATCCATTAGTTCTTTGATTTTGGCTCTTTCTTCCTTTTTAATATATGCGTTTAGTGCTATAAATTTCCCCCTTAGCACTGCTTTTGCTGCATCCCATAGGTTTTGGTATGTTGTGTTCTCATTTTCATTCGTCTCTATATATTTAGCAATTTCTCTTGCTATTTCTTCTTTAACCCACTGATTGTTTAGGAGTGTGTTGTTTAACCTCCAGGTATTTGTGAATTTTCTAAGTCTCTGATGGTTATTGACTTCTAATTGTATTCCATTGTGGTCAGAGAATGTGCTTTGAATAATTTCAATCTTTTTAAATTTATTGAGGCTTGTTTTATGTCCCAGCATATGATCTATTCTGGAGAAAGTTCCATGAGCACTAGAAAAGTATGTGTATCCTGGTGATTTGGGATGTAATGTCCTGTATATGTCTGTTAAATCTAATTCATTTATCAGATTGTTTAGGTTTTCAATTTCCTTATTGGTCTTCTGTCTGGTTGATCTATCTATAGGAGAGAGTGATGTGTTGAAGTCTCCCACAATTCTATATCATTTTAAGTCACTTGAAGACTCTGGTCACATCTAAAGTCATATTTGTATCTTCCATAACCTCCAGTACAGAGTAGATATTAAGCAAATATTTGTTGCATGGATAGATGGGATGGAAGAAAGGAACCAAGATAACTGGGCATCTGTAATAACGCTAATGAAATAAGGGGAAAAGGACTTCTGGAGTAAGAATCCGAAAAACCTAATTTATATCCTGTTCCAGTTTGCTAATGCTGCTGGAATGCAAAACACCAGAGATGGATTGGCTTTTATAAAAAGGGTTTATTTGGTTACATAGTTACAGTCTTAAGGCCATAAAGTGTCCAAGGTAACACATCAGCAATTGGGTACCTTCACTGGAGGATGGCCAGTGGTATCCAGAAAACCTCTGTTAGCTGGGAAGGCACGTGGCTGGCGTCTGATCCAAAGTTCTGGTTTCAAAATGGCTTTCTCCCAGGACATTCCTCTCTAGGCTGCAGTTCCTCAAAAATGTCACTCTTAGTTGCACTTGGGATATTTGTCCACTCTCAGCTTCTCTGGAGCAAGAGTCTGCTTTCAACAGCCGTCTTCAATCTGTCTCTCATCTGCAGCTCCTGTGCTTTCTTCAAAGTGTCCCTCTTGGCTGTAGCAAGCTCACTCCTTCTGTCTGATCTTATATATAGTGCACCACTAATTTAATTCAGACACACCCAATGGGTGGGCTAACACCTCCATGGTAATTATCCAATCAGAGTCATCACCCACAGTTGGGTGGGGCACATCTCCATGGAAACACCCAAAGAATTACAATCTAATTAACACTGATAGGTCTGCCCACACAAGATTACATCAAAGATAATGGTGTTTGGGAGGACATAATAGATTCGAACTGGCACATATCCTTTAACCCTCCACCTTGTTTAATCTCCCTTATTATCCATGAAGGTTTTTTTAAATGTCTTCAGGATACTCCTTATCTATAAAAGTTTAGCAGTGTTTGAAATATGGAAGGAAATGTTTATATTTTGTTGAAATGGTATTAAAAAAAGTAATGTGGTGATTAATTTGTATGTCAATATTAAAGTACAATGATATATATAAACTTAACAATGATTCTCCTTAAAATTCATAGTAAATGACTTTTCAGCACTCCAGGCCTATTGAGCCAACACTCAGGCTCACCACATACAGCCTGGTGGAAATAGCCCAGGTTTTAAATGCAGACAGACTGAGGTTCAAATTTCACAGTTTACTTATTGTATAGTCACTTATCATCTCTAAATCTACTTTCTCTCTGTAAAATAGGACTAACAGCACTTATCTCAAAGCGGTGTTGTAAGGACTGAACGACATAACCTATAAAAATCACCTGGCATATACTGATCACCCAATAAATGTTAATGTCATGTTTACTACAATTACATTAAGTGATGTTACTATAAAATGCTCCATTTACAGGATTTAATAATGATTCACTTATGTAAGAAAAATACTAAATATACCCAAAACAAAGTTTAATATTCTGTAATGAGATAAAAATAATTAAACTCAGCCTTTAATTAAAAATTATGTTCTCCTATCTGTTTTTGAATATATCAGTGTCAAAGGGCCAAAAGAAGCCAGGTTCCAACCTGCTTCCAAGTATAAGAACGTAAAGTACTTTGCTTATAATCCTCATTGTCCTGAGTCATGTGAGAAAATAAGTCTTTTAATGAAATTCCTAGTTTTTACCTCTAAAGGGAAAATTAAACGCTCCTGCCATTGTTAGTCCAATACAAGTCTTTTTGGATCTGGTTATCAGGCAAGCACATATTTAACAACTATGCATAAATTTCAAAGTGAACTCCCAAGTAAAGACACCAAATCCTTGATTATTTTCTTATGAAAACTTTAGTACTCCCTAGAAGAAAAAAATGAGTCTGTCTTTCACATTATCTTTGTATTGTATTTCTTACTCTTAATATACCAAAATAATGACCTGATACTACAAGTAGATTTACCAAAAAAAAAGTGACACAAATATTTCACCAACATGACTAAGTTTTTCAAAATGTATCAAAGTAATCATTGTACCTTTTGTGGCAAGATTTGTAGATGCCAAGTTTCTATCAAGACTTTTTTTATGTCGTAATTTTTTTCTTTCTTCTTCAATGTGCTTTTCTTGTTGATTTAATTTCACTTCTCTCTGTATTTTTTTTTGTTCTTCAGCTTTTCTTTGATGTTCTTTCCAGGCTTCCAATTCTTTAGTTGCTTTTACCCGTTCATTTTCTTTCATATCTTCTATCTTTTTCCTTTCTTCTTCTTCAATCTGTAAAAATTTCAATTACCAAATCCTTTAAAACACATAGAAAGCAACAACTCTTTACAAAATAAATTCATTATGATAATTAATTATTCTTACCTCTAAACTCTCATTATTGCCTCTGTAGCAACAGTTAGTACTCAATAAAGAATTAATCTTAAAATGGAAACGATTTAGTAGAATGTCCATTGATTTGGGAATCATGAAACACAAATTTTAGTCCCAGATCTAACACTAACTTTGGATATTATCTAGAGCAATCATTTCTTCTAGCCTCAGTTTACTCATATGTAAAATGAGGGGAGGCATTTAACTAGATGCTATCTAAGGGCTTGGTGTAAAATAAAATAATAATGTGTTATTTTAAAAGTCATTCCCTCAAAATCTACACACATACATATACACATTTTCTTTTCTCTTTATCCCAGTCTTACCTTGTCTTAGTACTAAAATTGTACCAACTTCATCTGAGGAATGAGGGACTAGTAGGAAGGGAAACAGGAATGATGAATTGGGGAAGAGTTAGTCTCTAGTGATTGAAATGTCTGAGCTCTTAATCCTGCTGCCAACTATGCACTAGCAGCTATTTGAATTTTCACAAGAAAAGCTAATCAGGTGGATTTGAGAGCAGTATCTTGTACAGGAACATGCCAACTTTTTTCCATTTCACAAAATTCCCTCACTTGGGTAAGAAAATACACAGTGAAATAGAGTAACTGGTTGGTGTATAAGATTGAGTCTATGTCTCTGACTTCTTCATGGGATAAAAAATTTCTCACCCTATCCTCTGGCAAAGCATTGTCCAAAAAAACTTTCTTTGATAATAGAAATGTTCTGTGCTATCCACATGTGGTTAATTAAGCACTTGAAATTTGACTAGTGTAACTGAGGACCTAAATTTGTGTTTAAGGTAATTTTAAATTAATTTAAATTTTAAAAGTATATCTGGCAGACCTCTAAAATGCTGAAATGAAGTTTCCTAGAAGTTAAGTTATTTTAGGATACAGATATAACATTATAGGTATGAAAAGTGTATACTGATAGGTGTTCTGTAATAGCTGCATAACAATACTCCCTTCGGGAAGAATGATTATTTTCCTATTGAACTGTGAGACACTGAATTTAAAGTAAATTTCAAAGAATGTTGAATGGGAATTTCCTGTAGTCCCAGAATTGCAGCTAAGGCCTAAGCTAAACACAAACAATACTAATTATCACGTATTTTGAGTTCAGAAAGCTGCCAGTAAGTAGCCAACAGGTAGGGCAGAAAGAATCTACCCATAGCCCCATGAGTGAACCAGCAATTAAATGCCTGACATGATGAACAGTTAGCCAGACTGGCAGCCACAACCTAAAAGGAGAAGATGACAGTTTCATCCAGTTAAATAATAATATGTTTGCCTTTTTTTCCTCTCCTTCCTCTCTGTCCCAACATATGGAGAAGAGGGAAGGATGTGACCAGCCCGAACACCCTCATCCCTTGTAATCTTTGCATGCGGAGTGAACTCTGAAAGAAGTTTTTAAAAATATATAAGACTATGTGTTAATTATCAAAATGAGACTGTTCTTAGAACTAAAACTAACAGGAAAGGTATGGTATTACAGCTAAGATGTAGTTAAGGAAAATAAATATATATAATTTTAAGTTACAATAAACTATATTAGAGACAGAAAAATATCCAACTCTTCCGAAGTAATAAGAAAAGGGAGGGACCAGGGAAGGCTTCCCAGAGTGGGAAACAGGAAGTGACAGAAGGAATTAGAATGACAAAACCATGAAGAAGGAAACACAAAGCCTATGAAAAAGAGAGATTACACATAGAGAAGTGAAGACAGAATCCTTGAAAGTCTGAAAAATAACATCTAAAACAGGGAACACACATCTTAAAGGAGGAATGAATATTAACAGAAAACTTATGGGGCTAGAATAAAACTCACTGCACATAAAGGAAGTGGATTTTAAGTACATTGTACTGCTAAAGAAAAAAAAAAGGATGCCATACAGAAGGGATATTAGTTTAATATGGGCAGAAAATGTAGTATGAGAACAATGATCAGCTCTAAGCCATATTCATGAAGAAGGGGAAACCTATAGCTTTTTTAATCTATAAAGAATGCCTGGTTAAGTAAGGGATGGTTCTCTACAAGCCAATTTTACTTATGAATTACATGTAAAAATCATAATTTAAATATTAACAAACTGAATCTAGGAAATTAAAACTGTAGTAATCTTGACCAAATAGGGCCTTTCTCATTAATAATACTAAGAAATCAAAAGGGAAAAAGAGTATGATCTCAGTAGATGCCAAATATCAGTCGATACCAGGAATAGAAAAAAAATTTAACTTGATAAAAGGACGGTGGCACTCTTCCCCTCCCCTTTTCCCTCCGCACCTTCCCCCTTCTCAGCTTCCTCCCCCATCCCCTTGACTCCCCCCCCCCCCCTTTGCTCTCTTGCCTCTCACTCTCTCTGGTTCTCTTGGTAGCTCTCACTCACAGAGGCTGGTGCTGGTGCCGCACTGCACCAGGTGGGGGGTGGGGGGGGTCGTCGGTCGGTCGGGTTCCCAGAAAGTAGCCACAAAATTAGCAACTATTTTGAAAAAGTGGAAATGGCTCAAGTCCACCTTAAGAGGCATACCTCCTGCAATCTGTTCTCCTCAAAATTCACATTCACATTCCACTCCTTCGTCATCTGTTCAACCAAATAGTCCTTCTCTTACTGCATTAGCTTTTGGGGACCACCCTATTGTACAACCAAAGCAGTTATCCTTTAAAATTACTCAGACTGATCTCACAATGCTGAAGTCAGCAGCATTAGAAACTAATAAAAACCAAGACTTGGAAAAGAAGGCCGGTCATATAGATGACTTGCTCAGGGCTAACTGTGATCTCAGGCAGCAAATAGATGAAAAATACAAAGAACAATTAAATAAGTGCAAATCAATGAGCAAGAAACTTCTTATTGAAAAGAATTATGCCTTGGGCACTTTGTAACAGTTCAATATGGTGCTTCATTTACTGAACAATGGACTGATGGTTTTGCATTTCAGAATCTTGTGAAATAACAAGATTAATCAGCAAAGGGAAGATATGGAAAGACAAAGGAAACTTCTAACCAAACGTAAACCTCCCACAGCTAATAATTCTCAAGTACCTTCTAACAATTCTGAACCAAAACAAAGGAAAAACAAAGCAGTCAATGGAGCAGAAAACGATCCCTTTGTTAGACCAAACTTACCACAACTGTTGACTTTGGCAGAATATCAAGAACAGGAAGAAATTTTCAAACTTAAGACTAGGACATCTCACAAAAGAAAAGGCAGAAATCCAGGCAGAACTCGAACGTCTGGCAAGAGTCAGAAATCTTCACATTCGGGAACTCAAAAGAATAAACAATGAAGATAATTCACAGTTCAAAGATCGCTAAATGAAAGATATTTATTACTTCATCTGCTTGGCAGAGGTGACTTTAGTGAAGTGTATAAGGCTTTTGACCTTTATGAAAGAAGATATGCTGCTGTGAAGATCCATCAGCTTAATAAACGCTGGAAAGATGAGAAGGAAAAACTACCACAAACATACCTGCACAGAGTACAGAATACACAAAGAACTGGATCATCCCAAAGTAGTTAAACTCTGTGATTATTTCTCCTTGGATACAGACACGTTTTGTACAGTATTGGAATACTGTGAAGGCAATGGTTTGGATTTCTATCTGAAGCAACATAAATTAATGTCAGAGAAAGAAGTCAGGTCTATTGTACTGCAGATTGTGAATGTACTAAGATATCTCGATGAGATCAAATCCCCTATTATACATTATGATCTTAAGCCAGGGAACATCCTTCTGGTAGACGGAACAGCATGTGGAGAAATCAAAATCACGGATTTTGGTCTGTCCAAGATTATGGATGATTGATAGCCATGGTCTAGATGGAATGGATCTAACTGCTCAAGAGGCAGGCACTTACTGGTATTTACCTCCTGAGCATTTTGTAGTTGGAAAAGAGCCAAGAAAAATTTCCAATAAGGTTGACGTGTGGTCAGTTGGAGTAATCTTTCAATGTGTTTATGGCTGAAAGCCATTTGGTCACAATCAATCTCAACAAGACATCCTTCAAGAAAATACAATATTAAAAGCCACAGAAGTCCAGTTCCCTGTAAAACCAGTTGTGGGCAGTGAAGCCAAGGCATTCATAAGACGCTGTTTGGCATACCAAAAAGAAGATCGATTTGGTGTGCAGCAACTAGCAAATGACCCATACCTTCTCCCTCACATGAGAAAATCGAATTCTTCAGAAAATTTACACATGGCTGGGCTGACAGCATCCCATACACCCCCTTCTTCAAGCATAATTTCTTACTGACTTTCCTCCAAGATTGGCATGATATCACTGAATTGTTTCCATATGCATATTTGAGTTTGAGAGCTTTTGAGTGTTTTTTTTTTCTTACCCAGGACATGGTTCAGAACTGTTTGTAAACTGAATTTCTTTAGTGTTATTGTATTAGAGTGGATCATGGACAATGAATAAATGCACACTTCTGACTATAACCTCAAACAGTGAAGGATGAGCACATAAACAGGAGTACCATCTCGCAACAGAATAAAAATAGTTGTTTGGGGAAACACTATAAATAAGGTTTATAATACTTAAATACATTCGGTTGTTACTGGGGAGAAAAAAAGTAAAGGACCATGACAATGTCATACTTCATGGGGAAGCATTAGAAATATTTCTAGCAAAATCACTAAGGCAAGCATGCGTACAGGTTACTATTTTCCTAGCAGTCACAATCTTTAAAATAGAATTTTTTAAATAAGAAATATAAATATAGATTACAAGAAAGTAAAATTGCCATTACTTGCAAATAATATTGTAAACTAACAAAAGGAATAACATAATTAGCTGACAACCTATTGGAACAAAAAAGTGAATTCAGAAAGGTAGTCCTATATAAGATCAACTTACAAAAACATAAAAACAAACTAACTTCCCCAACACAGGAAATAAACAATTATAAAATACAATGTAAAAAATTCATTTCGTTAGTAATTGTAAGAAAAACTTTTAAAATACTAAGAATAAGAGTAACAAAATATGAGCAAGTCCTATGCACATGCCAAATAATTTGGCTGATGTACATAAAAGAAAATTCGAACTAAATGGAGATAAATACCATACTCCTGGAGAGAAATATCAATATTGTAAATACGTCAACTTCCTGTTAGTTAATTTATAAGGTCAATGTAAATCCAATCAAAATACCAACAGGACTTCCTAAGGAGCTTGAAAAGTAAATCTAAAATTCACCTGCAAAGGACAAGGTGTAGATTTTAAGTAGGCATGAGGATGTTGATGATACCTCTCCATAAATATAAAACAAAATAACTAGCAAAAATTGTAAAAAATAACCATTTCAGGAATACAAAGAGCAAGATGAGAAAGTAGGCAGCACCAAACATCAAAAAACAAACAGAAATTGTCAGAACCAACTTTGTCAGAACTCTGGAAAATAGTCAATAGTTTACAGAAACCAAGTGAATGCTGAATCAAGAAAATCACAACTTTAAAATGCTCCTGGCATTCAATGATATCTCTGAACAAAAGCTAAAGGAACACAGACTTTGATGGCCATATATGACAAGGAATACAGTCCTTGAAAACAGTTTGGAAAACTCTTATTAAACAAATGGACTACTAAAGCCTTCCACAGTCAAAAAAAAAAAAACAAAAACAAAAACAAAACAAACAAAAAAACAGCAAGCCTTGGGAAAAGAGGATGATCTGATTTCCAGAGTTACAATAGTCAACTGTTATAGTCAATGTAATATTCATTATAATAGTCAAATGTCCATTCTTCAACAATAAATCACAAGGCATACAAAGAAACAGGAAAAGATGACACATTGAAAAGAACAAAATAAACTGACAGAAACCATCCTGGAAGAAACCCAGACACTGGATTTCCTAGACAAAGACTTTAAAACAATTGTTTTAAATATGCTTAAAGAGCTAAAGGAAAACATGGACAAAGAATTAAAAGAAATAAGGAAAACATGTACAAAAGAACTAACACTATCAATAAAGAGTTAGAAACTATAAAAAGGAACCAAAAAAAAATCTGGAGTGGAAAAGTAAAATAACTGAAATAAAATATTCAATGGAGGGGTTCAATGACAGATTTGAGAATGCAGAAGAAAGAATCAGGAAATGAGAATAGAAAATTGAAGTTCTCTAGTCTGAGGAACAGAAAGAAAAAATAATGAAGAAAAGTAAATAGAGCCTAAAGCACCTATGGGACACCATCAAGTGTACCAACATACATAGTATGAGACTCCCAGAGAACAAAAAGAGGGAGGGACAAAAGTCTTGTTGAAAAAATGATGGCCAAAGTTTCCAATATTTCATAAGACATTAGACATAGACTGAAGGTGCATGAAGAAGTAGATTTGAGTAAAGGTAACTACATGGATAAATAAAAATATTTAATTTAAATATAAGTACTTTTGTATTTTTGATTTGTAAATTCACTTTTTATTTGCCACATGATTTAAAATAAAACTGCATAAAAATAATTATAAATCTATGTTATTGAACACACACTATATAAAGTCATAATTTATGACAAGAACAACATAAAGATGGCAACTGATCTATTCAGAGCAGAGGTTTTATATGCTATTGAAGTTAAGTTTACATCATTTCAAACTAGCCTCAAATTTAGGATGCTAATCTCTAAGTTAATCACAAAGAAAATACGTAAAATATATAAAAAAGGTAATGAGAAGAGAAACAAAGTGATTCACTATAAAAAATTAAATTAAGGCAATAGTGTGTGGTGGCACCAGCAGCTGTGGCAGCTTGTACCCGAGTCTTGCTCCAGCCACAGCCAGCAGGGCCCTGGGCTGGGGCAGGGCCATGATATCTCAGGCTGTGTGGACAAATGGTACTCAACCATTAAGCAAAACGTGGTAACTCAGTTTATATGAATTACAGCAAACACTTTAGGAGGCAATAACAGATGGCCTGGACATTGTGGTTTCACCTTATAGTCTAAACAGTGAAATAATGTGCTCAATTTCTTCGGATCTGTTTAAGAACACCATGACTACAAAGGAATGTTTACATCACTTTTGTACAGCCTGCATTATCACAGTCCTCAGAAGTGGCAACAAAGAATGTCCTACCTGTCAGAAAAAGCTAGTTTCCAACAGATCACTAAGGCCAGACCCAAACTTTGATGCACTCATCAGCAAAATTTATCCAAGTCATGACGAATATGACACTCATCAAGAAAGTATTAGCCAGAGGGAGGCAGGGCAAGTTGGCAGCAGAAGGAGGTGTGGAATTAGTTAGTCGCCTAGAGCAACTAGTAAATAGCCAGGAACAACTAGAAGATAGTCTGGAACAACGAATGGGGGGGGACATCTGTGACTAGACAACATCGTACACCAGTCAGGAATGGGTGGAACGGCTGAGATTGCAGCATAGAACTTTAAGTAAAGCTTCCCAAACAGCAGAGCTGGTGCCCCTCCCCCATAAGCACAGCAGGCTGAGTTGCAAAATTTTGCTGTGAGAAAAAGAAGCAGTCCCTGCTGGGAGCAAGGGAATGTAGCTCAACCAAGTTCCAACTATGGTTTTAATTAACTAATTTGGACTACTGAATACAGGCTATGAGCACAGATAAACCCAGAGCAAGCAGGGAAGGAACCAGAGGTTCATCCTGGCAGAGAGGAGGCAGGGCTGATGGAAAAAAAAAAACATAAATACATAAAAACAGAGGTTTTTGGAGTCTGCTGAGATCATAATACTGGAAATGGGCTGTGCCCAAAGTACCAATTCCAGTTCTTGCCTTGAACTGGCGGGCTGGGGACTGGCTCTGAAAAGGGGACTTCTTGCTTTTTTCCCTTTTTTTTCTCTGATTCTAAGTAGCTCATTAGAGAAACCTCAGGTATTTTCAATTGTCAGCAATTACGCAGGTAAAGTTAAAACTAAAAAACTAAAAACTATAAGGGGTATTATACTAGTTTGGATGTTTTATGTCCCCCAAAACTCCATGTTCTTTGATGCATTCTTGTGGGGACAGATGTATTAGTGTTGATTAGACTGTAATTCTTTGACTGAGTGTTCCCATGGAGATACAACCCACCCAACTGTAGGTGATAACTCTATCTGGATGATTTCCATGGAGGTGTGGCCCTGCCCGTTCAGCGTGGGCCTTGATTAGTTTACTAGAGCACTATATAAGCTCAGGCAGAGGGAGCAAGCTTGCTACAGCCAAGAGGGACACTTTGAAGAATGCACAGGAGCTGAGAGAGAGAGGACTTGCAGATGAGAGACAATTTGAAGATGGCTGTTGAAAGCAGACTTTTGCTACAGAGAAGCTAAGAGAGGACAAACACCTCAAGAGCAACTGAGAGCGACATTTTGAAGAGCAGCTGCAGCCTAGAGAGGAACATCCCGGGAGAAAGCCATTTTGAAACCAGAACTCCGGAGCAGACACCAGCCATTGTGAGAATACCTAACAGTGCTGAATGGTGTGTGAATGTGGTGGAAAGGGGAAACTTAGAGTCACGTAGGTCACCAGAAGGAAAGTTGGGGGTTAAAAGATAGGAATGTATAAAACAGTGAATCTTGTGGTGGACAATGTCTGTGATTAACTGTACAAATATTAGAAATCAATTTCAAGAACTGGAACAAATGTATGACACTATAACTAGAAGCTAATAATAGAGGAGTATGTAGGGAAAAATATACCAATTGCAAACTATGTACTACAGTTAACGGTATTTTAATATTCGTTCATCAACAGTAACAAATGTACTATACCAATACTATGAGCCAATAGTGAAGGGAGTGGGTAGTTAGGGGTAGGAGAGGAATTCTTTTTTGTCTTTATTTCTTTTCTGGAGTAATGAAAATGTTCTAAAAATTGGAAAAAAAATTAATTGTGGTGATGGATGCACAGCTGTATGATGTGCAATTGAATGTGCACCTTGGATCTTTGGACAATTGTATGGTATGTGAACAATCTCAATAAAATTAAATTAAAAAATAATTCCAAGGAAAATAACTTTGCCAGAGCCTTATCTAAGTTGGGGGAAGGAATTCTTCTTACTTCAGCTCACTCCCACATTCCTCTCTTACCTAACAGGGAACAGCAGGAATATAGTCAAGACAGGTCAGGACTTCAAGGAAATTGTGAACACTGCAGCCAGCGAAGAGCATAGGAGCCTGAAGGGAGGGGATGAATAACCATACCACTGGATAAACACTTGTGAAGATCACGGCCCCAAAACTTGAGATTTAATTGAAAGATTATTGAATGCTTTCCTCCTCTACAATGTATCACCACACCAACATGGCTCCAGTGTAATTACAGTGGGCAACAAACAGCTAAAAGAACTGTACGATTCATACTCTCTTTGAGGAGCAGATAGGGAGGCCCAATGTCAGAAGCAGAGCCCCCCCCCAAAAAAAAAAAGAAAAGGAAAGGAAAGAAAGGATACCAGAGAAATGTGAAACCTCTAGTACCTACAGCTACAAAAAACATTAAAACATGGCTCAACTTCTAGCCAGCTTAAAACAAATCCTTACACTAAAGGCCTAGTAACCTCAGTTCCTTTACCCAATAAAACATGACAGGCTTTCAACAAAAAATTATAAGGCATGCTAAAAGGCAAGAAGAAACAAAACAAGAAAAAACAGAACAGACAAAGCAATCATGAGAACCAGACTCAGATATGACACATAATTAGCAGACAAGGAATTTAAAATAATTATTTTTAATACATTAAGGGCTTTAATGTAAAAAGTAGATACCATGTAAAAAACAGATGGGTAATGTAAGGAGAACGATGAAAACTCTAAGAAAGAGCCAAGGAAAATCCTAGAAATAAAAAACACTATAACAGAAATGAAGAATGCTTTTAATGAGCTCATCAGCAGAATCAGTATGCCTGATCATAGGTCCACAGAACTTCCCAAACTGACTTTCAAACAGAAAAGAGAATGAAAACAAAACAGAACAGAATCAGAAGAAGAAAGAATGGAGCAGGAGAAATATTTGAAGTAATAATGACTAAGAACTCACTAAAATTAACAAGAGACAACAAACCACAGATCTAGGAATCTCAGAGAACATCAAGCAGGATAAATACCAAAAAAAAAAAAAAAAAAAAAATCCAGGCATATCATATTCAAACTACAGAAAAACAAAGACAGAGAAAATCTTGAAAGGGGCCAGACAAAAAGATGACACCTTACCTATAAAGGAGCAAGAATAAGAATTACAGCAGATTTCTTGTCAGAGACCTTGCAAGCCAAAAGAAAATGGAGTAAAATATTTTTAAAGTATTGAAAGGAAAACACCAACCTAGAATGCTATATCCAGCAAAATTATCTTTCAAAATTGAAAAAGAAATAGAAATTTCCTCAGACAAAACAAAACTGAGGGAATTCATCCCCAGCAGACCTTTCCTGCAAGAAAAGTTAAAGAGAAGGAATAAATGAAGATAAAATAAAATCTTTTCTTTTCTTATTCCAAATTGATCTAAAAGATAAATGTTTAAAGCAATAATAGTAACAGTTTATTGGGCAATTATAGCATATGGATAAATAAAATGACAGCAATGCCACAAGGGAGGGGTGAAATGGGACTACTCTGTTATAAGGTACCTGCACTATCCATGAAGAGATACAGTGTTATCTGAAGGTGGATTTAGATTAGATTTAAAATGTATATTTTGAACTACTGGGTAACCACAAAAATTGTTTAAAAACAAATAATTGATATTCTAAAAGAGGAGATAAATGGAATCATGGAAAATGCACAATTAAAATCAGAGAAGGCAGAAAAAGAGGAGAAAAAGAGAAATAAAGATTTTCAAAGAATAGAAAACAGTTACAAACATGTAGATATTAACCCAACTAAATTACTGATCTCTTTTAATGGGAATGGTCTAAATGCAACAATTAAAAGACAGATATTCTCAGAGTGGATTAAAAAACAGGACCCAACTATATATTCTCTAAAAGAAACCCACTTCAAATATGAAGATTCGGAGAAGTTCAAATAAAGGTATGGAGAAAGATATACCATGCTAACACTAATCAAAAGAAAAAAGAAGTAGCTATACTAGTTTCAGAACATGGGAAATTATCATGGATAAAGAGGGGGTATTACATGATAAAGGGGTTGATTATCCAAAAAGACATAACAATCCTAAACGTGTATGCACATAACAACAGAGTGTCAAAATACATGAGACAACAACTGACAGAACTGCAAGAATAGAAAAATCCACTCAGAGAGACATGTCAACACCTGTATTTCAGTAACTGATAGCTCATGCAGGCATAAAATTAGTTATGATATAGCTGACCTGAAGAACACTAACCATCAACTTGCTGTAAGTGGCATTTTCGAGTACTCCAACCAACAACAGCAGAATACCAATTCTTCCCACCCTCATATGCAACATTCACCAAGACAGACCACATTGTGGGCCATAAAACACACGTAGCAAAATGAAAATAACAGAAGTCATACAAATATGTTCTCAGACTGTAAGAGAAATAAAATACAAATAAATAACAGAAACATAACTGAAAAATCTTTAAAAAAAATTAGAAATTAAACAATACACTTTGAAATAACACATGGATCACAGAAGTCACAAGAGAAATTATTAAATATTTTTAACTAAATAAAACAAAACACATCAAAATTTGCATGATGTACAGAAAGCAGTGCTTAGGGGGAAACTTATAGCTTTAAATGCATATATTAGAAAAGAACAAAGACCTAAAAGCAATAATCTTAACATTCAATTTAGGAAACTAAAGAAAGAAGAGCAAATTAAGCCTAAAGTAAGCAAAAGAAAGGAAATAATAAAAATTAGAGCAGAAATAAATAAAATTGGAAAAAATAAAAGAGAAAATCAACAGAACCAAAAGTTGGTTTTTTGAACAGATCAGCAAAATTGATAATCCTCCAGGTAGGCTAACTGAGAAAAAAGGCGAGAAGGTATTTATTACCAAACATGAAAAATGTAAGGGGGAGTGAGTCATCACTACTTATACCATGGATATTAAAAGGAAAACAAAAGAATACCATGAAGAACTCTGCCAACAAATTTGATAACTTTGATGAAATGGCCCAACTTCTTAAAAAACAGAACTAGTAAAATTCACACAAGGAGATATAGATAACCTGAATAGCCATATATCTGTAAAAGAAATTGAATCATTATTTAATAACCTTATAAAACACACACTACAAGCCCAGAAGTTTTCACTTATAAACTCTCCCAAACATTTACTGATCCTAGAAACATTAAAAGTAAGTATATTATGAACAACTTTATGCCAACAAATTAGAAAACTTAGGTGAAATGGATAAATTCCTAAAAAATACAAATTACCAAAGCTGACTCAAAAAGAAAGAGAAAAATTTATCTGTAACAAGTGAAGAAATTGAATTACTAAGCATAATAACTACACTGATCAATATTTAAGAAAAAGTACTATAGGACTGTCTTAATTTCCTAGATGCTAAAACAAATACCATACAATGGGTTGGCTTAAATAAGGAGAATTGATTCGCTCATGATTGTGAAGCTAGAGGAAGACCAAAATCAAGGCAACAGTAAACTAATGCTTTCTCCCTGAAGATTGTGGTATTCCAGGGCTGGCTGCCTCAAATCCGTGGTCCTTGGTTTTTCTGTCATTTGGCAATGCATATAGCAGCATCTTCTTTCTATTCCAGATTCTGTTGACTTCCAGCTTCTGGCTGCTCTCTGTGGCTTCTCCCTCCATGCCCAATTTTCCTTGCTTATAAGGACTTCAGTCATATTGGATTACAGCCCACCCCCATTCAATTTGGAAACATCTTAACAAATAAATCTTCAACAGTCCTATTTACAAATGAGTTCACACCCACAGAACCAAGGGATGGGACCCATACATGCCTTTTGTGTGTGTGTGTGGGGGGGAATGATTCAATCCCCAACACAATCCTATAATACCAACCATTCAGAAGACAGAAAAGAAGAGAACTTTCCAACTCATTTTATGAGGCTAGCATTATATCAAAACCAAACAAAGACATCACAGGGGAGAAAAATAAAAGCCCAACAATCTTTCATGAACACAGATTCAAACATCCTGAACAAAATCCTTGCAAACTAACTGAATACAGCAAATTACAAAAAGTTGCATACACCATTACCACACAGAATTTATGTTAAGAATGCAAGGCTGGAGAGGAGGCGGGGCAAGATGGAAGACGGGTGAGCTGTATGTTTTAGTTACTCCTCCAGGAAAGTAGGTAGAAAGCCAGGAACTGCGTGGACTGGACACCACAGAGCAATCTGTCTTTGGGCATACTCCATACAACACTCATGAAAATGTCGAACTGCTGAAATCAGCGAAATCTGTAAGTTTTTGCGGCCAGGGGACCCGCGCCCCTCCCTGCCAGGCTCAGTCCCGTGGGAGGAGGGGCTGTAAGCTCCGGGAAGGAGAAGGGAGAACTGCAGTGGCTGCTCTTATCGGAAACTCATTCTACTGATCCAGACTCCAACCATAGATAGACAGAGACCAGACACCAGAGAATCTGTGAGCAGCCAGCCCAGCAGAGAGGAGACAGGCATAGAAAAAAAAAAAAAACAACACGAAAAACTCCAAAATAAAAGCAGAGGATTTTTAGAGTTCTGGTGAACACAGAAAGGGGAAGGGCGGAGCTCAGGCCCTAAGGCGCATATGCAAATCCCGAAGAAAAGCTGATCTCTCTGCCCTGTGGACCTTTCCTTAATGGCCCTGGTTGCTTTGTCTCTTAGCATTTCAATAACCCATTAGATCTCTGAGGAGGACCCCTTTTTTTTTTTTTTTTAATCCTTTTTTCTTTTTCTAAAACATTTACTCTAAGAAGCCCAATACAGAAAGCTTCAAAGACTTTCAATTTGGGCACGTCAAGTCAAGAGCAGAACTAAGAGAGCTCTGAGACAAAAGGCAATAATTCAGTGGCTGAGAAAATTCATTAAACACCACAACTTCCCAAGAAAACGGGGGTGTCCGCTCACAGCCACCATCCTGGTGGACAGGAAACACTCCTGCCCATCGCCAGCCCCATAGTCCAGAGCTGCCCCAGACAACCCAGTGTGACGGAAGCGCTTCAAATAACAGGCACACACCACAAAACTGGGCGTGGACATTAGCCTTCCCTGAAACCTCAGCTGATTGTCCCAGAGTTGGGAAGGTGGAGCAGTGTGAATTAACAAAGCCCCATTCAGCCATCATTTGAGCAGACTGGGAGCCTCCCTACACAGCCCAGCAGCCCAGAACTGCCCTGAGGGGACGGCACTCACCTGTGACATAGCACAGTCACCCCTCAACAGAGGACCCGGGGTGCACAGCCTGGAAGAGGGGCCCACTTGCAAGTCTCAGGAGCCATACGCCAATACCAAGGACTTGTGGGTCAGTGGCAGAGACAAACTGTGGCAGGACTAAACTGAAGGATTAGACTATTGCAGCAGCTTTAAAACTCTAGGATCACCAGGGAGATTTGATTGTTAGGGCCACCCCCCCTCCCCGACTGCCCAGAAACACGCCCCACATACAGGGCAGGCAACACCAACTACACACGCAAGCTTGGTACACCAATTGGGCCCCACAAGACTCACTCCCCCACTCACCAAAAAGGCTAAGCAGGGGAGAACTGGCTTGTGGAGAACAGGTGGCTCGTGGGCGCCACCTGCTGGTTAGCTAGAGAAAGTGTACTCCACGAAGCTGTAGATCTGATAAATTAGAGATAAGGACTTCAATAGGTCTACAAACCCTAAAAGAACCCTATCAAGTTCAGCAAATGCCACGAGGCCAAAAACAACAGAAAATTATAAAGCATATGAAAAAACCAGACGATATGGATAACCCAAGCCCAAGCACCCAAATCAAAAGACCAGAAGAGACACAGCACCTAGAGCAGCTACTCAAAGAACTAAAGATGAACAATGAGACCATAGTACGGGATATGAAGGAAATCAAGAAGACTCTAGAAGAGCATAAAGAAGACATTGCAAGACTAAATAAAAAAAATGGATGATCTTATGGAAATTAAAGAAACTGTTGACCAAATTAAAAAGACTCTGGGACACTCATAGTACAAGACTAGAGGAAGTTGAACAACGAATCAGCGACCTGGAAGATGACAGAACGGAAAATGAAAGCATAAAAGAAAGAATGGGGAAAAAAATTGAAAAAATCGAAATGGACCTCAGGGATATGATAGACAATATGAAACGTCCAAATATAAGACTCATTGGTGTCCCAGAAGGGGAAGAAAAGGGTAAAGGTCTAGGAAGAGTATTCAAAGAAATTGTTGGGGAAAACTTCCCAAATCTTCTAAACAACATAAATACACAAATCATAAATGCTCAGCGAACTCCAAATAGAATAAATCCAAATAAACCCACTCCAAGACATATACTGATCACACTGTCAAACACGGAAGAGAAGGAGCAAGTTCTGAAAGCAGCAAGAGAAAAGCAATTCACCACATACAAAGGAAACAGCATAAGACTAAGTAGTGACTACTCAGCAGCCACCATGGAGGCAAGAAGGCAGTGGCACGATATATTTAAAATTCTGAGTGAGAAAAATTTCCAACCAAGAATACTTTATCCAGCAAAGCTCTCCTTCAAATTTGAGGGAGAGCTTAAATTTTTCACAGACAAACAAATGCTGAGAGAATTTGCTAACAAGAGACCTGCCCTACTGGAGATACTAAAGGGAACCCTACACACAGAGAAACAAAGACAGGACAGAGAGACTTGGAGAAAGGTTCAGTACTAAAGAGATTCGGTATGGGTACAATAAAGGATATTAATAGAGAGAGGGGAAAAATATGGCAAACATAAACCAAAGGATAAGATGGCTGATTCAAGAAATGTCTTCACGGTTATAACGTTGAATGTAAATGGATTAAACTCCCCAATTAAAAGATATAGATTCGCAGAATGGATCAAAAAAAATGAACCATCAATATGTTGCATACAAGAGACTCATCTTAGACATAGGGACACAAAGAAACTGAAAGTGAAAGGATGGAAAAAAATATTTCATGCAAGCTACAGCCAAAAGAAAGCAGGTGTAGCAATATTAATCTCAGATAAAATAGACTTCAAATGCAGGGATGTTTTGAGAGACAAAGAAGGCCACTACATACTAATAAAAGGGGCAATTCAGCAAGAAGAAATAACAATCGTAAATGTCTATGCACCCAACCAAGGTGCCACAAAATACATGAGAGAAACACTGGCAAAACTAAAGGAAGCAACTGATGTTTCCACAATAATTGTGGGAGACCTCAACACATCACTCTTTCCTATAGATAGAGCAACCAGACAGAAGACCAATAAGGAAATTGAAAACCTAAACAATCTGATAAATGAATTAGATTTAACAGACATATACAAGACATTACATCCCAAATCACCAGGATACACATACTTTTTTAGTGCTCACGGAACTTTCTCCAGAATAGATCATATGCTGGGACATAAAACAAGCCTCAATAAATTTAAAAAGATTGAAATTATTCAAAGCACATTCTCTGACCACAATGGAATACAATTAGAAGTCAATAACCATCAGAGACTTAGAAAATTCACAAATACCTGGAGGTTAAACAACACACTCCTAAACAATCAGTGGGTTAAAGAAGAAATAGCAAGAGAAATTGCTAAATATATAGAGACGAATGAAAATGAGAACACAACATACCAAAACCTCTGGGATGCAGAAAAAGCAGTGCTAAGGGGGAAATTTATAGCACTAAACGCATATATTAAAAAGGAAGAAAGAGCCAAAATCAAAGAACTAATGGATCAACTGAAGAAGCTAGAAAATGAACAGCAAACCAATCCTAAACCAAGTACAAGAAAAGAAATAACAAGGATTAAAGCAGAAATAAATGACATAGAGAACAAAAAAACAATAGAGAGGATAAATATCACCAAAAGTTGGTTCTTTGAGAAGATCAACAAGATTGACAAGCCCCTAGCTAGACTGACAAAATCAAAAAGAGAGAAGACCCATATAAACAAAATAATGAATGAAAAAGGTGACATAACTACAGATCCTGAAGAAATTAAAAAAATTATAAGAGGATATTATGAACAACTGTATGGCAATAAACTGGACAATATAGAAGAAATGGACAATTTCCTGGAAACATATGAACAACCTAGACTGACCAGAGAAGAAATAGAAGAACTCAACCAACCCATCACAAGCAAAGAGATCCAATCAGTCATCAAAAATCTTCCCACAAATAAATGCCCAGGGCCAGATGGCTTCACAGGGGAATTCTACCAAACTTTCCAGAAAGAACTGACACCAATCTTACTCAAACTCTTTCAAAACATTGAAGAAAATGGAACACTACCTAACTCATTTTATGAAGCTAACATCAATCTAATACCAAAACCAGGCAAAGATGCTACAAAAAAGGAAAACTACCGGCCAATCTCCCTAATGAATATAGATGCAAAAATCCTCAACAAAATACTTGCAATTCGAATCCAAAGACACATTAAAAAAATCATACACCATGACCAAGTGGGGTTCATTCCAGGCATGCAAGGATGGTTCAACATAAGAAAAACAATCAATGTATTACAACACATTAAAAACTCGAAAGGGAAAAATCAATTGATCATCTCAATAGATGCTGAAAAAGCATCTGACAAAATCCAACATCCCTTTTTGATAAAAACACTTCAAAAGGTAGGAATTGAAGGAAACTTCCTCAACATGATAAAGAGCATATATGAAAAACCCACAGCCAGCATAGTACTCAATGGTGAGAGACTGAAAGCCTTCCCTCTAAGATCAGGAACAAGACAAGGATGCCCGCTGTCACCACTGTTATTCAACATTGTGCTGGAAGTGCTAGCCAGGGCAATCCGGCAAGACAAAGAAATAAAAGGCATCCAAATTGGAAAAGAAGAAGTAAAACTGTCATTGTTTGCAGACAATATGATCTTACATCTAGAAAACCCTGAGAAATCGACGATACAGCTACTAGAGCTAATAAACAAATTTAGCAAAGTAGCGGGATACAAGATTAATGCACATAAGTCAGTAATGTTTCTATATGCTAGAAATGAACAAACTGAAGAGACACTCAAGAAAAAGATACCATTTTCAATAGCAACTAAAAAAATCAAGTACCTAGGAATAAACTTAACCAAAGATGTAAAAGACCTATACAAAGAAAACAACATAACTCTACTAAAAGAAATAGAAGGGGACCTTAAAAAATGGAAAACTATTCCATGTTCATGGATAGGAAGGCTAAATGTCATTAAGATGTCCATTCTACCCAAACTCATCTACAGATTCAATGCAATCCCAATCAAAATTCCAACAACCTACTTTGCAGACTTGGAAAAGCTAGTTATCAAATTTATTTGGAAAGGGAAGATGCCTCGAATTGCTAAAGACACTCTAAAAAAGAAAAACGAAGTGGGTGGACTTACACTCCCTGACTTTGAAGCTTATTATAAAGCCACAGTTGCCAAAACAGCATGGTACTGGCACAAAGATAGACATATAGATCAATGGAATCGAATTGAGAATTCAGAGATAGACCCTCAGATCTATGGCCGACTGATCTTTGATAAGGCCCCCAAAGTCACCGAACTGAGCCATAATGGTCTTTTCAACAAATGGGGCTGGGAGAGTTGGATATCCATATCCAAAAGAATGAAAGAGGACCCCTACCTCACCCCCTACACAAAAATTAACTCAAAATGGACCAAAGATCTCAATATAAAAGAAAGTACCATAAAACTCCTAGAAGACAATGTAGGAAAACATCTTCAAGACCTTGTATTAGGCGGCCACTTCCTAGACTTTACACCAAAAGCACAAGCAACAAAAGAGAAAATAGATAAATGGGAACTCCTCAAGCTTAGAAGTTTCTGCACCTCAAAGGAATTTCTCAAAAAGGTAAAGAGGCAGCCAACTCAATGGGAAAAAATTTTTGGAAACCATGTATCTGACAAAAGACTGATATCTTGCATATACAAAGAAATCCTACAACTCAATGACAATAATACAGACAGCCCAATTATAAAATGAGCAAAAGATATGAAAAGACAGTTCTCTGAAGAGGAAATACAAATGGCCAAGAAACACATGAAAAAATGTTCAGCTTCACTAACTATTAGAGAGATGCAAATTAAGACCACAATGAGATACCATCTAACACCGGTTAGAATGGCTCCCATGAAACAAACAGGAAACTACAAATGCTGGAGGGGATGTGGAGAAATTGGAACTCTTATTCACTGTTGGTGGGACTGTATAATGGTTCAGCCACTCTGGAAGTCAGTCTGGCAGTTCCTTAGAAAACTAGATATAGAGCTACCATTCGATCCGGCGATTGCACTTCTCGGTATATACCCGGAAGATCGGAAAGCAGTGACACGAACAGATATCTGCACGCCAATGTTCATAGCAGCATTATTCACAATTGCCAAGAGATGGAAACAACCCAAATGTCCTTCAACAGATGAGTGGATAAATAAAATGTGGTATATACACACGATGGAATACTACGCGGCAGTAAGAAGGAACGATCTTGTGAAACATATGACAACATGGATGAACCTTGAAGACATAATGCTGAGTGAAATAAGCCAGGCACAAAAAGAGAAATATTATATGCTACCACTAATGTGAACTTTCAAAAATGTAAAACAAATGGTTTATAATGTAGAATGTAGGGGAGCTAGCAGTAGAGAGTAATTAAGGAAGGGGGAACAATAATCCAAGAAGAACAGATAAGCTTTTTAACGTTCTGGGGATGCCCAGAAATGACTATGGTCTGTTAATTTCTGATGGATATAGTAGGAACAAGTTCACAGAAAGGTTGCTATATTATGTAACTTTCTTGGGGTAAAGTAGGAACATGTTGGAAGTTAAGCAGTTATCTTAGGTTAGTTGTCTTTTTCTTACTCCCTTGTTATGGTCTCTTTGAAATGTTCTTTTATTGTATGTTTGTTTTCTTTTTAACTTTTTTTTTCATACAGTTGATTTAAAAAAGAAGGGAAAGTTAAAAAAAAAAAAAAAAAGAAAGAAAGAAAAACAAGGAAAAAAAAATGATGTAGTGCCCCCTTGAGGAGCCTGTGGAGAATGCAGGGGTATTCGCCTACCCCACCTCCATGGTTCCTAACATGACCACAGACATAGGGGACTGGTGGTTTGATGGGTTGAGCCCTCTACCATAAGTTTTACCCTTGGGAAGACGGTTGCTGCAAAGGAGAGGCTAGGCCTCCCTATATTTGTGCCTAAGAGTCTCCTCCCGAATGCCTCTTTGTTGCTCAGATGTGGCCCTCTCTCTCTCGCTAAGCCAACCTGAAAGGTGAAATCACTGCCCTCCCCCCTACATGGGATCAGACACCCAGGGGAGTGAATCTCCCTGGCAACGTGGAATATGACTCCTGGGGAGGAATGTAGACCCGGCATCGTGGGACAGAGAACATCTTCTTGACCAAAAGGGGGATGTGAAAGGAAATGAAATAAGCTTCAGTGGCAGAGAGATTCCAAAACGAGCCGAGAGGTCACTCTGGTGGGCACTCTTACGCACACTTTAGACAACCCTTTTTAGGTTCTAAAGAATTGGGGTAGCTGGTGGTGGATACCTGAAACTATCAAACTACAACCCAGAACCCATGAATCTCGAAGACAGATGTATAAAAATGTAGCTTATGAGGGGTGACAATGGGATTGGGAAAGCCATAAGGACCACACTCCACTTTGTCTAGTTTATGGATGGATGAGTAGAAAAATAGGGGAAGGAAACAAACAGACAAAGGTACCCAGTGTTCTTTTTTACTTCAATTGCTCTTTTTCACTCTAATTATTATTCTTGTTATTTTTGTGTGTGTGCTAATGAAGGTGTCAGGGATTGATTTAGGTGATGAATGTACAACTATGTAATGGTACTGTAAACAATCGAAAGTACGATTTGTTCTGTATGACTGCGTGGTATGTGAATATATCTCAATAAAATGATTAAAAAAAAATTAAAAAAAAAAAAAAAAAGAATGCAAGGCTGGCTTAACACCCCAAACTCAATTAATGTAATACACCATTATAATAGAATAAAGGACAGAAATCATATGATCACTTCAATGGATGTACACAAACTTTCAATGGATGCAGACAAAGTCTAACAACCATTCATGAAAAAAAAACTTAAAATGAGGAATAAAAGAACTTCCTCATCCCAATAAAAGGTATTTATGAAAAAGTCTATAGTTAACATTATATTTGATGAAAGACTGAATACTTTCCTCCTAAGATCAGAAACATGTGAAGAATGTCTGGTCTAACCATTTCTAGCCAACATTAAATTAGAAGTTCTAGCCAGTGCAATAAGGCAAGAAAAAGAAATTACAGCACACATACTGGGAAAAAAAGTAAAACAATGATAAATAAAATGTGGTATATCTATACAATGCAATATTACTCAGCAATAAAAAGGAACTATGATGCACACAGTAGTGGACAACCCTACAAAACATGCAAAGTATAAGAAACCAGTCACAGAAGATCACATATTTTATGATTCTATTTATATGAAATTGCTAGAAAAGGCAAAATAATAAAGTCAGAAAGCATACCAGTGGTTGACTGGGGCTAGATGTAGGAACACGAATTGACTGTAAACAACATCAGGAACTTTTGAGGGTGATGGAAGTGCTGTAAAACTGGATTCTGGTGATGACTGCCCAACATATAAACTTACTAAATTCACTGAATTGTAAATGAAATTTTATAGTATACAAATTAGACCTCAGTGATGCTCCTACACCTTTAAAATAATGAAAAGCAAGAATAGCCAAGAAAATTTGAAAACACTTGGAGATGAGAGCAGACATTTGCCTTAAGAGATACTGAAACATTCTCTATAACTCTATGATAATAGGACAACATGCTAGAATTAATCTATTCATACAATAATTCAAACACATAGTTATTAAAAATCTATATGCTGTTTGTTGGTGCATAAAAGTCATCTTGTGATGACTTTTTTTTGCCTGCTATAATTATTAAAAGACTGAAATTCTCATACAACTCCAAAGGTTTAATTTTCTTTAATTCATTTTATTGAGATATATTCACATACCATGCAGTCATACAAGACAAAGTGTACATTCAATTGCTCACAGTACCATTACATAGCTGTGCATTCATCACCACAATCAATCCCTGACACCTTCATTACCACACACACACAAATAACAATAATAATAAAGTGAAAAAGAGCAATTAAAGTAAAAAAGAACACTGGGTGCCCTTGTTTGTTTGTTTTCCTTCCCCCATTTTCCGACTCATCCATCCATAAACTAGACAAAGGGGAGTGTGGTCCATATGGCTTTCCCAATCACAATGTCACCCCTCATAAACTACATTTTTATACAATCGTCTTCAAGATTCATAGGTTCTGGGTTGTAGTTTGATATTTCAGGTATTTACTGCTAGCTACTCCAATTCACTAGAACCTACAAAGGGTTGTCTATATTGTGCGTAAGAGTATCCACCAGAGTGACCTCTCGGCTCCTTTTGGAAGCTCTCTGCCACTGTAGCTTATTTCATTTCGCATCCCCCTTTTGGTCAAGATGATGTTCTCCATCCCACAATGCCGGGTCTAGACTCCTCCCTGGGAGTCATATTCCACGTTGCCAGGGAGATTCACTCCCCTGGGTGTCTGATCCCACACAGGGGGGAGGGCAGTGATTTCACCTGCCAAGTTGGCTTAGCTAGAGAGAGAGGGCCACATCTGGGTAACAAAGAGGCATTCGGGAGGAGGCTCTTAGACACAATTATAGGGAGGCCTAGCCTCTCCTTTGCAGCAACAGTCTTCCCAAGGGTAAAACTTGTGGTAGAGGGCTCAACCCATCAAACCACCAGTCCCCTATGTCTGTGAGAACATCAGCACAAAGGTTTAATTTTTAAAACCTTCAAACAAATTATGCTTATTGAACCAAAGTGCCAGATAATATCCTAAAATTTTATCTTCCACATGCAGCTGTACATCATTTTAACAGTGAGTTATCTTCAGCTTAGAAAATTAAAGCATTAATTCACAATCTCAAGTTTACTGACACTGTTTAAAATTTTCTCTTGGACAGCTGTCAACTTTTGAAATTTAATTATTTAGTTGCTTATTTATATTTTGTGGAAATGGCAATCTGATGTTTAGAATGAGAAAGGTATCTATTACAGCCAAAGTTAAAATATAACAAAACTGATTTCCATTTCACTTCCTAGCTCTTCTCTTTTCCTATTAGCAGAATTTTAAATAGTTAAAAGTGCTTCATTATAGCAATGGGAACTATAAGGAAAACCAAAGGTTAATTACTCTACAAATTAAACAGTCAAACTCATGAATAATTGGGAGAAATTGGTTCAATATTCCAAGAAATTTTGACATAAGCTATTCTGCCTTTCAGGTACTTAATTAGGTTGATATCTGAACTTACTCTATAACATAAGGATTTATAAAGGGACTTGGAAACCAACCATGTGGATAGACCAGGATAAGAGAGAACTCTTATGCTATTTAGTCTCCAGCTCTCTTTGAACAAAAGTTATTACATGGTAGAAAATTCTTAGTTTTTTTTTTAATGTTTTTAATGCAATTTTATTGAGACATATTCACACACGATACAATCCATCCAAAGTATACAATCAGTTCTCCTAGTATCATCACATAGTTATGCAATCATTACCACCATCAATTTTAAAACATTTTCATTACTCCAAATAATAAGATAAAATAAAAATATAAAAGAAAACCCAAAACATCCCATACTCCTTATCCCCCACTATGGTTGAACCCTAGTAATTGGTGCAGTACAAATGTTACTGTTGATGAATAAATATTAAGATATTACTGTTGATTATAGTGCATAGTTTGCAATACGTACTTTTTTATTAACTTCTTGTAATAGTGTCATACATTTGTTCTAGTTCATGAAAGAACTTTTTATAGTTGTACTGTTAATCAGAGTCATTGTCCACCACAAGATTCACTGTGTTATACATTCCCATGTTTTTAACTCTAGCATTCTGGTGACATACATAACTCTAAACTACCCCTTTCAACACATTCACTCACAATTCAGCACTGTAAATTATACCCACAATAACATGCTACCATCACCTCTATCCATTTCCATTAACGAACCATAGTCACACTTGACCATTCCCATACCATTAAGTTCACCCTCATTATCATATCTGTACATATGAGATTATCATCACCCTTCACTAGCTTCTGATTATCCCTAAGTCCCCTATAATCTACATTATAATACACTTATTTTACATTTTTCAGAGTTCACATTAGTGGTAACATCAATATCTCTCCTTTTGTGTCTAGCTTATTTCATTCTGCACATATTAGGCAGCCGCTCCCCATTCTCTAGCCTCATTCTATTCCCTGGTAACCTATATTCTAGATTTTATGTCTATGAATTTACATATTATAATTACTTCATACCAGTGAGATCATACAATATTTGTCCTTTTATGTCTGTCTTATTTCACTCAACATAATGTCCTCAAGCTTCATCCATGTTGTCGCATGCTTCAGGACTTCATTCCTTCTTACTGTTGAATAATATCTTTTTAATGTAATTTTATTGAAATATATTGACATACCGTACAATCATCCAAAATGTATAACTGTTCACAGCTTCATCATATAGTTGTGCATTTAATACCACAATTTTTGAACATTTTCATTACTCAAAAAAATAAGAAAAAAAATAAAAGAGAACACTCCAAACATACCCCTCCTCCCCCATTTATCTTTTTTTTAAATTTTTTAAATTGAAATATATTCACATACCATTTGAGTAAACTGACCATACAAGTTAAATTATATAAGGTGCTACAGAAAATATAGATTTGGCACCATATAACCATCTCTTCCTTTGATCCCACCCATAAGTCTCAAGTCAATGGCTTGATTTATTAAGTAGTAGGTTCCTATCTTGAATTAATATATATTCTGTCCTAAGATAAACAGTTTCTTCCATTATCTTAACTTAGTTGTACAATCAACATTCTCAACTTTAAACAATTATCATAACATAATACATCCCAGAGCTCTTATCTGCTGCTAATTATTCATCCCTAGTATTAGTGTAGAGTTAGTAAGATATTCCTATTAAATATAATCATTAATATGCAATGGGTAGTTTTTCCATACCACTCTGTTGTTAACCCTCTGCACCAGTGTCATACCTTGTAAGTAGATCACACTAACACTTATTTAGGTTTGTGGTGCTACTCTGTGGTTACATGCCTTTAAATGACCACTTACAAACATGTTCACCTTCAATGCATCACTGATACTTATAATCCCATTAATGAACCAAAGTCACACTTGACCATTCCCATACCATTAAGTTCACCCTCATTATCGTATCTGTACATATGAGATTATCACCCTTCACTAGCTTCTGACTATCCCTAAGTCCCCTATATTCTACATTATAAGACACTTATTTTACATTTTTCAGAGCTCACATTAGTGGTAACATCAATATCTCTCCTTTTGTGTCTAGCTTATTTCACTCAGCATTATGTCTTCAGAGTTCATCCATGTTGTCATATGTTTCATGACCTCGTTCCTTCTTACTGCCACATAGTATTCCATCGTGTATATACCATATTTTGTTTATTCACTCATCTGTTGAAGAACATTTGGATTGTTTCCATCCAAATCTGTTCATCTGTTGGCAATTGTGAACAATGCCGATATGAACACCTGTGTACCTGTTCATGTTACTGCTTTCAGATCTTCTCGGTATATACCAGGAAGTGAAATTGCTGGATCATAGGGTAACTAGATATCTAGTTTTTTGAGGAACCACCAAACTGTCCCCCCGAGTGTCTGTACCATTATACAGTCCCACCAGCAATGAATAAGAGTTCCAATTTCTCCACATCCTCTCCAGCATTTGTAGTTTCCTGTTTGTTCAATGGCAGCCATTCTTATTGGTGTAGAGATGATTTCTCATTGTGGTCTTGATGTGCATCTCCCTAACAGCTAGTGAAGATGAACATTTTTTCATGTGTTTTTTAACCATTTGTATCTCCTCTTCAGAGAAATGTCTTTTCCTATCTTTTGCCCATTTTGTAAATGGACTGTTTGTACTATTATCATTGAGTTGCAGAATTTATATATGCAAGATATCAGTCTGAATAATATTCTATTGTATGTATATACCATATTTTGTTTATCCATTCATTCACTGAAGGACACTTGGGTTATTTCCATCTTTTGGCTGTGAACATCGGTGTGCAAGTATCTGTTTATGTACCCTGCTTTCAGATCTTCTGGGTATATGCTGAGTAGCAGGATTGCCAGATCATAGGGCAACCCTATACTTAGCTTTCTGAGGAACTGCCAAAACATCTGCCACAGCAGCTGTACCATTTTACATTACCACCAGCAGTTAATAAGTGCTCCTATTTCTCCACCTCCTCTCTAATACTTGCAGTTTTCTGTTTAACAGCGGCCATTCTATGCGGTCGCGGTTACTGCTTCTGGGGGGAGTGGCGGCCGGTAGCTGAGCCCTCAGCTCTCGGGGCTGCTTAAAGGGTACCGGCGGCGGGGGCTCTTTCCCGGAGGCGAGGGCGAGGCGGAGGACTTGGCCAGGTCCTCGGCGGGGGGCGTACAAGGTGTGGAGGGCGGCGATAAGGACAAGACACTCTTCATCCAGTAGGAGTATGCGCCAAAGAGATTTATTCAGGGGTGATTACAGGTTATATAGGCTGGTAAGAAGGGTAGGGCTGGAAAAGAGGTGAAGTAGCCTTAAATGGCAATACTGAAGGGAGAGGGGCTAGGATTGGTTCTGAGAGGACGCAGGAGCCGTTGCAGCGGGCGGGAGTTGTTCTGGCCACGGTGCATGCGCGCTGGCGGTGGCAGGAGTTGCCTTGGCACAGGGGAGTGTGCGGGCAAGATAAGGAAGTGGGGAAAGGGCGGTTGGGAGAAAGGCGGTTCCCTCCGGCAAGCCTCCCCTGCCCGTGACATTTTGGGTGAGGAAAAGGGAGCTGCCTTGACCTCGCTCCCTAGGCTCGGGGGGGCTGCAGAGGGCACTAACGCCCGTACCCACTACCCTCCCCAGGGGGTGATATCAGGTCCCCTGGCCCAGGCCTGGTAAGCCGAGGTACAAGCTCAGTCACCCGCAATTCTAGTAGGTATGAAATGATATCTCATTGTGGTTTTGATTTGCGTTTCTCTAGTAGCTAGTGAAGCTGAGCATCTTTTCACATGCTTTTTAGCCATTTGTATTTCCTCTTTGGAGAAATGTCTATTGTCTTTTGTCGATTTTTTAATTGAGTTGTCTTTTTATTGTTGAATTGTAGGATTTCTATCAAGAAACTGGATATCAGACCCTCATAAGATACGTGGTTTACAAATATTTTCTCCCATTAAGTCAGCTATGTTTTCACCCTTTTGACAAAGTCCTTTGACGCACAGAAGTATTCATTTTGAGGAGGTCCCATTTATCTCGCTTTTCTTTTGTTAATTGTGCTTTCGGTGTAAGATCTAAGAAACTACCTCCTATCACTGTATCTTGAAGATGTTTCCCTATATTCTCTTCTAGGAGTTTTCTGGCACTGGCTCTTATATTTAGGTCTTTGATCCATTTTGAATTAATTTTTTTTATAGCATGTGAGATGGGGTCCTCATTCATTCTTTTGGATATGGATATCCAGTTCTCCCAGCACCATTTTTTAAATTTCAGTTTTATTGAGATATAGTCACATACCATACAATCATCCACAGTGTACAATCAATTGTGGATCATATAGTTGTGCTTCATCACCACGATTAATTTTTGAACATTTTCATTACTCCAAAAATGTAAAAAGAATAAAAATAAAAGTAAAAAAGAATACCTGAAGCATCCCATTTCCCCCACCCCACCCTATTTTTCAATTAATTTTTTTCCCATTTTTCTATTCATCTGTCCACACACTGGATAAAGAGAGTGTGAGCAACAAGGTTTTCACAATCACACAGCCACACCATGTAACATACATAGTTATACAATCATTTTCATGAATCAAGGTTTCTGGGGTACAGTTCGATAGTTTCAGGTATTTCCTGCTAGCTATTCCAATACACTAAAAACTACAAAAGGATATCTATTAGTGCATAAGAATACTCCAAAGTGACCTCTCTGAAATCTCTCAGCCACCAAAACTTTATTTTGTTTCATTTCGCTTCCCCCTTTTGATCAAGAAGACTTTCTCAATCCCATGATGCTGGGTCCAGGCTCATCCCTGGAAGTCATGTCCCATGTTTCCAGGGATATTTACACTCCTGGGAGTTATGTCCCATGTAGGGGGGATGGCAGTGAGTTTACCTGCTGAGTGGACTTAGACAAAGGCCACATCTGAGCAACAAAAGAGGTTCTCTGGGGGAGACTCTTAGGCACAATTATTAGTAGACACAGCCTCTCCTTTGCAGTAACAAGCTTCATAAGGGCAAGCCCCACAATCGAAGGCTCGGCCTACTAAATTGGTAGTCCTCAATGCTTGTGAGAATATCAGTAATTCCCCAGGTAGGGCAGTTTAACATTTCTGCATTTTTCCCCAGTTCCTCATGGGAGCCCTGACAATACATTTTTATTCCCTGCCCAAATTTCTCTGTGATATATCAGGGTTTCACAATAACATGTACAAACCTACCAGGTCTCACTTCCAATTCTAAGTTCTATGTAATTATGCTGTTTGAATAAACTGTCTGTACAAGTTAAATTATTTACTGTGCCACAGAAAATACAGATACTGCACCAAAGAAACATCTCTTCCCTTGGTCTCACACAGAAGTTGAGGTTTTAAAACACAGTCAATATCATCCTTTACCCTTTGGCCTGATTTGCCTTAGACCTAGCAGATCTATTCACTCGTATCTCTAATTGAAGTCTGAACTCTTCTTCAGCTTTTTTAACAGCTGCTGTATGACATAACACTGCCATTCATAGCTGCCAAACTCTAGCTCTGAGTCTTAGGTGTCACACAGATACCCAAAGTTCCAGAGACTGACCAGTTGATACACAAAGAGCTTAGCATCTCAGAATTTAGAGATAACCATACAACTCAGGAATAGATGTGACTGATGTAAGACCTTACATTCTAGGGACCTTTACAATAAGCATTCCCCTGATAACCTGCCAGCACCATTTTTTGAAGAAGCTGTTCTGTCCCAGTTGAGTGGACTTCAGAGCCTTGTCAAAGTCAACTGACCAAAGATCTCAGGGATCTACTTCTGAACTCTCAATGCCATTGATCAACATGTCTATTTCTATGCCAGTACCACACTGTTTTGACAACTGTAGCCTTATAATATGCTTTAAATGCAGGAAGCGTGAATCCTCCCACTTCATTCTGCTTTGTCAAGATGCTTTTGGCTATTTGAGGCCCCTTGCCCTACCAATTAATTTGATAATTAGCTTTTCCATTTCTGCAAAGTAGGCTGTTGGAATTTTGATTGGTATTGCATTGAATGTGTAGATTAATGGGTAGAATTGAAATCCTAATGATATTTAGCCTTCCAATCCATGAACACAGGATGCCTTTCCATGTATTTAGGTCTTCTTTGATTTATTTTAACAATATTTTACAGTTTTCTGCATACAGATCTTTACATCCTTTGTTAAGTTTATTCTTAGATATTTTATTCTTTTAGTTGCTATTGTAAATGGAACATTTTTCCTTGATTACCTCCTCAGTTAGTTCATTACTAGTGTATACAAACTCTACTGATTTTTCATATTGATTTTGCATCCCACCACTTTGCTGAACTCGTTTATTAGCTCAAGTAGCTTTGCCATAATTTTGGGGGGATTTCCCAAATATAGGATATTGTTGTCTGCAAATAGTGAAAGTTTTACTGCTTCCTTTCTGGTTTGGATGCCTTTTATTTCTTTTTCTTGTGACTTCTAGTACAATGTTGAGTAACAGTGGTGACAGTGGGCATCCTTGTCTTGTTTCCAGTCTAAAAGGGAAAGCTTTCAATCTTCCACCATTGAGTACAATGTTAGCTGTGGGTTTTTCACATATGCTCTTTTTCATGTTGAGGAAGTTTCCTTTGATTCCTGCCTTTCAAAGTGTTTCTATGAAGAAAGGATGCTGGATTTTGTCAAATGCTTTTTCTTCATCAATTGAGATGATCATGTGGTTTGTCCCTTTTGATATTTGATGTGGTGTATTACATTAATTGATTTTCTTGTCCTGAACCACCCTTGCATACCTGGAATAAAACCCACATGGTCATGGTGTATAATTCTTTTAATGTGCTGGTGGATCCAAGTATTTTTTTGAGAATTTTTCCATCTATATTCATTAGAGAGATTGGTCTACAATTTTCTTTTCTTACAGTACCTTTAGCAGGCTTTGGTATTAGGGTTATGCTGTCATCAGAGAATAAATTATTGTTTCCTCTTTAACTTTTTGGAAGTGTTTCAGAAGGAATGGTGTTAATTCTTCTTCGAATGCTTGGTAAAATTCACCTGTGAAACTCCCAAGAGGTGTAAATCTCCCTGGCAATATGGGACATGACTCCCAGTGATGAGCCTGTGTCTGGCATCGTGGCAGTGAGAAAGACTTCTTGACCAAAAGTGGGAAGAAATGAAACAAAATAAAGTTTCAGTGGCTGAGAGATTTCAAATGGAGTCAAGAGGTCATTCTGGGGGGTATTCTTATGCATTATAAAGACATCCCGTAGCAGTTTTTAGTGTATTGTAATAACTAGAAGGAAATACCTGAAACTGCTGAAGTGCAACCCAGTAGCCTTGATTCTTGAAGACGACTGTATAACCATATAGTTTACGTAGTGTGACTATGTGATTGTGAAAAAACTTTGTTGCTCACACTCCCTTTATCCAGTATATAAACAGATGAGTAGGAAAATGGGGACAAAAATCAAATGAATAATGGGGGAAAAGGGTGAGGGGATATTTTGGGTGTTCTTTTTTACTTTAATTTTAATTTTTATTTATTTTTTGAGTAATGAAAATGTTAAAAAAAAATTGCTTGTGGCGAAGAATGCATAATTATAAGATGGTACTGTGAAGAACTGACTGTACACTTTATGACTGTAAGGTATGTGAATATATCTCAATAAAATTGAATTTAAAAATTCACCTGTGAAGCCATCTGGGTTCTTTTTTGGAATAATTCTTAGTTTTTATACTCTATAGTTTCATAACTCTGTCATGATTGGTTTGGTATCTTGCAAAGATTCAGCTTCTGCTTTCTGATCAAAAAATCTTTCTTAAGCCAGTACCCAGGTCTACCATAGACCAAGACACAGTATTAGAATGTTTAATGTTATGTATGCCTAAAAGCTTCTACTCAACTAGCTTTCACATTCAGGAAACAAATTTAACAAAATTGAGAGACAGAATAAAAGTTATTACTTTTTAAACACCTGACTTGGTTTAATGAAAATGAGTTAATACCATATACTTTTGTTCCTTAGCCTTCATGTGATCTCTCCTGTTTGGTAATCTCATTCATCTCTGATAAAAGACTTCTGCAACTGTTTCCTTCTTTAGAGATGCCCTTCTTTAGAGGTACTGTGCTACTTCCATCTCAAAAAAATCTTGCTGTTGAGAACATAGGAACCATCTAATGACTTAAATTCTTTCAACATCTCTCTGAAGCAAAAGTTTTTTCTCCCACATTCTGTTCTTGCCCAGGCTAACACACTAATCTGTATTATTCATGTGTGATCCTGCAAAATTCACCCCTTTTCCATATTCCTATTATTTAGCACTAATCACTTAATTGGTATTCAAGCTTAACTCCACAAAGATAAGCCACTTACTTCCACATATAGAGGGTATAAAAATACACAGACATTTCAACAAATAGTGCTGGGGAAACTGGATATCCAAATGCAAAAGAATGAAATTGGACCCTTCCTCACACCAAATGCAAAAATTGAATCAAAATAAATCAATGTCCTAACTAAATAAAGGAGTTAAAACCATAAAACTATTGGAAGAAGTATGGGGTTTGTATTGTTTTTGCAACAGTTCCTGTTTTCAATTTATTTCAAAATAAAATTAAAAAACAAAACAAAACAAAAAAAAACCTATATTGACCAAAAGTCCATAACCAAAAAAAAAAAAAAAAACCTCTTAGAAGAAAACATAGGAGCAAATCTTCATGACCACTGATTTGTCAATAGAGTCATAGGTAGGACACCAAAGCACACGCAACAAAAGAAAAAACAGATAAATTCGACTTCATCAAATTTAAAACTTTTGTACAGCACAGGGCATTATCTTAAAGGAAGTGAAAAGACAACCTACAGATCATGAGAAAATAGTTAAAAGCCATATATCTGATAAGGGTCTAGTACACAGAACTCTTACAACTCAACAGTAAAAAGACAAACAACCCTATTTAAAAATGGGCAAAGGACTTGAATAGCCATTTCTCCAAAGAAGATATACAAATGGCCAATAAGCATATGAAAAGATGCTCAACATTATTAATCACTGAGGAAATGCAAATGAAATCCCCAATGAGATACCACTTCATACCCACTAGAAGGGCTATTATTAAAAAAGAAGCAAACAAACTGAAAATAAGTCTTGACAAGGATGCAAAGAAATAGGAACCCTCATGCTTTGTCAGTGGGGATGTAAAATGGTGCAGTCACTGTTGGAAACAGTTTGGCAGTTCCTCAGAAAATTAAATATAGAATTACCATATAACTTGGCAATCCCATTTCTAGGTATATAACCAAAAGAACTGAAAGCAAGGACTCAGATATTTGTACACCAATGTTCAAAGCAGTATTATTAGCTTATATTGGCTAAAAGGTGGAAGCAACCCAAGTGTCCATCAACAGATGAACAGACAAGCAAAATGTGGTATATACAATGGAATATTTGACCATAAAGAGGAATGAAGTTCTGATACCTGCTACAACATGGATGACCTTGAAGACATCATGTTAAGTGAAATAAGTCAGACATAAAAGGACAAATATTGTATGATCTTGCTTATATGACAATATGCAAATTCATGGAGACAGAAATTAGAACATAGGTTACCAGGGACAGGGGTGGAGACAGGGAATAGGGAGTTAATGCTTAATAGGGACAGAGTTTTCTGTGTGGGGTGATCAAAAAGTTTTGATCACAGATAGTAGTGATGATAGCACATTCAGAATGTAATTAACACCACTGAATTGTACACTTGAAAGTGACTAAAATGGGAAATTTCATGTTGTATCTATGTTACCATAATGACAATTTAATTTAAAAAACCCACAGAACAGTACAACACAGAGTGAATGCAAATGTATACTATGGACATTGGTTAATAATATAATTATATAGTAATATTGGTTTTTGAATTATAATAAATGTTCCACAGTTATGCAAAATGTTAATAATAGGAAAAACTGCATGTGGGGGGCAGGTACATGGGAACGTTACACTTTCTGCATGATTTTTCTGTATACCTACAATTGCTCTTTTAAAAAAAGTCAAGGAGTAGCAGTAAAAGTGGAGGAATCTTTCTAATTATGAAATGTTGCTTATAAAACAATTGTAATGATCCAAAAGCAAAAGTAGAGTCACACGTCTATAGAGTTATTGATGATATAATGCTTGTTATAGATTTCCTAATCTAAAAAAGAAAGAGGCTAATGTTCAGTTTTACCTTGATAATTTTTTCAGGGAAAAACTGCCAAGATTCAATCAAATCAGCATAACAACCTGTAGCTTTATTGCATGCAAAAACCACCAACAACAAGTTCTTCCAACATTAAAATTACTTTCTTCTTTCAAATGTTATTTTAAGATGTCAAAATGAGCATGAGATAAGAAATTACTTTAAAAAACTAATTTGTCCGAATAGGCAGACCTAGAGAGACAGAAAGTAGATTAGTGATTGCCTAGGGCTGGGGAATTGGGGCATATGGGGAGTGACTGGTAAAGCGTTATGAGGTCCCTCACAGGAGTGATAAAAATGTTCTAAAATTGATTGTGGTGATGGCTGTACAACTCTGATTAAACTAAAAACCACAGGATGTATATTTTAAATGAGTGAATTGTATGGTATGTTAACTATATCTCAAAACAATATATACACTAATTAAAGCTTTCACTTGAAGGCCTCAAGAGTCAAAAATTTAATTTTAATATTTAGTGTCTAATCTATGTTTTTCCTTTTCTTAAAAAAATGTATTGTGCAAACTGTATTTTCTTGTTTTAAATAATTGTGTATATTTCAGGATTAAAAAAGCAAAACTTTATAACTTTTTTATTTGCCTAGGAATATTTCCCTGAAATAGGTAAATCTATGGTCCAACTTTTTTTTTAACTGTAAATTTTATTGAGATATATTCACATACCATATAATCCATCCAATCAATGTTTCACAGTATCATCACCTAGTTGTGTATACATCACACTCAATTTTAGAACATTTCCATTACTTCAAAAAGAAAAATAAAAAATAGACATAAAAAAGAAAATCCAAAACATCTCGGTGGTGTTTTGAAGCTGTTATGTAACCCAGAAAAGGCCATGTTCTTTTAATCCATTCCTGTGGGTATAGACCTATCGTGGGTGGGACCTTTGGGTTAGGTTATTTCAACTGAGATGTGACCCATCCCATTCAAGGTGGATCTTAATCCTTTTACTGGAATCCCTTATGAGCAGACAGAGGACACACAGAAAAAGCCCAGAGAGCTCAGAGAAGCCCAAGAGAAGCTGAGAGGAAGCCACCAAAGCTAGAAGCTGGAAGCAATAAAACATGGGAGAGAAAGACCAGCAGACATCACCATGTACCTTCCTATGTGACAGAGGTGTCCCATATGCTGGTGGCCTATGGTCAGAGTCCAGGTATCATGCTGTTGATGCCTTATATGGGACAGTTTCATGGCCTTAAAACTGCAAATTGTAAGTTAATAAATTCCCATTGTAAAAGCCAATCCATTTCTGGTACATTGCATTCCAGGAGCTTCAGCAAACCAAAACAGATTTTGGTACCAGGAGTGACGTGTTGCTGAGTTTGCAAATACCAAAAATGTAGAACAGCTTTATAAATGGATAAGAGTAAGATTCTGGAAGAACTGTGAGGAGCTTGAGAGAAAAGGCCTAGATTGCTTTGAAGAGACTTTAGTAGAAATATGGATGCTAAGGGTGCTTTTGAGGAAGACAAACAGAAATGATGAATGTATCACTGCAAACTGGATGAAAGGCAATCCTTGTTTTAAAGTAGCAGAGAATTTCACAAAATTGAGTCCTGAAGTCAGATGGAAGGCAGAATTTGAAAGTGACAAGCTTGGATATTTAGCTGATGAGATTTCCAAACTAAATGTGGAAAATGCAGCCTCGCTTCTCCTTGCAGCTTAAAAATGTGAGAGGAAAGGGATAAGCTGAGAACTGAACTCTTAGGTACACATAAACCAGAAACTAATGGTTTGGAAAATTTTTGAGCTTCCAGAAAGCGAGTCACTAGAAAATACTGTCCCATGTGAGGATTTAGGTTTTCAATTTCCTTATTGGTCTTCTGTCTGGTTGATCTATCTATAGGAGAGAGTGATGTGTTGAAGTCTCCCACAATTATTGTGGAAATATCAATTGCTTCCTTTAGTTTTGCCAATGTTTCTCTCATGTATTTTGTGGCACCTTGATTGGGTGCATAGACATTTACGATTGTTATTTCTTCTTGTTGAACTGCCCCTTTTATTAGTATGTAGTGGCCTTCTTTGTCTCTCAAAACATCCCTTCATTTGAAGTCTATTTTATCTGAGATTAATATTGCTACACCTGCTTTCTTTTGGCTGTAGCTTGCATGAAATATTTTTTTCCATCCTTTCACTTTCAATTTCTTTGTGTCCCTGTGTCTAAGATGAGTCTCTTGTATGCAACATATTGATGGTTCATTTTTTTTGATCCATTCTGCGAATCTATATCTTTTAATTGGGGAGTTTAATCCATTTACATTCAATGTTATAACTGTGAAGGCATTTCTTGAATCAGCCATCTTATCCTTTGGTTTATGTTTGTCATATTTTCCCCTCTCTCTATTAATATCCTTTATTGTACCCATACCGAATCTCTTTAGTACTGAAACTTTCTCCAAGTCTCTCTGTCCTTTCTTTGTTTCTCTGTCTGTAGGGCTCTCTTTAGTATCTCCAGTAGGGCAGGTCTCTTGTTAGCAAATTCTCTCAGCATTTGTTTGTCTGTGAAAAATTTAAACTCTCCCTCAAATTTGAAGGAGAGCTTTGCTGGATAAAGTATTCTTGGTTGGAAATTTTTCTCACTCAGAATTTTAAATATATCGTGCCACTGCCTTCTCACCTCCATGGTGGCTGCCGAGTAGTCACTACTCAGTCTTATGCTGTTTCCTTTGTGGTGAATTGCTTTTCTCTTGCTGCTTTCAGAACTTGCTCCTTCTCTTCCGTGTTTGACAGTGTGATCAGAATATGTCTTGGAGTGGGTTTATTTCGATTTATTCTATTTGGAGTTCGCTGAGCATTTATGATTTGTGTATTTATGCTGTTTAGAAGATTTGGGAAGTTTACCCCAACAATTTCTTTGAATACTCTTCCTAGACCTTTACCCTTTTCTTCCCCTTCTGGAACACCAATGAGTCTTATATTCGGACGTTTTATACTATCTATCATATCCCTGAGGTCCGTTTCGATTTTTTCAATTTTTTTCCCCATTCTTTCTTTTATGCTTTCATTTTCCATTCTGTCATCTTCCAGGTCACTGATTCGTTGTTCAACTTCCTCTAGTCTTGTACTATGAGTGTCCAGAATCTTTTTAATTTGGTCAACAGTTTCTTTAATTTCCATAAGATCACCTAGTTTTTTATTTAGTCTTGCAATGTCTTCTTTATGCTCTTCTAGGGTCTTCTTGATATCCTTTGTATCCCGTACTATGGTCTCATTGTTCAAAGGAAAAAAGGATTAAAAAAAAAAAGGGGGGGGGCCCTCCTCAGAGATCTAATGGGTTATTGAAATGCTAAGAGACAAAGCAATTAGGGCCATTAAGGAAAGGGCCACAGGGCAGAGAGATCAGCTTTTCTTCGGGATTTACATATGAGCCTCAGGGCCTGAGCTCTGCCCTTCCCCTTTCTATGTTCACCAGAACTCCAAAAATCCTCCGCTTTTATTTTGGAGTTTTTCGTGTTGTTTTTTCCTATGCCTGTCTCCTCTCTGCTGGGCTGGCTGCTCTAGTGTCTAGTCTCAGTCTATCTATGGTTGGAGTCTGGATCAGTAGAATGAGTTTCCGATAAGGGCTGCCACTGCAGTTCTCCCTTCTCCTTCCCGGAGCTGACAGCCCCTCCTCCCACGGGACTGAGCATGGCAGGGAGGGGTGCGGGTCCCCTGGCCACAAAAACTTACAGATTTCGCTGATCTCAGCAGTTCCACGTTTTCATGAGTGTTGTATCAAGTATGCCCAAAGTCAGATTGCTCTGTGGTGTCCAGTCCACGCAGTTCCTGGCTTTCTACCTACTTTCCTGGAGGAGTAACTAAAACATACAGCTCACCAGTCTGCCATCTTGCCCCCCCATGTGAGGATTTAACTGAATATGGAACCAGTCAGATACTTCACTGTGAGTCAGGATTAGAGATGGAGTTATCCAGAAAGGATGTGTAGAAGGTCCTACTGTCTTATGGTTGGGACCCCCATGTGCTGCATGAGAAACTGACGAATTTTGTGAGAGATATGTATGAGGAGAACCACTGCCAGCCTGGATTAGGAGAGACAGAAAAGGGAGAGGTTGAAGGGAAAATGACTTCCAAAGCAGAACCATGAAAGCTAAGGTCTGGAGCAAAGACATCTCAGGTCAGGAGAGCTGACCCACCTATGCATGTGGAAAGGGTGAGTTTGTTCTGGAGTTTGCAGAAGGTGAGACTTCCACCCCATGGTTTAGGAAGAGTGTTCCCACCCCAGGGCTCTCAGATGTCCAGGGATTGAGGACAGGTTGGCTATACCATTGTTCAGGAAGAGAACTGCCACCCCACGTTTCAAAGAGGGTGGAGCAATTCCCTGGGATTGCGGAGAATTTGGCTGCCATGCCACTGTTCTGAGGGGGCTGAGCCTGTGCCCCAGAGATGGCAGAGGGTCTGGCTGCCACCCCAAAGCTAGAGAAGGGTAGGACTTAGAATTTACTTGCCACCCCAATGCTTGAGAGGGTGGAGCCAAGAGCATTTATTTCTCCCCAGTGCTTGGAGATTTTGGAGCCCTCACCCCAGTGTGTGGAGAGAGCTCTTGGAAAGGGTGGGGCTGACACTCTATCAGGCCCCAAGGACAAAATATCATTCTATAGATGATTCTCAGACCCTAAAATCTAATGTATACTCTAGGTTTTCAGAACTGTTTGGGTCTGGTAATCCCTGTTTTCCTTCCAATTTTTCCCTTTGGAAAACAGAATATTCACTCTATGACTGTCCCACTTTTGAATACTTGAAGCAGATAGCATGTTCTACATTTCACAGGTCTACAGCTAAAGGGGAATTCTGCCCAAGGATAGACCATACTTGTAACTGATTTTGATGAGACTTTGTACTTAATAATTGTTACTGAAATGATTTAAGCCTTTTGTGATATTGTGATAGAATGAATGTATTTTGTGCATGGAAAGAATGTGTCTTTGCAGGGTTCAGAGAGTGGAGTGTGGTGGTTTGAACCTGTTACGTAACCCAGAAAAGGCCACATTCTTTTAATCCCTTCCTGTTGGTGAAGACCTATGGTGAGTGGGACCTTTTGGTTAGGTTATTTCAATAGAGATATGACCAGCCCATTCAAGGTGGGTCTTAATCGTTTTACTAGAATCCTTTATGAGAGGATAAAGGACACAAAGAAAAAGCCCAGAGAGCTCAGAGAAGACCCAGAGAAGCTGAGAAGAAACCACCAAAGCCAGAGCCAGAAGCAATGAAATCCAGGAGAGAAGGACCAGTAAACTACTATGTGCCTTCCCAGGTGACGGAGGTGTCATGGATGCTGGTGGCCTGTCTTCAGAGTCCAAGTATCATCCTGTTGATACCTTAATTAGGACATTTTCACGGCCTTAGAACTAAAAATTGTTAAGTTAATAAATCCTGATTGTAAAAGCCAATCCACTTTTGTTATACTGCATTCTGACAGCTTCAGCAAACCAAAACAACCCCTTATCCCCATATTACTGACCCCTAGTATTGGTGTGGTACATTTGTTACTATTGATGAAAGAATATTAAGACATTACTTTTAACTATAGCCCATAGTTTACAATAGGTACTTTTATCCCATATACCACTCTATTAACTCTGTCAAAGTGTTGCATGTTTGTACTAGTTCATGAAAGAACTTATTTATATTTATAGTGTTAATCATAAACAACAGCCATAGGTCCAACCTTTATATCCTGAACTTTCACACAGATTTGCAGGAACACATGTCAATAAGTAGCAGATAGCCTACATAGCATAATAAGTCCCAAAACCAAAGTGTAAACAAACTACTGAGGAAATACAGTGGTTAGAACTAATTATCCTTACCTAGTTTTCTAATATATCTTTAATTAAAGGACTTTCCTATCAATCTGCAACTTACCTTCATCATAAAATTCAGTGCATATTTTTGATCTTCCCGCCTTGCTGCAGCTTTTGCTTCCGCAGCCTCTTTCGCTGTCTCTTGTGCTTGTAAAACAGACTTTTCCCTTATTCTTTGCATCATTTCTTTGTCAACTAAACCATAAGGAATATCACTAAATTAGAATTAGGATGAATTTGTTTTACTTACCAGAAAACTGCTTAACAGGATGAGATTTCTTTTTTAGGTGGCCACGAAGCTAATAATAAAAGGTAAGCAAGTAATTGTAATAATAATAATAATAATGAAGTACTACAAAACAAGCAGGGGGTACTGGGAAGGGCATGAGCACGGGGTGCGGGACAAAAGAGAGACAGAAGGAGGGAGAGTAAAGGAAGGGAGGAAGGAGGGAGGAAGAGAGGAGGAAGGGGAAGGGCAGAGGGAGGAAAACATTTACCCTCCACCTTCTCTCTGCCTGTTGAGAAACTAGGGCTATTTACTTATAAACCTGATCACAGTAAATCATCACTATGGGGTCTCCTAGAAAAGAAAATGGTTTGAGACCATTCGATAAGATCAATCACCCTGACAAGCACAAAGCAATAATTTATGCATAGAAGAGTACAGGGCCAGCCCTCAGAAAATTATAAAGTGACATGTCATGGTATACATAGAACTTTATCCCTCATAATCATTTTTATATTTAGCAATTCAATGTTTTACAAACTGCTGGTCATGATCTGATAGTGCATAAATTATCTTAGGGGAGGGATCATGCCCTAAGGGAATGGATCTGGCCTTTGAGAACATAAAAAGGGAAAAGAGGAAACTCAGGTGGTGGGGGAAGGTGAGTCAGGCCCTACAGAGGTATTCTTAACCTTTCTGGTGTAGCAGAATCCTTGGCAGTATAATGAAGCCTCACGGACTCCTCCTCAGAGTAATCTTTTTAAATGCATAAAATAAAATACAAAGGATCAAAAGAAAACCAGTTATTTTAAAATATACTTAGAAAATACTAAAACCTAAATTTGTGATATTGTGCTCTTATTAATGCATTAAATAATATACAGCAAGTCTAATCAGTATAATTTCAAAGTATAATGATTACAAAATAGAGGTATCTGTGATATGAAAATATTTGTGATTTCTGTTCATATTACTCTTGTATGTTACCTATTTTCATGATTGAAGGAAACAAATTTCAGTTAGAAGTAATGAAAAAGGATGTAATTTTTACTCATCTAAGATCTTGACTGGGAATTAGGATTCAAATTTGGTCTAGAAGCCCCTACCCAATTCTCCTCCTGTTTAATAATAGAGAAATGGACAGTTGGACCAGCTTCAAAAGAAGAAATAATAAAAATAGTATCAACTTTCCAAATGAAATGCTCCATACCTAAAAGAAATGAAGAGTGTATCAAGAAAGCACTTCAGGATAAAAGGACAAATATTGTATGATTCCTCTTACATGAAATATCCAGAATGGGCAAATTCATAGACACAGAAAGTAGATTAGCGGTTACCAGGGGTGGGGTAGGAAGGAAGAATGGGCTGTTATTGTTTAATGGGTTATATTTTTAAATGAGCCATTATAAATAGACGGCGTTGTCACAACAATCTTATCACTTAGGTATTATTACAGGTGAAGTCACTGAGGTGCAGTAGGGTCGAGTAACTGGCAGAGGTTACACAACCGTTAAGTGGCAGAGCTGGAATTAGAACTTGAGCAAATTTTGACTCCAAAGCAGTGGTTCTCAGCCTTCCCTACACATTAGATCATCTATGGAACTTTTAAATAATACAGATGCTTGAACTTTACCCTCAGCCAGTCAAATCAGTTTCTGGGAGTGTGACCCAGGCATCCGTAGGGTTTAAAAAGCTTGATGTACAGTCCCTTCTAACTTCAAAATTAAGAGTATCAACAGGAGTTGAAAGAAATTAAAATATTTAGAACATCCTTGATGTGTTTTATAACATATTCCCAAAGCTTCACCACAGACTTACTGAGTTAAAAAGGGAGGGGAGGTTAGAAGAAATCAAGTTTAAAACAACAGCAACAGAGGAGGAACCTAAGATGGCAGCTATGTGAGACAGGGCAAAAAAACACCTCCGTGAAAAATACTAGGTAAAAGCCAGAAAGTGATCCAGAACACCAGTTTCAGCGATGCACCAGCCAGACAAGGTCTGCTAAATCCACAGGGACCGTGCATTTGGTGAAACCGAGAGTCTGCATTCTGAAACGACAGGCTGGGAATGCCCCTGCATGGCCTGGTGGCCCAGGGCTTCCCTGGAGGGCCGGCATGCACTTGTGACGTGGCACAACCTTCCCTCAGCAGAGGTCCTGGAAGAGCACAGCTGGGAAGGGGGAGCCACTCGGAAATCCCAGGGACCCTACGCCAATACCAAGGACTTGTGGGTCAGCGGCAGAGACAATCTGTGGCAAGACTGAAATGAAGGCTTAGACTCTTGCAACAGCCTTAAATCTCCAGGGACACCTGGGAGGTTTGATTATTAAAGCTGCCCTGCCTCCCTAACCACCCAGACATATGCCCCACATTCAAGGTGGACAGCACCAACACACCCAAACTTACTGCACCAATTGAACCCCACAAGAATCAGATCCCCACACACCACAAAGACAAAGTTGGGGAGAACTGACTTGAGAGGAATAGGTGACTTGCAGACGCCATCTGCTGGTTAGTTAGAGAAAGTATATGCCACCAAGCTGTAGATCTGACCAATTAAGGACTGGTAATTTTTATAACCTGAAAGAACCGTGTCAAGTAAAGCAAATGCCAAGAGGCCAAAAGCAACAGAAAATCTTAAAGCATATGATAAAACCAGACGATATGGAGAACCCAAAACCAAACACCCAAATCAAAAGATCAGAAAAGACACAGTACTTGGCGCAATTAATCAAAGAACTGAAGACAAACAATGAGAGCATGGCACAGGATATAAAGGACATAAAGAAGACCGTAGAAGAGCATAAAGAAGAAATTGCAAGAGTAAATAAAAAAATAGAAGATCTTATGGAAATAAAAGAAATTGTTGGCCAAATTAAAAAAGACTCTGGATACTCATAATACAAGAATAGAGGAAGCTGAACAGTGACTCAGTGTCCTTGAGGACCACAGAATGGAAAATGAAGGAACAAAAGAAAGAATGGGGAAAAAAATCGAAATGGATCTCAGGGATATGATAGATAAAATAAAATGTCCAAATTTAAGAATCATTGGTGTCCCAGAAGGGGAAGAGAAGGGTAAAGGTCTAGAAAGAGTATTCAAAGAAATTGTTGGGGAAAACTTCCCAAACCTTCTGCACAATATAAATACACAAAGCATAAATGTCCAGAGAACTCCAAATAGAATAAATCCAAATAAACCCATTACGAGACATATACTGATCAGACTCTCAAATACTGAAGAGAAGGAGCAAGTACTGAAAGCAGCAAGAGAAAAACAATTCACCACATACAAAGGAAACAACGTAAGACTAAGTACTGACTACTCAGTGGCCACCATGGAGGCAAGAAGGCAGTGGCACGACATATTTAAAATTCTGAGAGAGAAAAATTTCCAACCAAGAATACTTTATCCAGCAAAACTCTCCTTAAATTTGAGGGAGAGCTTAAATTTTTCACAGACATACAAATGCTGAGAGATTTTGTTAATAAAAGACCTGCCCTACTTCAGATACTACAGGAAGCCCTACCCACAGAGAAACAAAGAAAAGAGAGTGAGATATAGAGAAATTTAACAGATGCATGTGGACCATTGCGTCCTGGGTCACCGGGACACACATTCTTCTCTAGTGATCACGGATCTTTCTCCAGAATGGACCATATGCTGGGACATAAAACAAGCCTCAATAAATTAAAAAAAAAAAAAAAATTGAATTTGTCCGAGGCACATTCTCTGACCACAATGGAATACAAACAGAAGTTGATAACCATTGGAGACTTGGAGAATTCACAAACACCTGGAGGTAAAAATGAGGGGGAGATGAAAAGATTCCTGGATAATAAAAAGCTGAGGGACTTCATCACCAGTAGATCAGTCCTATAAGAAATGCTAAAGGGAGTTGAACAGGCTGAAAGGAAGGGACACTAAACAATTGACTGAAACTACATGAAGAAATAAAGATTTCCAGTAAAATCACCTGGTAAATACAAATACCAATACTACTGTATTTTTGATTTGTAACTCCACTATTTACTTCCTACAGGATCTAAAGTACATAAACTGTAATGATAAATCATAAAGGTGGGGGAATGGAGGAGTATAGGAACATATGAAGTTACGTTGGTACCTAGGAAAAACAAGATTGTTATAGATTTAAGAGGTTAAATTTAAGCTGCATGGTAAACCACAGTAAATACAAAGAAAGTATCACAGAATATGACCATAGAGATGAAAAGTAGAGTATGGGTTACTAGAAATGGGGGAAAGGGCAATGGGGAGTTAAGAAATGAGTGTAGAGATTCTGTTTGGGGTGAAGGGAAATTTCTAGAAATGGATGGTGAGAAGGTGATAGCATTGCAACATTCTAAATGTGATTAATCCCACTAATGGAATGCTAGGGATGGGTTGGAATGGGAAGGTTTAGGCTGTATATATGTTTTCACAATTGAAAAAAAAAAAAAAAGACAGTCTAAATAGATGACAATTAAATGCCAAGGATGATCCTGGATGGGATCTGAGGATGGAGGAGAGGAGGCTCAAAGAGACACAGATGGGACATTTGCCAAGGGTAAAGTTCAAGCATCTGTATTATTTAAAAGTTCCATAGATGATCTAATGTGTAGGGAGGGCTGAGAACCACTGCTTTGGAGTCAAAATTTGCTCAAGTTCTAATTCCAGCTCTGCCACTTAACAGTTGTGTAACCTCTGCCAATTACTCGACCCTACTGCACCTCAGTGACTTCACCTGTAATAATACCTAAGTGATAAGACGGTTGTGACGATTAATAGGTGTGTTAATGCCTAACTCAAAAAAAAGTGCTCAATAATGGCTATTACAGGGGGGGTCTTAGCCTCCTAAGAGGCTCACATCTTCTGCCTAAGATCTATTATCAAGGTGCTCCAACTTTTGAATAATTCTATCTTTGGACTTATTTAAGTAAAAGCTGAAAGACAATCTCATTTAAATCAAGCTGTGTATTGCTTTTCCTAGAGAATATAGTTGTCTCAAAAGATAATTTTTTTTAAAAAAGGAATAAAATAGAAAAAGCACTAATGGAAAACCATCTTTTAACAAAGAACTTACCACCTGACAGAGAAAGGGACTCCCAAATGGCCGCTTCTTTTTTATACAAGGTGAAGCAAACAGCATCATTCCCAATTTTGGCTTTGCTGGTAGCATCGTCAATGGGCGCATATAAAAACACTTCAAATAAAAATGGAGGATAATTGACCTATTCAGAAGGGGAAAAACGGAAGTGAATTTATTTTACAAATTAAAGATACTGCCGTTAAGAAATAAATGATGGAGAAGCCAAAATCATTTCCTTAAATACCCATTAAATTTATTCCAGGTCGTAAAAGATTACGAAGGTGCACGAGGAAGCCCTGGATTTGATGACATCTGGCTACAATTGTATGGCGTTTGTTTTTAAAAACGGGAGTGCTTATCTGCAAGGACGCGCAGGTAACAGAAGCTCAGTCGCGCTCTCGCAGACGCTTCGGACCACACCCCCGAGGACGCGGCAGGCAAGACTCGCGTTCCTACCTTCAGATAGTTTTCAGTGCAAAACACGTCCGTATCTCTTACGCAGACGCCTCGGAGGGGCACAGAAAGAAAGACTGCATGCCGCGTCTGCTGCCAGCTGTAATCGCTAACCTGCAGAGGCATCGCGGGAGGGGGCCAGAACTGATAACGCAGCTAGTTACTACACACTCCCGGTTGCTAGGGAAATTGGGGTCAGCGCGCGCCAGCCCTTCCGGGTTAAGCTTGACTGCGGCGCCCTACGTTCCCAGCGTGGGTGTCCGCGGGTAACATTTTGCGATTGTCAGGGCCCCCTGGGTGATGCATTAGCCTGCGTCCTAGGGTCTCATCTCCTTTCCCACCGTCTGAGCGAGTGTCCAAAGAGTAGGCCTACGTCTCCTTATCTACTTTAGAATGAAGAGAGCTTCACGTCTGAAACTGCAAAGAGACGTTGGTTTACAGCGCAGGAAAGCGAGAACCGCGGGGAGTAGGTGCTGCGCCCACGTTCTCTCGCAGTCCCGGGCCTTTTTTTTTTTTTTTTTTTTTTTCCCGTTCTTAAGGAGTTGTCACCATTTGGTATTCCTGCTTTGAAAAGTTCTTGGTCAGGCCGACAGCCTGGCCTAGGAGCTTGCCTGCCATATTGTAGTCCTCCAAATGCTGTCAACTGTAAGGCCGCCAAAAGCACCTAGGTAGAGTTTTCTCCAAGGTTTTAGAACTGGTAAGGAGCGACCCTGTGACTCATACCTGACAAATGATTTGCTGCAACTGAGCAGTAGGAGAAATTGGATTTATATGCAATAGGTTTTACAGTTGGAGAAGACTGAATTTTATCACCGGACAGAAACTTGTAGTTCATCTAGTCTCATCCTGCATATTTATTTAAGGAATCTGAGACCCATATGGTTTAAACCCATTGTTACAGGTGGTAACAGATGTGGTAGGGAATAGTTAAAATCTAGTTCTTTTAACTCCCATTCCAATGTTCTTTCCTCCTGCTTGATTTCTGTAGACCTAGTTTGTAAAGTAGTGGAATTTAATGCTAATTCAATAAATTTGCACGTTATTAAACAACAAATTACTGGTCACCTAGGAATTTGAATTTTTAACTTTTAACTTTTGGAGGCCGTTAACACACAAATTTCAAAGCTCTGAGAAATGCCTTGAAAGTTTAGGAGACTTGGGGTGAGATGGGGGTGGGGGGCAATCTTTCCCCTGAAAAGGCCACCCCTCCCTACCATGACCAGTTTTGTCAGTAATTCTTTGTCTCAAGCTTCCCATACCTTTGAATCCTAGAAATTATCTTAGACTTCTTCCTTTTCCTTCTGCCCCTAAGCAGCAAAACCTATGGATTCTATGGATTGTTCTTATATTATATTGCCTTTGGCATTTTCCCCTTTTTGGCCTCAGCAGTTTGAAACTGTTATGGACTCCAGAACAGCTATGATTTTTTAATGCGATCTTGTTGGGTGGAACCTTTTGATTGTTTCCTTGGAGAAGTGACTCACCCAACTGTGGGTGAGACATTTGATTAAATTGTTTTCATGGAGGTGTGGACCCCGCCCATTCATGGTGGGTCTTCATTGGTTCTCTGGGGTACTTAAGAGACCTCAAGAAAGCTCAGATGCTTGCTGATGTTGAGAGATGCTAGGAGTTGCAGACAGAAGGATATTTGGAGATGCTAAGTTAAGAGATGAAGCACAGAGTTTGCTCCTGAGAAACTAAGAGAGGACCCCCAGATGCGTAGAGAGAAATGCCATGGGAGAAAGAAGCAAGGACGCACTGTAGCTGAGACAGAAGAGCGAAGACAGAAGTCCGGAGACATTTTGGAGAAAGCCATTTTGAAACAACCTGGGAGCAAAGGAAAGGCATACACAAGCCATGTGCCTTTCCCAGCTGACAGAGGTGTTCTGGCCGCCATTGGCCTTCCTTCAGTGAAGGTATCCTCTTCTTGATGCCTCAGTTTGGACACTTTTATGACTTTAGAACTTAGATTATTTGTAACCTAATAAATCCCCTTTATAAAAGCCAATCCATTTCTTGTTATTTAGCATAATGGCAGCATTAGCAAACCAGAACGGGGCCCATTTCTACTTTTACTATTTCGTTTCAAACTCTCATGTGTCTCAAAAGACAGGATTTATGCATCCCTTTCACATAAAATTTTAAAGTCGAAGTGTTCACTATATAAAAACACAAGTGAGATTATGTATGGGAGATAATAAAAATGCTTTGTGCTGTTTGGAGTTTCAGAAAAATGGGTTACAAATCACTTTGTTAATATAGTGAAATTCTCTCTTCTCTTGACTACCATAATCTCAATATTTTTTATACTCTAAATTATACTTTAAAAAAGGGTTTCACTACTGATACCATTTTAAAACATCTTTAATTTTTAGACATTGTTTTATAATTGATGTACTTATCTAAACAAAGTTTCACAAGCCTTGAAACTAACTTAATCATAAAATCATTGTTTCAGCTTACTAAAGCTGCTGGAATGCAATATACCAGAAATGAATTGGCTCTTACAATGGGGTTTATTAGTTCACAAATTTACAGTTCTACGGCCATGAAAATTTCCCAGTTAAGGCATAAACAGGATGATACCCTCTCTGAAGAAAGGCCAGTGGCATCTGGGGTTCCTCTGTCACATGGGAAGGCACATGGGGCTCTGCATATCCTTCTGTCTTGGGTTTAGCTTCTGGTTTCAGTGGCTTTCTCCAGAATGTCTCTGGGCTTCTGTCTCAGCTTCTTTTCTTCCCAGGGCAAACTCCAGATGTCCTCTATTAGCTTCTCTGAGCACTCTCCAAAATGTCTACGCCTTTTATCCTCTCATAGAGGACTCCAGAAAGGGGATTAAGACCTACCTTGAATGGGCAAAGTAACATCTCTATGGAAACAATCTAATCAAAGGTCCCACCCACAATAGGTCAGGTCTGCCCCACCAAGATTGGATTAACAGGACATAGTCTTCCTGGGGTACATAACAGATTCAAACCAGCACAGTCTTAATTTGTGTTTCTTATTAGATTTAAAAAAAAAAAAAAGCCCTAGTTTAACCCATGGATAGATAGAAACTTGTATATATATTGTAAAGGTGGCTCTGCAGACAAGTGGGAAAAGCAAGGAAGGAAATGACTATTGAATATGATGGTGCTGACAGAAATGGTTACCATATGGGAAAAAAATGAGATTGGAGCTCTGTGTGCAAATGGTGTCACACACAAAAATGAACTTCAGATGGACTAAAGGATAAAAGTGAAAGGCAAAACTTTGAAATGTAAAAAAAAAGAAAAGTCAGTATCTGTATATCTTGGAGTAAAAAAGGATTTCTTAAATATGACATTACAAAGCACTAACCATGGATGAAAGATTGAAAACAAACTAAAATTAGTAACTTGTGTTCACAAAAGGCACAATAAATTAAAAGAAGATATTTTAAAAATATACAATGTCAATACTCTTCAACTAAAACTACAAATACACTTGTAGTTGAATAGTTGGGTATATTGCTTGTTGAGCAAGGGAGAACACACATTGGGGAACCATGAGTACGTGCTGTTAGAATTTGGGAATGTTCAAGAAAGGGAGAGATCCCTCTAGGTTGGACATTGTCAGAAAGTGAGGGTAATTCTATGTTTGGATAAAGAAGTATCAGTCATTCATTTTAGCAAAGAAAGAGGCACAGTGACCTTGTTTTGGTCTGTGCTTACATAAAATTATGAAGTGGCCATGTTTTGTCTCCTTTTAAAATGGTACTTTTGTCAGACATTAGTGTACCAGTCTGGGCTTTCCAGAAAAATAGAACAAACATATATATACACACACATATATAAAGATACTTTTCACAGTCATGGTGAAAGGTATGTCCTCTGGACACTGCTGGAGTGGGTGAGCAGATCTTACAAGATAAATCCAGTATAACATTCCAATCTCTCTAAGCCTTTGGATGCCGCCTTCTACATTATACCAGGGCAGTTCTGGCATTTCAACTTCATTTAGTGTAGACCACCATTTGATCCATTCTTTAGCCAATCAACCAAATAAACTGTTAAAGCCTATTACCCCTTGAGCTACAACAATGAATCCAGAATCTCTGTTTAGTGGGCTCATCTCAATAAATTCAGCCTGATCCAGTTTTACGTTCCTTCCACCATTATCTCACACCCTTAAAATTCATTCCCTCACCTTTTTTCCAGATTTCTGTATGAATAAATTGGAAAAATCATGTTCTGAAGTGTTGCACACTTCCCAATGGGTCACACTTTGTACCTCATCTTTCGAGACCTGCTGGAACTTCAGTCTAGTTATAGGTGTGCTTTAAATATTTCATCCCACTGCCTTCTTGCCTCTATGGTTTCTGATGAGAAATGTACACTTAATTTTATTAGGCCTCCCTTGTATGTGACATGTTGCTTCTCTCTTGCATTTTTCAGGATTCTCTCTGTATCTTTGGCACTTGACAGTTTGATTATAATGTGTCTGGACATGTCTTTGAGTTTATCCTGTTTGGGATTTGTTGGACTTCTCGGATGTGTACATTCCTGTCTTTTATTAAATTTGAGAAGTTTGTAGCCATTATTTTGTCAAATATTCCCTTTTCCCCTTTCACTGTTCTGCTTCTGAGACTCCAATAATGCATATATTATTATGCTTCATGATGTCTCACAGGTCTTTTAGGCTCAGTTCACTTTTCTCCGTTCATTTTTCTTTCTGCTCCTCAGCCAGAGAAATTTCAATTGTCATGTCTTTGAGTTTCCCAATTCTTTCTTCTGCCAGCTTGAATCTGCTGTTAAACCCCTCTAGGGATTTTTTTTATTTCAGTTATTTTGGACTTCAACTCAAGTATTTCTGTTTGGTTCCTTTTTGTAATTTCTATTTCTTTATTACAATTCTCATTTTTTTTCATATATAGTTTTCCTGATACTCTTTAGTTCATTGTGTTTTCCTTTAGCTAGTTGAGCATATTTAAGACCATTTAAAGAAAAGTCTATGTCCAGTGTGTGGTCTTCTCTTTTGATAGTTTCTGATGTTTTGTTTGTTTTTTTGGATGGACTATCATTTCCTGTTTGCCTTATAAACTTTTGTTGCATAGTGTCCATTTTAATATTTAAATGTGTTAACTTTGCAATTTACTTTGAGCTGTCTGTTCTTTAAGTTTGTATCCAGCCAGTGATACGATAGTGATATCCTTGATTTCCAGGAGCTAACAAACAACAACAACAACAAACAATCCAAAAAACACCTTTCACAGTTTTTGCAAATTGGCTGTTTTGGTTTTTTTTTTAATTTTATATCCTTTGCCTTATTGAATCTTCTCAACACTTCCAAGAATTAAAAATGCTACACTAAGAAGGAAAAAAAGAGACTTAAGGCAAAGTCATATTATGTTTTGGGGGCCAAAAACAGTATAAGATTATGTTCCTGGAGGCTGGGTATTCTAATAAGCTGTTTACAACAAAGTAAAAACCCTTCTGGAGGTAACAGCTCATTTGTCCTCATGATCAGTGACATCTGAGCAACATACAGGTTAGGAGCTCCTGGTGGTTATACTCCAAGATCATTTCATGGGAGAGCAGTGACATCCAATCAATAGGATCACCACTATCGTTTGTCTTTAGGGTCTGAAGTTCTGCAGAACTTAGCCTTCCTACCAATAACCCTGAAGATCTGCCCAAGGTGAAAGTAAAGGGTACTATCCCATCTTTTCTGAGCATGCATCTTTTTGGGCATGTGCTTGTAGCCTTAAGAATACCTCTACTTACAGGGATGTATGGGCCTTCTGAGTAATCTGTTCTGTTCCACTGATCTACTGTCTATTCTTTCACCAATACCATACTGACTTGATTACTGTAATGAAGACCCTGTAGTGAAACTTCAAAAGTGAAACTCTTGAATCTTCCAACTTTGGTTTTCAAGATTGTTTTGTTTAGTCTGGGTCTTTTACCTTTGAATATAAATTTTAGAATCAATTTATTAATATCCACAAAATAACTTGCTAGTATTTTGATTGGGATTGTCTTGAATCTGTTCATCAAGTTGAGAATAACTGATCTCTTAATAATATCGATCCATCTATTCATGTACAAGGAATATCTCTCCATTTATTTACATCTTCCTAGATTTTTTTCATCAGTTTCATAGTTTTCCTCATATAGATCTTGTACATATCTTTTTAGATTTATACATATGTCTTTTTTTTGGGGGGGTGTACTTATGTAAGTGTAATGTGTTTTTAATTTCAAATTCCAATTGTTCATTGCTTATATATAGGAAAGCAATTGACTTGTTTATTAACTCTGAATCCTGCAATCTTGTTACCACAATCACTTACTAGTTTCAGGAGTTGGTTTTGTTGATTCCTTGGGCTTTTTTACAAAAACAATCATGCTGTCTGTGAACAAAGACAGTTTTATTTCTTCCTTCCTGATCTGTTTACCTTTTATTTTCTTATCTTCTTTTGTTGCATTAGCCAGAACTTCCAGTACAAAGTTGAATAGGAGTGGTAAGAAAGGATGTCCTTACCTTGTTCCTGGTCTTAAGAGAGAGAGCTTCTAGCAACTCACTAAGTATGTTAGCTGTAGGGTTTTTGTAGATATTCTTTATCAATTTGAGGAAGTTCCTCTCTATTCCTAGTTTGCTGATTTTTAACATATATGGGTGCTTGATTTTGTCAAGTGCTTTTTCTGCATCTATTGATTGGATATGTGATTTTTCTTCTTTAGTCTGTTGATATAATTCATGATTTTTGAATGTTGAATAAGCCTTGTGTTTCAGTTTGCTAAAGCTGCCAGAATGCAATACACTGGAAATGGGTTGGCTTTTTTTTTTATTCCATTTTATTGAGATATATTCACATACCATACAGTCATCCATGGTGTTCAACCAACTGTTCACAGTGCCATCATATAGTTGTGCATTCATCACCCCAATCTATTTTTGAACATTTTCCTTACACCAGAAATAGTAAAAATAAGAATAAAAATAAAAGTAAAAAGGAACACCCAAATCATCCTGCCCATCCCACCCTGTTTTTCATTTAGTTTTTGTCCCCATTTTTCTACTCATCCATCCACACACTGGGTAAAGGAAGTGTGATCCACAAGGTTTTCACAATCACACTGTCAGAAATGGGTTGGCTTTTAACAATGGGGATTTAAGTTATAGGTTATAATTCTAAGGCCATGAAAATGGCCAAATTAAGGCATCAACAAGAGAATATCTTCTCTGAGGAAAGGCTGCTGGCATCCGGGATTCTTCTGTCACATGAGAAGGCACATGGCAACATCTGCTTTTCCTTCTCCTGGGTTCCTCTGTCACATGGGAGGGCACATGGCTGGAGTCTGCTGGTCCTCTCCCAGGTTTAGTTTCTGGTTTCAGTGGCTTTCTCTCTCAGTTCCTGTGGGGCCTTTCTTTGCATCTCCAGGGAAAATTCTGAATTTCATCTCTTAGCTTCTCAGAGCTGTCTCTGTTTCATCTGTCTTGTATCCTCTCATAAAGGACTCCAGCTAGGGGATTAGGACCCACCCTGAATGGGCAGGGTCACATCTCCATGGAAGCAACCTAATCAAAAGGTCCCACCCACAATAGTTGTGCCCCCACAAGGATGGATTAAAAGAACATAGTCTTTTCTGGGGCACATAACAGCTCCAAACCAGCACAACTTGCAAACCTGGAAGAAATCCTACTTGGTTATGGCATATCATTCTTTTCTATACATTGTTGGATTTGATTTACTAACATTTTGTTGAGAATTTTTGCAACTATATTCATGAGATTTATTGTCCTGTAGTTTGCCTTTTTTTGTAAAGTCTTTGTCTAGTTTTGGTATTAGAGTAATGCTGGCCTCTCAGAATGAGTGGGAAGTATTCCCTTTGTTTTTTGTTTTTTTTTTTCTGTAAGATATTGTATAGAATTGGAATACTTCTAAAAATATTTTGTAGAATTCACCAGTAAAACCATCTAGACTTGGTCCTTTCTGTTTTGGAAGGCTAATGATTGTTATTCAGTTTCTTTAATAAATATAGGCCTATTCAGGTTACCTATTCTCCTTGTGTGAGTTTCAGGAATTGGCCCATTGAATATTCCTTTATTATCCTTTTATTTTCCATGGCAACATGGGTGATAGTGCCTCTTTCATTTCTCATAGTAGTTATTTGTGTTTTCTCCCTTTTTTTCTTTTAGCATGGCTTAGATTTATCAGTTTTATTGATCTTTTCAAAGAACCGGCTTTTGGTTTTATTAAATTTCTCTATTGTTTCATTCTTGTCAATTTCATTGATTTCTGCTCTCATTCTTAAAATTTCTTCTGCTTAATTTGGTTTTAATTTGCTTTTATTTTTTAAGTTTCCTAAGATGGAAACTTAGGTTAGTGATTGTAGATCTTTCTTCTTTTCTAGTACATGCATTCAGTTCTATACATTTCCTTCTAAGTACTGCTTTCAATACATCTCACAGATTTTGATAAGTTGTATTTTCATCATTTCATTCAAAATATTAAAAAATTCCCCTTGAGACTTCTTCTTTTGACCCCTTTGTTATTTAGAAACATGTTGTTTAATCTCCAAATATTTTGGAATTTCCAGCTACCTTTATGTTATTGATTTTTAGGTTAATTCCATTGTTCTTTTATATTTGTCAAAATGTGCTTTATGGCCAATAAGGTGGTCCATTTTCGTGGATGTTGCATGTGTGTGTGAGAAAGTTGTGTATTCTGCTATTGTTGGATGAAGTATTCTACAAATATCAATTCAATCCAGTTGATTTATGATAATTTTCAGTTCAACTGTATCCTTTCTGACTTTCTGCCTGCTCAGTATGTGAATTAATGATAGAAAAATCCTGAAGTCTTCAATTATAATAGTGGATTCATCTATTTTTCCTGGCAGTTCTATCAGTTTTTGCCTCATGTATACTGATACTCTGTTGTTATGTACATACACATTTAGGACTTTTATGTCTTCTTGGAGAATTGATCCCTTTTCATTATGTAATGCCCCTCTTTATCCCTGATAATTTTCCTTGCTCTGAAGTTTCCTCTGAAATTAATATAGCTACTCCAGCTTTCTTTCAATTAGTATTAGCATGGTATATCTTTCTCCATCCCTTTAATTTAATCTATCTGTGTCTTTATATTTAAAGTGGATTTCTTGAGATTATATATAGTTGGGCCTTTTTTTTTAATCCATTCTGACAGTATCTGTCTTTTAATTGGTATGTTTAGATGATTCACATTTAAAATTATATAGCTGGTTTAATGTCTACCATATTTGTAACTATATCCTATTACTTACCCTTGTTCTTTGTTTACCTTTTATCATCCACTCATGTTCTGCCTTCTCTGGTTTTAATTATGTATTTTATATGATTCCATTTTCTCTGCTCTCAGCATATGAATTATACTTCTATTTTAAAAGATACTAGTGATTGTCCTAGAGTTTGAAATATACATTTACAGTGAATCTAAGTCCACTTGAATTTTAGTTGTTTCAGATATGAGGACTTTGGTTTTTGTTTTTAATAATCAAGTGCATGACGAAATCAGCCCAAAGCCCAGAAAATTTTTCTAGTGAGATACAATATTTCAGTTATCTGGGCAGATGGTAGAGAAGGTAAAGGAAACCTTTTACTATCTTTTGTTAATAGCAGGCTACTGGCCTAAGACCAATTTATTATTTTAGCATAAAGGGAAAAAACAAATTCTAGTTCTACACTAATGTGATATTTGGAAATTTTTTTACATTTTCTTTTTTTTTAATTTTAAAAATTGCCTTATTAATAAAGTTATAAAAACAGAAAAATTTCCAAAATTTTAAACACATTTCATTACTTCTTTTCGGACTCATTATCTATAGATATAATAACTGCAGCAAAAAAGTTCACTTTCTCCATACTTTCTAAAATACTCCCCATCTATTCAAGTTTTACCCTTCGCTATCATTTTTAACATTCTGCATCATTTTACTTTAGAGTAAAAACTACTCTCCTTACTTCTTTGCCACTATTGCACCTTATACAGTCTCTAACAGTCATATTATTTAAACTCAAATCAAAGACATTACATCTACTTCACAGAAACAACTGGAAAGAGGCAATTGAGAACTCTGTCATATACAAGCATTTAGCAGACCAGCAAAGCTCATGAGTACATATACACAACCTCTTACAGCTACAGACATCCCTTTAAAACTTAAAGTGGCAAAAATGAACGTGTTCTTTAACAAGACCTAAAGAAAGGTAGAACCACTCTATAACCTATAAAAATAAAATCCAAAAGTGTATATATGAAAATTATGCATAGCAACTAATGTTTTGTTATTCTATATGATTTAGAAATTATCAAAACACCCAAAATTATCCATAAATTATCTCAATTTAATATAGTTTAAGGTCAAATTTAACTAAGGGTCTTGGAAATTACATTTAAACTGACACACTGTTGTTTTCAGCATACGAAGAATGCATATATTTTCTTAGATTTATCCTTATTTCATATTTTGTAATTGTTTTGACATTATGTGAAAGTTATTTGGATTGATGAGGTACAAACAGATAGCCAGCCAAAAATGCATGAAAGGACTACTTTGTTAGATTAAAGCTCTGGAGTGGGAGAGGGGAGAAAGGCTCACTGGGTGGTGGCGAGGTCCACTGAGCCCACTATATTCCTGCAAGGGTTCATGGAGAAAGAGGGAAGAAGCATGCATGTGAGTCCTGGGTTCTTGCCTTTATTGTGACCCAGAGAGGAAGGAAGGGTTTTCCCATGGATACGGAAGGTTGGCAGTTTCAAACCATTGGAATGAAAAACAGAAGTGGCAAGGGCTGTTTGGAGAAGCTGAGGGCAGCTTCTGATCATCCAAGCCGTAAGAAAGTAACTGCCCTGATAGTAAATTATGCAGTGCAAAAGGGCCGAAGTGGCAAGGAGCCATCTGGAGAAGCTAGGGGTGGCTCTTATCCCAAATCATATAGAGATGCAGATCTTGCCAATTACAGTTCCCCCTCCACCCCCAGCAGGGCTAACTGGTGGTGTTGCTCACAAGGGTAACTTATGACTAAGGGAGGCAGGACGATGAGGCACCAAATATAATTTGTTTTATGTCATTACAATAATGCTACCTAAAATGCTATTTTAATTTCAATTTACGATTATTGTTAGTATGTTAAAAATTCAATTGATTTCTGTATATTGATCTTTTCTACAAATACGTAAATTCACTTATTAAATTGAATATCTTTTTCCTTCATAGATTTCCTAGGATAATGTATGCAGATGATTATGACATCTGTGAATGAAGACAGTTTTATTTACTTCTTTCCAATCTATACCTCTCATTTCTTTTTCTTTCCTTAATGTACTAGCTATGATATCCTGTACAATGTTACATAGGAATATTCAGAGAGTTCATCCTCAACTGTTTCCAGTCTTATTAGGGAAAGTATTCAGTCTTTTACCATTAAGTACAATATTAGCTGCAGATTTTTTTTAGGTGCTGTGTATCAGATTGAGTTTGCTGAGGATTTTATCATGCATGGGTGTTGAATTTTTCCATGTGTTTTTTTCTGTATACATTGAGAAGACTTAGGATTTCTCATTTGTAGTCTATTGACATAGTATATTGCAGTCAGGGATTTTTGAATATTGTACCAATGTTTAAATCCTGGGATATCCTCCACTTTGTTGGGATGTATTATTATTATTTTATATATTGCTGAATTTGATTTGCTAATATTTTGCTAAGGATTTTTCTATCTATAGGCATGATGGATATTGATTTCTAATTTTCTTTTCTTGTAATATCATCCTTTGGTTTGGTATCAGAGTAATGATGGCCTGATAAAATAAGGAAAAACTTTATGCAGAATTGCTATTATTGCTTACTCAAATGTTTGATAGAATTTGTCAATGAAGCCACTGGGCATGCAGTTTCTTTGCATGTGGTTCTAATTTGATTTTTAAAGTAGAGACAGTGTTATCTGTTTCTTCTTGCATGAGCTTTCATAATTTTTGTTTTTTTAAAGAATCTGTCATTTTATCTAAGTTATTAACTTTACTGGCAACAAGTTTTTCTAATACTCATTATTAGCTTTTAATTTCTGCAGGATAGTGATGTCACCTTTTCAACCTTGATATTGGTCATTTGTGGCTTCTCTCATTTTTTTGCTGTGCAGTCTGGCAAGAGATTACTCAATGTTATTGTTATTTCCAGGCAGCCAACTTTTGGTTTCATTGACATTCTCTACTGTTTTTCTGATTCAGATTTATTGATTTCTGCCTTTATCTTTATTAATTTCTTCCTTTTGCTTGCTTTGTTTTTAATTTCTTCTTTTTTACTAGTTTCTGAAGGTGAAAGCTTAGACAAATGATATCTGAATTTAACTCAACAATCTTGCTATTGTTTTCTATTTGAACTATCCATTCTTTGTATCTCTTTTCTTACCCTCTTTTTGAATTAACTGAGATTTTCCCTTTTATCTTCTATTAGCTTACTGGTGTAACCTCTTTCTTCTTTTTTAAGAGGTTGCCCTTCTGTTTCCAATTATCTCTTTAATTTATCATAGTTTATCTTCAAATATTATATCACTTCCTATACAGTATAAAAACCTTACATTTTACTTTTACATATGTTATAAATACCTCAATAATTGTTATTAGTTTTGCATTATACAGTCAAGTATCTTTAAAAGCAAATTGAAATAGGAAAAAATACCTTATATTTACCTTTAACTTTTCCATTTCTAGCATTCTTCATTTTTTGTTATATATTCAACTTTCTTTCTATCCAGCATAATACTTTATTTTTTTTTTTGCCTTTTTTAAATTAAATTCAGTTTTATTGAAATATATTCACATACTATACAATCATCTAAGGTGTTCAATCATCTGTTCACAGTACCATCATATAGTTACGCATTCATCACCCCAATCTGTTTTGAACATTTTCCTTGTATCAGAAAAAATCAGAATAAGAATAAAAAATAAAAGTAAAAAAGAACACCCAAATCATCCCCCCCCCATTGCACCCTGTTTTTCATTTAGTTTTTGTCCCCATTTTTCTACTCATCCACCCATCCACTAGATAAAGGAAGTGTGATCCACAAGGTTTTCACAATCACACAGTCACTCCTTGTAAACTACATTGTTATACAATCGTCTTCAAGAGTCCAGGCTACTGGGTTGGAGTTTGATAGTTTCAGGTATTTACTTCTAGCTATTCCAATCCATTAAAACCTAAAAAGTGTTATCTATATAGTGCATAAGAATGTCCACCAGAGTGACCTCTTGACTTCATTTGAACTCTCTCAGCCACTGAAACTTTATTTTGTTTCATTTTGCATCCCCCTTTTGGTCATGAAGATGTTCTCAATCCCACGATGCCAGGTCCAGATTCATCCCCAGGAGTCATATCCTGCATTACCGGGAAGATTCACACCCCTGAGAGTCAGGTCCCATGTAGGGGAGAGGGCAGTGAGATCACCTGCCAGGGTGGCTTAGTTAGAGAGAGAGAGGGCCACATCTGAGCAACATAGAGGTACTCAGGGGGAGACTCTTAGGCACAATTATATATCTGGCACAATACTTTTGCCTGGAGACCTTCTTTTAACATTTCTTGTAGCTTAGGTTTGCTGGCAATGAATTCTCAGATTTTGTTTGTCTAGAAAAGTCTTTATTTTGTAAAGGCTTTTTCATAGGAGATAAGGTGCCAGGAATTGCACTTTATGTCTGTCCCCCAGTAGCCACCAATTATTTGAACATTTGCACCACTTAGGGCAGGAACAGGGATGGGGAGGACTCTTTGATTTTTTGCCCTGCCCCCAATCTCTGTCCTGAGCATCCAATGGGGGCTTATGAATGAGTGCAAGCTCAACTTGTGTCTGATACCCCAACCTGTGCCAAACTTGGCCTTTAAAAAGTTCTAGCTGATTTCTTCTTACACATTTGTATGGTCACCATCTCTTTCTCCTGTGCTTTGCCAAAGGTGAAACAGCTCACGTGCTGTCTCTCCTTAGAGGAGCTTGCATCTTTTTAAAAGTACACATTTTCTTACATAAAACACGTTAGCACATGCAACAAAATTTAAAAATTTTCTGATGTCATTTAATCCCAGTTCATAGTCAAATTTCACCAATGTGTTTTTACAGTTATTTTGTTTGAATCAGGAGCAAACAAGACCCTCCACTGCTACCTCTCTGATTCAAGTCTTCTCTCAAACAGGTTGCTACAACAGCTTCCCAACCAGTCCAGTCAGAATGATCCTTCTTTTAAAACCCTCCAATCACTTCCTATCTCACTCTAAGTAAAATCCGAAGACCTACAAATCCTACATGATCTTTTTTCCTGTTAATTTTCAGATCTCATTTCCTTTTATTCTTCCTCTTGCTCACTACGAAGCATCTGAAATTTGTCAAGCCTGGTCGTTCCACAGGGTTATTGCACTTGCTGTTAACTTTGATTGGAATTCTCTTCTCCCTGTTATCTGCATGGTTGTCTCCCTTACTCCTTTAAGTCTTTACTTAAATGTCTTCTCACTGAGCTATCAAAAATTATGAACCTCTTTCCCTCTGTACTCCTTATCCCCATTCTCACCAGAAACTCATCAATTTTACTAGTCTTTTAAATAACCTACTTGTGTTTTTTCATTCCTCTCTAGTGTTTGTTTCCTATTTTATTTCCTATTCTTTGCTTGATAATTCTCTTCCTTCTACTTTCTTTGGAATTTTTTGTTCTTTACTTATGTTCTTGGGATCAATACTTAGCTCATTATAGTCTGAGTTTAAAAATAATTTAAAGCTATACATTTATCAGTACCGCTTTATTCCATCTTGTAAGTTTTAACATGTAGTAACACTTCTAGACCTTATTACCCTGCCAGATTCTTACTTCTGACTGCAAATTTCTGCATCTGGACCCAGAGTTAAGCAGTATGCTGCTTCAGCTGGTTCATGCTCTCTTTCTATATTTTTTGTCCTTGCATAAGTTTATTTTGGTTTTGAACCCAATTTTATCTTTTCATATTTATCTATCATTGTCATGTGCCGAGAACAGAGGTGCTAAAGCATCTTTTGTCAATGCAATTTGATCAGAAGTCTCTGTACATCTTTTTTCTCCCCTACAGTATTTTTATTGATTTTTTCTTCCATTAGTTTAAATAGAACCTTCTCACACTCAAATTTTACCTTGATGTTTATTTTGTGTTGTCACTTCTATTACCGATAATGTGAAGCTTGCATCAACTGTCAGGTTCACATTTTACACAGCCTCTTTTCATGTAACAGACTCAAGTCATCTGATGACTGTTTCAAACAAAATTTGGAGGTCTTTTGAAAACCTAATCTTATCATTAAGTAAGTTCTTAATATTGTTACAATGGTGTCTGTTGAGGTTGTGTAAGTCTTCTCCAATTAATTTTCTATTAACAGATATGAAATCCTAATTTGTTAAAACCTTTATCTATATATACATCTCTATCTCTATCTGTATGTTATGCTCACATTTTCTTAGGAAAACTCAGGACTCAGTGCTATGTATAAACTTCATTGGAAAAATACTATGTAGACAGCAAGGCCTGTCCAAAAACATTGGTTGTCTCTCCAGTAGCAAATTAAATTCCTGGCAATTTGTGGGCTACTGCTCTGCTTTATGTTTTCTCAGACATCTCCCACCCAAAGCCAAGATTCTCACACCTGCTCATCCTGATGAAAGTCACGCACCTAACAAAGTTATTTTACTCTTTAAAAACTAGTTTTATTAAAAAGAATCTGAAGCAAAATAACACTATAGGAAACCAATTTACAATACATATTGTTCAAGAAAGCCTGCCATACATAATTTCTACCAATAGTAGGTCCATATACTGATAAATGACATTCCTTATACAATGCACATATGACATTCAGCACTATCCCTGAAAAGACTGGCCAACAATACGGACTATGCTGACAGTAGAAACTCTATTTGCTTTACTACTTAGCTAAAAATGTGGAAGACAAATTAAATCCATCCAATTTTAAATTCTAGCATGGTATGTACTGGAAGAGGGAAAGGGATCAAAAAGGAAAAATTCTAATTTAAATAGCTCAAAAATAAAAAGAATTGGTTTACTACTACTTATAATAATTACTATAAAGTAATTCAGAAGTGAGAGTATAATTGGTTTAACACTTGGAAGACCTTAAATAGTCAAACTATCCAATATCTATTATACTCAATTAGCTATGAAACCAATGTTGTTTTTCTGAAAATTGTAACTTGAACTTTAATCACATAAAAAAAAATAAATAATTTGGGGTAATCTTGTCATTTCTTTTTTATTTATATTTTCCGCAAAGCAATTCATGAATCATTTAATACTAATACTTCTTTAAATCTGATTGAATTAGAAACAGACCCAGTTCTGGAAGATTATATGTGGAAATACTGTACCAGCCAAAAATAAACTTCCAACATAATTTTTAATGCAAAAAATAGACCCATGAAATGTTGGACATTAAAATCATACATACAGGGATATGGTGCTGTATGATATTTTGCATTCTTTAAAATCTTAAAAACTGAATCAGATTTATTGATATGTCAATCCTATAAATAGTCAATAATCAGATGTACAAAACATATCACAACCATGCCAAAAATGCTGTATAGAAGTATCGTTATCATAACAGGTAGACATTTTGTAACATACATCATTGATATATTAAATCAGGACAGTTTGAGTTGTGAAAAGTCTAAAAAATTTGAATATCTTAAAAAGATAGGCAGTTTAAGCACTCATAAACATGCTTTTTCTTTCAAGCATATAATTTCAAATACACAGACTTTCATTAATCAAGTATTACCTGATAGTTACTCTACTTGTTTTAATGACTAAATAAGAATGCTTTTTTTACTAGTATTCTTAAATAAATGCTCTAAAAGGCTTAAAAATTTTTCAAGATTAAACATTTTTGAGATTTTGTTTATGACTTTTACTAACAAATCCTTTCATCAGATAGTACAAAGTTAACACCATTCAAGTCCTTGTATCAATAATCATAAATGCTAAGTAAATACTTAGTAGAGTTTTGTGTTATCTGAATAACTTCTTCATAAATAAAGATTAGTATTTATTTTGGTTATGTTAGAGTTTTGAGTGAATGGTGAATGTTATCTTTTTTTGACTGGAAGATAACAGCATAAATTTGAAGTCAAATGTATCATTTTAATGATACAGGCTCAAAAACTTCCTAATGTACACTGCCCCTTAAGATATTAATTCCTTACTAAAGTATACCTGTAAGTCAAGGATCAAAAAACTTAAGAAGTATTTATTGTATTATGAATGTCATGAATTGCTAACACCAAATTTTACCCCTCTCTCCCATTTCACAGACATCAGGCCATCTACTAATCCACAAAAATTGATGTTTCACATACTTCATAGAGTAGCTTAAAACATATCAGCATAAGAAATAATTAGTATTACATAGTAATTTCCTTTGCTATAGGAATAAATGTTGGACAAAGTCTGGAAACTTTTTTTTCCAATTTGAATTACGGTAATTTTGCCACAGATCACAGCACTAGTGCATGTGTTACTTCAGACATGCTCTAAGAACAAAACAAAAAATTACTCCAAAAATACATGTCACCAATGTGGAACACACTCAGATTTGTATAAAAGTACTGAACTAATATCCCAAAAAGAGGTATATGTAAACAGTACATAAGGAAGAAATAGTTTTAATATGAAACAGTCATTTAAGTCACATACATCATGATAAGCAGGACTTTCTTTTATAAAAGGTAATATTTTAACTAACAAGTAACATCATCTACATCTTCTATAGAACAGGAAAGGTACAGGTATTTAGAACAAGTTTTAACATTAACTGCAAGTAATGTATTACTGATAAAATACAACAAAGATAAAGCTTATCCATTGGGTTTCATTGGAAGTTTTAAATGAAATACAGGCAGCCTTTCACATATTAATGCCTGGCTTATATGTGGCCACTTTCTTCCCTTCATAACCCCTAGAGAACTTGTCTTGGGAGATGTTGATGCCACCCCAAGTCTCTTTGCTCCAGGGGTACCTCCAAATTCCCATCACTGTACAACCAAGTGTTGGAAAATGCAGTTGTGACTTTTATACTGCTCTACTGGGCAGATGAAGGAGAAAGAGAAAGCTACCAAAAGTGAAGGAAAGGAAGCTCTGAAAAGTCACAAAAATCTAGAAGAAATTGGGAAGTACTCTTAAGACAGTACCAGCCAATTCATCAAAACTACTGCTTTCCACAGTGCCTGAAATGTTATCACATTACCTGAAATGTAATAGATTAAAGATTCATTCTGAGCTAAAAAAAACTTTTTTTTTTTTTTTTTAAGAAATTTAATTCCACTTTCTTCACTATCTTTATTCACATCGTAGTGGAAAATACTTGTGTTTCTCTAGCTAACCACAGCCACATGCAAGAAACAGGTATTCTGTGGGGAGGAAAGAAAAGCAATTTTGAAGCATAGAGAATCCAGGAGGGGAAAAGACAAGTCTGTTTATAACCACCAGAGATTAGGATGGTAAGAGGGCAACTGGGAAACATTCACACCCAAGACAAACTTAACCTTCCTGAATCACATCAGGAAAAAAGAAAGACCATCTCTGCTTCTTGCTCCCTTCTTCAATTGGTTCCCTAAAGAAAACTGAGACTTTAATATACTACTGTTTAACTACATTACGGTTTAAATAAGCTTTTGTAAGCTTCTCTAGGAATCTAATAATTTTATATAGAGTCCCAGGTCACTATTTACAAATGAACTTTGGGAGCCTGGATGCTTTTAATTAATTTTTTAATTGAAAAATCTAAAATAGCACAAATGTTCATGCATACGAAACTTCTATATACTGGCAAGAAATCCAAAAACCCTTTAAAGCTCCCTTTTAAAAATCATTGCTTATATATTTTCTTACTATTAAGTACAATTACTATAGTATGTTGGCCAATAAGTAGTAGCACTCAATGTGTTCAAGACAAGTATGAAAGAATATTAGATGAAGACTCTCGATACTTCTTTTAGTTGGGATGGTTAGTATCAGATTTCATAGTGAGCCATACTATTAAGAGGGTATTTTTTCTACCACTAGGCAGAGTTGGGAGTCTAATAAAAAAAACATCACTCAATATTTTTATAATATGTTTATGAAGAATACATACTAGTACAAGAAAATCTTCATTTATTTACATAGCCTTCTAATTTGGATAAGAAGAATCATAATAGCAGAAGTATTTCACACAAAAGGAGAACACTGACCACAAATCTAATTCTAGGCACTCTATCTGAAGAACAATTTATTTTTTTTTTTTTTACAAACTAAGCTATTTTAATACTAGTGAGTCCAGTAGCATCTAAAAGCAAGTGGACTGGGAATTTTCCAGTGGATGAGCAAAGCAAGTTCTGAGAAAGGAAATAATGCTTTAAAGATAGTTAGCCTGATTGAACTCTGGCAGAACATGAGAGTGTAATTGAAACCCTTACAATTTCCTGCCTGATTATTCTGCATTTCTGTGAATATGAGCACACAGGAGAGATGGACTTTCAGTGAAGGAAAAGGATTACACCAAAAAGGGGGACTGTTACTGGAAGATTATTCCACTTGTGTGTGTTTCTTTCCATCATGCATTATTTTTAAAAGTTTGAGGGTAGTTCATCATTTGTTCTAAGAAAACTCTATCAATTTGTATAATAACCTTCTTTGGATCAAATTGGGAAAATTAATATCTGGCCATTCTAAGAGTCCACTACTTTTGTTACCAAAAAGCACCTAAGATAACTTTCAACTTAGTTATGTAGAGACAAATGTGGAACTCGTAAGAAAATTAATTCAAATACGTGAAAGCATTCATCAGCTATGATTATAGTGTAGCTAATCAACTACATGTTTTTCTTTTGAATATTTATAGATTCTCATTTAAGTAAGGTGCTTTGAAGACCTAAATATTTGAATAAAAATTCACTTGTAAGTTTTTAAAAACTACTTGGAAATGGAAAATGAAAGAATTACATTATAAATCAAGTCTCTTTAGACTAGCTTTGGAGAAGTTATTTCATTCTCACAAAAATGGCTACTTACTGAAACTGTACACAACAGAGGGCTTAGGAAATGGCATAATTTTAGCAACGAGCACAACTCAAGTATTACCATGTAAAATGTTAACTCCTGAGAACACTATAAGGTTCTACTCACAATATCGATCTAGCTCTATTCAGAGTCATAAGAAATCATGATCTGATGCTAGGACTGGGCATATAGCATGCAGTGCATCACTTTTAAAAATCAGCACTCACTAGGATGTTAAGTCCTTAAACATCTAAAAACTTATATATCTCTAACAAAAAATATAAGCAAAATGAGATTTTCAAGTACATTACTAAACAATATCAAATGTCAAGAGTCAGCCAGAAATACTATATTTTAACCAGCATCCACTGCTAACGTTTTAACACAAAAGAGTATTCAGTCTTTAGAGTTTATGCCATTTTATTTCCTAAAATTGTAAATATATATTTCACTTTTGAAAATATTTTGTACTCACCTCTAACAAGTCAGGGGTGAATGGAGAAAACCTTATGTTACCTTGTACCATGAAATTGCTGTTTTGTAGGTCAAAATTAAAACATTGTATTAAAAAATGTTTTATTCAATAAAAATATGCACTGTGAGCATTAACAGTTTTCTCCCAATGGTAACATTAAATAATATATTTCATTTTTATAAAGTTGGACATTTTTTAGACTGTATAAATTGTTTACACTGTCTAATTACTGCTTCTCAACTGGGGAATGTATAGTATCTTAGAAAAAAGTCCAAATGCTGAAAAACATGTTCCTTCATCACAGAAAGGTCCAGTAACTATAGTGGATGGGACAAAATTTAATATCCCAAATCAGTTAACTTTGCTTTAGTAGTTTGTGACATGTGATTTTGAATGCTTTCATGTAAAAGTGTAGGTTCATGTTTGTTAGCCAAAGGACACTGTTTTAAAATCAAATATTTCATGTATAATCTTAATTTCTTGACAATATCTGATGCTGTTATTGTTTCACCTGGAGTTAAAGAGTAGTAATGAATTATTCCTTTCATGGATCACCATACAGTCTTCAGAACTTTTTTGGTCACAATAATGCTGGCGCATGTTTGAGAATGTCACAAACATCCAGCCATTGTATAAATAGCTATCAAGTGTCATACAGTTTCCTTTTTTTTTTTTGTCATAGGTTATGATTTGCTCCAAAAAAAAGGGTTTTTGCTGTTTTGAATCTTAATAAGCACAACTCCTAATGCCTGTTTTTGTTCATCTCTCAAGAGAAAACCTGTCCATTTTTTTCACACTTTCCCTAATTACAGTAGAAACTCCTCAGACTGCTTCAAGGCCTCAAATTATTGTTTGTCAGTTAGCTTTTACCCTGACTCTTAACTGAACTTTGTTTAATATGAATTTTGATCTCCCAAGGCTTAGCTTTGAAATTCAGATCCCCAGAACAAAATTTTTTAAATTGCCACTGAGTAGTTCTTTCACTAGCTGAGCCCTCTAAGACTGAACTGGTGTTTCTGTCCCAGCTTAAAAATATATTTTAAAAAATATCAGCAATTCTTCTGAAGATACTCTATCATTTATTTCTCTGGAAAACAACAAGCAATAACAAAACAACTCAATAATCAAAGGAACCTGAAGAACATAAAACTGTTTAATTCTAAATAACACTAATGAAAACATACTTTAAGTCAACTCTACTAATTGCAGTCAATTTTCAACTGATCAAATATCAGCAATTTCATGTGGTACAATCCACAAGTTAACCAACAAATATTTACTAAGCATCTACTATATGCTAAGATCTGTCTCATATCTGTATAAACAGATATCCTGGAAGGATGGTCTTCAAAATATGAAAGTCACTAATTTCAAGAACCCCAGTGGGGGAGGATTCTGGTGTCATATTCTATTATTTTAAAAAATATTCATTAAAATGTATGCTTCCCCCATGATATAACTACATACTTTTGTTCTGAAAACATGTCAGATGGATCCTTGGATAACTTTTGAACTAAATGTTTCATGTGGTATCTTCAAAGTTTAGCAATGAAATAAACATCTTTCAACAATACTACCTTTTAAAAGTTAAAACTTCCCTACATTTGCTATGTATTATTTTGAAGCTTCTAGAGGCTTTTATGTTTAGGATGAACAACAACAACTAAATTCAGTACTTTCTAAAGCACCCCCATATACATTATTCTCATTTAAGACAGCAAAGACAATACAAAATTTGCACTAGTACTGAAGTAGAATTATTAATAAAAACCAAAAGGTAAATAATCTGTTTGTGTATACATTTAAAAAATAATGTAAAACATTAAATTCCTGTGTCACTGAACCTTTGTAATACACAGGAAAATAACAAACACTTTAGATAATGCTTGTGATTAACCATCACTGCCCACTGCAGGGGGACCGAAAGTTTCTCTAGTGCGCATTAACTGGACATCTTTGTCAGCCATACAGGTGTCACAGCCCCATACTGCTGATGCTTCCGCAGTTAAGAGGCCATAAGCTGTTTCAGTCATTCCTGTGCAGATTCGATGAAACCATTTCTGACAAGAGGCCTCACATAAGATGGCATCCTGATCATCATTCACTTCATTTGTACAAATTCCACAAGGATACACCGGATCGGAAGACGAATGGCCATGACGGCTTGGGTGGAGAGAGGATTTATTGCTTTTTTCAGTGGTGCATGCATCTGCTGCACCTCTAGGTTGTCGAGGCTTGTTTGGTGTCCCATTTGCATGGTTGTTGTTCGTAGCTTCAGTACTACTGGAACGGCTATTCTCTTGATTTACTGCATTGTTTCGATTAACGTTTTTTAATTCAATATTACTCTGATTCACTGTGTCATCCATATTTAAGTGAGGGGGATGAGCAGAGGCATTTTGATTCGTGTTTTTGTTTGCTCCTTGACTAAAGTCTTGTTTTTGGGATGGTGCTTTTGCTTGACCAAAAGTGTTTGGAGGAGGAATAAAAGAATGATTAGATTCTAATGGAGAATTAAAATTTGTATTATTTCCAGGAACAAAATTAGATGCCAAGTCAGGGTTAGATATTTGGCTAGCATTCTGTGGAGGCATCTGACTGAAGTTTTCAGCAGGATTTTGTCTAAAATGTTGATTAGGCATGTTAACATTCTGATTTAGTGCACTATTATAAGGTGGATTTCCAAAACTTGAATTATCAGGTGGCCCAAAGTTAAAAGCATGGGGTCGACTAAAACCCATGCCCAAAGGATTCTGAGGAAATGGGTGTGGCTGATTCCTGAGTGAGTAAGGACCACAGTATGGGGAAGACATTCTCGGGGGAATGTGAGGTGGCATTCTGAATGTGCTATAGCCTCCAAAGCCAGGATAACCAGGGCCAAGATATGGATTTGATGAAGATAGTGGTTTATAGGAAATAGTATTATAGTTGTCATCAAATGGATTAGCAGCCACTAGATGGTCAGAGTTTGGATTCGGTGGTGGAGCATACTCAGACAATGGAGGAAAAGAAGGACCCTGGAATGAGAATGTAAAGTAAAATACATGTTTTTGATCAGAGAAGCCATAAAAATTGTTCTGATATCTTAATACCTATGAACCTGGTTTCTGCAATGTTAAAAAAATTTAACTCCTCATTTGACTTTTCAATTCCAATTAATGTTTACATTTATTTATATTTAATGATTAAAATATGTAGGTTTCTTTGTTTTAGGAAAGGAAATGAGTTATGCTTTTCTGAGCTCAAATCCATTTTTACATCAAATCCAAAAAGTATTTAACTTTTCAAAACAGGCTTCATTATCATAATTTTCATTTAATATGCTTGCCTATAATTCTAGATCCTTTGGTTTAAAATACTAAAGCATTCTAACTAAAAATACCTTTAAAATCTCAAATATCCATAAAATTAACTAAAAACAGGATCTAATTTTTTTTTTTCCTAATTTAATTCAAGGAGAAGCTATTAAAGTATACACAAAGCACTAAGTTCTAGGGTCAGACCGAAAAAATAAACTGCCAGTTTTAGTTACACTGCAAGTTTAACAGATAGTGCTCCCCCAAAAAAGTAATCTGTACACATATCATACTTATCTGTAACCTTTATTAAAAAAAGAATGCTTCAAATTAAGAGGGAATAAAAACATGAAAGCCTGTATAACCACTAGCTGCAGACAAAGGATTCTCCTCCATGACTGCTTAATGATATGCACATAATACTGAATTACTGTAATAGCTTAACATTACTTCAGGTTAAACCTGCTTTCCTATTTTTTAAATCTTTTAATACAGCTATGGGCATTTCTTCTTCTTAAAAACCCTTAAATTAGATTTAGAAAACAAGCATATTTATTTTTTCTGCCCACTCTTGCTTTTTGCAATATCTACTCTAGGCCTATAGTCCAACAATAGCCACTGGTTGCAGAGTAAAAACATACAATCACTTCAGAAATCACTATTAGGGTCTGAGTGGAATAGGAAACAAAACCCACGCCTAAATTTACCTCATATACCAGATCATACCAGTGAAGAAAAACTGTCATTAAGAAAATGTTAATTTACCTGTGTATTTGCCTTGCGTTTTTTCTTATCTGGGCTTCCTAGTTGTACACCTGGTCCTCCTAACCCATCCAGTCCACTATCACCACCTAAAAAAAAAAAATTAAAATCTAGAAAATAGCTCCACTTTTAAGTGAAATCATTTTAAATCCTTAATAGCAATATATATTATAATTATCTTTTAATATGTTCTCTGTTTTTGTTAGATAAAAGCAAAATACTAAGCTTTTATTATCTTTATTCCTTACAAAGTTTTCCCCATACTTCCAACCAGAAATAGTCATTCATCCTGCTTCCATAGTATTTTTTGCTATTCTTTCAGTGAAAAAGAAAGTTTCCCTCCCATCCCTAAACCCCCAGTTATCTGGTTCCCTATCTCTGACGGAACCACTGTTACTAGTTTCTGGTCTATACTCCAAAGATAATCTGGATATATTCAAGTATATCCTTTCAGAGATACACAAATGATGGCATGGGATGGCATACTATAAATACCAGCCTGTGCCTTACCTTTCTTAATTAGAGATCATTCTATATCAGTACTTATAGAACTGCTTTGTTTTCTACTGAATAGTATTCTATGTAAGTGTACCATAATTTATTACACTAGTCCCCTTGCCATTGATGGATATTTAGGTTGTTCCCAATTTTCTACTCTTGCTGCAATGAAAAATTCATGTACAAATGTCTTTACATACATGTACAAGTCATTCCAGGAACTGGAATTACTGTATCAAAAGTATGTACGTTTCAATCCTTAATTAAAACAATGTAACAATGTATAAAAGTACTTATTTTCTCACCAACATTGTATAATAGAGAAAAAGCAAAAGCTTCATTGTCAGTCTAAGAGTTTTAAGGTTTATCAATGAAACTTTTTTCCATTTTAAAAAAGTGTTTTATTATAGAGAATTCTGAACATATGCAAAAGTAGATAAAAGAGTAAAATTAACCCCACATACCCATTACCCAGCCCTAACAACCATCAACACAAGTGCCTTCAACACCAGCTTCACTTCTCTGGTATTCTGAAACAAATTCTAGACATCATATAATTTCATCTGTCAGTATTTCAGAATATATTTCTAAAAGCAAAAAACTTAAAAAACCATAATCACAAAGCCACTCTCCCCCTAAGAAATTAAACAATAACTCTTTAATATTATCTAACATTCAAGTATTCCATAATATTTGTTATGCTTTGTTTAGACTGGGATCCAAATATTGTCTACATACTGTAATTGACTGAGATGTTGTTCTAGTTTGCTAATGCTGCCAGAATGCAAAACACCAGAAATGTATTGGCTTTTATAAAAGGGAGTTTATTTGGTTACACAGTTACAGTCTTAAGGCCATAAAGTGTCCAAAGTAACACATCAGCAATCCGGTACCTTCACTGGAAGATGGCAAATGGTGTCCGGAAAACCTCTGTTAGCTGGGAAGACACATGGCTGGCGTCTGCTCCAAAGTTCTGGTTTCAAAATGGCTTTCTCCTAGGACGTTCCTCTCTAGGCTGCAGTTCCTCAAAAATGTCACTCTTAGTTGCTCCTGGAGTGTTTTTCCTCTCTTAGCTTCTCTGGAGCAAAAGACTGCTTTCAACAGCCATCCTCAAACTGTCTCTCATCTGCAGCTCCTGTGCATTCTTCAAACAGTCCCTCTTGGCTGTGGCAAGCTTGCTTCTTCTGTCTGACCTTACATAGTGTGCCAGTAATTTAATTCAGACCCACCCTGAATGGGTGGGCCAACACCTCCATGGAAATTATCCAATCAGAGTCATCACCCACAGTTGGGTGGGGCACATCTCCATGAAAACACTCAAAGAATTTCAATCTAATTAACACTGATAGGTCTGCCCACACAAGATTACATCAAAGATAATGGCGTTTAGGAGTACATAATACATTCAAACTGGCACAGATGTCATTTAATTGATAGGTTTTTCCTCCACCACTCTACTTTTTTTCTTACAATTTATTAATTCAAAGAACCAGGCTGATTATTGTGCCAATTATTAAACTACAGTCTTTTCAGCTCCAAATCCACCCTTAATGATGGCGGGACATTTCTTCTTTGCCAGTTGACTTCCACATAGGCTCTTTCAACAGGAGCACTAGAGGGATACTGGAAGTCTAGAGAAGGCAAGAAGGGAATTTTTGCTCCTTCCTGTTTGCTTGCTGCTCCTACCTGAGCCACCCCAATAACACCACTTCACTATAGATTGATAGTTGGTTCCAGTCTCCAGCCTTTTCCCTCCTCCTAAAACCAGCTTCAACATATCTCCTCAGAGGTATCAGTACCAAATAGGTAGCACCCCAATCTCAGAGTCAGTTCAAACTCTACAGGGTCCCTCCACCAAGTTTCTAGGTAAGGTAGTTGCTTCCTGTGATTACTTTCTCCATATTACCTCATTATCCTTTGTTTGTTTGTTTGTTTTCAGTTCTTTAATGCCTGTTCAACCCATTCCTTATGTTAAATTTTATTATAAATTAAATTAAATAATGGCTGTGGTTTATGTTTTCCTGCCTGGTATCTTTCTAATACATCTGGATATTGCTGATTTCATCTCCTTAGTGTAGTTTAACATGATTCTTATTTCCTGTAAATCGGTAGTTTAATCTAGACTAGAAGGACTGATCAGATTCTGTTTTTTTTGTTTTTGTTTTTCTTTTTTTGGCAAGACTGCTTCATAGGGGTAGTGTATTCTTCCATCAGGAGGCACATAATTTCTGATGTTTTTTTTTTAGCAACTGCATTTGTTTTTTGTTTTTTTTTCTGTGTAAGAATTACCACAAATTTGGCGGCTTAAAGCGATACCCATTTAAATAGAAAGGAGGAAACACATTTGAATACAAACTATGACGCTATATTACCCTGATATCAAAGCCAGACTAAGACATTACAAGAAAAGAATATTACAGAGCAATATCTCTTACAAATACAGACATAAAAATCCTCAACAAATATTAGCAAACTGAAAACAGAAGCAAAATAAAAGGATTATACCCCATGACCAAGTGAGTTATCCCAGAAATACAAGGTTAGTTTAACATCTGAAAATCAATTAGTGTAATACACCATATTAATAGAATAAAGGAAAAATTCACATGATTATCACAATAGATGCAAATGATCAGACAAAATCCAACACCTTCTCATGATAAAAACATTAGGAAAACTAGGAATACAAAGGAACTTCCTCAACTTGATAAAGGGCATTTATCAAAACCCACAGCTAACTTCACACTTAAAGGTAAAAGACAAAGCTTTCCCCCTAAGGTCAGGAACAAGACAAGGTTGTCTACATTAACCACTTCTATACAACTTTCAACCTTGTTGGAAGTTCTAGCCAGGGCAACTAGGCAAAAAAAGAAATAAAAGGCATCTGGATTGGAAAGGAATTAAAACCCTACTGATTTGTAAATGACATGATCTTATATATAAAAGACAATAATGGATCCACAATTTCAAAAAAAAAACAACAAACCTTTAGAACTAATGTATTTAGCAAAGTTGCAGGATACAAGGTCAATGCATAAACATTAATTATATTTCTATACATTAGTAATGAACAACCTGAAAGTGAAATTGATAAAACAATTCCATTTACAATAGCATCAAAATGAATAAAATACTTAGGAATAATTTTAACCAAGAAAGTATAAGACATGTACACTGTAAACTACAAAACATTGTTAAAAGAAATTAAAGAAGACCTAAATAAATGGAAAAATATCCTGTGTTCACAGATTAGAAGACTTAATTATTAAGATGGTATGGTCAATTGAATTATGTACCCCAGAAAAAAAAAACACCATTCTTAATCTTAATCCATTCCTGTGCGTGTGAACCCATTGTAAATAGGACCTTTTAAAGATGTTATTTTTAGTTAATGGTGGCCCAACTGAATGAGTTTGGGCCTTACTCTTATTAATGGAGGCTTTATGAAGGCAAAGCACGTGGGGAAGCAAGAAGCTGGAAGTCAGTGGAAGAGAAAGGAGAGGCCATCACTATGTACACTGCATGAGTCAGAAGAACCAAGGATCCAAGGACTGCTGGGAGCCAGCCCCAGAACACCAGTCTTACAGGAGAAAACATCACCTTGCTGATGCTTCAAGTTTGGGTTTCTCCTAGACTCAAAATCATGAGCTGAAAAATTCCTATTGTTTAAACCAATCTGTTTTGTGATATTTGTGATCATAGCTGGAGAAATCCCAAACTGATTTACAGATTAAATGCAATCCCTATCAAAATTCCAACTGGCTTTTTTGCAGAAATGGACAAGGCTGATCCTAAAATTCATGTGGAAATGTAAGATATGCGGAATAGCCAAATCAATTTTTAAAAAGATTATAATATTTTAGTACCTCATTACTTTTCTTTCTCAGAATTATCCTCACCATTCTTGCAGAAATATTTTTTACATATAACTTTAGAATCAGCTTGTATAGTTTAAAAATGTTGTTTGGTTTATTACTAGGATCATGTTAATTTCATAAATTAATTTAGAGGGAACCAACAGCTTATAATATTTAGTATTTTTAATAAGGAATACCTATTAAAAGTTTTCCTTTGTGTTCCTCAATATGGTTTTTTTTTTAATTTAATAATACATTTTAATTTTAAACTATAAGTGAGATATTTTATACTTTTTTGGTATAACAGTTTAAAAATCTGGTATGTGTCTAACACAGCACATCTCGGTTTGGACTAGCCACATTTCAGGTATTCAAAGCTCTATGTGACTAGTGACTACCATATAGGACAGTACATGGCTAAAGAGAAACATCTTCAGGGGAAAAATATGACATACTCAGGAGATTGTGAGAAGACCAATTTAACTACAATAGAGGATCCATTTCAGAGTGGCAGTGGAGTTATTATTTGAAAGGTAGGTTGTAAACAATTGTAGAGAGAGCCTTCAATGCCTTTCTCTGAGGAGTATGAACTTTCTCTAAGTTAACAACTGAGTGTCCTTCAAGTTTGTTGAATCCTTGATTGCAGCACAGCTAAAGAAGAACCTAAGGAGTGCCGGTATATGTTACTACTCTAATGAACCACTACTGGGCTTTTAGGAGGGCCAAAAGACTGCCAAAAACTGATCCCAGTGTTCTGCATCCCAGAGGATAAAGGATGGTGTCCTGGTCATAATCATTGCTCGATGAATCCTTGTTGAATCTGAGAACAATGTAAACAGCTACCGGAGTTAGTGGATCCTTTCTGATCCTCCACACATTGGAGAGTTCCGTTATACCTCCGAGGTGAGTCAAGTAAGTTTTCGCATCAGACTGCATACCATCAATGTTCTCAAGTTGTAAGAACTGGTCCCAAGTATTCGTTCTAGTCATTTGTTTTCTTTTTAGAGACAGCCCCCCAATTCAGCCAATATCACATTAGAATTGTTGTAAATGCTACAACTGTATCTTACCACTCTACGTACCAATTTAATACAGTTCTCCTAACTTGTAAGAAAAAAAATGCTGCTATCCTAACCATCCTTCAAATATACATTTGTTGAGTACCATACAATTTTACAAAATGCTTTCATATATATTTTATTTAATAATGGAAGTAGTTACTGCTTTTTACACACCAGGGGATAAAATAAGAGGTTTTGGAATTGAAACTGCAGGAAAATGAATACAATTTAGTCCTAAAACCTTTCATAGTAATAATCACTAGCTTTGTATGCAGTAATGAAAGGAACAAGATAATTGGCAACTGACCTGGGTTCAACTTCCCATTCCACCTCTTAATGGCTAGCAATCTTGGGCAAATCAACTCTCTGAACCTTAGTTCACTGTACAATAAAGTGAGGATATAAAATAATGTCCCACAGGTGTGGTAAGATTCAAATAAGACATGCATGTGAAAAGGATTTATAAACTGAAGTACAATAAAAGTATTACTTTCTATTGGTAGTTTCTGGGCTTCCCCTGCCCCATGCTACTAACTTGCTGACTTGTTATTAAGCTAAAACTGTAATGTCCCTTAATTTCTTCTTTAAAATGAAGAAATTAGAGCAGACGATTTTTTGAGATTTCTTTTAACCCCAAATCCTTAATTCTGCTATCATTGGTTGCCATGAGACAAGAGGCATCTCACCTTTTAAATATTTTTAAAGTCATTCAGTTGGCAGCGTATTGTTAATCATACTTCAAAGGTTTGCCCAGGATAGCCCCAGTTTATACATGTCATCTTGGTGCCATTATTAATAGTTCCCCCTTTCACTCTCAACACGGTCCCTTTTGTGGGGGATGGGGAGGGAATCTCACTTATTAAAGGTTCCATACCTCAGTTTGATATGAGGTAAAATCACTTCCTAATAAATAGACCAATCTGAACACAATGGAAATTCTTAATGGAAATAGTGTTTCCTGTCAGTGAAGCACCAATTGGGGTAAATGGTTTGAGTAAATATATGCGTAGGAATAGTGACTAGATAATGACCTTAGATTCCTTTAAAAAAAATTTTTTTAACACATATTTCTCTTTATTGCCAAGTACCATTTCTTTCCTGAACTACTACTATTAAAGTATCATTACATGTCTCACTGCTTCTACCCTTGCCCTCCACCAATCTGCTCTCAACACAACTTCTAAACTAATCTTTTAAAAACAAAAATCATATCACTTCCCTTCCCAATACCCTTAAATGATCTCCCACTGTTCTACAAATAAAATCCAAGCTGCTTACCACAAATTGCAGTCATCTGGTCCCTGCTTATCTCTTCAACCTCTTGTAGAGGCACTCTCCAGAACTCACACACTGGCCGCTTCTAAATTTCTCAAACACAGCTACTTAGGACTCTTCAGAAATACTGCTTTCTCTGCCTAGAGGCTCCTCCTTCTTTCCACATAAGATGTGTTACCATCCTGTTGGGCTCAGCTTAACCACTTCTTTCTGAGAATCTGCATAACTCTCCTCTAATTCTCTATCAACTCACTGAATTTATTTTCAAGGTATTTGTTACAAATTACAAATTTATTATAAATCTATATTTATATGCAAATGTATATATATATGTGTGTGTGTGTATACACACACTTTATCACCCTCCCCCACTATATCTGAGAACAGCAAATAGTCTTACTTATTTCATACCTTCCTATAGCATACTGCCTTATTCACAGGCGCCCAATATATGTTTGCTGTTGTTTTCTTCATTTTAATAGATTCATTCCAAAATTTTAAATTTTTTGTTGAATTAAACTGAGTTCAAGCTATAAAATACAAAATAATTAAAAGACAAAGGCAAAGGTAATTTATGCCAAACCAGATGCTACAAAATTGAAAGGAAAGGAATTACTGTTTAAATAATATTAATTTAAGGTGAATGTTTACTATGTGTCAAATACTGTGATAAGCATTTTACATAAATTATTTCATTTGATCCTCAAAGAATCCTACAGGGTTATCCCCATTTTACAGATGAGGAAACAGAGGCTCAGATTTGATTAACTTGCTCAAGGTCACACAGTTGTGTCTTTCTGACTCAAAAGCCTATGTATGAAGTTTTTAACCATATATTATACCAGTTGTTCTCAAACTTCACTGTGTATAATAACTGCCCAGAGAGCTTGTTAAAACATAGATTCCCGAGCCTCAATCCCAGAGATTCTGATTTAGTAGTTGTGCCAGTTCGATGTATTATGGCTCCCAAAATGCCATTATCTTTGATGCAACCTTGTGTGGGCAGACATATTAGTGTTGATTAGATTTTGGAATCCTTTGGGTGTTTCCATGGAGATGTGATTCAATCAACTATGGATAAGACCTCTGGTTGGATAATTTCCATGGAGGTGTTACCCCACTCATTCAGGGTGGGTCTGAATTAAATTACTGGAGCACTATATAAGCTCAGACAGAAGGAGCAATCTTGCTACAGCCAAGAGGGGCACTTTGAAGAACGCACTGGAACTGAGAGAGGAGCTTCAGCTTACAGAGACATTTTGGAGATGACCTTTGAAAGCAGACTTTTGCTCCAGAGAAGCTAAGAGAGGACAAACACCCCAAGAGCAACTAAGAGTGACATTTTTGAGGAGCTGAAGTCTAGAGAGGAACGTCCTGGGAGAAAGCCATTTTGAAACCAGAACTTGAAGCAGAAGCCGGCCACATGCCTTCCCAACTAACAGAGGTTTTCCGGCCGCCATTGGCCATCCTCCAGTGAAGGTACCCGATTGTTGATGTGTTACCTTGGACACTTTATGGCCTTAAGACTGTAACTGTGTAACCAAATAAACCCCCTTTTATAAAAGCCAATCCATTTCTGGTGTTTCGCATTCCGGCAGCATTAGCAAACTAGAACAGTAGTCCTGGGGTAAACCCACAAGTTTGGATTTCTAACAAGCTTCTGGTCCATCGACCACACTTTGAGTAGCACTACATTAGCCCATCCCCATAAGTCATACTACCTTCCTTTTTTGAGCTATATGCCAAACCCTGTAGTAGGTACTTAAGTCATTTTATTCACTTTCTTGCTTTTGTAGAAAATAGTACATGCTCATTATAGAGAAGTCTAAGCAGTGCATACATATACCAAATATAAATAAATAAATAAATAAATAAATAAATAAATAAATAAATCACCCTGAACAGTTCAAACCCATCCTTCTATACTTTGCTAGAGCCCTGTTAGGCTGTGCCTACAGAGAGTGCTAAAGGGAGACTAGAAAGCTGGAGGAGGAAGATGGAATATGCCCCTCCTGTTCCTCTCAGTGGCATCCTACACATCCTACCCTCACTTCCACTCCCCTGCAGGTGCAGTCTGTTCAGCAGTTTTTCCATCACTTGCAAAAGCAGCATCATTGTGTCCTTCTCAGAGACACCAACGCCAGGTGTCTGGGTCCCCTCCTCCAAGCCCAGAGGCATTAATTATCAACCTAAGCAGCACCGTCTTCTCAGAGGTCTACGTTTAAGCTCCATAGGGCCCCTCCTCTGAGGCTGTATATTTTTATAATCCCAATTACTTTTCTTTTTTCCCCATAGCCTTAGGGATAGTAGCTTCTTCCCACAGCTGCTATCTCCATGAAAACTTTAATGTCCTATTTTTGCCTCTTTTGTTCAATACGTTAGTTCATTATATTAAATTCTCCCTGTTAAAAACAACTGGTATGGTTTCTATTTCCTGACTAGACTTTGACTTATTGATAAACATCTCAAATCCCAAAAATTTTCTATTTGTGTCTATGGATACTAATACTTTGACAAAAATGGGATATTATTTTTAAAACAAAAAGCATTAAATTTGACTTTATTATGATTTAATAAAAGAAAAAGAAAAGTTAAAGTGAAGAATATGCTAAACGTTTCTTCACCAAAAAAAAATTTTCTAAAAGTCCTCTAAGGTTAAGAAAAGACATCAAGGAAAACATTAAGTTGAAGAACTTGTTTTTTTTTAATTTTAGATAGCATTGATTGGCTCTCTACTTTGATAGTTGAGAATAATATACTTTGGACTTCATCCTATTTTTTTCTCCCCCTTTTGTAGTGCATTTTCTATCTCTAGTTCAATTATTTATTTCAGATAAATTTTCTTTTATCGTATCTTTGAATACTTTTCCTGCTCTATATTTTGAGCGCTCCATTTCAGAGGCACTATTTATCCTTATACTAGAGACATTTTTAGCTTCAAATCTATTAGTTAGTTCCTCTGACTTTACTCCTTGTTTTTTCATCTACACTTGCTCTAGTTATCTGAAGCTTTTCCATATGTAACTCAATTATACAGTATATTCTGTTCCTTATTTCTAATTTGTGTATTTGTCCTATAATTATGTTGTTTTGGTCCTTAATTTGTTTCCATAGGTGTGCAATTTACCATTTCATCTCATTCTGTTGTATTATCATCTTGCCTTTGAGTTCTTGTTTTTCTGAACGTATGTTCTTAAGTTATTCTAGCCCTTAAAGCATATGTGAGATATTTCTTTCTGCCCTATAGGTTATGAGTTCATCTTTGCATGCTGTTTCTTTTCTTCTTCTTCAATTTTGAAAGTTCATTAGTTTGCTATAGTATGTTTGCATAGTTATTGTGCTGGCTTATATATTTATGTCCCCCAGAAAAAGCCACATTCTTTAATGCATTCTTGTGGGGGCAGATGTATTAGTGTGGATTGGTTTAGAACCTACTGGTTCTAATTATTTATTTATTTCTAATTATTTAAAGAGGTCATTCCACTGTTAGAGCAGCACCAAAATCTAAAACTAGAGTGATTTTTTTTGTTTGTTTGGTGTACAATTCAGTGGTTTTCAGTATATTCACAAGGCTGTACAGTCATCACCACTATCTAATTCCAGAAAATGTTAATCACCTCCAAAAGAAACCTTGTACCTGTTAGCAGTCACCTCCTGTGCCCCCTTCCCCCAGCCTCTGGCAATCACTAGTCTACTTTCTGTCTCTATGGATTGCCTATTTTAGACATTTCATATGAATCCAGTCACATCATATGTGGCTTTTTGGGTCTAGCTTCTTTCACTTAGCATACCTTTTCCAAGTTCACTCATATTATAACTTGACTCAATTAAAGTATTCTTTTTATGGCTGAGCAACATTCTACTGTATGGATATACCACATTCTATTTATCCATTCATCAGCTGATGGACATTTTGGTTGTTTCCTCTTTTTTACTATTATCAATACTGCTGCTATGAACATTGTGTACAAGTTTTTGTGTGACTACCTATTTCAAATTCTTTTGGGCATAACCTACGGATGGAACTGCTGGGTATATACTAACTTTACATCTTAACTTTCCAAGGAACTTCCAAATTGTTTCCACAGCAGCTGTACCATTTTATGCTCCCACCTGCAATGTATAAAGGTTCCAGTTTCTCCACATTTCACCAACATTTGTTATTAACTGTCTTTTTTATTGTAGCCATCCAAGTGGGTATGAAGTGGTATCTCACTGTAGCTTTGATTTGTATTCCCTTAATGACTAATGATATTGAGCATCTTTTCACATGCTTATTGGCCATTTGCATATCCTTGGGAAAATGTCTATTCAAATCTTTGCCCATTTTTAAATTGGGTTGATTTTTATTGTTGCATTGTAAGTGTTCTTTACATATTGTGAATACCACACCCCTTTCAGATACATGATTTGAAAATATTTTCTCCCATTCTGCGGGCTGTCATTTTAATTTCTTGATAGTGTCCTTTAGTTTTTAATGTTCACAAAGTCCAATTCATCTATTTTTTCTTTGGTTGCTTGAGTAAAATTAGATTTATCTAGCTCTATAATACTAGTTTGCCTCCCTTAAATTTTATGTACATAGTCAGTCTTCCTCAGTGGCCCATAAACGTCAACAATGGAAACTTCTGGTTTCCATTACCTTTTTAATTTCAATTTGATGTGGTAATCTCACTTGAGTAGAGGGTAAGTAAAGAATTGACAGGTCATCACCTGTCAAGGTCATTTATTCAAAATCTGATGGGTCAAGAATGACAATACCTGTATTAATTTGTAACTATTCAATAGCCTATATAAAATGAACTGATTTCAGATTAATAATTTGTATTCAGTTTTCCTTAACAGCATATACCTGACATACTAAAGACAAGTATATTGTCCTTGAGTAGGAATACTTAGACATTCTGGTATAGAAAAAAGAATTAGCAATGGTCTTGGAAGTCAAATAATAACATGATAATAATAATAAACAAAGGAGCCAAAATTCAGTGTCCTTCTTTTCCTAACATCTATCATGGGTATTTCAGTTTTACAAAAATATAAATAGGAAAAGGCAAATCTTAAAACAAAAAATGTTTATAAATAAATTAACCTCCAATTTCTAATCTAAAATATCTAAATGGTTTTACTGCATTCTTGTAATTTTACAATAAAAATGCTGTAATTTAAAGATGGGCAAAATGGACACAATGGTTAGTATTTACCACCTCAGCTTACATTCCAAAAACTTAGTAATAATGGCTTATAATTACTCTCAGATATAAAGCAAATCTCTGACATTTGGAACCATTTGAATAAACTCACTACTTTCAAGGAATCTATGAGCAAAACCACTTAAAATTCTTTTTTGAAATTGACTTTCATGATATTAATTTTTTATTTAAGAGTTTAACTTCTCCTTCCACAAAACAAATCAAGTTCTCATTGGCCTCTGTTGCCCCACTCATTAGTCATCTAAAGAGTTAACTATGTAACACTTTTAATGGCTCTGATTCTTGGCATTACCTAGGTCCTTCCCAGCTGCTACCTGTAACACTGGTGGTTCCTCTCCATGAGGAATCAGTAATGTTACATCAGAATCATGGTCATCAGGGCTAATCAGGGTGCAAAGCTACCAAGGAATTTCTGTGATCCTCACTCTCTAAAAATGGAATGAAAGGTAAGAATCCAAGGGAGCAGAAAGTGGTAGTTTCAGGGCTAAGTTACCCTAATAACTTTGGTACCAAAGCTTCTCTCTACCACTCTACACCTGCAATGCTCTGCAAGGGAAACCTTAGCTATTCTTCCAAGAAGCGGGAGAGCTGTGAGGCACAGAGCCACGGAAAAAGAGACTGCCCAAAGCTGACTGTGACACTGGTCGCGCTGATCCTTTTTATTTGTTAATACCTGAATTTTCTTAATTTATCTCTTCAGTCCTATCTGCTGAGCGCCCTCTGAAAACAAAAGAGGGACAGAAGTGGGAAAGGCTAGGGTCAAGAATTGAATAAGAAGCCTCTCTCATCTCAAGAGAGCGCAAAGGAATTTTAAACTATGCCGTCATCCTATATTTATGCCAACCAAGCTCAAAATAAGCAAAATAATACCATATGTCCTTTCACCCTTAACCTTCATCCTAAGCTAGAAGCTGTTAGTATGTCTTCTGTTATAATATTATAGGAGAGTCTAAGCTATTATATGAAGCATCTTTTCCTATCTAAAGGTTCAACAAATCAAGGATTACTTTAATATGAAATCAATTTATAAGCATAAAAACCCATTTTTTTTCTATTTGTAAGTACTTTAATTTTTGTGGTGTGATTATTTACATCTTTATGTATTTAAATTTTCATTTCTTAACCTCATTTTATTGATAAATAGTAGCTTGGTTTATTTCCTAAGTAATATGACAATATGATTGTTTTTTAAATTTATAGTTAACATTTTCCTTTAAACACATTTGCCTCTTCATTATTCCAAACCAGTTTGGTTTAACTATGTATTTTATGCTGATTAAATGATACAAACCAGATAAAGTACCTAACAAACTGCTTGGCACACAAGAGACACTCAAATATTAGTCCTCATTTTGCTTTCCTTTAGACCAAGTTTTCCTTTATACTGTAAGTTCACCTTACTTCAGTTTCTATAGCATTTATAATCCTATCAAAATATCTAATATCCAGCAGTGCCAACACCTTCCACGGACACTCAACAAATATCAGTTTTTCATAAACAGCACAGAAGTCTGGGATCTAATGTTAATTTATTCTACTATTTGCTATGGATGTGACTATCTTACCAAACATCTTTGTCTTCATCTGAAACAAGTACTTTTGTAATACTGGTCTCCATCACATAATGGAAATATTTATGAATTAATTTGTGACTTTAATATTATAAAAATTTCAGCAAGCTTCTGGTAAAAATAGGCTTATATGACCAAATGAATGTGCTGTTATTTCCTTTTAGAATCAGAAAGTGTCCATTATGTGATGACTAGAACCTAGATGAACCTGGGCATGTTAGAATATTCATTCAGAAGACCCTCAGCATCAGTGTGAATTTAAGGTTTTCAAATATTTGTGGCTCCTGTGCCAGCTTTTCTCCACAAAATAACAATCTTTGTATTATTGAAGTCAATGAGGTTTAAGGTTACTTACAGAAATAAAGCATAGGAGAGTGGGTGGATGGAATACATGTGTGAAACTGACTCTATACAATATCTCTAATATTGAACTTCTTTTATTAACAAAGTCAGCCAATTTTGAACAAAAATCTTCCAAAGTCAGGGAGAAAAAGCTGCAGATATTCCACACAAACCCCTCAATAAACTGCTTTTGTCTTTTTCATGCACAAATTGTGAAATCTGAGAGGTGTCTGGCTTCTTATATTTTCCCTTTGTTCACTGTTTTTCTCCCCAGAGGGAGCACAACTTTCATTCTATTCTCTTCAACACCCATCCCAAAAATAAAAACAAGAAAGAACTGCTGAAGGTCATTTACACTTACTGATTCAATATAAATACCTAAAAGTGAATGCTGATCCCATTACTTACCAGAATGGGTAGTTTAGACCGTTTTATTTCTAATTTTTAATAGTAAACACTTACAGATTACTAACCATGTACAGACACTCTTGTAAGTGCTTATATGTTAACTCATTTAATCCTGCCAACAACCCCCATTAGATAAGTGTCATTATTATTATAACTTTTCAACTGAGGAAATTTATGCAGAGAGGCTAAGTAATTCATCCAGAACCACACATCTAGTGAATAACAGAGCTGGATTCGGACCCTGGCAGTCTGGCTCCAGAATCAGAAGTTACACCGTTTCTCATATTGCCAATTCTAATACCGCAAATCTACAGAGATGAGGAGCAGGAAAGGACATTTGAAATCACTCAACTATACTTTAGGCTAATCTTGAAGATAAACATATCTTAGACCTATCTTTCTTACCCGGAGTAAGTGTTACAAGAAAGAATTGTGGAACTCTCCCAAGAGGTAATTTCTGGATGCCCCTGGGGAAAGTATACTAGGGAGACTGAGTACCTGGTTACAAGTTATTAACTTCTTTGTCAATATTCTTTAAATTAGATTTAAGAAACATTTATTGAGCTTCTGGAAATATAGAAATACAAGTAATAAGTCCTCCCAAAAGATCTCATAATCTAGAGGATATTTTAATTTTTTTCTTTTTTTTTTAAACTCTTACATTTAATGTGATAAATACCATAATAGAGATGAGCACAGGTTGCTGAGGGAGCACAAAGAATTCCCACCTCATCTTGACTGAGGGAGTATGCCAGGGAAGACATTCTGAGAGCTTTCCACTGAGCTGAAGCTTGTGTATGGAGTATATCAGCAAAGTTGGAAAAAAAGGGGGCATGGTTAGCAGAATAGAATGTACAAAGAAAGGTTTAAAGGCAAAAAGAGACCATGACAACATCTAGAGAAGAAGTGTGAATATTCAAGGCTGGAACATAGGAAACAGAGGCAGAATTCCTGGATGTGAAGAATCAGAGGATTAAGTGGTTGACCTGGGCCAGATAAAAGACCAGATAAGAAGGTTGGCTTTTATCCTAAAGGCAATGGGGAACCACTGAAGAATTGTGTAATAGTGGGTAACAAGATTGACATTGTGTTTTGGGAGCACTATAGCAACAGAACACAGTGATTAAGAGTGGGGCCCTGAGTTCGATTTCTGGCTTCGAAACCTATTAGCTGGGTAAACTTGAAAATGTACATAACCACATTATTACTTACCTCTCCTGGTCATCAATTCCTCAGGGAGTGATGATAACATCTAACTCATAAAACTATTAAGAGGATTAAGCAAGATGATCCATTAAGTACTTTAGCAAAATACTTGGTGAATACTCAATAGATGCTAGTTATTTATCACCAGTAGTAGGAATGTGGAAAATGGATAAAATGGAAGACCAGGAAATCAAAGAGATAAGCAAGACCTGACCTAAAGAAGTGACTGTGGGAAGTAATAATCAAAGAGACAGGGAAGATCTGAACTAAAGGAATAGCTGTGGAAAGGTCAAGGAGATGATGGGTACAAAGCATATTAAGGGACAGATAATCTAGGCCACTTTGGGAACAGTGTTAAGTGGGAGTGGAGGATGGGACTGGAAAATGAAAATTAAGGGATGACTTCACATTTTTGGTTTGGGCTACTGGATAAATGATAGCAGGGAATATAGGAGAAAGAACAGACTGTACATCCTAAGATACATATCTTTCATTCAACATGTTCAAAACAGAATTCATTTCTCTCTCCCTCATAAGCCCACTCCTTCTGTATTTCTGACACCATCATTTATCGTTTTTCTCTTAAATCTCATGGCTATTCCTTCACATACTACTTTTCAGGATCCTCTTTTCTCTCTCATTTCCTAAATGTTTAGTGTTCCTAAAGCTGCTGTTTTTGAAGCTTTTTTCTCTCATTTTTCACTATCTCTTGGGTGAGTTCATCTACTCCCAAGACATCAATTATTATTCACCTGTTACTGATGATTTCCAAAACTCCATTCTGGCTCAGACCACTCACCTCAGTTCCAAACCATGTACATCCATTGCCTACATTGGAATATCCCATGTGTCTAAAACCAAACTCATTTTCTCCCATAATCTGCCTAGAACTTAAAATGAATCAATTAAAAAAAAAAGTTTCCTTCAGATTCTCTCTCTCACCAGTTCTTCTCTCCATTCGGTAACTAAATTATGCTTCCTCTGTAGCCTTAATCAAACCTTCCATACACATCATTCCATCAAGACAGTCATATTTTCCAGGACAGTTACTTTTAGACTTTCATGTCATTTCTGTGTTATAATTCCATTCCAAAAGATGTCCTATAGATCCTATGTTATCTCTATCTCTGGTTAAAAGCATTCCATCTGAAACGAATGCTCTCAACATCCTTCTTCACCTCTAATTTCAATCTATCCTTCTCCATTCTGTCTTACTCCAAGACTTACCCTTCATTTGTATCCTTGATGCTAGTTCCCTTCCCTCCTCTGCAGGGATCTGCTTATTGAGAATAGAAGCCCTTATGTGTCTCATCCCCAGCTACTGGAAGAATAACTGCCTACTACACAGTAAATATTTTTAAAAGCATGTATTGAATGCTTTAGTAATTAATGAATTATCCTTTCTTTCTGTTGCCTTTTCAGTTTTTCCCCTCTCTCCCTACACTGGGTTCTTCAATAAGTCTACAATTATACTGAAGTATTTATTCAAAGTGAAAAATAAAGACATACCTACATCTCTTCAAGCTATTGTTTATGTCTTTCTACCACCAAGCTTTGTTTTTAAAAATGTTCTATACACCCCAATCTTCTTAATTTACTTAATTACCACTCACTTAATTTACATTAAATTAATGTGCCTCATTTAATTTGCAACTCCTGGAAATGTGGTTTCCTCCCAAAACTGCTTTCTCAAAAATCACCAGTGATCTCCTAGACCCCTTTCTCACTCCTCATCTCCTTGCTGCTCTTTCCACAGCATTTAACACACACACACAAACACCCACTGCTTCTTAGAACTCTTCTCTAGGAGGCCTTCCTTGATTTCCTTAAAGATAGTTTATATGTTCCTTCATTTCCTATAGATGATCATAGCACTTATCATGCTGTTTTTAACTATTTGTCAGTATCCTGTAATAGACTGAAAATTTCTTAACACAGGGGTTATGTCTTGTAATGTATTCCCACTCTCTGGCACTGTTACGGCTCAATAAATACTTGTTGAATAAATGATTGAATACTTTCATCAGATCAACATTTAAAAGAGTTCTAAGAATACTGGAGAATAGGAATTTCAGTTAGAATTAGGATAACAGGTGACATTCTTTTGGAAAAAGGCAACGAAAGGTAGTATAAAGGACTATGGACGACAATAAGAGAACAACAGCATAAATTTGAATTAATTAGTTAATTCAAGTATTCGCTCACTCATTCATTTGATATTTACTATGGGCAAGGCAATTAGGAACAGGAAGAAGGGAAAATGAAAAGATAATCAAGAAAGCACCTATCCTCATGGATCTAATAATCAAGGGTCTGGGGGTGGCAAGAACTGGTAGAAAATGGGAGTAAGATACTTTACCACTGAATAGTAGTTCCAAATCTAATGTTACAATATCTGGACAAGTTTAGAAGACCACAAATCAGCTTCATCTACTCACCTTTGCAATACAGGGCTACCAGTTAACAGTTCTCAAAATTTAGTGTGCATAAGGATCATTTGAGGATCTTGGTAAAGAAGCAGAGCAATCTCCCAGAATCAGGTGACTGGTGCTTTGGTCTATAGCACACACTACGATAAAGTCCTAAGTCATTCACATTGTCATAATTTTGCCATATCTGAGTTCCACCTGTAATATTATTGTCTTGATAATTTCTATAAATTGAGAATTAATATATATATATATAAAACTTAGCCTTATCCTAAGAAGGGGTGTGATGAGTTATATATTATTTGTTTGTTCATTTACTTTCATTTTTTCCTATTTTTTTAATTAGAGAAGGTGTTGGTTTATGGAAAAGTGTTACATATTTTTAATAGACAGGTAATATAGAACCATTAAAAAGATCTGTTTGTAAACATTAGTTGGTGGAAAATGGTTTGAGAAGCACTGCTTAAGAGTTTATGCCCTGCAAACACCCCATCCTGCCTGCAATCTGATGATATAAATTTTAACCAAAAGTTCCAAGGCAGTAAAGTTCAGTCGAGTTGTGCTTCAGAAGAGCTCATGCAGATATTCCCAGTCCCTTTTATGGGTTGTAAAATAATCCAAAAAATTTTAAAATTAATCTTCTAATTATTTCAAAACTACTTATTGTAAAATATTTCCCTATACTGACTTTTTATTTTACAAAGTGTTTTGTTCTTTATTCTGGTACTTAATTCTCAGAATATTCTTGGGCTGACAGATGAGCCAACTACCAACGGCTAAGGCATCAAACTTAAAAGCAGCAATTGGAATAAAATGAAGACAAATCTATGCTCTTAACCCACAATAAAATGACCATCCATTTTACTTAGAATTACATTTTATTAAGACCAATAATTGGGTTTAAAGGTATAAACCTGATAGCTGTCTTTTCCTTTAAACCCAAAGCAATTTATAATAACAGGCAAAATAATATGGCAAAAATATCAGGAGAATAATCTCAGGAAGTCTATTTCTTAAAGGCTCTGTCAACTTATAACCAGAAACAGAGAAAAAGGTTGAAATAGAAAATCTTTATAAAATGAAGGGTTATGCCGATATTAAGACTTTAAAAACAATAGTCTGTTATAAATTATGTCTTTCCTTAAAAGGCTAAGAAAATTAATCTCAACTTTAATACTCTTGAGTGGGTGTTTTTTTTTTTTTGGATATCACATTGTCATTGTGTCACAAGTCAGTTCTATATGTTTAAACTCTAAGTTGTATTGAACAAAAAACATACATGAATGACTGTGGTTCTTGATCTCTACATCTCTTAAGTCAATTGGAAATTTACCTTACTACTTAACTGATTTATAAAGCACTTCAACCTGTTTGGATAAAAGGATTATTCCAATAGCCTCTTTACTAGTCTCCCTGCTTTACACCCTTTTCTCCAGAGTCTATACTCCACCCAGCAGCCAGAGAGATCCTGTAAATGTAAGTCAGATCAGTGACTCCTCTGCTCAAAACTGTCCACGGCTCCCTATCGCAGAGTAAAAGTCAAAGGCCCACAGGGGCCTATACACGGTGGTCCCACCCTGCAGCTCACCTCAGACTACTCTCCCTTTGCTCACTCTTCCTATTACAATACCTTCTTTGCTATTTCTTGGACACAGTAGCCATATTCTAGTTCTAGGGTCTTTGTATTTACTGTTCCTTTTGCCTGGACTGTTCTTCCCACACACACCCATAAGGCTTTGCTCTATCACCTCCTCTGGGTCCTGCTCAAATACCATCTTGCAGGTGAGCCCTTCCATGATTACCTTATTTATAACTACTACTCTTTCCCTTCCTGTCCCCCCGTACATATTTTCTAGCCCCTTTCCCTGCTTTGTTTGTCTCTGTAGCACATACCACTTGGCATTTTGTTTGTTTACCATTTGTCTACGCAAGAAGAGTGTGAACTCTTCTTGGGTGAAAGTTATTTATCTGCTGCTGTATCAGTGCCAAGAACAGTGCCTAGTACATAGTAGCTGTTCAGTAAATATCTCCTTAATGAATAAACAGTGTTATTATTTCAACTTTGGGACTTTCCACAACCCTATTAAGAGCTGGAAGTAAGAGTGGAGTATATTCCCAAATTTCACAGATAACATCTGTGCACTTCCAGGCAGTAGCTTTTGTCTGGTACATGGTTCCCTCTGATCTTTCTTAGATAGTCAGGCAGCAGTAAAATTCCTAACTAGTTTGCAAGGAGGAATAAAACCAGTCATGTATTAAACGAAATTAGGTGATTTGATTCTTATCCATAAACCAATAAAGAAAATGCCCTCTGAATTTACATAGTTTCTCCCCTTAAACCTAAGGAAAATGAACTAAAGAGTATGTGTTGCCTTTGGGGGGTTGGGGGATTGAGAAAGAGGTTGGGAGAGACGCAAAGGCCCTTTACACCTTCTTCAAGAGCGTCAACTCTTGAGGAGTCCAACTTACTTTTTTGGGGGGTGGGCCTCGTTCGTGGTCTCTGCCACGGGGTGTTTTCTTTTTCACCCTCTGCGGTGCCTATTGTGCTATGTCTCGAGAATGAGGTAAGGTGGGAGAGCAACGGGGTATGAAGGGATGCTGAGCGAGGCTTCAACTGCCTCCTAACACAAAGTCGGGAGGCGAGGGCTCCGCGCGGCGTCTGGGGGGCCGAGCAAGCGCCGGGGCCGCGCGGCTCGGACCGCAGCCTCGGCCCCCGGGCCCAGGCGGGACGCGGGCTGCACGGGGTTAGGCCTGGACAGAGCACCGTGGCCTCCCCAGCAGCCAGGCACGGGGTCCCCGCGCACCCCGCTCACCCCAGTCCCCCCAGTTCGGTGCCCTTCTCGGTTACCTCGAACTCTCTTCAGCGAAATGAGATCCTTCTCCTGTTCTGCTGACATTACAGACCGCAAAGCATGACTCCCCCCCAGGCCGCGGGAATTCGGTCTCTTTGATGCTGCGGCGGCGGCTCCTCCTCCTCGCGGGGCCGCTGCGGCTACGAGGCGAGCCTTCGAGCCAAGGCGCAGCCGAGGGCGGCGGGGACGCGGGCCGACTTTGCAAAGTTTCGGAGGAGAACGAGGCCTCGGGGCGGCCGGGCAGCGTGCGGGGACTGGCCGGGCTCAGCGGCGGCGGCCCGGAGCGCGGCCTGGGGGCGGCCCCCCGCCCGGGGCCAGCATGTGCGGAGAACGAGGGCGCCGCCGCCGCCGCCGCCGCCTCGTACTCCTTCTTCTTCTTCGCCGCCGCCGCCGCCTCAGGAGCTGCTGACAGGGGAGACAAGAGGCGGGCGGCCCGGCCCCGGCCGCACACTCACAGCGCCCTCTGAGGAGGAGGTCTGCGCTCTCGCCGCTCCCGAGTCGCAGACACAAAAGCCGCCTGCAACGCCCGCTCTGGGGCGGGCAAGGGACGTGGCGCAGCCCCGCGGCTTCCCCGCCCTGAGATCCCCAGCCCCGCGCGGGGATGGGCTTCAGGGGGCGGGGGCCGCTGCCTCGTCCCGCGGCGCCTCTCACCGCCGCCGCCGCCTTGCGCTCCGCCTCGGCTCAGTCCCCGCGGCCCGCGCGCGCCTCTCGCTCCGCACGGGGGCTCACGGGCCCGCGGTCCTGGCAGCTGGGGCGGGCGGTGCGCGCTGAGGGGCCGCCCCGCCCCGCGTCCCCCTGAGGTCTGCCAGGCCCGAGGACGCGGGCCCTGCGGTGGATGCGCCCGGCCGGGCTTCTGTGAGGAAATGGCATCCCCGAACTTCGTCGGAGGCCACAGCAGGCACCTTGGCCTCGCAGCCAAGGATCTGAAAAAGGAACGTACGACCCGAGAAAACTTTGTAAGCGGGAGTTGGAGAGTTCTCAGCGGGCATTTGGAGAACTAGACAGACGACTCCGTGGTCTGGACACCTGTTTGTGGAATGCTCCATCTTGCTGTTTTAACGATTTGACTCTTCAAGAAAGACCGACGTGAAATTAATGCAAGAAAGGAGGGTGGGTAGAAGCGGCGAGAAGGCTGAACTTCATTTAGACATTAAATTTTAGAAAGAGGTCACCCTGTGTGATCGTGGATTTGATCACTGATTCCACACGCAGCAGTTGGGCTGTGTGACCTGAGATAACTCAGGTAACCTCTCTGGGTCTCCAGTTTCTGTTCTACAAGACGCAGTGGGACTACATTTCTAAGGTGTTTTCTAGCTCTAATATTCTTTGACGTACTTTTACGAAAGTGTTCTCCCTGTTTGTTGTTAGGCTTTCCAATTACCCTGCTAAAGAGAACCTGTAAGTGCAGATCTAATCTAGACTTAATGTATGTAATGCCAGAATCACTGGAAAGCACTCATTAATCATATGAGGACCTCGAACTAACCACACACAAGAGTCTTATCCTTCCAGAAGCAAGACAGTAGAATTCACACAACTGCACATACAATGTTATAGAGAACATGAAGCCAATGTGTAGTCTTAACAGCTACATAACAGACAAGAAGTGAAATTTCCCCTAAAAGATAGGATATGGTGTGGTCAGGGGCAAGCGTTACCCTTTCTCTAATAAATTTTGGGGGAAATTTCTTTAGAAGACCCAGACTTGGATAGGATGGGGAAAATGTTTCACATGGGCAGAGGCACATCTGAGGGGAAGCCCTCTCCCCACTACAAGGTGAGCTCCATGCAGGCAGGAATTTTGTCCAGCTGATTCCTGTGTCTTCTGGTACCTAGCAGTGCCTGGCACATAGTAAGTGTTCAAAACTTGGGACTGCTGGATTGAAAGGGTTTTGGTAAGCATGATAAAGCAAACTGGATCTTACACGCTACCTCGCAGGGTTGAGGGAAGGTGTGAAAGCACTTTGAAAATTTCAGTCAATATGGAAATGTAGAGTTCTTATTAAATAATTCTCAGGGCAAAGAGAGAAAAAAATAATTGCTAAGAGATTTATAATTCTTGATTGTAGTTCCCTAAAGCCAGAAACTCAGAAATAATATGTTAAGATACATGAATTGGCCTCTTATCAGGAGTAAAAAGGCCACCTTACTTGGCCATGGTTTTCTACATCAGTTTTACTTCCAACTCCTGATTGCTTGGTTGCTATATTAGAATTACCTAGAGAGCATTCTAAAAATTTAAGTTCCCAAGCCCCTTCCAGAATGACTGAATCAGAATCTCTGGAAATGAGCTCTGAAAATCTGTCTTTAAATGTTCTCTAGGTGATTCAAAGCAATGAGCATAGAGCAGATTTGGTGACCTACACTGACCTGTATTTGTCAACTGTTTGATAACCCAATATTGCCACCCAATGATATAGAGATTAACAAGGCAATGATCCTTGTCTTCAAGGAGTTCACAGTTTAGGAGAGGTAGTAGAGGTTTAAACTAATATTGACAATATAAAATGCTAAGCACTTTAATCGACTACCATGTCAGCACAGGAGAGAAGCCCCGACTCAGCTTAGGAGGCAGATTGCTTCTGATGTTTGAGGAGAGCCTTGAAAAGAATATGTAGGAATTAGCCAAACAGACTGCAAGGGCAAATGGGGTCTTCTAATCAGAGAGAAAAGAACTTCTGAAAGAAAAGAGGGGTGAGAAAGCATGCATTTTGAGGGGACCTTAAGTAGTTGCAGTGCCTGGAGCATAAGTTACATCTTAAGAAGTGGCAAGAGTTGATTTTTAGGAGGTAGCTGGACCAGATCTGTGAAGGGCTTTGCATGCCTTATCAAGAAATGTTGGATTTTATTCTAAAGGCAATAAGGAAACATCGAAGGGTTTAATTTGGTGAGTGACATGACTAGATCTGTATTTTAGGAAGATCATTCTGGCTAGAAGGTGAAAGGTGGATTGGAGAGGCAAAAACATAAGGACAATGTAGACAATGAGGCAAGAGATCAGTGAGGGGCTCATATATTGAGGTGGGATGGAGTACATAGAATGGTGGTTAAAAGCTGACAACACAGTAATTGTTTGGAGTGGAGAATGAGGAACAAATCAGGAATTTGCTTCTAGACGTATTAGGTAATACAGAATATAGGGAGAGGTTTGGTGGTGATAGGTGGTGAGGAAGGATGAAGATGATCTCAGTTCTGGACACCTTGATTCTGAGGTGGGGAGGTTCAGTAGACTGAAAGGGTGAAACAACCCAAGTTTCCCCAGGTCATATGCACACCAGTGTGGAGTAATATTAGCAACTATCAGTTAGCTTGTACCAGTATCACATATTGATTAGCTTTTGCTGGTTAACAACCACCCCAAAACTTGGTAGCTTGAAACGACAACCATTTATTGATTCATGATTCTGTGGTTAGGTAATCGGGCTAGGTTTTTCTCAGCACAATGTAGTGATGATTGGGTGGACTCGTGCATTTGCGATCAGCTGGTGGCCAGTGGCCTCGCTCACATGTCTAGTGGTTGGCTGGATGTCAGCAGGGCCATGTGTTATCATCCAGCAGGCTAACCTGGGCTCTTTCATATGGTAATAGTTGCAGGATTTCCAAAAGAAGCAAGAGAGGGCAAACCCCAATTTGCAAGCACTTTTCAAGATTTTGCTTGTGTCTTACTGGCCACAGCAATCCACATGGCCAAGCCTAGAGTCATTGTGGAGTTATATTTTGAAGTGTTGCATTTTATAATCTTTGCTTCTAATATCGTACATCTCAAATTTTGTCTGTCTGTATTATAGAAGATAGCTCAGTGAAATGTTTAAGCATTCAAACTCTAATGTAAGTTGGTTTAGAGTAACATGCAAAGTTTTTTTTTTCAGAAAATTAAAATACAGTCCTATAGATTCTATTTCCAAACATTTAAAATCATGTATTTGTTTTAAATTGAATAAAATAAAAATTAAAAACCAATTCTATTGTTTGGCAGTTCTGCGACATTGGTTTGATTCCTTTCGTGATATAATTGAAATTGTGGTCAGTCTAGCAACCTCTACACATTGGTTAACCACATCCACGAGCCCTTTGTTGACAAATATCAACTATCAAAAGTTCACAGTTGAAGGGAATCACAACAGCAAACTTTGAAGAATGGTTATATCAGTTGGGATTCAGCCAGCAGGCAGAAACCTCACAGTAATTTGAACAGGGAAAGTTTAATATAAAGAATTATTAACTGTACCAGGGACTTGCTGTAGTGAGGGAAAAGCTTGTAAGAAGTAAAGAGAACCCTAAAGAATTTAGGAAAAATAGCAGATATAAGAAGCAGCCACTACCTTTATGGCTGAGAGAGAGCACCCAAGAAAAAGACCTTCCTTCCCCAGGCTGAGATCTGGACCTTATTGGAGAATGCACAGCCATCATTCACTAGATGTCAGAGAAGAAGCTGCTGGCCACTGGGTGCTGCACCATTACTGAAGCCTGGCACTGAAGGAGTTACCGGCACTGCAGGAGCTGGGCACTGGAGAAGCCATGCTGCTGCAGGAGCCTTCCAAGAGGAGCACACTGGAACAGGAAGGAAAGCTCCTTCCTTCTACAGTGGCTCTCTGGCCCCCTCTACTGACAAAGTTTAACATCACACCATCTGGCAAAGGAAAAGTATTTAAAGGATCCAGCTATGTTTTTGCAGAGCAGGCAATGAAGGGTAGATTTGGAGTTGAGAGGCAATAAATAGATTTTCAACACAATGGGTGTATACTTTAGCCATGCAAAGCTCCCTAAGTGACATCTTATCAAGAGCACCTTCCATTCTGGAATATGATCCATCATAAAATGGTGCCATGCCCTAAATGTAAATTTGTTTTCTATGCTATAAAACACAGAGTAAAGTCTTACTTCAAAATGCCCTTAACTTCATTCTTGTTCACCTCTTTTATCCCATGCATCAGCAGATTACATAAATTTTACCTCCTAAATATTCTCAAAGGTATCCATTCTTCTCTATCCCTACTGCCACCACCCAAGTTTTACCATGATCATTTGTTTCTTTTCTGGAATAATGCAATAGTCACCAAATATATGCCCCATATCCACCCTAGCCTCCATCCAATCTATTTTCCACTCTGTAGCCAGGGTGCTCTTTAGCCCTTTATTTTGAAATAATTAAAGTTCTTGCAAAGAAATGTATAGAGAAGTCAAGGGCTTCCTTTCCCCAGACTCCCCCAATGTTAACATCATATACAACTATATTACAATATAAAAACCAAGAGATTGACACTAGTATAATCCACAGAATTTATTCAGATTTCACCAGTGACATGCACCAAAATATGTGTCTATGTGTGAACATAGCTTCAAGCAATTTTATCACGTGTAGCCTTGAGTAACCAACACCATAATTAAGATGCTTGACTGTACCATCACCACAAGACTCCCTTGTGACAAAACTCCCTTGTTTCACACCTTTATAGATACATCCATTCCCTTCCCCATCCCTAATCCCTGGCAGCCACTAATCTGTTTTGCATTTCTATAATTATATTCTTCCATGAATGTTACACAAATGGACTTATGCAGTGTTATGGGTTGAACTGTGTCCCCCCAAAAGAAATGTTGAAGTCCTAATCCCTAGTACCTCAGAATGTGACCTATTTGGAAATACGGTCTTTACAGATGGAATTAGGCAAGTTTAATTGAAGTCATACTGCAACAGTGTGAGTCCTTAATCCAATATGACCAGTGTCCTTATAAGAAGGAAAGAGGAGACACAAGACTCACCGTGAAGATGGCCATGTGATGAAGGAGGCAGGAGGCAGAGACTGAGTCATGCCACAGGCCAAGGAATGCCAAGGATTGCTGGCTACCGACAGAGAAGGCAAGGAAGAGATTCTTCTCTTCAGACTTCAGAGGGAACATGGCCTTTCCAACACCTTGAATTCAGACTTCTAGCCTCCAAAACTGTGAGACAATAAATACCTGTTGTTTTAAGCCATCCAGTTTGAGGTACTTTATTACAGCAGCCCTAGGAAACTGAGCCACACAGTATATGTCCTTTTGAGAATGACCTTTCCACTCAGCATAATTCTCTGGAGATTCATCCAAATTGTGTCTACCAATAGTATATTCTTGTTTAGCCATTCACCCACTGAAGGAATTTGGATAGTTTCTACTTTGGGGCTATTGCTATGAAAACATTCATGTGCAAGTTCCTGCGTGAATATAAATCTTCATTTCTATGGGACAAATGTGCAAGAGTATAATTGCTGGATCGTATGGTAAGCCTAATTTTTAGCTTTGCAAGTAACTGCCAAACTATTTTCCAGAGTGCAGAGTGTGCTTTTTAAAACACAAATCTCATCATGTCATTACACACAACTCTTCAATGATTTCTCATTGCTGTTATAATTAAGGCTAGATTTTTTGACATTAACTACAAAGCCTATATAATATAATTTCTAACTTATTTCTCCAGCCTCTTTTCATATTACTCCCCTTGCTTTTTATGCTCCCTGGCCTTTTAAAAATTTCCTCCAATTCATCATTATTCTTCTGCCACGAGGGCTTTGCAAATGCTGTTTCCACTTCCTTCTTCCTGCTACTAGTCTAATTAACTCTAACTCTACCTTTCATTCTCAACCCAAGAAGTGCCTCCTCAGGGAAGCCTAGTCTAGTCTAGGTCAAGTTCCTTTTGTTTCATGTTCATTTCCTTCATAACTTCTTTCAGTTTGAAATGACATATTAATTTCCATGAATATCTGATTAAATTCCTTCCCCACCTCCAGACTCGAAAATACATGAGAACAAGGATTATGTTGAGTTTTGCTCATTATTGTCTGGCACATAGCTGGTGCTCAATAAATAGTTTTTTTGAATGAATGAATGATATACTGACAAGGAATTCAATTAACATTCTATAATTTTGTTTATCCATTATTCATTTTTTAAGATATATTAACTACTAATCATGTTCAAGGTAGTCTGCTAATAGATTCTCATAACCAAATATCAGATTCATACAAATTTTACAGTAATATATTCTGAAATATATATTATTTCAGACATTTTCTAAATATTTCTAGTGGATAAATATCATTAACAATTAACTTAAAGATTAATGGAGCATTTGTAATTCTTTTAACAATAATATTAAGGAAGTTTACAAGTCAAGGAACGAATAAACTTCTCGAACTTCATGCTTACCTAGCTCTGCAATCAATAGCCAATGACTTGAGTTTAACATTGCCATCATTAGAAAGGACCATGGTATTTCTCCTGGTACAGCGTGGTTAAAACATTCATAGTAGCACCTCTGCCAGCAGCCTGAGCCTGGTCCTGGCATCCTGTAATTGTCCTTGGAGTTGCCCAAGACCCTGGGTAACTCCTATCTGGGGATCCTCCCCTCTGGAACACATCATTCTCCCCACCTCTGGGTTCTGACCTGGTGACTTCTCACATGCGTCACACCAGAGACAAGTCACAGCTACCTGCTCTAGAGCTGAGGATCCAGGGCGCTTGTGCACCTAGGGCCCCGTACAGCTGCTGGCCAGCACTGCCAGCTGTGAGGATGGTATCCTGATCAGCCTGTACTGCTTCTCCCAACAAGTCCTGGGGTAGATCTTCAGAGAACTCAGCTCTGAGATGCCCAGCAGTACCACATTTAACATGTGGCAGGAGAGGATCATGCAGAACTACAGCTTCTACATTGGCCTGGGCCTGAACTTCCTGTCTAGCTTCTCCATCAGCATCAGTGTCATCCTCAAGAAGAAAGACCTCCTGCAACTGATGACCATGGTGACCACCCGGGTTGTGGACAGAGCTTACAGCTACCTGAAGAATGCAATGTGGGGGGCTGGATTTCTCACTGTGGCTGCTGGAGAAACTTGAATATGGAGTCTACACATTCACTGTTTGGGACAGTCATTTTGCCTCTGGGAGTGCTGAGTATCCTCATAAATGCCATCCTCTCCTAGTATTTCCTGGGAGAGGGTCTGAATCTGCTGGGAAAGCTGGGTGGTGTGATCTGTGTGTTGGCGGCAACACGATGGGAAGAGAAGGACCACAGTCATCGAGATGGCATCCAAGATGAAAGGCACAGGATTCCTCATGTCTGCTGTGCTCTGTTGGTGTTCTCCCTCATCCTCACCTTTGTGATCGTCCCATGTTATGGGCAAAGGAATATTCTTGTTTACAACATTGTCTGCTCTGTGATGGGGACTTTGCCATCAAGGGTCTGGATTCACCATTAGGAACTTCTTCCAAGGGATGCCAATTGTACAACCTCCCCTCCCCTACATCCTGTCCCTCATCCTGGCACTTTTGCTCAGCACTCAGGCAACTTCCTCAACAGAGTACTCGACATCCTCAGTGCCTCCCTGGTATACCCCATCCACTACATGTCCTTCACCACAGTGGTGGTTACTTCCTCCATCGTCCTCTTCAAGGACTGGTGTAGCATGCGCCATGGACATTGTGGGCTCCCTTGCTGGTTCTGTCACCACCATCCTCATTGTCTTCATCTGGACACCAGTGGGGCCCGCTTGCCCCACATGCACAAAAACCCAGAACCACCTCCTGCTGCAGAGCCCACTGTCATTAGACTAGAAGATAAGAATGTCCTTGTGGACAGTATGGAACTCTGAAGAAGAAGAAAAACCTAAATATTTATAATCCATTCTTTGTGTGTGCTATTTTTTTCCTGTATTTTAAAAAATATAAACAGTTTTATTCACACACCATACAATCCATCCTAAGTGTACAATTAATGGCTCCTGGTATAATCACATAGTTATGCATTCACCACCACAATCAATATGAGAACATTCCCATATAATCCATTCTTAACACTTGAAACACATTGGTGAGAAGGTGAGGCCCATGGTGCAGTCTGTTTCTCAATTTCAGAATCATCTGGTTATTTCCAGTACAACTGCAATGCCTGTTACCAATGGGCTCTTTTCCCTTGAGATTTAAATTTATACCGCATCACTGTTTCCAGGAGAAAAATACCAACCCATGGAGTGGTAGTGGCAACACTTCCTAGAAACGGAGCCTCAGTGACCAAATACACCAGTTTACATTGGTCCAGCAGGTTCCCTGGACCATCCTTCCCACTTGGTGCCATCTCAGGCAATATATGTTGTTGGGAAGAAGATAGCTTGGACCTGTTCAATGTAGCAGAGGCCAAGAACCTCTCTGAGATATTGGTCATCAGGAAATCCTTAGCACCAATTCTCATCTTGAGATGGAATCACCTTCCTTAGCTTAAGGATGAGGGGAAGCTAGCTCTCAGAGGCCCAGAGAGAAAGATTCAGCGTGCCTCTCCATTCAGAGCTGACAGAAATGCAATGTAAAATTTCTTATTGCTTTTGCCATGTCCTCTTCAGAGACACAAGCATGACCTCTGCTTCCCTTCTTACTGCGAAAGCCATCTCATGTCTTAGGGAAAACTTTCAACTAGCTCATTCCCTGAAAACTCCACCCTGGGAGTCAGCATCCTTGCTTCCATTGCTCCATATCCACCCCACGCCTTCTGTCTCTCTCAACATCCTAAGGAGCCAGGTGATGAGACATTCAGGCAATGATCTTAGGACTCAAAACAACAACAACAAAGGATGCTTCACAGCCGGCAATTATGACCAAACTCAGTGTATCATTTTGCCTTACTCTGGAAAGAGAACAGCAGGTACTGTTCTCTTAAAATTGGCCTGACTGTTGAGTTAGAATTCGGCAGAACACATTTTCTCTTTCCTCAAGGAGTAAACTGAGGTGGGGAGAAGTATTAGGAGCAAAGTCAGGATTTGGCAGAAAGCAGCCAAAGGCTCTCTGGAAACCGGAGACCAGCTTTTGTGTTTACCCTGGCACCCAACCAAGAACTTCAGGCAAAATGGGCTCTGGAGTAATTTCTGGCCTGCTGCCTCAGAAGCTTGGGCAGTAGGGTCAGCTGTCAGCTCAGTGACTAAGTAGGGGCACAGGCTTGGAAAGAATGCTGTTGACCAGATTGCCACCAAGGCCCCATGTGCACTGTCGAGCTGCCCACACTGGGAGGCAGTCGTTTGTGACTGCTCCCACTTCACCTGCTAGTGGGGACGGCCCTTGGTCCCCTCATGTCTGGCTGTAGGCATATAGAAAATGAGAGCATCTAGGGAGAAAGATAATCGATATCTCTTCCCTCCCCACCTTCTTTCCAGCAGCAAGAATGTGGAAAGTGGTACAGGGACCATTGAAAAGGGCAGTCAGGAAGACAGTACATCTGTCAAGAGGGAAGATTTGGTCCTCAGCCCTCAAGTTGGTGCAGAGCCTTGCCTGTATCTCTCCATTCCTGTGCCCATGTTTATGTCCTGTGACCTAAGCATAGCCAAACTCTTGCTGACCTTGGAGCTCCCAAGGCGCAGCTGCCTAACAGACAGCCTCCCCACACCTCCAGCTTCAAATCCCAAGTTTTAAATGAATGTGGAATTCTTGCAACTAAAATCAATGCAATACATTGAGTGTCAAGAATGGAAGGAACCTAAGGACCCTAAGAGCGGGTTCTGCAGGGTAAAGAATAAAGACTCTGGAGTATGTTTACTCGAGGAGAAAAAAAACATTCATGGTTGCAACGTCCTATTTTAAGTGTTATACCTCCAGTAAGGCATGTGTCTTTGATCTCTGACCCTAAGGCATAGAAAGTCACACACTTCCTATGTGACAGCTAATGGAGCCAGTATGGCAAAATAGGAGTTTTATTTTTATTTTTTTTACAGCAATGGAAAAAGAGACAGATTTTTTTCAGGCTACAAATACTGCCAACACAGGCGGCTGCAACACTGTGGGTGCCTGAGAGATTTTATAGGAACATGTGGGAATAAGCAAGATGTGAGCATATTTGTGAATGAAACACAGCAAGGCAGGACTACCTAGGAACCATGACAAGTCTTGGTGTTAAAACAACAAACTATAAATATGGAACAATTGGCATTTTATGAAATCTCTTTTAAAAGACAGAATATGTGCCAGTTCTAAGCCTTTTTTGGTTCTTATGTATGTTAGGAGGGGAAAGAGGGAAAAGGGGAGGCAAGATCATAACAATTTAGGGAAGCAATATTCCTCTGAATCCTCCATTTTTCGTGCATTCACTTTTTAATGGAGTTATAATTTCTATACCATGAAATATACCATTTTAAAGTACAATTCGGTGGTTTTTAGTATATTCACAAGTTTGTGCAATATACACCACTATCTAAAGAAACCCTGTACCTGTCCCCTGTCCCCACTTTCCCCCATCCCCTGACAACCATTGATTTGCTTGTATCTGCAGATTTGTCTTTTATGAATATTTCATATAAATGAAATTGTGTAATATGTGGCCTTTTGTGTTGACTTCTCTCACTTACTATAATGTTTTCAAAGTTCAAAGTATGTATCAGTACTTTGTTTTTATGGCTGAATAATTTTTCTTTTTAATGAATATACCAGTATATTCATTTATTAAATTTTGAAACATTTTCTAGCTTACAGAAGAGGTGCAAGAATAAGTATTCTCATATATTCTTCATCCAGATAAACCAATTGTTAACATTTTGCCCCATGTGCTTATTTGCTTTCTCTTTTTTTTCCTCTCTATTCACATATCACATGCACATTATTATTACTGCTAATTTATTTTCTGAACTATTATGTCTCTTTACCTTGCAATACACATTTGTATTTCCCAAGAACAAGATGATCTCTTACACAATCACAGAACAATTATCAAATTAAGGAAATTTAACGCTGGTAAAATGCTGTTATCTAATATACATTCCATATTTAAATTTCACCAATAGTCATATTAATATTCTTTAGAGCATTTTCCCCCTCATCAAGGATCCAAGTTACATTTATTTAGCTGCATGTCCTTTTAGTCTTCTTTAACCTGGACCAGCTTCAGCCTTTCCTTGACTTTCATGACGTGGACATTCTTAGAGCACAGACTAGTTTTTGTAGAATGACTCTGTTTGGGTTTATCTGATGTTTTCTCAGGATTACATTCAGGTTGGTGCGTTTTTGGCAGGAATACTCTTGTCAGTGGGGTTGTGTACTTCTCAGCACATCACATCAGGAGGCATTGTTTTATTGTTGATAATGTTCAACTTTGATCACTTGGTTAAGATAATGTCTGCTAGGTTTCTCCACTATAAAATTATCATCACAGTAAAGTTAATAAGTACTCTCTGGGAATTACTTTAAGACTGTGTAAATATCCTATTCCTCGTCAAACTTTCATCCTCTAGGTTTTGCATCCAATGATGATTCTTTTTTTTTTCTTTATTAGAGAAGTTGTGGGTTTACAGAACAACCATGCTTAAAATACAGGATTCCCATACACCAACCCACCACCAACAATTTGCATGGGTGTGGAACATTTGTTACAATTGATGATAGTGCATTTTTATAATTATACTATAATTAAAGTCCACAGTTAAACTTAGGGTTCACTGTTTGTGTAGTGTAGTTCCATGGATTAAAAAATTTTTTTGTTGTTACTACATATACAATCTAACATTTCTCCTTTTAATCATATTGAGATATATATTTCAGTGCTGTCAATTACATTCTCAGTGTTGTGCTACCATCAACACACTCCATTACCAAAACATTTCCATGATTCCAGATAGGAACCATGCACATTTTAAGCCTTAACTTCCCATTTCCTATCCCCACCCCATCACTAGGTAACCTAATGTTCTAGTTTCTGACTCTATGAGTTTGCTTATTCTAAATATTTCAAATCAGTGATACCATATAATATTTGTCCTTTTGTGTCTGGCTTATTCACTCAATATGATGTCTTCAAGGTTCAACCATGTTGTTGCATGTATCAAGACTTCATTCCTTTTTACAACTGAATAATTTTTCATTGTATGTATATACCACATTTTATTTATCCATTCATTGGTTGATGGACACTTGGGTTGCTTCCATCTTTTGGAAACTGTGAATAATGTCACTAAGAAAATCGGTATGAAAATATCTGTTTGAGCCCCTACTTTCAACGTTTTTGGATATATATCTAGCAGTAGGGTTGCTGGATCGTATGATAGTTCTATATTTAGCTTTCCGAGGAACCACGAAACTGTATTCCACAGCGGCTGCACCATTTTACATTACCACCAGCAATGAATGAGCATTCCTATTTCTCCACATCTTCTCCAACATTTATCTTCCATTTTTAAAATAGCAGCCATTCTAATGGGTGTGAAATGGTATCTTATTGTGGTTTTGATATGCATTTCCCTAAAGGCTAATGATGTTAAGCATCTTTTCATGTGCTTTCTGGCAATCTGTTTATCTTCTTTGGAGAGATGCCTGTTCAAATCTTTTGCCCATATTTTAACTGGGTTCTTTGTCTTTTTGTAGAAGAATTTCTTTATATATACCGGATATTAAAACTTTATCAGATCTGTGGTTTCCAAATATTGTCTCTCATTGCATAGGTTGTGATTTTACTTTCATGATAAATTCCTTTGAGGAACAAAATTTTTTAAATTTGTTAAGGTCCCATTTATCTATTTTTTCTTTTGTTGCTTTGCTGCTTTGGGTGGTTAGATTTATTCCTAGATATTTGATTCATTTAGTAGCTATTGTGAATAGAAGTTTTTTCTTGATTTCTTGTTCTGATTGCTCATTGCTTGTATATAGAAACACTACTGGATTTTGTGTGTTGATCTTATACCCCACCACTTTTCTGAATTCATTTATTAGCTCTATGAGTTTGTTTTGGATTTTTCAGGATTTTCTGTATATAGGGATCATGTCATCTGCATATAGGGAAAGTTTTACTTCTTCTTTCCAATTCTGATGGCCCATATTTCTTTTTCATGCCTAATTGCTTTGGCAAGAACTTCCAGAACAATGTTAAATAACAGCAATGACAATGGTCATCCTTGTCATGTTCCTGATCTTAGAGGGAGAGCTTTCAGTCTTTTACCATTAAGTAGGCTGTTAGCTGTGGGCTTTTCATATATACCTTTTATCATGTCAAGGAAGTTTCCTTTTATTCGTAGTGTTCTCAGTGTTTTTATCAAGAAAGGGTGTTGTATTTTTTTAACATGCATTTTCTGCATCAATTGAGATGATCATGTGGTTTTCCCTTTTCATTCTGTTAATGTGGTGTATTACATTAATTGATTTTCTTTTGTTGAACCAACCTTGCGTACGAGGGATAAATCCCGGTTGATCATGGTGTATAAATTCTTTTTATATTCTGTAGGATTCCATTTGCTAATATTTTGTTGAGTATTTTTGCATCTATATTCATAACATATATTTGTCTGTAGTTTTCTTTTTCTTGTGGTATCTTTATCTGGCTTTGTAATAGGGGTGGTGTTGGCCTCATAGAATTGAGTTGGGGAGTGTGCCTTCCTTTTCAATTTTTTGGAAGAGTTTGAGCAGAATTGGAGTTAAGTCTTCTTGGAAGGTTTGGTAGAATTCCCCTGTGAAGCCATCTGGTCCTGGGCTTATCTTTATTGAGAGGTTTTGGATGACTAATTCAGTCTGTTTACTAGTAATTGGTTTGTTTGCGTCTTCTATTTATTCTTGAGTCAATGTAGGTTGTTTCTTTCTAAGAATTTGTCCATTTCATCTAGGCTATCTAATTTATTGGCATACAGTTGTTCAAAGTATCCTCTTATAGTCCTTTTTTTCTGTGGGGTCAATAGCAATGTACCCTTTTCATTTCTAATTTTTATTATTTGTATCCTTTCTCTTTTTTGTTAATCTAGCTAAAGGTTTGTCAATTTTGTTGATCTTTTCAAAGAACCAACTTTTGGTTTTGTTGAGTCTTTTTTTTTTTTTTTCTATTTCATTTATCTCTGCTCTAGTCTTTGTTATTTCCTTCCTTCTGCTCCCTTTAGTTTTAATTTGCTATTCTTTTCTTAGTTCTTTCTGTTTTGAGGTTAGGGCTCTGATTTGAAGTCTTTCTTCTTTCTTTAATGTAAGCATTTAGAGCTATAAATTTCCCACTCAGCCCTGCCTTCACTGCATCTCATAAGTTTTGGCATGTTGTATTTTCATTATCATTTCCCTCAAGATATTTCCTAATTTTGCTTCTGATTTCCTCTTTAACCCATTGGTTGTTTAAGAGTATGTTGTTTAATTTCCACATATTTGTGAATCTTCCATTTCTCCCTCTGTTACTGATTTCTAGCTTCATTCTGTTGTGGTTAGAGAATACACATTGAATGATTTTAATATTTTTGAGCTTATTGAGACTTGTTTTGTGACCCAACGTGTGTTCTATCCCAGAGTATGATCCATGTGTACTTGAGGAGAATGTGTATTCTGTTTTTGTTGGGTGCAGTGGTCCATATATGTCTGTTAGGTCTAGGTGATTTAGTATATCATTCAAGTCCTGTACTTTGTTACTGATCTTCTGACTAGATGTTCTATCCATTATTGAGAGTGGTGAGTTAAAGTCTCCTAACATTAATGTAGAATCATCAATTTCTCCCTTCAAATCTGTCAGAATTTGCTTCATATATATTGCGGCTGCTGTTAGGTGCATATATGTGTATAATTATTACATTTTCCTGTTGAGTAGGCCCCTTTATCAGTATGTAATGACCATCTTTTCCCCTCATAACTATTTTTGATTTAAGTCTATTTTATCTGATATTGCCATAGCCACTCCAGCTCTCTTTTGGTATGTTTTTTTCCCATCCTTTCATCCTCATTCTATATCTTTGAATTTAAGGTGAGTCTCTTGCAGACAGCATATAATTGAGCCATGCTTTTTAAATCCATTTTGTCAGTCTCTTTCTTTTGATGGGAGAGTTTAATCCATTTACATTTGAAGTTGGTATTGATAATACAGGACTTTCTTCTGCCACTCTGCTATTTAGCCTTTGTAAGTCTTATACTTTTTCCCCCTCACTTCTGTTGAAGCCTACTTTAATATTTATTTGCTTTCTTGTGTTGTACAATATTGATTGCCTTCTCACTTCTATCTATATTTCCATCTGTTTTCCTTGTGGTTATCATAGGGTTAAAATTTAACATTCTAAATATATAACAATCATGTTTAGTTTGATACCAAATTAAATTCAATAGAATGTAGTTACTTTTCCTATACCCCTGTCTCTCCGCCATTTTTTGTAGTTGTTACCACTTATATTTTTGCACACTGTATGTTCAAAAACATAACTTTATTATTATTTTTATACAATTGCATTTTAGGACCTGTAGGAAGTAAGAAGTGGAGTTACATACCAAACAATACAATACAATAATACTGGCATTTATAATTACCTAAATGGTTACCTTTACTGCAGGTCTTTATTTCTTTATGCTGCTTTGAACTACTGTCTAGTGTCCTTTCCTTTCAGTCTGAAGAACTCCCTTTAGCATTGCTTGCAGGGCAAGTCTAGTGATGATGAACTCCCTCAGCCTCTATTAATCTGAGAATGTCTTAATCTCTCCTTCATTTTGAAAGACAGTCTCAACAGATATAAAATTCTTTACTGGCAGTTGTTTTCCTTGAGCACTTTAAGTACTTTAACACACTGCATTCTTGCCTCTATGGTTTCTGATGAGAAATCAGCACTCAACATAATTGGGACTCCCCTGTATGTAACACATTGCCCCTCTCTTGCAGCTCTCAGAACTCTCTCCTTGTCCTTTGCATTCAGTAGTGTAATCAGTATATGACAAGGTGTATTTTTCTTCATGTTTATCCTGTTTGTTCTCCGAACTTCTTGGATGTGCACATTCACGTCTTTTGCTAAGTTTGAGAAGTTTTCTGTTATTTCTTTGACTATTTCTTCTGCCCCTTCCTTCTCCTGCTGGGACTCCCATAGTGCATATGTTGGTGCACTTGATGGTGTCCCATAGCTCTCTTAGGTTATTTTCACCCTTAATATTTCTTTTTTCTTTCTGCTCCTCAACTTGACTTATTTCAAGTGTCTTGTCTTCAAGTTCACTGATTCTTTCTTCTGCCATCTCCACTCAGCTCTTGAAACTCTCTGGGGCATTTTTGATTTCAGTTATTGTGGTCTTCAACTCCAGTTTGGTTCCTTTTTAAAATTTCTATCTCTATACTTAGACTATCATATTGTTCATTCATTCTTTTCCAGATATCCTGTAGTTCTTTTTCTGTACTTACTTTCTTCTCCTTGAGCAATTTTAAGATCATTTTTTAAATCATTGGTGTTTTCTGCATTTTTGTCCTCTTCTTTTGGATGGGCCATCATTTCTGGTTTCTTTGTCTTGTACTCTTTTTGCACAATGTACATTTTCATATTTAAAAATGTTAATTCTGTGATTTATTCTCTGAGATGTCTGTTCTTGGTTTTGTAATCAACTGGTGATAAGACAGATTTTCTTGTACTTCAGCCCTCCTATCAGGAAGGTCTGCCTGAGGTGAATGCTGTTTGCAGGTTTTTCCCTGTCTTTCTGGGCCTCTGTCTTGGCCTGGGCTTCTGCTTTTTAGCTGTTTTGGAGTTCCCCTGTTTAGGGGGGTTTAGTTGTCTCCTCTGTTTCCCAGGAGAAGATCTCCTTCTCCCGAGTGTTTGAAGCCAGCAGCCCTTTTCCCCATTCTGTTTTCCTCTGTAGATGTTTACACTCCTTTCATTGTCTGTAGGTGTTTTTGTCTAGAGGGAAAATTCTGGGAGGGGGTGTTCTGGTTTGCTAATGCTGCAGAATGCAAAACACCAGAGATGGATTGGCTTTTATAAAAAGGGGGTTTATTTGGCTACACAGTTACAGTCTTAAGACCATAAAGTGTCCAAGGTAACACATCAGTAATCGAGTACCTTCACTGGAGGATGGCCAACAGTGTCCAGAAAACTTCTGTTAGCTGGGAAGGCACGTGGCTGGCGTATGCTCCAAAGTTCTGGTTTCAAAATGGCTTTCTCCCAGGAGGTTCCTCTCTAGCAAGCTTGCTCCTCTTCAAAATGTCACTCACAGCTGCACTGAGTTCCTTCTCTTTGAGTGAGCTCATTTATATGACTCCACTGATCAAGGCCCACCCTGAATGGATGGGGCCATGCCTCCATGGGAATATCTTACCAGAGTCATCACCCACAGCTGGGTGGGGCACAGTCCAGGCAAATCTAATCAGCACCAAACATCTGCTCCACAAGACTACATCAAAGATAATGGCATTTGGGGGACACAATACATTCAAACTGGCACAGGGGGTCACCCAGGAGAGGATTTTCCCAAGTCAGTCTTTCCAGCCCAAACAGGGTCAGGGTCCCATGAATACAGAGCAGACCAGCTCCAAAGTGCCCTGGGGAGGGGGTTCAGGAAGGGTACCAAAGCTCTCTGATGGCTCCCCAAAGCTGAGCTTTTCTGGTGTGCCCAGCAAATGTAGCCCTTCAGCTAAATGTCCCCTGCAGCCCTAAGGAAGCTCTGTGTCTTTAAATTTCCACCACTTCTGACCCTCTCTGGGGAGGGTTGAAACAAGGCTGCCACCTTGGTCCAGGGTGGGGTTTAAACCATGGCTGCTTCTGCCTTTGTCCTGGGTGGGTTGAAACAATAGCTTCCCTCAGAGCTGGGCCCCAGCGATCTGAATTCACTAATCATAAGCCATGATCAGTGATCGGCTATGCCTACCCCTGTTCTTAGGGAAGAGGATGTTTATGTCTCTTTTTGTCCTCCAGTGAACTAGTCAGGACTGGACCCCAAGGCAGGCTGCCATGAGAGTGGGAGATGAGCACTGGTGACCACTGTACAGAAAGAGCAATTTACTCATCTTTACCATAATTTATCAGCCTCTTCCTCCCGCCTTCCCTCAATGCTGTACAGTGTTCTTTTGGCTTCTGGAGTTTCAAAATAATTGTTTCTGAAAAGTTCCTGCCTGTTTAATAGTTGTTTTGGTAGAAGGACTGAGTCCTGGAGCTCCCTACTCTGTGATCTTCCCTGGAAGTCTCAATTCATTCATGATTCTTACCTGAATCAACTAGCACTATTATAGCTGTGATTTCCAACTCTACCACTCATTCCACATTTCTTATTTGGCATTTTACTGTAGAAAGAACTTGCCCTTCTTCCCTCCCTCCCTCCCATTCTTATCAGAATGGGCTTATGGATTCCTATTTTATTCATTGGGTTATAACTTATTACTCTCATTCATATAGATACTCACTTCATCCCAAATTTGGCTACTAGGCATCTCTTCAGCTGACTCCTGTGATTTTTTTCAAATACTCAAAAAAGTATATATATATATTTTTTTTGAAGTATGCAATTTCTTCAGTACTTCCTTACTTTCTGGCACAAGATGTTCCAGATTCCTGCCTCAGTTCTGGAATTAGCAATTTCCCCAAGGATCTCTGGTTCCTTTTAGTGGGGAATGGTGTTTAGAAAAACAATTCTTGGGCACTTGGTATGCTCATTGCCCCTGGAGTAGCTGCTTATTCTGGAAAAAAATGGCAATTTCATATGGCTTAATATATATATGAAATCATGAGTTTATATAAATACATATGGATACTGCTAATTTCAAACCAGTTTCATATCATTCATCCTTGCCTTTCCTCCATCAGTGTTTCTATCTTCCTTCTCCCATTGTGAGAATCCTGGGTCCTAGAGTTTCCATTTTTATTATGTTTTTTTTTTAATTACAGAATAAGCAAAATGTTAATGCACAGATCACATCTCTGATTTCAAAAGTATATTAAGATTACCTATAAACCACAGGCACATGCACTCATATACGCACAAAGATAAATTTGAGAGTATATGGTAATTCATATGAATGAATGTTAATCAGATCCCCTTACCCAACAATGTTAAACTAATCCCAAATGTTAACCTTACCACCTGCCATTGGCTTCATTCTTTTGGACTGTAAAATTGTTTTGGTTTTTAAGAGTTATCAGTTAAAATGTAAATTATCTAGGTCTAACAGCCTAATTATCAGTTAACATCTTTATAGAAATTAGTATACAGCTCTTATGAGGCTGAGCTGAAGGTAAATGGAGTTGAAGATGGTTGAGACAGAGCAGTGACAGGATTGGAAGAGATCAAGGAGATTTGAATAATACCAAGGGTTAATGTTTCCTAATTGTCAGTTTCCTTGTATGTATATGTTGATTTGAAAATGAATATGTTTAAACATTTGTAGAACAGAAGCAGTATGTATAGGAGTTAGCAGTCGGACTCTGCATTCAGGTTGTCTGGATTCCAATTCTGCTTCAATATTTTTTAGCTGTTTGATCTTGGGAAAGTTTGCTTGATCAACCTTAGTTTCCTCATCCGTAAAATGGAGATAATAAGTAGTACCTACTTCATAGGGTTGTTGTGAAGATAAAATGAATTAATGTATATAAAGTGCTTAGAACAGTAAAGTGCTATATAAATGCTTGCTATTATTTTTATATTTAATTTATATTTTCTTTAAAAATCAAATAAAATTACACATAATCATTTTGTCAACTTGATTGGATTACATAGACTTATTTCCTGATCAATGTCATGGCACCATAATATTCCTTTGTTGCCGTAAGTTGTTTCAATATTCTTCTTCCTCTAAGGAAGCAGCTCTCAACCATTTTTCTGCCTCAATCACACACACATCCACAATGTGTACAACCACCACCACCATCTCTCATTACATGGTTTGTAGTGATGTGATGGTCTGGCAAAGACTGCAAGTTGTCTTCATTCCGTACAGTCATTTTGCCAGCTAGACACTGGGAGTTCTATAACTGAGAAAGAAAGGAAGGAATGAATGGAGGAAGGTGGGAGGGAGGGAGAGAGAATATTTTTTGAGACTTTCAGTATAGTCAACACACATTAACAAAATCTTTTACATGTGCTTAAAAAATGTGTATTATCTTATCCTCAGGTGCAGGGTTTTATATATGCCCATTAGTTCAAGCTTGTTGTATATGCTCTTCAAAATCGACTATATCCTTATTTTCTGTGCACTTATTTCCTGTCATCTACAAATTTTGAGAAAATTTGTTTTAACATCTCCCAACAACACACTGTGTATTTAAAATTTTAATATATTTTGAAGTTAAGTGACTTTAAGTCCAAAATTACATTTGGTCTCAGTGCATTATTCTTTATCATTATTTACAATGATAAAGAACGATAAACAATGAGAAACTCTTTTACCCTAATAATCCTTTTCTTGCTTTAAAGTCTATTTTGTCTCTTATTAACATAAATATTTTTCTTTTGTTTAGCATGGTTTCTATTTCCTCACTAATTTTGGGATTCATTATGTATTTAAGTTTATTTTAAACAGCATATAGCAAGATGTTCTTTGTTATACAACCTTTGAAGTGGCAGTATAGTTTATATTTTTGTAATTACAGATATAGTTGTATTTTCCCTAGCATATTACTCTACTCTTTTACTCAGGATCTCTTTGCTTATTTCCCTCCTTTCCTGCCTTGTCTGATCATGTATTGTTCTTCATTTCCTTTTCCATTTAAATGTGTAGATTAAGAAATAATACATTGTATTTCTATTATTTTAAGGTTACCCTTTACTATTTAATATAAACTTAATTAATAAAAGAATGGTAATGGTAGACTGCTTTGTGCTCCCTTCTTTTCCAGTTTTATGGCTTGTTGTCTAGTATTTTAGTTCTACTTTGTTTTCATATACTCAAAATTAGTAATATTTTTCTTTTATATAATCAATGTTGGTTTAAATTTATTCATGTTTCTCTATTTCTTTGCTCATGGCTTTAAAAAACAGCTTTATTAAGATATAATTCATATGTATTCAATTCATGCCTTTAAAATGTACAATTAAATGTTTTTCTTTAATGTATTCAGAGTTGTGCAACCATCACCACAATCAATTTTAGAATATTTTCATTACCTAAAAAATAAATCCTGTACCCATTAACGGTAACCCCCCATTCCCCCCAACCCCTCCCAGTCCTATGCAGCCACTAATTTACTTATTTTCTCTATAGATTTTCCCATTCTGGACATTTCATATAAACAGAATTGAAATATTTGAACCTTTGTGTCTGGTTTCTTTCACTTAGCATAATGTTTCCAAGTTTCATCCATATTGTGGCATGTATCAGTATTTCATTCCTTTTTAAAGCTGAATAACATCCCATCTAATGGATATACCACATTTTACTTACCCATCATCAGTTGATGGACTTTGGGGTTGTTTACACTTTTTGGATATTATGAATAATGCTGTCCTGAACATTGTGTACAAGTTTTTTTGTGGCCATATTTTCATTTCTCTTGGTTATATACCTGAGTGGAATTTCTAGCTCACATGGTAACTCTATGTTTATTATTTTGAGGAACTTCTAAACTGTCTTCCACAGCAGCTGCAGCATTTTACATTCCCACCAGCAGTGTATGAAGGTTGCAATTCCTCCACTTTTCACCAACATTTATCTTTTTTTTTTTTTTTTTTTTTTTTTTTATTATAACCATCCTAGGGGGTAGGGAGTGGTATTTCCTTGTGGTTCTGATTTGCAGTTCTTGTTCGTCATTGCTTCCTGCTTCTCATACCTTCCTTGTGAATTTTTTTCTTCTTCCTAAAGTATGATCATAGCAGAGCTGTATGAGTGGTAACTTCTATAAATCTTTTGTGGATGTATATCTTTATTTAACCCTAGCATTTAAATAATAGTTTATCTGGGTATAGAACTTCATATTGATAGTCGTTTTCCTTTGTGATGTTTTGAAAATACTATGTCATCATCCTCTTGCTTCTTTTATTGCCACTGAGAATAAAAGAAAAAAAAAATCATATAATCTTTTTCCTCTAGCTACTTTAAAGTTCTTCTCTTTGTCACTGATGCTCTGCAGTTTCACTACAATGTGTTTAGGAGTAGTTTTTATTGTTTTAGCTTGAAATTTGAGCTTCCTGAATCTGAGGATTTATGGCATTCATCAATATTTTAGTCATTTTTCTCTTTGAATATTGCTTATTTCTTTAGATATTGCTAATGGGGCTCTTTAGTCTTTCATTTTAGAACATCTGTCAGATGTATGTTGAATCTTTTCAGTCTATGCTTTATGCCCATTTATTTCTGTTTTATATTTTCTATTTGTTTCTCTGTGCTGCATTCTCAATAATTTCTTCCCATCTGTCTTCTAGTCTTCAAATATTCTTTCGGTGTGTTTGATAAGCTATTTAGCAGATTTCAAAAATTCAATGGCTTTTATTATTTCTGGAAAATCTATTTTTTTTCATAAATTCTTCTCTTTTTGTTTCAAGTCCTTCTTTTAAGTTCTTCACCATCAGCACAGTGTCATTTCAAGAAGTTACTGCTCTATTTTTCAGTTCCCATTTCATTCCCCAAACCTGGAGATTCAGCTTTATTTTTAACGACAACTCACCTGTGTGTTTAAAAAAAAGTTTTGGGGACATATTTTACTTTCTAGATGTTTTTAGTGGGGTAGTTCAGGATTCTCTTAAGCATTTTTTTCTTTATACTGAGAAGAAAAATTTTAAACCTTAGTTAGAACTATGTCTATCTGGACAAGCCCAGAGCTTTTAGGTGAACTACTATTTACTTCCTGAGGTAAGCAACCAACTACTGGAATGAAAAAGTGTTATTTCCTTGCTGATATTCAGTAAACGTCAGAAGAAAACAATTCTTAGGTACCTTAAATATGATCTATTCCCACTGCCTGGAGTGGACTCTACAATCATTCCATCTCAGGATATAAAAATCATCATTCTATAAATTGAAAGTTTTCATTCTCCATTCCCCAAAAGAAAACTGAAGAGCAAAAGAAAACACAGATTTTTCTTTTTAACTAAGGAAAACTTTTATTTAAACTGTGCAATCAATCAGTATCTAGACAGCAGTTTCATAAACATTTTGGCATTTAAACTTTTACTCATTTTTGGCATGTCTGTAGGGTAGTATGTAAACTACCCAGGCAAGAGGGAAAATACTAGGCAATATTTACTATGATGCTAGAAAAGAAAATAAACTGACATTATTAAAATATGTTTTTAAAAGACATTAAAAAGGTACATTCAAAATCAAGGCAAACATTCACTTTCTTCATGCAATGGAGTTCACAGAGCTGATCCCCTGAGTCAAGTATAAAATTAATGTAGCTCAGCTCTAGAATCCATTAGCAAGTCTGCAAACGCTGCCCTTACAAGAAAATGGTATACAGAGTGAAAGGATCCAGAACACCCATAAGATGAAATAATCTAGCTGGCTCCCACACTTTAATTCACATCTTTGAAGAAAATTAAAAAAAAAAAAACCCAACAACCCACACATAAAATTTGCTGTCAGCAACAGCAACAAATAGACAAACTTTCTTAGTATATGTCTTCTACTCTAATGATAGGCTAAGGCAATGTGTGTGTATTCAGGCTTTGCAAGTTCCTACAAAAGGCTCAAATTGCTCATCCTCAACCATCATTTTCAATTGAAAACAAAATGGATATTCAGCATGTGGTAACAGGAAGTAGAATATTTAAGGTAAAGATTTTTAAAGACAGTTACAAAGAAAAGTAAACTGTAAACATAAATTTTTCAAAATAAAAAAAAGTCTGTAAATCAGGTTACTTTCAAGATGTAAATTTGAGTAAATCTACAAAGGTGTTTGGAATATTACGGATTATACCAAGAATGATACTGTATAGCACAAGAAAAGGTTTGAGAAAATATTTCCTTTCTCTAACAAAAGAAAGAAGAGAATCAAGTAATTCTTCCCAAGTCTTAAAGGTAGACTTAAATAAAGCAGAATTAGTCGCCAGGTGCTGTTCTTTATAAAATTCATTCTAAGCAGTTTTCTGAAATGTCAAAATGCTTCATAATCTTGAAAACGTTATGATAATACCACATAGGGTTGCTGTGCAGAATGGAGCAACAGTATTTTGAAAACTTGAAAAGAAAAATAAAAATATAAAGAATTAAATTAAAAAATCATTTCTGTGAGGGTGTAAAACATCAAAATCCTAAATATATACTTTTCTCCTCACTTATCTACCCCTCTGGGGATCTTTGAGTCACTCCTTAAACTTTTAAAATTCAAGATATAAAAAAAGGATGACTTTAAATTGGGGTAATTTGATTGCATATTTAGTATTCTTAAAACTGCAGTAAATTCTTCTGTTGTCCCCTTGTGGATTTACCCATATTACAGATGAGTGTTTAAATTCTGTCAAATCACAGAATTAAGATGTTTCTTTATGAAGCACATGTTCAAAAAGTATAAAGTGTGAATTTACTAATTCACTGTTTTAGAGTTTTACAGTGTAGTGTTTTAGAGAGAAAGTTTAGTTTATATATTTTATAGGCAATAAGTCAAGTTTTCATGGCTCTGATATTTTAAAGATACCCAAGGAGAATATGATTGTGGATTTCCAATTCCTGGAATACTATAGACATCTTAAGTGGAAGAGAATCACACAGAAATAATGTAAATGTAGTAGGCAAAATAATGCCCCCCCCCCCGCCCCCGCACCAATGTCAGTGCCCTGATCCCTGGAACCTGTGACTGTTACCTTACATGGCAAAAGGGACTTTGCAGATGTGATCAACGACCTTGCAATGGAGAGAGAACCCAATCTAATCATACAACTCCTCAGAATCAGAAAACCTTTCTCAGCTGGGGTCAGAGAAAGAGATGTGAGGATGGAAGCAGGATCAGAGAGATGCTATGATGCTGCTTTGAAGACTGAGGAAAGGGGCCATAACCTCCGGAAACTGAAAGAGTCAAGGAAACGAATTCATCCTAGAGCTTCTAGAAGGGATGCAGCCCAGACTTCTGACCTACAGAACTCTTAAGATAATAAATTTGCATTGTTTTAAGCCACTATGTTTGTGGTAATTTGTTACAGCAGCAATAGGAAAACAATAAAGTATCTGTCTGGTAAAAATGCAAGACTGTCATTAAAAGGTTTAAAAAGAGAAACTGCCTGAGAAGATTAAAGCCTGCAAATACATACATTGCATTAGCCTGTGATCTGCGTCCTGAGCATAATTCAACTTAACACAGAATTCTATGGTTATGTTTTTCTAAACATCAAAAAAATTCACAGACAGCTGGATTTATATGGTGATCTCCAGAACCCTGTACTCTGTGCTCGCAGTCCACAAAAATTATTTTGACTATTAAACCAAAGCAAATTTATCAGAGACCCATGTAGCAAATCATTAGGAACAAAGTCTGCAAAAATACGTTTAATTTTAGAAAGAACATGACCTTTCACCATAGGTGGACCTTTTCTTTGTTTTAAAATATTCAGTATTCACATTTATATTTAACAGACCATAAATGTATATAAATGAATCACTACAGCCATTGCTGAAGTGAAACCACATCTGAGTCTTCTTGCATTTTTTAAAAAATGATACTTTCAATTCCATATTTTTTGTGATGTGCTCTGAATTGTTTCCAATGGTGTCTTCACATGGACTTGATTAGGAATGATTCTGAGTTGTCAACCAGAGCATATTTCAGGCAGAAATCCTTTGCGAAGTCAAGGCAAACAGATGCAAATCAGTGTCATTGTTCCCAATGCTGGAAATGCTCTTGCTTGAAGCAAAGGCAAATAAATGTACAGCATTTCACAATGGATCTAATTCCTTAGTGTGCTAAAGCTGTTTTTTTTTTAAAGTCACTTAGTGGATAAAGCTGCATCTGTACTTTTGGGCTAATCAAAATATAAAACTCCAGATCTCATAAAAAAGATTTTACTTTACCACTAAAATTTAGGTTCCACTAAAATTGGAAGTACCAGGATATTCGAAGCAATTAAAATATTTCAATTTATGGACAACTTTAAAGAGCACATCTATCAAAGCACAGCCCAGTGATACATGATATAAGTTGTTTGGCTGTTATATTCCTGTTGCTTCCCAAAGATGGAAATATCCCCATTATTAAGGAAATGCCTCCAGCCTTCTGTGTTAACAAGGTAATGCTTTAAGCAGGAAGAAAACCACACTGGCTAATTCAGAGGTTGCCCTAATGTTCTGCAATGGGAACGTCTGGTGATATTTCTGTTGACATCTCACACTCAAGATGCTTAGGAAAGTATCACTCTACATTTGGCAAAAACATCCTGTGGCTGAATCAGCAGATTTAATGGAAAGTCCCTATGTGTGCTATTGGTACACCGGTTGGGAGGCTGGGTTCTGGAGAAACATGTTTGGGTAACATAAAAACAAAACAACAGCTTAATATACAACTAAATTTGTCTACATGCAGAGGTAACTTTAAATATCTTTGGTTTTTTTTTATTTGCTGATAAAAAGTACTTGAACAAAAACACTGATAAATACCGATATAACTGTATTGCTATTAATTATGTAAACTTAGCCCTTTGATATCTTTTGTTACTAAAGCTAGATCCCTATCAGCCTCTAAATAAATTATTTCAAATCTGCTCATCTTTAATTACTTATAGGTTAACCTATATATTTTAATGGTCTTTGGTATGAAAATACTGATGAGCAGTATTCTGTAATATTTGGCATAAAAATGACATGCATGTTTCAGTACTCACAGCAAACAAGTCTTTGGAAAAGAAAATAGTTACCATTTGCATATTAGCCCTTTTGGAGTGAAATGCCCTGAAGTAACACCATGGAGAGATGAGTGACAACTTTCAGATTTTGGTTAAAATTTCATACTTAAGTCTTCAAAGAAGCTTGCTTTAGCCAAGTAGAAAGAAGTCTTTGCTGTACACTAAATATCTTATTCAATTTGACCAAAATATATATCTTTGGTGAAAACACTTTTTTTTTTCTCTCCAACAAGCAGTTTCAATCATTTAAAAATACTTTAATACTGTATAGTTGAAGATTTACTTGCTGAAGAAAAAAAAAATTAACACTTGAAAGTCTTTGGAATTATCTGCTGGTAAAGTATTATCACTTATTTTAAATGCTCTGGTAACAATAAGGTAGTTGAAATTACTAGTCTATTTAATTAACTACAATAATCAATATAAACCCTATTGTTTTGGGTTAGTAACTACTTGTGTAAGCTTCATACCTACTAGATGTTTCTAGTTAATTCATTTTGGAGGGAGGAAATTATATTCAAATTTTCATTTTCTATTGAACATTCTTTGGTAATAGGATTATTATGAAAAAGTCTGTATAACAACAAAACGAAAAGGTGAAAAAATGTTCTGGTAAATAATTACAAATAGTTATAGCCTAAAGATCTACAATAACTATGGGCCTATTCATCAAAAACCAAACAAACTACCTTCTTCAAGGACCAGATCATCTTTTTAGGCTTTTAAAACTATTCAAATTCAAACAGTTCTAGATACATCTTCCATAACCATGATGGATGATGATTTTAGCTTTAGATTTTTATTTCTGGCTTTTAATGAAAGTTTAGAAAATAAAATGACCTCATTGTACCTCTTAATTTTATACTGATAAAAGTTGGCCCTATAAACTTCTACTTATGAACCAAAACGCCATACCCTGTCAATTTGCCCATGCTTCCATGAGGCAGCTCAAAATAACAAAGGTTCCCTGAGTACAGGAAAAAAAAATAACACTAGAATAACTTTAAAAGGAGGTAGTATAAAACAGGAGCTATAAAGGCAGGAGCAGCATTTTTCCTTGCCTCAGATTGTTCACCTAAAGCTCTGCTTTTTTTGTTTTGCCGTGAAGCCCATGCTTAAATATGGAAGACTCTGAATTCAGTTCAGAAGTGGTTGCTGGCACTTAATGTTGGTCTGCTTCTGAACACATCCAGATAGAAACAAAACTACAGATTAAAAAACTGAACAAAATCTTTTATCATCAGTCATTGGGATAGGAGATGAGAGAGGAGGCACTATTGTTCAGCAACGACCTTTTCATTTTAGAGTACCATTCAACATGACCCCCTACATAAAGAAAAGGTTTCAAGGGGAAACCCATTAAGGTTCCTTTTTAAAATGAGGCTTGAAAGTAATTTCCAGATAATATGATAAAATACTTTTAAAAGGATATGGGGCCCCTCTCCACACATCTTTAATTCTTTATCTACTCATACTGCTTAGCATCCAGTAGGTGACTGTCTCACAACTGGCTGAGTAAACAGTTTGCTGATTTCAAAGCAGCAAGAAGACTAACTCACTCCTGGAGTTAGCATTCCTCATTCACAGCATTGACACTGAAGGAAGATTAAATTATGAGTACCAAATTCTTTCAAGAACTCAAGAAAAAACAGGTAGAGTGGTACAGTTCTGAATACTTATCCCGAAACAACTGCACTCTAAAAAAACAACTCTGGTAAGATTCCATACATCAAATAGTTTTTGATAAAATCCAAGAGACTCTTAAGGCAACTTTTTGTACTCCTATCCTAAATAACTTCATGAATATTAAACAGGTATAAGGCAAAGAATTTCATAATATATACTGGAAGGCACTGTTACTATGGTAACCTTAAGTTCATTTTACTGTCTAATGTTGCATTTATCTTCATTCTTAATATTGCATGAAATTTCTTCACCCCTTTCAGCCAAGCTGGAATTAACAAAAAACAGAAACAAAAACAACATGAAAACCCTAACTCATTATCTTTAAAAATCCATTTTCCACATGGGGGTTTGTAACTAACACTGGAAAAGTTGAGTATGCTTTGCAAACTAGACAGTACTAACCTTTGGTCAACTGTCAGCCAAAGGTAGAAAAGGCACGGCTCCAGGCAGGTTGAGGTATGGGAAACAGCAGATAAAGCACTCAGACTCTTGTACTACAGAATAGTTCTGTTCTCAAACGATAATCTTTTTTGTTTGGGTCATTCATTAAAACAAATTGTCCCACATTTTTCTTTTTAGTGGTTCACCAGTCTTCACAGTCAGAGGTGTTAAATTACCCAAACCATGAAAGATGCCATAGTTTTTTTTAAAAATCAGAGCTTCAGATAAACATTCTTACTCATCTACCGATACGACTCCTTAGATCAAACATATTACACATACAGCAATGAAAACAATATGCTAGTAGGAAGTATCATTGGTTTTGTAGCTGACATAAACTGTAAGAACAGATGAGGTAACAAGTTGTCTTCAGAGTTTGCCATCTGGCAAACTGAGGTAGATAGTCAGCAAAGGGGCTTTCAAAAGTCTTCCCTTTGCTCCAGTGACATATTTTATAATCCAGTCATAGATCTTGACTGTCCTTTCACATTACTGACAATGAAACATTCAAAATATGTGAGTTTAAAAATAAAAAGCAAAACACATTCAAAAAAATTTGAAATATGCAATAAGACAACATTTTCACAAAAGGCTTTGGCTCTCTGTTCATTGTCCTTCGAACAGACTTATGGGTGAGGACACCTGAACATGGCTGTCTAGATTGGAAACTCATTTTTATCAAAACATAGCATGGCAGATGATGGTGGCTGCAGAACTGAAGAGGAAGTCTGCTCAGCAAATGATGGCACTTGCAGGATCTTCACATTGCTTCATCACGGGATCCCCACCTGAATCACTGCCAGTGAAGGAATCAGAGGTCGGGGGTGTGGTACTTATAACTGAGGACAGGTGGATCTCATCATTGGATTCATGAGAGAACCTTCCAGAATCCCCAGTCTCATGGCTGCCTTCACTATTTGCTGAATGCTCAGTATCAGCTGCTACCCCAAAAGGTCTCAGGAAACTGGCTGTCTGACCTGGGGAACTGGGGGAGTCTTCATCACCGATTAACACAGTAGTGCCTGGCTGGTAAAAGCAGACCGCTTGAGAAAATCTTTGAGGCTAGGCAAAAATACATAAGATGCCATTAGAGATGATAAAGTGCTCATAGAAAATAATAAAGTTGGCTTTAAGTAGTCTATGTATTCTGAGACAGAAAGCTATTCAAGTACACGGGGAAAAGGTCATCATCTTGAAGGGATTTTCAAGGTCAATGGTGCCCCACAGAGGGTAAGAGCATATCAGAAATACCTGGGGCAAGTGAACACAAGTCAAAAAGCTGTGTCAGTGATTTTCTTACACATTTTTCTTGCCCCTCCTCCTTTCTCCACTGCCTCCCACCCCACTATGGAAACCAGAATTCTGATTACTATTCCAACCATCATTTCAGTGGTCACTCGCCCTGGATTTCCTTACAGTTACGCCCCAAATTAATAAAATCACACCCAGAAAGAACACAGAAATTAAAACATAGCATTGATTTACATTTTTCTCTTTCCTTAATTATCATTTCATACACCATGTGTTGCCAAAGATTTTTCTCATTTAGGTGGGTTACCTGCTCAACTTTTAACTTCTTAGAGTTCTGGAAAAAAAGCCATTTTTTCTTAGAGTTGTTTTTAATTATAGGACCATAGCTATTAATTATCAGGTCAGTTCCTCCCTGGGGAAATAAAAGGAGAAAATGTAAATATCTTGGTATTTTGGATTTCAGTTTATCCAAGTCACACTCAAAGTTTTAAATGTTAAAAGAAAACAAACAAAAAAACAACAATCACTGACATCACTGTTTTGTCTTTTACACAAGCAGCACACAACAAATTCAGGATGTTACTGATCAAAAATAATAACAATAATAATTCTTAAGAGAGATAAATATGCTAATATACTTGGAGTGAAGTGTAATGATTCCAACAACTTATTTCCAAATAGTAAACAAAAAGCATATAAATATGAAAATATGATAAAATATTAACAATTGTTTGGTATTCATTAATTATTCTTTCAACTTTTCTGCATGTTTGAAAAATTTAAAAAGCATTTGGGGAGAAAAAATTTAACAAGTCCACGTATGCTCAGTGAAAGTGGCAAGAGATAGGGGACCGACTTTTAGGTTAAGACACAGCCTACGGTGTATTCTCCAAACTCGCTTCCCTCCTTCACTTTACATTCTCTTTTTTCCATGTCTACCTTCCCACTCTGCTTCTCCTATCCTTTCTCATGTCTAGTTCCAAGCTAGTAATAACAGAACAATATTATATTTTACTACTTGTAAGGCTTATTTAAAAGTTTAAGGTTCTAATGTTTTAGATTAATTTGCAATAACTTGAATGGTTTACATTGGTATTAGAAAATAAAAACTAAATTCAGTTGTGAAAAAAAGACAACAGACTAGCAAAATTCAATTCATTATTATTCACCCAAAATATATAGCACTATGCAAGATACGTAAGTACATCTGTTAAATATAATTGGATAAAATTTAATATGATTTTTTAAAAATTTTGTTATTCTAAATTTTAGGGAAGGGCTAGGGAAAAAATAATTTATAGGGGGGTTTGACATACTTTTTCTATAAAGGGCCAGACAGTAAACATTCTAGGTTTTTGTATACCACATAAGGTCTCGAAAGAATTTTCTTTTCCTCCTTTTTTTTTTTTTTTTTTTTAACAATCCTTTCAAAACATGAAAACTATTCTTAAAACTCAGGGAGTGGCCATAATAAACACAAGCTGTGGGCTGGCCCAGGCCTGGCTATAGTTTGCTGATACCTGATTTGTAGTACATTGGATTTTCTCCTTTGCCTCAAAGACAGGCTCCCCAACCTTGGTCTTTTCCCCAACACCATCCCAGGCTAGAACAGTTGTTGGGCTAGATTTATTACAACAGATTCCTGATATGTTTTTCAAATAGCTTAAGGAAGTTATAATAATAATGCACACTATCTAATGTTGCAATGAGATTAAAAAATAACTTCAAGTTGGTATTCATAATGCTTACCACTGTATGATTATTTCATATACTGGAAAGGTCAGGAAGTAACATCTTTCAGTGATATTTCTTTACTGCATTTAACTTCACTGGGCCATAAAGAGGAGGATCTTAAGGTGTTCAGATACTCCATATTTTTAAAAGTGTCATTCATACCTGGGCTGTTCTGATGGCCAAATCAATCAACCAAACTAAATGTAAAATGGGTTAATAAAAAAGTGTCCACCCATAAACACAGGCAAATTCAAATTATGGTAAATATAGACTAATGACCATCGTGTTCTTAATAAAGATGTCTTCACTCCATATAATCCCATCTAACTGAATTTATGTTACATTCTCATTTTTAAAAATATCTCTCTCATCTTTAATCTTTTATTCTTTTTATTTATCCCCATCTTCCTCTCCTCAAATATCTGATGTAAGGAGGATCTGGATGAAGCTGTTTTATATTTCATTAACCAAAGTATGGATATAATACACATCAAGGGAAGATGAATGCAGGGAAGGGTTACGCAGCAAATCAGCCTTTCAGCCCAGAGTACCTTTGCATCAATGAAGCTATTTGGCATGATCATTGGCATTAAGGACTCTTGGTTTTCTGTAGCTCCTTCCAGGCGCTTCCCTATTTCATTCCCACTGGCTAAGGAGACACCGGTACGAGATAACTGCTGAGTTCCATTCTGTGCAGGCTTAGAAGCAGATGATTTCCTGAAATATTGGCAAGAAGAGGAAATCTCATTTCATAGATGTTATAGGCAAATGTACCAATCTGGCCATTAATCACTACTTTGCAAAAAAAAATGAAGTTCTTTAAAGCCCACTTTTCAAATATCTCTAAAATTGAATATTGATTTTAACTCAAACACACTACTGCAAGCTTTTATGATTTGAGGAAGCTTCTTTATTTCTTTTTTCCTCAATTTCTGCTTATGGAAAACTGCTTTTTACAAGCATAAATTTTAATGTCTGCAAAATGACATTATTTATCATTGTTGCTTATCCATAATTTGTGGAAAAGTTATAATTTTTAATCTACATTTTTTCCTATCAGATCTGCAGACCGTCACTCTAACGAAACAATTCATATATCAATTAATGATGGTAAATTTATAGTAGCACTTCAGCAATTTTTCAGCATCACTAAAGCAATGTGTATGAAGATTTTATAAAAAATTATTAAAGTGAGAAACTTGGATAGCAAAACCAAGCCAGTTCAATACACAAAAGGACATTAGAACAAACTCTTTCATTTATATATGTTTTCCAAATATGTTATCACAGAGTCAACTCTGAATACCTATGCTAATGGAGGGAGTCTAGTTACGGACATTACCTAAAAATGGTATGTACTTTATTTATTTTTATTTAAAAAGGAACCTTGAGAAAACAAATGAATCAAAAGCTAAAATACGTAAGGTTTGAAACAGAATGAAGATTACTGCTGAAAATTTAACCAAAGCCAAACCACAGATGAGATTGCCTGACAGGTTATAGAGAACCCAGTCCAATAGTTATTATATTTGTCTTAATCCTTGTGTGAGAACTACCACCTATGTATCCCATGGTGGTGGGCTGGTGGTCTCAGTGACTCATCATTTAAGGTACTGCTACCTAAATATGAAAATATTCCAGATGCTTCAATAAGCAAATGCATCAGACTAGGTGTATCTTATTTTTCAGCCCCAAAATATAATTGTGTTTCTCACTCAAAATTCTAAGGAAATGAGTCCTCATTTAAGAATATTTTATTGACACAGTAATGTTTTTCAAATGGCAAGAAAATAACCTCTCTCCAAAAGTGAGCACATCTCTATAGCCGTAAGAACTCAAGTAACAATACATTTATTTTAAAGTGGGAAATCTGTTACTCTAAAAGGCACCTGACTTCACTGTGTTTCCTGTGGCTACTGTAATTTAAATGCTTTTAACCACCTGAACGTCACTGTTAATGGAAACACACCTGGCTTTGCTTCGGTATATCAAGATGAGAATACAGATGAGGATGCAGGTCAAGGCTATGCCAACGCCTACAGCAATGCCAGTCATTGATTTTTGGTCCAGATGATAATAGCCTGAATAAGCTAGAAGGGGAAACACATTTACTCAGACTCAGTCAGAAAAATAATTGATTCCATTTATCCTAATTCTCAGATACACATTTCTCTATCATTTTTTTTTTCATTTCAAAGGAAAATTTTGACATTATCTCTGTCTAGGCAGAAAAGACACACATTACTCTTTTATTAGCGATCTCAGAGTGGTTTATCTTCCAATACTGAAGATTCTAAATATGGTTCTAGATCTAATATTCTCATATCAAACATGAACATCAGTTCTCAATTTATAATCCTAAAAGGCACAAAGCACAGATGTTTCTTGGTGAACCAACAGATAGTGTTCATGTCACATTAACATAAAAGCATATCTGTACATTGAAGATTCGTTTTCTATACATATGTATATTAGAGCAATGATTCTCAAACTTTAAAATGCATACGAGTCACCAGAGGATAAATTAAAATGCAGATTCCGACTTGCTGGGGTGTCATGGTGGGGCCAAAGTTGTAACAAGACCTCGGGTGATGCCCATGCTGCTGGTCCCTGGGCCACTCTGAGCAGCAAGGTAGAGGAGGGTGGAATATAAACCTCGCTCCCTGTTTCCCTTGAGGTTACTGTGGCTACCCAAGCTGTCTCCTTCCTGCTCTTAAACCTGACTGCCCGGCCTTCTCTCTCTCTCTCTTTCTGTCTCTCAAACACACATACACATACCTGGCACTGAACAACCATTCTTGTGGAACTAGGAGCCCTGAATCCTGTCCTGAGTTCAGCTGACATTCCCTCCTCCATTTAAAGCTGATTCCCCTTCTCCACAGGTCCATTCCCCAGAGAGGAGGAAAGGGAGTGTCCAGTCCTCTGCTTCCTTCAGAACAGTAGAACAGTTATCCTGAGTGGGATGAGGATGGCTCATCAAAGAGATATTTTTTTCCAATTGCTTTTTCTCTGGAAAAGCTGTTTTTCTGTGGTGCAAACTCCTAATGAAAACCATGCTCTTCTTAGCTTGAACACTACAACCACCACTGCTGTTTATTTCCATGAAACCTCCCAGGAAGCCTACTCCCATCCGTTCCAGGATGGTGCAGCTCATCTTTCTTGGTGGATGCACAGATGGGAAAAGAAGTAATTGGGAACACAGTGGTCTGAGAATTGCAGTTAACTCTGAGGTAATGTTGCCTCCTTCCAGCAGTTCAGAGAAGAGCCATGCAGCCCATAACATCAGATCACCAGTAACAAGTCAAGAACCAAGTGTAGGTTTAGGGATATGGCCATAGTAGGCATTGCAATAAAGTGTGAGGGAACTGTAAAATAAAAATGTGTTTTTTTTTCTTAAGAAAAAGCACAGTGATTGTGACAGTGTACAGACCTTTGGCGTTAGCAGAATCTAAACGCTTGGGCCTCTGATTTGATTCAGAAGTTTCCTTTGGAAGTACCGCCAGCTCCACAGAATTTGAAAAGGGTCCTTCTCCCACCTCATTGGATGCAGATATCTTCACAATGTACACATTTCCTGCTACCAAGTTTTCTAGCAAAGCCATGGTTATCGCTCCTACAAACACACCAATCGCAAATTACGTAAACTTCTACCATTTATCCATTCTTTCAAACACAAAAACATGGTTCTTAATTGTTTTAATATTTTTTTCTGATTATAAAACTAACACATGTTCATTATGGAGCACTTGAAAAATAAAGATAAATATAAAGAAAATGACAATCTTCCATTGTTAACATTTTGTTGTATTTCCTATGAGGGGTAAGTTTGTGTGCATGTGTGTGTGAAAACATATTTAGTGTATACAGTTTTATATCCTAGAGTTTTCACTTAACGTAATATCAGCACTCTTCCCCATTTAACCCTTATCTGTAATTTTGTTTTAGTAGTAGTTCTTAAAAGCAGCATGTATTTTTGTTTGGACTTATGTATAGAACATGTTTATTATGTATAATGTTTCACTCTAAATAGTTATGGATGTGAACTGTATTAAAAACACTTGATCCAAACAAACACACAGAGAGAGGGAATAGTACAATGAATCCAGATTCAATAATTATAATTGGATTTTAAAAAATCCAGTACAAAAGTCTACTTTTTTCTCATTAGAAATGTTTACACCTAATGGTAATAGCTATGATAGATGATCTTGTTTTTACTTCTGAAATTCGAACCAATACAATTATTTCTGAAATCACGAATATATTTTGTTCTGCCTAACTGTTATCTAAGATTTCTTCAATGGACAAGAAAGAAAATGCCAAAGTTACATAGGAAACTCCAGAGAGTTGAAGACCTGGATCTCAGACTATCAAAGAGAGCACCAGCAATCTGCTTAGCATCTACTTCTTTCCAAAACTGTTATTTAAATTTATATATGATATCTGGTAATTAAAGGTATCTAAAGGCATTTTCTTTGTTGATACGACTGCTAAGAAGGATCCCTCTTTGGGCCTCCGATATTCCTTGAGGGGTCTTTCTGTTCTTGTTCTGCTACTGCACTGAATTATTTTTCTGATGAGAAGGACTCCTACCCTAAAAATAAATCCTAATCTTAAGAAAGCAGGTTATAATAGAAAATTCAGTCAGAAAATAGTACCAGTTTTCACTGCATTTGTGGGTAGACAGTCTCAGGGAAACCTAGCTTTCCTATCATGATTTCATCTCACTTTTTCCTGACTCAGGGAATCCTCACAATAGCTGCAAAGAGTTTACAACAGCTGGCAGCAGTCACCTCCAGGCCTGAGCTGACTACTCTAGCACACTCGCTAGAGTATATTTCATTATGCAAGTGAAATATGGAGTGATCTTAGAGCTGAAGTCATGATACAGAGGTCACCTCTTCAGGTCACGTGGTGCAAGGCAGCTGAATCTCAATTGTCCATGCCAGAAGCCTCAACACAGCTTGTTTTCGTGCTCTGATTTCAACTTGGCCTGAAGAGAGTGTGAGCTACTTGAGTACACAACTGTAAAGTAAACAAACTGATCCCTATTTAGAACCAGGAAGAGTCTTTCCACTGTCATCATGTTTGTAGGAAGATGAATTAAAAATCAAAGATGTATTGCAACATGTTACAATTAGCTTGAAGGAAGGACATTTCAATTTCTTCACAAATAGATACATAAACAGAGTTTCCATTCAATCATGGAATACTTTACACATTTAATCCAAAAAAGTGCTTGGCAAAATCCAAATGCTAACTGAAATTCAATGTCCTTTAATTTAATTTAATTTAATTTAAATTTTATAATTAGATCAGCAGTGTGTTTACGTATGTGTGTGCATGAATGTATCTCCCCCAACCCTCCAAAAAAGTCTTCATTCAGAAAAAAGGAAAACTATTCTGATTCTGCTTTGAATATACTAAAAGCAATTCCCAAATACTAAATTGACTCTATATTCTCTCAGCACACTGTCTCAATCTCAATTAGCGTGATTATTTCAGACTACTGCCTTTTACATGTGTCTGAATTTTTAGCTAGACTAGGAGTTTCACAAGCAAGACAGTGTACAGGCGCAGTGTCGGATCAATGCTGATCAAATCCTGGCATGATCCCAACTAAGTAATTGGTGACTCGGGCCACATTACAGAACTTGAGTTTCCTCATGGGGGCAATAATTCCCACCTCATATTATTATTATAAGGATTAAATAAATTGTCACTGGCAAGTGTCTGACACAAGTGTATACAGTCAATAAATGTAACTCATCCTCTCTTCTTTGACCCTGTCCTCTTCCCCTTCTGGAGGACTTTTTTTTTTTTTTTTTCATATTTGAACTGCTTAGGGTGACTGACCAAATGCTTTGTACAAGACAAGGCTCAGTAAATGCCAACTGAATTTACATTAAAATAAAAAAGCAAGGAGAAATAGAGAAGTGCCCCTGGGTGCAACCTCAGACCCTTTCTTCTGTCAACTTTCCCTAAGGGATTTTTCCCATTTTTCACAGCGTAATAATATCTTCATGCCCGAGACTTCCAAGTTATATTCCTAATCTGTATCTCTCCATTGAACCCTCTCTACATGAATGACTAACAGGTATCCTAAATTTAACGTGTTCAAAACAAAACTCTTGATCTCCCTCACCAATTTTGATTTCTCCCAGTGTTTCTTATGTCAACTGATGGCAATTCCATCTACCTCCTCTTGGAATTGTTGACTCATCTCTTTTTTCTTTCAGCCTATACCCATCTACCAGCTAGTCTGACTGGCTCTGCTTTCAAATAATCTTCCAATAGCTTCTTATTACCTTTACTGCTACCACTCCTATCTAAGCCTCATCATCAGCTCTCACATGGACAACTGCCTATTAAATGGTCTCCCAGCTTCCACTCTCACTTCTTTATAATCATTTTTTCAGGTGACTGCCCAAGCAATCCTTTTAAAATGCAAATCTGATCAAAAGTCTCCACTCTGGAGGCGGGGCAAGATGGCAGACTGGTGAGCTGTATGTTTTAGTTACTCCTCCAGGAAAGTAGGTAAAAAGCCAGGAACTGCGTGGACTGGACACCACAGAGCAATCTGTCTTTGGGCATACTTCATACAACACTCATGAAAACGTGGAACTGCTGAGATCAGCGAAATCTGTAAGTTTTTGCGGCCAGGGGACCCGCGCCCCTCCCTGCCAGGCTCAGTCCCGGGGGAGGAGGGGCTGTCAGCTCCAGGAAGGAGAAGGGAGAATTGCAGTGGCTGCTCTCATCGGAAACTCATTCTACTGATTCAAACTCCAACCATAGATAGACTGAGGCCAGACACCAGAGACTCTGAGAGCAGCCAGCCCAGCAGAGAGGAGACCGGCATAGAAGTAAAACAACACGAGAAGCTCCAAAGTAAAAGCAGAGGATTTTTGGAGTTCTGGTGAACACAGAAAGGGGAAGGGCGGAGATCAGGCCTTGAGGCGCATATGCAAATCCCGAAGCAAGGCTGATCTCTCTGCCCAGGGCACCTTTCCTTAATGGCCCTGGTTGCTTTGTCTATTAGCATTTCAATAACCCATTAGATCTCTGAGGAGGGCTGTTTTTTTTTTTTTTTTTTTTTTTAAATCCTTTTTGCTTTTTCTAAAACAATTACTCTAAGAAGCTCAATACAGAAAGCTTCAAAGAATTGAAATTTGGGCACGTCAAGTCAAGAGCAGAACTAAGAGAGCTCTGAGACAAAAGGCAATAATCCAGTGGCTGAGAAAATTCACTAAACAACACAACTTCCCAAGAAAAGGGGGGTGTCCGCTCACAGCCACCATCCTGGTGGACAGGAAACACTCCTGCCCATCGCCAGCCCCATAGCCCAGAGCTGCCCCAGACAACCCAGTGTGACGGAAGTGCTTCAAATAACAGGCACACACCACAAAACTGGGCGTGGACATTAGCCTTCCCTGCAACCTCAGCTGAATGTCCCAGAGCTGGGAAGGGGGAGCAGTGTGAATTAACAGAGCCCCATTCAGCCATCATTTGAGCAGACTGGGAGCCTCCCAACACAGCCCAGCAGCCCAGAACTGCCCTGGGGGGACGGCACTCACCTGTGACATAGCACAGTCATCCCTCAACAGAGGACCCGGGGTGCACAGCCTGGAAGAGGGGCCCACTTGCAAGTCTCAGGAGCCATACGCCAATACCAAAGACTTGTGGGTCAGTGGCAGAGACAAACTGTGGCAGGACTGAACTGAAGGATTAGACTATTGCAGTAGCTTTAAAACTCTAGGATCATCAGGGAGATTTGATTGTTAGGGCCACCCCCCCTCCCCGACTGCCCAGAAACACGCCCCACATACAGGGCAGGCAACACCAACTACACACGCAAGCTTGGGACACCAATTGGGCCCCACAAGACTCACTCCCCCACTCACCAAAAAGGCTAAGCAGGGGAGATCTGGCTTGTGGAGAACAGGTGGCTCGTGGACGCCACCTGCTGGTTAGTTAGAGAAAGTGTACTCCACGAAGCTGTAGATCTGATAAATTAGAGATAAGGACTTCAACTGGTCTACAAACCCTAAAAGAACCCTATCAAGGACAGCAAATGCCACGAGGCCAAAAACAACAGAAAATTATAAAGCATATGAAAAAACCAGACGATATGGATAACCCAAGCCCAAGCACCCAAATCAAAAGACCAGAAGAGACACACCTAGAGCAGCTACTCAAAGAACTAAAGATGAACAATGAGACCCTAGTACGGGATATGAAGGAAATCAAGAAGACCCTAGAAGAGCATAAAGAAGACATTGCAAGACTAAATAAAAAAATGGATGATCTTATGGAAATTAAAGAAACTGTTGACCAAATTAAAAAGATTCTGGACACTCATAGTACAAGACTAGAGGAAGTTGAACAACGAATCAGTGACCTGGAAGATGACAGAATGGAAAATGAAAGCATAAAAGAAAGAATGGGGAAAAAAATTGAAAAACTCGAAATGGACCTCAGGGATATGATAGATAATATGAAACGTCCGAATATAAGACTCATTGGTGTCCCAGAAGGGGAAGAAAAGGGTAAAGGTCTAGGAAGAGTATTCAAAGAAATTGTTGGGGAAAACTTCCCAAATCTTCTAAACAACATAAATACACAAATCATAAATGCTCAGCGAACTCCAAATAGAATAAATCCAAAAAAACCCACTCCGAGACATATACTGATCACACTGTCAAACATAGAAGAGAAGGAGCAAGTTCTGAAAGCAGCAAGAGAAAAGCAATTCACCACATACAAAGGAAACAGCATAAGACTAAGTAGTGACTACTCAGCAGCCACCATGGAGGCGAGAAGGCAATGGCACGATATATTTAAAATTCTGAGAGAGAGGAATTTCCAGCCAAGAATACTTTATCCAGCAAAGCTCTCCTTCAAATTTGAGGGAGAGCTTAAATTTTTCACAGACAAACAAATGCTGAGAGAATTTGCTAACAAGAGACCTGCCCTACTGGAGATACTAAAGGGAGCCCTACAGACAGAGAAACAAAGACAGGACAGAGAGACTTGGAGAAAGGTTCAGTACTAAAGAGATTCGGTATGGGTACAATAAAGGATATTAATAGAGAGAGGGAAAAATATGGCAAACATAATCCAAAGGATAAGATGGCCGATTCAAGAAATGCCTTCACGGTTTTAACGTTGAATGTAAATGGATTAAACTCCCCAATTAAAAGATATAGATTCGCAGAATGGATCAAAAAAATGAACCATCAATATGTTGCATACAAGAGACTCATCTTAGACACAGGGACACAAAGAAATTGAAAGTGAAAGGATGGAAAAAAATATTTCATGCAAGCTACAGCCAAAAGAAAGCAGGTGTAGCAATATTAATCTCAGATAAAATAGACTTCAAATGCAGGGATGTTTTGAGAGACAAAGAAGGCCACTACATACTAATAAAAGGGGCAATTCAGCAAGAAGAAATAACAATCGTAAATGTCTATGCACCCAATCAAGGTGCCACAAAATACATGAGAGAAACATTGGCAAAACTAAAGGAAGCAATTGATGTTTCCACAATAATTGTGGGAGACTTCAACACATCACTCTCTCCTATAGATAGATCAACCAGACAGAAGACCAATAAGGAAATTGAAAACCTAAACAATCTGATAAATGAATTAGATTTAACAGACATCTACAGGACATTACATCCCAAATCACCAGGATACACATACTTTTCTAGTGCTCACGGAACTTTCTCCAGAATAGATCATATGCTGGGACATAAAACAAGCCTCAATAAATTTAAAAAGATTGAAATTATTCAAAGCACATTCTCTGACCACAATGGAATACAATTAGAAGTCAATAACCATCAGAGACTTAGAAAATTCACAAATACCTGGAGGTTAAACAACACACTCCTAAACAATCAGTGGGTCAAAGAAGAAATAGCAAGAGAAATTGCTAAATATATATAGACGAATGAAAATGAGAACACAACATACCAAAACCTATGGGATGCAGCAAAAGCAGTGCTAAGGGGGAAATTTATAGCACTAAACGCATATATTAAAAAGGAAGAAAGAGCCAAAATCAAAGAACTAATGGATCAACTGAAGAAGCTAGAAAATGAACAGCAAACCAATCCTAAACCAAGTAGAAGAAAAGAAATAACAAGGATTAAAGCAGAAATAAATGACATAGAGAACAAAAAAACAATAGAGAGGATAAATATCACCAAAAGTTGGTTCTTTGAGAAGATCAACAAGATTGACAAGCCCCTAGCTAGACTGACAAAATCAAAAAGAGAGAAGACCCATATAAACAAAATAATGAATGAAAAAGGTGACATAACTGCAGATCCTGAAGAAATTAAAAAAATTATAAGAGGATATTATGAACAACTGTATGGCAACAAACTGGATAATGTAGAAGAAATGGACAATTTCCTGGAAACATATGAACAACCTAGACTGACCAGAGAAGAAATAGAAGACCTCAACCAACCCATCACAAGCAAAGAGATCCAATCAGTCATCAAAAATCTTCCCACAAATAAATGCCCAGGGCCAGATGGCTTCACAGGGGAATTCTACCAAACTTTCCAGAAAGAACTGACACCAATCTTACTCAAACTCTTTCAAAACATTGAAAAAAATGGAACACTACCTAATTCATTTTATGAAGCTAACATCAATCTAATACCAAAACCAGGCAAAGATGCTACAAAAAAGGAAAACTACCGGCCAATCTCCCTAATGAATATAGATGCAAAAATCCTCAACAAAATACTTGCAAATCGAATCCAAAGACACATTAAAAAAATCATACACCATGACCAAGTGGGGTTCATTCCAGGCATGCAAGGATGGTTCAACATCAGAAAAACAATCAATGTATTACAACACATTAAAAACTCGAAAGGGAAAAATCAATTGATCATCTCAATAGATGCTGAAAAAGCATTTGACAAAATCCAACATCCCTTTTTGATAAAAACACTTCAAAAGGTAGGAATTGAAGGAAACTTCCTCAACATGATAAAGAGCATATATGAAAAACCCACAGCCAGCATAGTACTCAATGGTGAGAGACTGAAAGCCTTCCCTCTAAGATCAGGAACAAGACAAGGATGCCCGCTGTCACCACTGTTATTCAACATTGTGCTGGAAGTGCTAGCCAGGGCAATCCGGCAAGACAAAGAAATAAAAGGCATCCAAATTGGAAAAGAAGAAGTAAAACTGTCATTGTTTGCAGATGATATGATCTTATATCTAGAAAACCCTGAGAAATCAACGATACACCTACTAGAGCTAATAAACAAATTTAGCAAAGTAGCGGGATACAAGATTAATGCACATAAGTCAGTAATGTTTCTATATGCTAGAAATGAACAAACTGAAGAGACACTCAAGAAAAAGATACCATTTTCAATAGCAACTAAAAAAATCAAGTACCTAGGAATCAACTTAACCAAAGATGTAAAAGACCTATACAAAGAAAACTACATAACTCTACTAAAAGAAATAGAAGGGGACCTTAAAAGATGGAAAAATATTCCATGTTCATGGATAGGAAGGCTAAATGTCATTAAGATGTCAATTCTACCCAAACTCATCTACAGATTCAATGCAATCCCAATCAAAATTCCAACAACCTACTTTGCAGACTTGGAAAAGCTAGTTATCAAATTTATTTGGAAAGGGAAGATGCCTCGAATTGCTAAAGACACTCTAAAAAAGAAAAACGAAGTGGGAGGACTTACACTCCCTGACTTTGAAGCTTATTATAAAGCCACAGTTGCCAAGACAGCATGGTACTGGCACAAAGACAGACATATAGATCAATGGAATCGAATTGAGAATTCAGAGATAGACCCTCAGATCTATGGCCGACTGATCTTTGATAAGGCCCCCAAAGTCACTGAACTGAGCCATAATGGTCTTTTCAACAAATGGGGCTGGGAGAGTTGGATATCCATATCCAAAAGAATGAAAGAGGACCCCTACCTCACCCCCTACACAAAAATTAACTCAAAATGGACCAAAGATCTCAATATAAAAGAAAGTACCATAAAACTCCTAGAAGATAATGTAGGAAAACATCTTCAAGACCTTGTATTAGGAGGCCACTTCCTAGACTTTACACCCAAAGCACAAGCAACAAAAGAGAAAATAGATAAATGGGAACTCCTCAAGCTTAGAAGTTTCTGCACCTCAAAGGAATTTCTCAAAAAGGTAAAGAGGCAGCCAACTCAAAGGGAAAAAATTTTTGGAAACCATGTATCTGACAAAAGACTGATATCTTGCATATACAAAGAAATCCTACAACTCAATGACAATAGTACAGACAGCCCAATTATAAAATGGGCAAAAGATATGAAAAGACAGTTCTCTGAAGAGGAAATACAAATGACCAAGAAACACATGAAAAAATGTTCAGCTTCACTAGCTATTAGAGAGATGCAAATTAAGACCACAATGAGATACCATCTAACACCGGTTAGAATGGCTGCCATTAAACAAACAGGAAACTACAAATGCTGGAGGGGATGTGGAGAAATTGGAACTCTTATTCATTGTTGGTGGGACTGTATAATGGTTCAGCCACTCTGGAAGTCAGTCTGGCAGTTCCTTAGAAAACTAGATATAGAGCTACCATTCGATCCAGCGATTGCACTCCTCGGTATATACCCGGAAGATCGGAAAGCAGTGACACGAACAGATATCTGCACGCCAATGTTCATAGCAGCATTATTCACAATTGCCAAGAGATGGAAACAACCCAAATGTCCTTCAACAGATGAGTGGATAAATAAAATGTGGTATATACACACGATGGAATACTACGCGGCAGTAAGAAGGAACGATCTCGTGAAACATATGACAACATGGATGAACCTTGAAGACATAATGCTGAGCGAAATAAGCCAGGCACAAAAAGAGAAATATTATATGCTACCACTAATGTGAACTTTGAAAAATGTAAAACAAATGGTTTATAATGTAGAATGTAGGGGAACTAGCAGTAGAGAGCAATTAAGGAAGGGGGAACAATAATCCAGGAAGAACAGATAAGCTATTTAACGTTCTGGGGATGCCCAGAAATGACTATGGTCTGTTAATTTCTGATGGTTGTAGTAGGAACAAGTTCACTGAAATGTTGCTATATTATGTAACTTTCTTGGGGTAAAGTAGGAACATGTTGGAAGTTAAGCAGTTATCTTAGGTTAGTTGTCTTTTTCTTACTCCCTTGCTATGGTCTCTTTGAAATGCTCTTTTATTGTATGTTTGTTTTCTTTTTAACTTTTTTTTTCATACAGGTGATTTGAAAAAAGAAGGGAAAGTTAAAAAAAAAAAAAAAAAAAAAAAGAAAAAAGACAAACAAGGGAAAAAAAAAAAAAAAAAAAAAGATGTAGTGCCCCCTTGAGGAGCCTGTGGAGAATGCAGGGGTATTCGCCTACCCCACCTCCATGGTTGCTAACATGACCACAGACATAGGGGACTGGTGGTTTGATGGGTTGAGCCCTCTACCATAAGTTTTACCCTTGGGAAGACGGTTGCTGCAAAGGAGAGGCTAGGCCTCCCTGTATTTGTGCCTAAGAGTCTCCTCCTGAATGCCTCTTTGTTGCTCAGATGTGGCCCTCTCTCTCTGGCTAAGCCAACTTGAAAGGTGAAATCACTGCCCTCCCCCCTACGTGGGATCAGACACCCAGGGAAGTGAATCTCCCTGGCAACGTGGAATATGACTCCCAGGGAGGAATGTAGACCTGGCACCGTGGGACGGAGAACATCTTCTTGACCAAAAGGGGGATGTGAAAGGAAATGAAATAAGCTTCAGTGGCAGAGAGATTCCAAAAGGAGCCGAGAGGTCACTCTGGTGGGCACTCTTATGCACACTTTAGACAACCCTTTTTAGGTTCTAAAGAATTGGGGTAGCTGGTGGTGGATACCTGAAACTATCAAACTACAACCCAGAACCCATGAATCTCGAAGACAGTTGTATAAAAATGTAGCTTATGAGGGGTGACAATGGGATTGGGAAAGCCATAAGGACCAAACACCACTTTGTCTAGTTTATGGATGGATGTGTAGAAAAGTAGGGGAAGGAAACAAACGGACAGGGGTACCCAGTGTTCTTTTTTACTTCGGTTGCTCTTTTTCACTCTAATTATTATTCTTGTTATTTTTGTGTGTGTGCTAATGAAGGTGTCAGGGATTGATTTAGGTGATGAATGTACAACTATGTAATGGTACTGTAAACAATCGAAAGTACAATTTGTTTTGTATGACTGCGTGGTATGTGAATATATCTCAATAAAATGATGATTAAAAAAAAAAAAAAAAAAAAAAGTCTCCACTGTCTGACATCTCTCTTAGAATAAAATCCATGGGCCACAAGGTCTGGTCTACAAGACCTGGCCCTTGGTTACCTCTCCAACCTCATTTTCTACAGCCTATCCTTCCCCTCTCTCCAGCCTCCCAGGCCTTGTTGTTCCTCTAATGTGCCAAACACATTTTTGCCTCAGGGCCTTTGTACGCACCCCAAGTATCCATATAGTACTATTCAAATGTTATTTCTTCCAAGAGAACTTACATTACTATCTCCATCACTTTGTCTCTTTTTCCTGTTGTAGTTTTCTTCATAACACTTAGTACTATTAGTAGGCCAATTCATTTGACAAACACTGAGTTAAACAGATTCATTTATTATAGGACTTTAATTTCCACTATGAATCTCTAATAAAGGGAAACAGTACATGGTGCTTCTCAAACTTACTTAACCACGGGATTTTTTTGTTGTTGAAGGAGGGGTATCATTACCATGTCAGAAAACTCACAAGTGACAGAGTTTGGGAACTGTTGTAGTAGAACTTGATTTCCTCCAGTGCTTTTCAGATTTAAAAATAATTGATTGGTTTGTGCTGATTCACTGCACAGAAGGAGGTTAAAGGCTATAATTTCTAATCTACTTCAAATTATTTGCAAGCATAATTTCATATCATATTTCTGCTCAAGCATTTTACCACATGTCATTTTAGCCACATATATCACATACTCATCAGGAACATTTTTAAAATGTTTTGTCCCATGACAAAAACCTTGTTCTACTTGGTATTAGATATGTGAATTAAATATATAAAAATGTACATATGTAAAATGCTTAGAAGATTAACAATATATGGTAAAGAGATATTGACCTCCCTCTTCTTCTTCACCCCCCTTTTTTTAACACCTTTACCTTTTCCAAAAGTGGCCATAATTAGGCATTAGAGACTATTTTAATTTTATTTTGTCTTTAAAGGCCATGTTGCCTTCCTTGTTTTTTGTTAAAATGTGGGTGAGTCAACTTTATATTTTTCTCTTTCAAAAAAGAAAAACAATTGCTTTTTATTTAATTTGTTTATTTTGTTCTCTATGAATGACTGCCATTAGCTATGAAAAAGGTTCTCTACATCTAACAAAAGACAAAAGCTTTTCACTGTTTCTTCAAATCCCACCAAGCACTATTATGGCAAAAATAGAATATTTTTTCCTATGCAGTATTATATAGTTATAAAAACTTATATAGATATCAACACCTGCAATTACAATTAATTTACCTACTGGGCCATCAATGAGGCAAAATGTTTTCTGAGTGTGTGTATCTGAAACTGACAAATGAATGCGTTAAAAGGAGTCAAAATGAAAATGCTATTTCTTTTTAGGCAGATATAAATGAGCAAATAAAAGAAGTATCTGCTCATGTGATCAAAATTCTGTTAATACTTTCAATAACACTTCATTAAATGAGATTAGCCATTTCGTCAAAAATTGTGTTCAATAAGTCATTTTGGAGCTGAATAATAAATCAAATTATATGTTTTAAGAATATTGTGGCAGACTCTAACACTAGTGGCCCCCCAGTGAATTATATCTCCATCTAGCCACACCCTGGTGCAGTCCCTTCCCACACCGATGCTGGGCTTGGCCATGTGACTTGCTTTGCCCAATGGGACATCAGCAAATGTGATACAAGCAGAGGCTTGTAAAGCTTGGTACAGTGGGGCTTCCTCCCTCCTGCTGATTTTGGAACCGTCTCTTAGTTTTTAGACACCAAACCCTGTTGGAGCTGTGAGAAGACTGCAGCTGCATCAGTGATCTCAGGAGAGACCAACAAAAGAGATGCCCAGATGATTCCAGGCCAAATTGCTGACTCACAGAATTCTGAGACAATAAAACAGGTGTTTTAAGTTTTAGCATGGTTTGTGAAGCAGCAATAGATAATTGATACAAATGTAAAGTAGTAATGCTGCCAAATACTTATTGCTTTTAAATCTCTTCAGTAACCAGGAAGCCATCAGTTTAGTAGGGCTTCTGCTTAATGAAAAATATGAATAAATAAATAACTTCAAAATTCCAGCTAAAGTTATGATTTGTATATTTTATAACATCATAAGCAGTTTTATAATACTTCCACATAAGTGTTTTTAAAATGTATTCTCTTAATTGGGTGAATATTCCCCTTGGAAGGTAAAATGTACATGGTGGTGCCTGTACTGTGGATGTAGATGGCCAACAAATTTCCTCCATGAAGCCCTTCTTTTTTTTTTTTTTTTTAATCATCATTTTATTGAGATATATTCATATACCACGCAGTCATACAAAACAAATCGTACTTTCGATTGTTTACAGTACCATTACATAGTTGTACATTCATCACCTAAATCAATCCCTGACACCTTCATTAGCACACACACAAAAATAACAAGAATAATAATTAAAGTGAAAAAGAGCAATTGATGTAAAAAAGAACACTGGGTACCTTTGTCTATTTGTTTCCTTCCCCTATTTTTCTACTCATCCATCCATAAACTAGACAAAGGGGAGTGTGGTCCTTATGGCTTTCCCAATCCCATTGTCACCCCTCATAAGCTACATTTTTATACAACTGTCTTCGAGATTCATGGGTTCTGGGTTGTAGTTTGATAGTTTCAGGTATCCACCACCAGCTACCCCAATTCTTTAGAACCTAAAAAGGGTTGTCTAAAGTGTGCGTAAGAGTGCCCTCCAGAGTGACCTCTCGGCTCATTTTGGAATCTCTCTGCCACTGAAGCTTATTTCATTTCCTTTCACATCCCCCTTTTGGCATGAAGCCCTTCTTAAGCTTTTAATTGCCTGACAAACTATTCTTTTTTCCAGCATGCATGCCTGAATTAAGGAAATGCCAAAAGAATGAAGTTTTACTGCTTATGTGATAGCCTACCTAAGAACTGGCATATGGGACTTGTCCAAACATATATATGAAAGATTCAAAAATTTTAAAGGGTGATTTAAAAAAAGATGCTTAACATGTCGATGGCTCCCCAATGCTCTTTGAATAAAACCAAAATCTTTAATAATTTAATTAATAAATAAAAATGTAAATTAAAAATAAACTCCAGATTCTTCTTTCCCTTTGTTTCCTTATCATTAATAACCTTACTTTTTGTCTTTTTTGCTAATTTACGATCATATTTACCTTCTCGGTGTAGGACTTGCCACTCTCCGGCTATCCAGGCCTTCCTAGATGCATACAAGATGGTATAGCGTGTCACAACTGTCTCTGTGCCATCAGGAGGTTTCCAAGAAACCAGAGCGGTGTCATCCTCTATCAGTGTAACTTTCACTCCAACAGGTGGACCTGCTGGTGCTATGTACAAATGTAAAAAAAAGTGCTGTGCAACTAGGATAAAACGATTCATAAACACTCAAATCACCTGGCTAGTAAAATGATAGGCTAAGAAAAGATTTAAAAACTTACAATCACTATCAAAAATCTCAAAATCACAGCTTTTTTAGAGCTCATTATGTGATAAATAGTAATTATTTTTCTTCTTTCTCTGAAAGCTAATTTCATTTTTATGAATGTTCAAAACATTAAAAAACAAAGGAAGGAGTAGACTATTACTAAGTCAAAAGGTATAAGCATTTTTAGGGATCTTGATACATTTTGCCAAATTGTTTACTAGAAAGCAAGGTCCATTACTAGCAGCTACCTATTAGGTACTGAGTCTCACTCATCCCATTAGGTAGTGAGTCTAATTTGGGTTTAATACCAAAATGCACAGGATGTCAATTTAACCTGATATAGAAGGACACTGAAGAAGATGCTTTTGACACCAAAACATTTAATTATTTCCCATAAAGGTGTGAAATCAATGAGTTTATAGGCAGACTTTATATAATTTATATAGCTATCAAAAGTTGCTGACCCCATCTTTAATATGAGCCAAAAATGTGAAGGGTTGGTTTTTGGCACCACATCTCATATGGAATATTGGCGAAAGAATATTGGCAAAGAAGCTCTATGCCCACTGAAATATACATACCTTGCTTACTCAAAGCATAATTAAAATAGAGCTAGAATGCTCTTTATGCATCATCTAGTCCTTCACCTTCATTCTAGAGATAATGAAATGCAGGTCTAGAGACCTGAAATATCTTAACTAGAGATGTAGATAAGCTCCAGAATTGCTGCTTGATCAGGTATCTTATCCACTAATTCACTGCACCACACATAACATCAAACTACTGCTCACAGAGAAATAGTTTCTAATTTGGGCTCCTAAGATCATTAACAGATACATTAATCATTTATTTCCATTTTAAATTATCTGGGTACAGTCTTGAACGGCACACCTGATTTAAAAAAAAAAAAATTCACTACTGATACAGGGTGCAAAAGTAAATTTAAGCCCACTCTCTTATGCAATACAAACTCTAAGAAAAACATTTTAAAGGTAATAAAGGAAAAGAAATTTAAAAAGTTAAAAAAATCAACCAACAACAAAACAAATATAACAAATACATACACATCAATTGGTAGCTGGCAACCAGTGTAGTATCCTTCTCAACGTGACATACACATTTTTCAAACATTTAAAGGATTTTTTTTTTTCTTTTTGAGATAAAACCCCTAAGAGGAACTGCTTTCTTTACCTTCTGGGAGTGTAGAATGGTAGACTATAGGGCTCCAGGGACTGGAAAGCTGATCCACATGCAATCGAACAGCAAATTCATATTTGGTGTTTGGTTCTAGACCTTGTACCAACATTTGAGTTTCTGATCTATGTTAAAGAGTAAAGTTGTTAATGTTGGTAGCACACAGCTTCCAAAAGACGAACAATATTTCCAACCAATAGGTAGGGCAGAGTATTATTATTCATTAACTTTTCATTTCCTTTAAAAAAATTTTTAGACTAAAAGAGTAATCTGATTATTAAAATACAATTATTATTATCTGCTGGAAATAAGTCTAAATGTTGCTTCTCTAAGAGGAAACTAGAAAATTAACAGCATAGAAATGTCTCAATACAAAGGGATTTACTCTTAAATACTGGAAGTCAAATCACTTTTTTAAAGCATAGTGCTGGGCATCTTTCTAAGTATAACCTAAAAAACAGAATGACAACTAGCCCTACTTTTTTGATACCTGCATGAAAATGTTCTGTTATTTTTTTTCTTTCTTTCTTTAAACATGCTAAGTTTAGCCACTTGAAAATAACAACAGCTTCTTGCCTAATCTTGTTGCATGAGTTAGGGAAACAAAAAATCATTTACATAAACTAAATATCAAAAAGTGCAGCTTTTAGAACTGAATATGGAACACAGGCAAAAATCTTAGCCATCTGATAGGCAAGATAGGTCCTAAAAAGGCTTGCTGCTGAAGCCCAAGCAGGGCCCACAACGGTAAGAAGTGAGTATGAATGAGGAGGAAAGCAAAGAAAACCACCATTAATAGAAGCTACATACGTTTGAAGGTACAGAACCAAAGAAGCATTCTGCAGGCCGACAGGGTTACAACGGATGGTGTAGTTAATTATTTGTGCAGTGGTGAACGCAGGCCTCCTCCAGTGCAGGAAGATGGAAGATGAGGTGTTAGCCTTCGCATAGAGATGGTGGGGTGGTGGTGGAGGAGGAACCATGCGATCACGAACAGCTATTGAAAAAGACATTGTTAATTTACTGCACAATGAAACATTTGATGTAGAAAGTGGTAAATGGTGAAATCATAATGCCCCCTAAGTTCACCTGTCGTCTTTCTTCTACCAGAGACTGCCAGTACTCTAGAGATATATCATTTGAATCTGAACAGCTCTTCCATGAGTTAGATAAGGAATTAAATATTACCACCACTAAACACACTGAAAAACAGAAACACAGAGAAGTCAAACTACTAGCCAAAGACATTCAGAAAGCCAATAGTGGGCTTAAGAGTAGAATGACGTCCTCTTTAGCAGCAATAAAGCTGAAGAGCAATTAGAGCGAGACAATTAGTCCCAAGGTTAAAGAAGGTAAAAGAAAACTCAATATGTAGATTATTCAGTGGTTATTTTTCCCAGTAAAATTTCTAATGGTCTTTTGCATGCAAAAGTAAAATAACTTCTTATCATTCAGTACATCTCACTTGAATATTTACTGAGCATCTACTTGGGCAGAATACTGTGTTTAGGTTCCATGGAAGATATAAAGTAATAAAAGCACCAAAACTTTATAAGACTTAAATTTAAATACGACTTAAATTTAAAGAAGGAGGAGGAAAAAAGGAGTATAAGCCGTAGTGAAATAAGCCACCATAACTCTTACTTACACACACATCCAGGTGTGCTGACCGTCTGATCAGCCTGATAACCATCTTCTATGTTGTTGTAAGCCAGCAGCCTCACATGGTATTTTCTCCTGGGGTCTATGAAGGAACCACCAGGTAATAATTAGTACTAACACTCTAAACGGAAGCAGAAGTTCTAGAGCCTTTCTAGGACAATTTAAAAACCTCCTTAATTTATAAAAGTTCTAAGTAAAATGAGATTTTCCTTGCTCTCCCTATATCGCACAATGACTCAGAAATCCACCTTAATATGACATTACTATTGTATTTACCAATTATTTAAAGTTTTACTTTACTTAACTTCATTTCAAAGAATAACACCTCTGCCATCAACAACCCTTTCCCTCCTGTTCTTCCACGGTTGACCAGAGAAAGGTTCTTGATTTTAAAAGTTTTGGGTGGCTTGATGGACCATTTATAAGAGGTTATATACTATGCAGAAGTTTTTTGTTTAGGCAGTTATATTTGAGGGTGGTTTACTTAGCATGGAAATCAAAGTGAGACTGTTTCCCTCTCCAAAGGTAAGAAGAATTACAGATGTCACCCTTTGGTAGCTTTAGAAATTTTTATAATCATGTGTTAAATTTTAAGTTTATTTCTAAGTTTGCCCCTCCTCACAAACCTACATTTTCAAGCTGAGTGCTAAATTCAGTGCGAGAGATGACCTGGAGCTCCCTCTGTTGGTATTCATTAGCTATCACAACACAAGAAATAACAGGCCACGCAAAAAATTAAAACAAATTTTTTTTCAGGGCTTGGAGGAAATAAATGGTTATAAATTTTAACTACTATACTTCAAAAAATATTCCAGAAAATTTAAACAATAATATAAATACATTTATATTTACCAGTTTGTATATGACAACATTTAACTATACAGTACTTGCTAGGGGAAAAATAAATACTACTCAGAAATAGTGTATATTCCTATATTATATTTCTCTAATAAAAAAACAAAAATTAATTTCAAAAGGGTAAATATCATCCTTGATACATAGATCCAATGTGGAAAAGAACCTAGAATCAAAGAATGAAAATAATTCTAGAGTGAATTCAAACATTTAAAAATCCAAAAATAAAGTGTAAAGTTTATTAAACTCTCCAAAGTAATTCAAGAGTTTGTGTAAATGTTTTGGAAACTAAGAAAAATATTCTAATATTTAATAGTAAAATGTATTAAAGCGTGTCCTAAAATCTTTATTTCTATTTGTTTTTTTAATCTTCATTTTATTGAGATATATTCACATACCACGCAGCCATACAAAACAAATCGTACATTCGATTGTTCACAGTACCATTACATAGTTGTACATTCATCACCTAAATCAATCCCTGACACCTTCATTAGCACACACACAAAAATAACAATAATAATAATTAAAGTGAAAAAGAGCAATTGAAGTAAAAAAGAACACTGGGTACCTTTGTCTGTTTGTTTGTTTTCTTCCCCTATTTTTCTACTCATCCATCCATAAACTAGACAAAGTGGAGTGTGGTCCTTATGGCTTTCCCAATCCCATTGTCACCCCTCATAAGCTACATTTTTATACAATTGTCTTCGAGATTCATGGGTTCTGGGTTGTAGTTTGATAGTTTCAGGTATCCACCACCAGCTACTCCAATTCTTTAGAACCTAAAAAGGGTTGTCTAAATTGTGCGTAGGAGTGCCCACCAGAGTGACCTCTCGGCTCCTTTTGGAATCTCTCTGCCACTGAAGCTTATTTCATTTCCTTTCACATCCCTCTTTTGGTCAAGAAGATGTTCTCCATCCCACGATGCCAGGTCTACATTCCTCCCCGGGAGTCATATTCCACGTTGCCAGGGAGATTCACTCCCCTTGGTGTCTGATCCCACGTAGGGGGGAGGGCAGTGATTTCACCTTTCAAGTTGGCTTAGCTAGAGAGAGAGGGCCACATCTGAGCAACAAAGAGGCATTCGGGAAGGAGGCTCTTAGGCACAATTATAGGGAGGCCTAGCCTCTCCTTTGCAGCAACCGTCTTCCCAAGGGTAAAACTTATGGTAGAGGGCTCAACCCATCAAACCACCAGTCCCCTATGTCTGTGGTCATGTTAGCAACCATGGAGGTGGGGTAGGCGAATACCCCTGCATTCTCCACAGGCTCCTCAAGGGGACACTACATCTTTTTTTTTTTTTTAACTTTCCCTTCTTTTTTAAATCAACTGTATGAAAAAAAAGTTAAAAAGAAAACAAACATACAATAAAAGAACATTTCAAAGAGACCATAACAAGGGAGTAAGAAAAAGACAACTAACCTAAGATAACTGCTTAACTTCCAACATGTTCCTACTTTACCCCAAGAAAGTTACCTAATATAGCAACATTTCTGTGAACTTGTTCCTACTATATCCATCAGAAATTAACAGACCATAGTCATTCCTGGGCATCCCCAGAACGTTAAATAGCTTATCTGTTCTTCTTCGATTATTGTTCCCCCTTCCTTAATTGCTCTCTATTGCTAGTTCCCCTACATTCTACATTATAAACCATTTGTTTTACATTTTTCAAAGTTCACATTAATGGTAGCATATAATATTTCTCTTTTTGTGCCTGGCTTATTTCGCTCAGCATTATGTCTTCAAGGTTCATCCATGTTGTCATATGTTTCACGAGATCGTTCCTTCTTTCTGCCGTGTAGTATTCCATCGTGTGTATATACCACATTTTATTTATCCACTCATCTGCTGAAGGACATTTGGGTTGTTTCCATCTCTTGGCAATTGTGAATAATGCTGCTATGAACATTGGAGTGCAGATATCTGTTCGTGTCACTGCTTTTCGATCTTGCGGGTATATACCGAGAAGTGCAATCGCTGGATCGAATGGTAACTCTATGTCTAGTTTTCTAAGGAACTGCCAGACTGACTTCCAGAGTGGCTGAACCATTATACAGTCCCACCAACAATGAATAAGAGTTCCAATTTCTCCACATCCCCTCCAGCATTTGTAGTTTCCTGTTTGTTTAATGGCAGCCATTCTAACCGGTGTTAGATGGTATCTCATTGTGGTCTTAATTTGCATCTCTCTAATAGCTAGTGAAGCTGAACATTTTTTCATGTGTTTCTTGGCCATCGGTATTTCCTCTTCAGAGAACTGTCTTTTCATATCTTTTGCCCATTTTATAATTGGGCTGTCTGTACTATTCTATTTGTTTTAACAAAATTAAAATCACAAGAAGAAAAATTTCTATAACTCAGAAAACTATTGTTTTCTAGAACGATAGGTAGGAAGACTGATAGCACTTGAATATCCTTTAGAAAATGTTTTTCATAAACATTACTTTATTTGAGTCTCATGAAACTCTATTAGAAACATGTTATTCCATTTTATTAACTGTGGTACAAAGTTTTAAGTCACACAAAGTTGAGACTGGAACCAAGAACTTGTGGTTCTTTTTATGACAAGGTCCAGAGACAAATACCTTTATTGCAGCAAGTTGTCTCCTTATAATGAATTTTTAAATAGAGATATTTTCAACCCATAAAATAATTATCAGAAAACACTTAAAAACACATTTGGATTTCATTACTCAAATGATTTCCAACATTCAGCACTGAAATTCTAAGATTCAAAAGGATTTGGTTCAGTTGAAGAGTAACTTAATTTGAATCACTTTTCTTCTTTCCTTCCTCCCAACATTGCTGAACGCTTTAGTCAACAGAATATTGAGTTCAATATTACAAATACTTCCCCTGAATATATCTGTAATTTCAAATTCCATGTGTGTGAGTACAAATGGAGTTTGATGGGCTCTTTTCAGCTTAGTTCTTCATAAAAACTGATGGCACAACCTTCAAAAATATTTCTTTACTCTCTCTCTATTCAATTAGAAGAGTATCTTAAGAAAAGTCTCATGAGTGTTATATATGGTGCCAGGAATGTAGCAAATACAGAAAAGAGAAGACAAGACAGAATTTTCCTTCAAATTAGCTCCTATTCTCCTCACAGTCAGACACGGCTACAGCTCTCTCTTACAGAAAGCTGGTTTTGATGACGGATTTGAGTATAGGTGGAGAGACTAAGCTTCCTTCCACTGTGCCAACAACCAATCAACACTTTTTTTTTTTTTTTGCTTTTATAAAGGGGGTTTATTTGGTTACAAAGTTACAGTCTTAAGGCCATGAAATGTCCAAGGTAAGGCATCAACAATAGGGTACCTTCACTGGAGACAGGACATTGGCATCCCTCTGTTAGCTGAGTAGTCATGTGGCTGGCATCTGCTGATCCAGGATTGTGCCCCAGCTTCTCTTTCAGCTCCTGTGCATTCTTCAAAATATTGCTCTTGGGATGTTTTGTCCTCTCCTTGCTTCTCCGGAGCAAAAGCCTGCTTTCAACAGACTTTCAAAATGTCTCCCTCAGCTGTAGCTCTGAGTTCCTTCTCTTTGTCAGCTGTTTTATATGGCCCCAGTGATTTAATTAAGACCCACCCTGAATGGGTAGAATAACACCTCCATGGAAATTATCCAGTCAAAGGTCTTGCCCACATTTGATTGAGTCACATCTCCATGGAAACACTTAATCAATAGGTTCCAACCTAATCAACACTAATATATCTGCCCCTGCAAGACTGCACTGAAGAACACAGCTTTTTCTGGGAGACACAATATATCCAAACTGGCACATTCCATCCCTTGGACCCCAGAAAAACATGATCTTTCCATATACGAAATACATTCATCCCATCACAATATCACAAAGCCTTTATCATTTCAGTAACAATAGGTAAGCATAAGATCCCATCAAAATCAGTTACAGGTGTGGTCTGTTCTAAGGCATAATTTCCCTCTGGCTGTGGACCTGTAAAATTCAGAACAAGTTATCTGCTGCCAATATACAAAGGAGGGACAATCATAGGATAAACATTCCCATTGTCATAAGGAGAAACAGTAAGGAAAACAGGGTTTAAGGGATCAAAACAATTCCTAAAACCCACAGGGCAAATTGCATTAGATTTCAGAGTCTGAGAGTCATTCACAGAACCACACTGTATCCTTGTGGCTTGAGAGAGGAGTCCAACCCTTTCCAAGGGCCTATGCAACAGTCCTTTTTTCTGCAAACGCTGTGGTGTGTGCTCCAGTATACCATACACTGGGGAGAACACCTTCTTTTCAGCCCCACCCTCCTCAAATGTCAAGGTACCACCTGGACTCTGCCTCTCCGGGGCAAAAGCTCTCCCCTCTCTGAACAGTGGGGTGGGGACCAGGCTCTCCCCAATCCCTGGGGAATGTGCTCCACACTCTCTGGGGCTTGAGGTGGCAGCATTCTTCCTAAGCATTGAGGTGGAAGGCCCACTCTTGACCTCCAGGGCAAATTCACCCTTTCCATGTGCTTGGGTTGCTCTACTCTTCTTGCCTGAGATTTCTTGACTCCAGACCTCAATTTCCGTGATTCTGTCCTTGAAGAAATTTTTCCTTCAATTTGTTCCTTCTGTGGGTCTTCCAGTCCAGACTGGCAGTGGCTCCGTATATACAGGTCTCGCAGATATCTGGTTGGCTTTGCTGAAGGATGGCCAATGGCATCTGGAAAACCTCCATTAGCTCTGAAGGCACATGGCTGGTGTCTGCTTGCTCCCAGGTTGTGTTTCCAAAATGGCATTCTCCAAAGTGTCTATCTTGGCTGCAGCTCCTCTTAAAACTGTCACACTCAGTTCTCAACACTTCTTGAATACTTCTCTGGAATGGTTACTCATTTTTAGCCCCAGAATTAATCCTCATTTTTTTCCCTTTAAAAATGAACTGCTTATACTACATTTAGAGCCCAGAATTAACCTTTTTGTTGTTCATCAGACAGAGGTAGCCTGTGTGTCCTGAAAAGATGAGAGAACAGAGCTGCTCCCTTCATGCCCCCAGCATCTGGCTACTGCCCATTCAGGACAAACTCAGACAAGTCCAGAGTGAGGAGAGGAGCTCTTCCTATTGCTGTTTTGAAATAATCCAAATAGCAGAGACTACCATCTCAAGTACAGCAGGTTCCTTCCTCAGCTACATTTATCTGAGGTTAGGAAAAAGCAAACTACCAACCAGGAAAATCAAGTACATCAAGTGCCTGAGATTCCTTTCTATCCAAACAAAAAAGTTAAAACAAGAACCAGGATAATTTTGGAAATTATTTTGGTAGAGAAAACAGAATTATAGGACATACGGAGAAAACAATTTAAAAGAGAGAAAAAATCCACTCATATTGGTTCACATGTGAGCAACTCTTTATGCCCTGTGAAGAATCTCATTTTTAGAAATAGAAAGAACCAGGTTAGGGGCAAAGCTGAGCAACTGGCCACGTGGATTTGTCATGTGCTCCTTTTTAGCTTTAAAAATTTTTGAACCCAATCTCACAATGTAGTCACTACATTATTTTGGTTTGTTAATCCAGAGACCCTGGAATAATATGGTTCATTCCTGTTCACTGATTTGTAAGAAAGTTGATTTCATGTATCACTTGTTAATTTAAGTGGGAAACCAGGATCCTGAGCCTCCAAATAATGTTAAGATGAGCATTATCAGGCAAAAAGAGTTAAAAGTTAAGGAAACAGAGAAGAGTTACACAATTAACAGAATGAAGAACACAGTAAAAAACAGTCTAAGATCAATATACTAAACACAAGCAAATGCACAAAGAACGCAACTCAGCATAAGCAGCACAACTACTAAAACTTTACAGCTCTCCAAAGACTCTCCAAAGCATGAGGGACAAAGCAAAGGCTCAGGAAGAATGCTGTGGGATAGGACAAGGGCAACCAGTTTCCACAGCCTGTCACAGCCCTTCTTGAGTTAAGCATTGCCACGTATGTGGGGCTTGGTTACACAAGACTCAGCTGACTTAGGCTATGTGGTTTTGGGGGAAAACAGCAGAGTCAGGAAGAGCAGCCACAAAGAATAATGCAGGCCTTCTCAAAACCCAGAGAGGGAAGGAGCGGAAAGGGAGCGGTTGGAAGAGAGCTGGTCCTAGTTCCTTCAAAACTCAACACAAAGTATAAAAATCACTCCTCAAAAATGTTAATTCTTTGTGGTCCCAGAGGTGATGGTTCAAATATGTCCTATTTGGATTTAAGGTTAAAACTCCTTAAAGATTTAGCAATATGGAAATATATATAGTCAGGAAAGAAAGTACAATTAATTTAACACAAATCTGACCCTAAACATTTGGATTCCTAACAATTCTCTGGAGCATCAGCTCAAATTAAAACAGTGGTGATCCCCTAGTCAAAAGGGCTTGTCTTGCCTTTATTAGGAGGTCAATCTTTGACCAAAAAAAATGAAGCTCTCCTTCTTGACACTTTGCAATGGCTACATGGCTATACCTTATATCTTTTCTCCACTGGCTCTAGGCCTTGCTCCACCGTCTTTGTTTTCTAATTCATTCTCCTCTCCAGCTCTTCTACTTGGGATGTTAGTTAACCTAAGGGGGGAGTCAGAACCAGAAATCCGGCTGGCCAAGAAAGAGTTCAAAGGCATCAAATAAACATTTATCAAGTACATACTAACAGGCACTGCATGAAAAACTCAAGGATTAGAAAGACACACTCTTGCTTTTAAGTTCAATCTACTGAAGTAGACAGGCTGGCAAATAAATGTAATATGTAAGTATTACTAATTGTAGAATCTTGGGCAAGTTTCTCATCTTTCTAAGCCTCATTTATTTTTATTGGGAAATGGAGATATAATAGGGCCTCCTTTATAGGGTTTTTAAGAATATTAAAGGAAACAATACCTACTAAGTATTTTGTACAGTTCCTATAATTAGTAAACACAATACTATTGTTGTTGTTATGTGAGTAAAGTCACCCGGGAGACCCAGTATACGTAACAAATTCAGGAATCACCCATGTGAAGTCAAATGAATATCCAAGATGTTCATTCACACAAGCAAAGTCCAAAGTTCAGAATATCAGAAAATTAGCAATTATCAAATACTGAAGCTGTGTGTTCATAACATTTCCTGGTATGTACAGTGGGCCAAGGCTCTTGGCATGTGTCTACCTTGTATACATGATTTAATAAGCTGCGCTTTATTTATGACCACTAAGAACGCTTCTCTTTCTGCAAGCAAGTCACATAGTATACAATCCTCCCAGTAGCAAATATACTTTTCATCCATATCTTCTTCTATTAATCCAATAATCTCTCATCTGCTAACAAGGAAGCAGTCCTAATGATGAGTGCTTGAGAAAGCAACAGATTTCTTCCCTAATGGAAGGACAGTAAATGGTTTCATGAAAGGGAAATGTGGAAGTTTTAAGATTAGCATTAGAAATAGCAACCAGATGGATACACATTAATTCAACCTGTTAATTATATGCCATTTTTACAATGAGATTTTTATTACCCTCAGTGACTACAACTCAGAACAAGAAAAACAGAGACCAATAAAATTAGATTCTCTGTAATGCTCACATATTTTCAAGAACTTGCATAATTCCATTGTAATAACACATTACTTAAAAATAATAGTGCATTAACCGTATCTTTATGACGCATCTTAGGTAATCTACTAAAACTTTGGTATAATATACCCCCTTTTTTAACTGCAACACGACCCTGATGGCCATGCAACAACGAAAAAGCAAACTCACACCTCTTCCAGGTTTGACTTGACAAACTTGCATTTTTCTTCTCCATCACTAGATGGCATCTATGTGAAAAAAGAAAAGTGATGGTCCCAATTCTCCAGTTATTTCAAAGCTGGGAGATACTCAGATACCAGCTGAAACTGATGAATGAGCAGATCAAAACAGGTATGCCTGAAATGTGGCTGTTGCTTAAGTTTCACTAAATGAAAAGCCTGATGAAATAAATGCAAAGCAATAAAGAGAGAGAAGAGCTGCCTTCAATCAGTGTTTTCATACACATAAATTTCACATGAACTTCAAAAAATCCTGTGAACTAGGTGTTGATTTTGTCAACCACCCACAACAGAAGAGGAAGCTGAGCGAAGTAGAAGACAGACAACTTTCCCAATGACTTAGTGCTCCTAAGAAGCTAAGAGACAGTCCAGCAAGGTGGTTAAAGTCTGAGAGGTTAGAGCCAGACTTCCTAGAATCCACTTCTGGCTTCGTCATTCATTATTGTATAACTTAGGGACATTATTTACTCCTTGCCTTGGTTACAGTCACCTGCAAAGTAAGTATGATGATGCTGATAGCATCTACCTAAGAACTTCTAAGTTCTTAGACGACTGCCTGGGTAAAATAACCATAATCATAAAACCAACAATAATAATATACTGATATAATATCCACAATAATGATAAGAAATAATTACTTATGACTCCTAATCCTTATTTCCTGCACCTTCCTGTGTGAAAGGACAAGCTGGTATAGCGATTAAAGTCTAGAATCTAGGGCAAGAAGATTATTGGGGTTTGAATCTGTTTCCTCATCTATAAACTAGGGATTAAATGAGTTTATATTGGTAAAACATTTAGAAAAGTGCCTGAGATTTAGCAGGCGCTTTTTTAAGTGCTAAATAAATAAATGTAAGGCAAAGAGCTGGTCTGGATTAAGAAATTGTGTGGCTGTGAAAATCATTCAATCCCCTGGAACTCAGTTTCCTCATCTGTAAGATTAGGAAGTTGAAATATATCAGTTGTTCTCAAATTTTTTTTTAAGTAAAAGAGTACTGTTTATAGAAGACCACAAAATATTTATACTTACATTAAGTAAATTTATAAATCTGGCTAAATCAGACATGAGGAAAACTAGTGGGAGACAAATTTAAAATTGAGAAAATGTGATCCATTTTTTTCCAGAAAATATTGTAATTATTAGATTCTAAAGGATACAAATATTAAGAACTATTCGAGCAGCTGAATATAAGATCCTTTCCTGCTACAAAATTCTAAATCTGTGTTTTTCTGGAGAATGAGATAGTCTAGTGATTTGGCAAATATTTATTAATGGAAGAAAGTGTGTTGAGTTTTGAGGAAGCAGGGGGCTACACAGGGAATCATGAATCCAAGGCCTTTGCTCTCAATGTATAATTCAGTTAGGGGAGCTAATATAAAGGTATAAATAAGTACCATGCAAGATAGGAATAACTGCTGCAAGAGAGACTTGCTAAAGCTCTAAAGGAATTGAAAAGAGGGAATGATTATAACTAACTTGGGAGTTAGGGAGGGCTTCATAAAAGAAGTAGCATTTAAGCAGAATTTGACTCTACGGTAAAGAGGGAAGAAGAGATCCAGACCAAGGGTACAGTGTAAGCAAGGGCATGGGGGCACAAACACATGGACTGGAGAGAGAGTGGGAGGGAGAAAGACAAGTAACAGCAAAGAGCCAGGCTAGGTATTGTGGAGTTTACAACATACACATGGAAGGTAGCTGACTGATTGGAATTGTTGAGAGAAGGGACTGAGAAGGAGTTAAGATGGCTCCAAAGTTTCCAGTCTGGGTTGACCAACAGAAATCGAACAGGATATGGCTGGCAGAGCCCATGACAAGCTGTTACTCAATGAATTATAGATGGTGGAATTACATTCAAATAGAGTTGACCAGTGAATGGCTAGACATGTGGGCTGGAGCCTGACAATTAGGATGGAGAATCATATTCAGCAGTCATCTGAAAAGAGGATGGGTTGCAGGGATGAAAAAACTGGGGACAGGAATGGAGGCAGGCCTTAAAAAATTATGAAAGGAGACATAAGGTAAAATATCATGGAAGCCAAGAGAAAAGTATATGCTGGAGGACTGGGTGACAATTTCCAGTGCTATGTACAGAGAAGTCTGGAGGGTAAGAGAGGGGATCTAGTAATTAGGTCCTTTAACAGAGCAAGTTCAATAGGATGGGAGTGGGGTGGGATGGGGAACAGATCACATGGAGTTAATAGCAAGGAGGTGTAGGACATTGAAAACAGAACTATAAAGGGGAATGAAAATGCATGATCTTCTGCAATGTACCAAAATATCAACAGTGGTTATCTTTATGTGGTAGATTTTTAGTTACTGGGCTTCCTGTATTTCTACATGTTCTACAATAAATATGAATTACTCTGGCAATAAAATTGTACAAAATTGTTGGGGAAAATGTATTATCTTTCATAAGCCAGCCAAACTATTTTGTACTTTATATGCATTATCTTAGATACTTTACAATAACCCTAAGAATTATTATTATTTTTATTTTATGGATAAGGAAACTTTTACATAGGCAGACTATCTAGCTTTCCTTTTAAAATTAATCATTTTTCTATATAAAATCTCTAAAAATATATTTCAGACTTCCCTGGTTCTTTACTATGCTAGACATAACTGAAATTTTGTTTCTGATGCTTTTAAGTCATCCTTATAAGCATCAATTATTGTATGTTCCAAATGTATAGTTTTTAAAAGTTACTTTTGTTGTCTTTTAGCTCCAAGTCTATACTTCTGAGTCTATTTTATAAAGCCAGGGGCCCTAAAGTCACTAATGTTTGAGCAATCAGAGAGCAAAAGTAGTGAGAACATGTGTAAATGGAGTCAATAAATTCTGAAGAAAGGCCTAAGGGTCTTTCCAACTGAGTGGCTTTGTGATTTAAACCCCCCTCTTTTGGTCTACTTCCTGGTTTTAGGTTATCTCTAAAAGAGGCGAGATTGGAGACACTGAGTATATGTGTGATATTAATGTACATTCCAGATCATCAAATTAATAGTAAAACAAAATCAGAATAATTAGAGATAGAAACATAAATGAACAAATTCATTTTACTTGAAGGGGGAAACATTTAAGAAGCCCAATCTTATTGGATTGGATCATTGTTCCATCCATACATTTCATTAAGATATAAAAGGTAAAAACTAAAAGGCTCATTTAGTAGGAAATTCCCAGATCATACCTTCTCCTCAAACACAATGAACTCAGTAAAACTGACAGACATCGAATTCAAACTTCCTGGACTCTTTGTTGTAATGCTAACAGATCTAGATGTTTGGTTTCCTGAAGATGCAGAATAGAAAATTATTTACAAAGTATTTAGCTGTGATCAACAAAAGATAATGCCGTGGGTCATTAAAACCAGGTCTTTGTTTCTTTCAGCTGCTGCTTGTTTGTAAGACTCCAGAAGCCTTGAAAAGAGCCAGGCCAGAGCCAACAGGTCAGGGCTAAGTAGAATTAAGAGAAAACCTGAGGTCAGAACCATGAGAAAACGTTTTTTCCTTTTCCCTTAAGAGTGAGTCTACTTTGAAAACATTTCTAAAATTCAAATTTGGTAAACATTTAAAGAGTTTTTATTCCCCATCCTTCAATGCAAACTTTTCAGGTGGTGGGAAGAATAATCCTCTGATAACCAAAAGACAAAAGCAATCAAACTTACTTTAAGACCATCCCTTGCCACTTGTTTAATTTACAGACAATGGAACATGCTGGAATGGCTTAAAATAAATACCCCCACTCCTTGCCAAAGCATTATTTTAAAATTCAGTAGGTAGTGTTTCAAATTATTTATTTAAAATACTGCTAAAGAAAAACTTTGCTTATATTAGAAACAAAGACAGTTGAGATAATTTCAAAGCATTAAAAACAGTCAAAGAGAAAACAGAAAATCTATGTGAATGTAAGTAGCAATCTGAAAATGAGCTGATTTATGGTCAACATGTGAGAGGTCTGACGATGTTAAAGTAGGAAATGCTCAGAATAAGTTAGAAAGGTGAAAAAGTCTGAAGGATGAAACCTATTGTCTGGTCAAATGTCCATTTTTAATTTAATCTTTTGTGCTACAAGGTTTTGCGCAAGCCTTTTCAGGCCCATTGTTCCCCTGCAGTCCGACTGAGGAGCTCCTTGGTCTGGCTAGCCAGGGTGATTGCACTGCCCCCCAACCCATCCCTCAACACAATACCCCCCATATAATTATTCAGAGAAGAGGCCAGCAGTACAGGCTGCTGTGACACCTGGGTCATGGCCTCTGACATAGAATCTGGGGCCAGCCTAAGTCAGACCCAGCAGCAGAGGAGTAGGAAAAATGCTAAGGGGGATGGGTGGGAAAAAGAAAGCAGAATGAAATACGTCCTTTAAAATGCTACCTAAAAGTAATGAAAACATAAATCATATCAGAACAATTTCTAGCCTTCAAGTTATCCAAATATTGTTAAGACTGCGGTATTTCTCCACTTTAAAGCATACTGGGATTAGGGGAGCAGATTTCCTCTAAGACGGATTCTTAGTCTTATATCATCACTTTCGTTAGAAGGGGAAAAGTTAATTCATGATGGCTAAAATAATGCCTTATGTGAATGATCTAGTATGCTGATTTAAAAACAGAGGTTTCAGTTAAAAGAATGTACATTTTACTTTAAGCTTGGATTAAAAATTCTTTCTCCTTTTGTTTATAAACTGAAGGTTTTGGGAATCAAACTTTTTTTACTTTGCATTACAAATTTAAAGTTTTCTTTAATGATCACTATGCCAAAATATTATAAATCTGTTCAGTGATATTGTGGAATATTTAGAGTGGACAGTCCTTCACTTTCTCCAACTTTTCCTATGTAATCTGTAACAGCTTTTCATGGAAGCTGATGGTGGAGTATTTGCCTAAACCTGAAATGACTCAGTCCCTTTTGTTCTGCCCCCCTGAAGGGCCTTAGGACAAATAACACCTCCTCTCACTCCCAGTAAAAACATCTCCTCTCCTATTGAGTTTAGGATAATTTAGAAGAAAGTTCTTTGTATGTGACATTTGAGAATCAGTTTATCGTACTGACAATCACTATTAAAAAACTTCACCAAAACAACTGGGACTGTTTGGAAAATCCAGACGTGTAAGTCTTTCCCAATGTTATTGTGCTCACTAATATTTTGATCATGTATATTTCTTTTTTTGATCATGTAATTTCACTTTATGCAATGTATGAGCTCTCAAGACTACTTTTTAAAGTATTTTTCATTTCTGACAAATGTATTACTTTAGGCTGTCTGGATAAGAAATATTTGGAATTGAAAATTTCCACTTGAACATTGCTACTAATGAATCTGATTTATAACGAACACTGAAAAACTAATTGAAAGTGATTTGGAGGCTCCACAAACAGTTTTTGATCTTTTATGTTCTTTTCTTACGGGAGGGTCTTTCGTTTGTGAAACTCATTGGAGGAAAGGCACCTCACTGGTCCAATTTTGTAAGGTGAGGGAGCACTGTTTCTGAGTCTCTCCCAACTGCACCATCACTTGATGGAATTATGCTGAGGGTTGATATTTCCTTTAGAGTGGGAAGGAGAGAAAGAAAGACTCCAAAAGAGCAGCAGCTTAATTGTTCCAAAATTTACAACAGCTAAACTGAACAGTAATAAGGCTGTGTTCACATATATGTTATGGAATAATTTTAAACGGAACAGAACAAAGCAACTGCTGATTACAAGAAAAGAATGTATGATAACACCAAAAATGTACTAGAATTTTGGGGGGGGAGTATAGTGCAGTCTCATAGGACAACTACAAGGCTACAAAATTTACAAGTGAAGCTTACTTCAAGAAAACGAAATAAATTATTTTGATTATACCAACATTTCTATCAAGAGCACTTCTTATCCTAAAAGCATCCAAAGCGGAAGACTTGACTTAGGCTACTATACTTGGCTTAGCATTTAAGTAACTGCTCTGTCTGCCAACACATATACACTGTCTCACATACATCATTACCTTACAAGCAATATTTTTACACACTGACAGAGCGAGCCTATTCATGACAGCCAAACTTCCCCTAAAGCTATGAAATAAATTTCCTTCCAAGGACTAACATTTCTCAGTTTCACTGTCATGGGCTCTCCATGCCATTTTGACCCTTTTGTGAGGCAACATGAAAATACATCTATCATCTCTTGAACCACAGTGACTTGGTCGGAGGTGAACAGTTTCATTGCAAAACCATCTGTGGTTTGATGACCATCCCTCCAAATCCCAACCCTCAGCAGTTAAAAGCATGCTTACAAGATGGGAAAGATGCAGGCAGACAGCTTGAAACCAATCTTAAATTTCTTCTCAAGTAGGAAAAGCAAGCTGGCAAAATATCAGCTTCATCAATCATAGTGATAAAACCAAGATTATGTTATGTATTTATACCTACTCTGAAACTCACAAGAACCATGATGTTATAACAATTTATTTAGACTTTGCTGAATGTATCACTCTAAAATCGATTTCAGTGTTAGCAGAAAAGAGTATTCTGGGAGTTCTCTGATGCAAGCAGGTGCAGGTCATTAATGTGGTAATTGGCTATAAACACTACTCAAATTCTATGAAAACCTTAAATCTTTCAGGCATTGGAAGACACTGAAGACTTTTTGGTCAGTGGAAGGCACTTAGAATATTTTAATATGGTTTTCCATATGATAGAGAATCTCAAACAGTTTGAGTTTTTAGAATTAAGCCAAAAGAATATCCAGATAAAGAAAATATTCAACAGAAGATTTGAGGTTTCTTATACTCAATCTAAAACAGTGTTATACACATCAGTTTATAAACATTTTATGGATAAAATTAAAAAAAAAAGATTTAGTTGTTTAAGGAATAACCTTCAATTTAAGGTATTTTGTGTTATTAACCCAAATACAGTTATTAGTTTCCTCAAGGGGGTTTTAATAGCAAGGGCTACTTATACAGTATGAATAAGAAACTGTGTCTTCATTTCTTAATAGGTAAAATTATATTACAATGTAGGCCAACAGATAAAATTTTTATATATTCCCAAGTTCTGGAGAATTGTTTTTCATAAGCAATTATTTTAGACATGCTATTGTTTTAACCATGCGCATAATCACTGCAAAACCATTATCTAATTTAATTAAAGATTAAAATAAAGTATAGGGAGTTTTTAACTTTTTAAAATTGTTTTTTAAACACTTTGATATAGTTGCTTTATTTGCTGTTCTCATTTATGTGTGCGCAATTGTACATACTTAAACTTTTCTTTTGTTGAATCATGACAATACTTCATGCATGTTTCCCTTGAGTACAAAGCTGTCCTCCTACATAACTCCCTGCCTAGTCACAATACTCATTATTACATCCAATATATTTAACAATAATACAATTTTATCTAATATACAGTCCCTATTTAAATTTTCCAAATTGCCCCAATGATATGCTTTATAGCCGTTTTATCCCTATCCAGAAGCCAAATGAGGATCATACATTGCACTTTTGTGTCTCCTTTAATCTAGAACCGTTCCCTCCTTTTTTTAATTAAAATTTTTTTTTCATTCTCTCTCTTTTACTGTCTTTCATTGTGATGACATTTTAAAGACTCCCATCCAGTTTTGTAGAATGGCCCACAATGTGAATTTATCTGATTGTTTCCACATTATTAGATTTAGGGTAAACGTTTTGGGCAAGAATACTACATAGCTTTGAACATGACCTTAGCTTAGAGTATTTTTATTAAGAGATATAAAAATTGAATCCACTGTTTTGTGAGAGTAGATTTGTTAAACTGCTTGGTAAACAGAAGTATTATAGTTTCAAAAGCTTTCCTAAACAGAATAGCCTAATTTTCTTAGAAGCACATTTTCTCTCTATATATCTATCTATATGAATGCTTTTATTAATCTCTTGTCTGCTAGTGGGGATAGTGAGAAAAAGAAGAGACCAATAGCTAATATGTTGTTAGCCTTCTTGTAAGATTTCTAGAAATTTCTGAGATTTTTTTATCTGAAAATGCAAATGCAGATTTTTTTTTCTTTCTTTTTTCTTTTTCTAATTCCCCATGAGTCACACTGGAATGTTAATTTATACACAGCATGGGAATAGACTGTACCCAGAATCAGGACCATACAAGTATGTAAATGAGTCAACATGTGCCAGAAAATTACTATGATTAAAACAATCACTGTTAAGTTCCCGGCGTGGAGATCTATGTGGAAAAACAGGCCTTTTAAGAAACTGTCTACTTCTTGAAATTTTCAGAGACTTTCAATGTAGTTTCTATAGTTTTATGGGTTAGAATCCAGGCCCATCTGCCATGATTCTTCTTCTGAGACAAATGGTCAATTATGAAAAGGGTGGGAATACAACTATTTAACAAAGAGAACCACACTAAAAACCATCAATACCTGGCCATCCAGATGGAGAGAGGTGAAAGTTCAAAAAAATTATTTTGTTTCCTCCACTAATATCTCTAGGTCATCCAAAACCCTATAACTTGTTAAATAATCCTAGAAATCAAGGAATCTTCTTTCCTTGTTATCTTTAGTCACTGCCAGGCATGACTTGGCATTTAAGTCACTCCCAGGCAATAAACAGATCAATAGAGAATCTCAAACAATTTCAGCATATTGAGTTTTCCTAGGGGTTCTGTATCTCAGGAAATGCAATTAGTATATTACAATCTTCTTCTAATAACTAAAATACACTGGTGTCCCATAGCTAACAGTGTTTACATTCTGCTTTAGCTGTAAGGAAGCTCATAACTAAATTTATGGCCCTTTTCTACCAACTATACAGGACCTTATGGCATGCAAAAAAGAAGCCATAATCCTGATTTTGTCTGAACTCCCTACCTTTATTTATCTTTGCCCTGATATCTGAATATCGTTATATTCAGTTAAAAAAAAAAACACTGTGTTTCCCCCCCCCCCTCATTATGTCCAAATATATGTTTATTATAGAAAACTTAGAAATGCATGGTCTTAATCCATTCCTGCGGTGTGAACCCACTGTAAATAGGACTTTTGATGAGGTTACTTCAGTTTGGGTGTGGAGTAACTGAATTAGGATGGGTCTTAATCCTATTACTGGAGGCTATAAAGCCTCAGGAGAAAAAGGAGAAGATGCCTCCAAGTATATTGCCACATCACAGAAAAGCCAAGGACCAAGAATTGCAGGCAGCTAGCCTGCCCCAGAGTACAGTATTTGGGGAGAAAGCATTGCTTTGCTGATGCTACAATTTTAGACTTCTCCTAGCCTCAAAATTGTGAGCCAATATATTCCTGTTGTTTAGCCAGGAATAACAGTTTGGTTATTTGTTTTAGCAGCCAGGAAACTAACACACACAAATTTTAAATACCTTTATATTTTGTAACCTCCTTTTCTACTTAATATATTGTGAACAACTATTCATGTCATTATGTCAAGATTCTTCTAAAGCAGCCCTTTCAATAGCCACATCCTTGTGATTAGATGTTTGTGCATATTCATTATTATTTTCTTATGAAAAGTCTCTATTAACGGAATTGCTGGGTTAAAGTTATACATATTATAAATCTCCCCTTGCTAGTTTTTTCCTTTATCCCTACAATAGCTGTATACAATTTGCACTGCCACCATTAGTATGAGTGATTTAACTCCCCAAACCCTTACAACACTGGGTGTTGTCTCACCTACTTGTTTTTTATTTTGTTGAATTTTGTATTTCTGTATTAAGTCACTTCAAATCTTTCTTAGAAGGAAGAGGAGATTAAAAAAAATTGAAATAGCTCTAGTTAGATATATTTACATCACCTACCAGGGAAGATGTAAACCATGATAATCAGGCAAAATTAGCCGCCTATTGATCGTCTGCAGAGGTTTCATAAGTTATAATTAATATCCTGGCAATCAGCAAAAGCTAAGCTGAAGCAAATGCTCTAGTTTCTATGATAAACCTGTTACTGTCAACACAGTAAACTGTCTTGGCTAGTCCAAGGTCTCCACTTACAGTAACCCACATTTTCTGGGTCTTACGTGAAGTCTTGAAAGATTTCAAACATCTCAAAATGAAAGTGAAAAATACACACAATTAAAATCAACGACACTAAGATTATATTAGAGATCCCATTAGCTTATCCAAACCAACTGACAAATCAACTGATAAATTAACGGATAAAAAAGATAAATAGGAAGATGCACCAGTATTTACCTGTTTTGATAATTATCTGATTATAGCTTATGCCATTTCTTTCTTTCTTCCATCATCCCATTAGGGCCCTTTACCTACTTAACTCCTATTATATTTCAGATCTCAATTCAGTATCCGCTTCTCAGGGAAACCTGTCCTGACCCACAGGTCCTCAAACTATATAGTGTCTTCCTATAGTGTCCATTGCAGCACTAGTTGGATTTGTAATTATAATTTACATGGTGATTTGATTAATGCCTATCTCCTACTCTAAACTGTAAAGCTTCATAATCAGGTGGCCACACTTAGAAATACCTGATTCAATATTTTGGAACAGTAGTCTCAACATTTTTTATTGCACCCTGTTAATATTTTTTTCTCACAGGCATACCCCCCCTCAAAAAATATATATATACACACACACACATATATATATACACCTTGATTTATTTATAACACATACATGTGTGACTGTTCTCATATATTATGTACATTATAAAACAAACATTTAAAAATATTTTAAAGGCTCTGATAAAAGATATTTTCCTCTAGTAATGGACTGTCTTGCAGCTCCCCTGTACCCCATGGAGTGTGTAATTAATACAAAGCTTACATTTACATTTCATTTATATTAAGTTTTTTAAGAACAAATTTTAAAACAAAACAAAAACCGTTAAGTATAATTACTGCTTTATGGCAATTTTTTTTTTCTTATCCACCCTGAAGTTTCTTTCATATGCTAATGGTTGGCATTTTAAAAACCTCTTTTCCTTTAACTTACTTAAATCTTGAAGGACCTCACACATCTAAAGATTCTTTACATTTACCAGCAACATCCAAAGTAGTCTGGGGTTGACATGCAGTGTGATTAATGGACAGTACTGACTTAATTTCCTACAAAAGAGTTTTCCCTTCTCTAAAGAGATGTTTGTAATCCACGCCTTAAGCATTTTACCACGTTAACAGTCTTACCAACAGAGGGATGAAAAGTTCACTGAAACTTTTCCTTTACTCATAAAAATAGCATTTGAAAGTTCTGGCCTGTAAAACAATCAAGAGTCTTATCAATAAGCATCTTCCTAAGATGAAGAAAACATTGTTTTTATTTGTCACCATTTTAATGAGGTTTTTTTGGGGGGGGTTAATACTTTTTTTTTATTGTGAACTTTAACATACATATGTAACACTGATAACTTTCAAGGTACGATTTAACAAGTAGTTAGAGAACAAATCTCAAAGAATGTCATGGACTACACTTCCACAACTTCAGCCATTTCCATTACTGTAAAATATAACATACGTACAGAAAGGTGTTAACTTTTGACTTGCATCTCAACAAGCAGTGATATAGGTAATTTCAAAAATTGTTATGGATTACAGTTCCACAGTTTCAGTTCTTTCCTTATTATGCAATATAGAAAACACACAGAAAGGTGAAGACTTCCAAAGCACAATTCAATGAGTAGCTATAGAGCAAATTTCAAAGGATGTTATAGGTTATAGTCCCACCATGTCATTTACCTCCTTCCAGCTATTTCAACACCCCAGCATCTAAAAAAAAATACACATATATATATTTATATAAAATTTCAGTATTCACAAACCTTTGTTAAATCTTGTTTGTTACTACCCCTTCCTCTCACTTAATCGTTTTTTATCTAAAGACTTAAGTGACCTCAGATGCTCAAACTGGAAACATATCACAATTGGTATTTCATTTCACAGACTGGTAAAAATCAGTCTGTTGAAATGATGTAACTGCTTTATTCTGCTTATTTTCTCCATCTCCACAGGGACCCTACTTTATTTAGAGAACATTTCAGTCAGGCATGTGAAGTTAGGCTCCGCCAGCACTGTAAATCTTTACCCAGAGCCAAAGGTCAAAGGGTTATCTGTGCTATACAGTTTCAGGGTAGAGGATTTTCTTCACTCTTTTTCCTCACAAGAAAACAAAATATATGCATATGAATAAAAGCAAGCTAATTTAGGTACTAAAGAAGCTCCAATTCTACAGATGAGCTGCTTTCTCAAGGAAACCCCTAAATATCACCTTTTCAGTCATTCTGCAAAGAGAAACCAGATGCAAGTGAGTGCCCCCCACTACCATTGTCTGCTAGAAACTTGCCGCACAGCTGCTAAAGCAGTAAAGCCACTTCAAACCTACCTAAGTGATGATCATTTAGACAAATGAAACAATTTTGTTCTTGTAAAAAACGCAACTTTACTTTATCCTTTAAAGAAAAAAAGAGGAGTAGTGTGTATCATTTTTGTTCATATATTATACCTCATTTAATAACAAGACAGATACTTTTCACAGAGCTTTCCATATTTTAGAACATTTTGAAAGGTGATGACTATTCAAGACTAAGAATATGAAGGTCCAGGAAAAAACATCAAAATTCTTTTCCCAATTATCTTTTTGAGTTTGATTTTTTTAGAAAGTTGAATGCCATTATTTTTTGAAGATTAATAAAATATTTAAGAAAATATAGGCATGTATTGCTGCCTATCTTCTCTATTTCCATATTGATTTTCTTAAACTATGAAATAATTCTGTTGTGTGTAACATCCCATCCCATAGAGTACCATTAATATAATTCCAATATAGTACAATATATGGAACAAGATAATAAGACATTTCTTCTTTCAGGAGGTATTATCATTTTAATGCTTTTTGCAGTTCTCTGAATTTAAGAGGCAGAAATGCAAGTTATGAGAGCACTGCTACTATGTTCAACTGGACTATAAAATTAAGTTAAAAAAGGATTTTCAAATAATGAATAGTACAAAATATCTTCTGTAATTTGCTACAAAATTCAGTTTAGAATTTGCCAAATATATTTCTCCCACAGCATATTTGCCTGATCCCCTTTGCTTCTTTATTATTTAAAACTCTTTTATCTTTTGTAGCAAATATAAAACACTCATAAAAGTTTAGAATTGTACCAAATTAAGAACAATATAAATATGACCACCTTATCATATTATATGAACATAATTTCAGTTTGCAGACGTCTATGAGGAGATTGTTTTTTTTGAAAGACTCTACTGAAAGTTCTAACTTAGAAAATGAGACTGTTCAAAGTTTCACATAGCAAGATAAATGTCAGTGAGATTTGTTGTATGGGCCCCTCTTTCCTGAAAATGACCTAACTTTCTTTGTTTTACAGAAAATGCTGACAGGAATTTCTTCTGCTCAAGTCTTGCCAGTTTCCTTCAAGAAAGCCAAGCCAGAAAGACAGCAGGTCCCATGGAGCAGGATGGCATAGCATGCAGCCTTAACTTCCAGATGCACACCAGTAACTACCACCTCAGAGCTTCTGAAATCTAAACCCATATATTCAGCTGTTAGAGATGTCTTCACCCCAGACATCAATCTTCCCAACCCAACACAGTAAAAACTGAATTCAACATCTCCCATGTCCCTAAATCAGTTCTTCCCGAAAGCCATTCTACAGTTAAAAAGTATCCAAATTTTAGGTGATGTATATATACTGCTAGTACAGAATTAAAAAAAAAAACAAAAACAAAACAAAACCATAGGACTGTATAACACAAACAGTGAACCCTAATGTAAACTATGGACTACAGCTAATAGAACATTATAATAATATTCTCTCATTAACTGTAACAAAGCTATCATACTAATGCAAAATGTTAAAAATGGAGGCAGGTATATGGGGACTCTATTTTGTGCGTGATCTTTCTGTAAACCTACAAATTCTCTCTTAGAAAAAAAAAAGAGTAAGTAATTAGGTCACAGCACCTAATTTATGCAGAACCACACTTATTCTCAGGAAATGTGGGAAGAGGAGGGAATACAACCACGCATAGCAAGAAAAAAAAAGTACCATCCACCCAGAGCTCTGAGTACCATTCTAACTTCTTCCTCTCCCTAATCATATTAACATTTTTACTGTTAACATTTACTATGTATCAGTTTACTACATACCAATGCACTGTGCTAAAAGGTTCCACATGAACTGGCACATTTAATGCTCAACACAATCCTAGGATGCAAGTACTATTATGATTCCCGTTTTACTGGAAATTGAGGTTCAAACCCTGGTGCTCTGATCTCAGAACCCTCTCTCTTCTCATTTAAAATTTAAATCATCATTTAAATTTACATATATTAAAATTGACTTTTTTGGTGTGTAGTTCTATTTAACACATGTATAGATTCATGTAACACCACTACAATCAGGATACAGAACAACTCCATCACAGCAAGAAACTCGCTAACGCTGCCCCTACCCCAGCCAGTGGAGTGGGAACCACTGATCTTTCTCAATCCCTCTAGTTCTGACTTTTTGAGAATGTCATACAAATGGAATCATACAGAATGTAACCTTTTGAGACTGGCTTCTTTCACTCAGCATAAAACCACTGAGATTCATCCATGAATTGCGACAAGAATCAATATAGTTCATTGTTTTTTTTGCTGAGGACTATTCCATTGTATGGATGTAACACAGCATGTTTATCCAGTCATCTGTTGAAAGATATTTAGATTTTTCCAGTTTTTGGTGATGGTTAACAGAGTGCTATAACATTTGTGCAGGTTTTATATGATCGTAAGTTTTCATCTTTCTAAGGCAAATACGCAGGAAGGGATTGCTGCGTCATATGGTATGGGTATATTTAACTTTTTAAGAAAGCACTACATTTTGTTTTTCCCATTTAGCCATTCTAATAGGTATGTACTGGTAGTTTATTGCAGTTTTAATTTTTTAAGCCTGAAACAACTTCCAAATCTGCCTTCCCCCTAAAGAACTGCTACTGTCATTTACACTCTCATAATCTCATATTATTTCAAAAGCCATCTTATTGATCTCCTGTCTTTAGTAGCCCCCTCTCTGGCCCCACACTCACTGCATTCCCTGAATCTATACTCTGCAATATCATTGCCAGCTATCTTTCTAAACAGACTATGCCACTTAAAAACTTCTATTAGCTTTGCATTACTTATATCTTAGGACAAAGTCCAAATTCCTTATCAGGCTACACAGGGCCCTTAAAACACAGGCCCTAATTAACTCTGTGAGTTTACCCTCTGCATCTCCTGTCCATATAACCCATATTTTAGCCATAGCAAACCAGTAAGGCTACCTCTTGAATCTTTTTGTTTTTGTGCATTTTATACCCTTCTGAGATGACTTTATTTCGTTTCTCTATCAGGAAAACCATTCTTCATCATATAATGAAATCAGTCTTTTATCCCCTGTGCTTCCAGAAACTCAAGAGTATACCTCAATATCTTCTTTTAGCACTTATTCCTGTGAACGTTGATAAGTCTTCCATGCTGAACTTTAAATACTTAGGAGGTAAGCCTGCCAGCTTATGTTCACATTCCATGTGTCCAATACGTGCCTTGCATGGAAGACAGGCATTCCATAATACACACAAATTTTTAGAAATTAAAAATAATGGAAAATAAAAGTAAGTTAAAATCTATAAAATAAATTTTAATTAAAAATGTGAAATAAGATATGGCAATTAAATGGTACAGATAGCAATCTTACATAGCTTTATAAGAGTGCAGAGACACACACACATACACACAGTACCTACCCTAAAACAAGAATTTTTACATTTCTAACTGGCGCTATAATCCTAGGCAACATCTTTACCAGGAGTTAGGTGAAGAAATCACAGAAGTCATGTTGTGGGGATGGTTTCAATTTTTCAGTTAATTTACAGTGGATACCAGCAGCCCACTGTCAGAAATGCCTAGATTGATTTCATCTTCTGATTTGGAAGACCAAGGAGCTTCTGTGTCATAAGTCTTCTTATAGCCCAAGACACCAACTAAGAAAGCATGGGAGCCTCTTTATCTCAGATCTGGTGAGTTCCCTAAAACAATGTACTCTGTATTCACACAGTGCTGTGGAGGGCTTTGTAAACAGCACTGGAGCTCTAAGAGCCCATCATAAAACTCAAGGACAGCAGCTAAGTGGGCTCAAAATATTCTTCTCCCTTTTGAATGACTACTAAATGCTTCAGGATTCACCCTGTGGATTCAAAGAACAGTTTCTGTTACTGATTTTTGGAACACATGTCTATGTCTCCTTTATTTTCCTGTTTGTTTATAACACAAATGAAAAATTAAAAAATTTTTTTTTACTGTATTAATGATGGTGACTACATCAGTAACTGGATTTTTTTAAAGTAGATGCTCCATTTCTTTTGAGCTACTGATTTTTAAATTTTTCAAGAACTAGAGTTCTAATACTTAAGCTGAATGTTATACTTGGCATTCTCAGATACTGCAGAGGATGAAATAGTCAAATATTTTTCCCTTGGCAAATTAAGAAAAAAATAGTTGAGTACTTCCTAAAGTCTGTGTTAAAGTTTCAACAAGTATGGGCTTGATAAGTGAATAAACACAGCATAAGAAAAGATAACTTAAACCAAGTGAAAAAAGTGAAATAGCAATATTTTTAAAATATTCCCTTTGTTTTGTTATAATTTGTACTCACATTTTTCCAGTCACTTTTCTGGTCTACATAGTAGGTGGCTTCCAAAAATTTCCTTTAAGAAGTCTACTGATTTCAGTTAAATGAATTTATTTTGCTACTCTTTGAAAAGAAAGAATGAAAGAGTACAATCAGACACTATTCAGAGGGACTGTTTCTACTAAAAGTAGAAAGTAACTGTGGCAAAGCAGGAAGAATTGAAGAGAGGTAAAAAATGTGAGATATGTCCCCAAAGATCTTGCCTATGCTAAATGAAAGCAACAATGTTAATGGCATTTTACACTGACCCTCAGATGATCCGTTAAAAAAATGCAAAGTGATTTCATAGAAACAAATGCTGATTTATGAAGTCAAATCTAATCTAGACAGAATGCTTAATGATGTTTATATTGTTAGCTATGTGCTGGTTTAGAATAGAAGAATCCTGACATCTATAATGATATCTGATGTGGTAGATGGTGTCAAGGTACCACATTATCTGAAGTGAATTTACAGGCTAAAAGTCAGTATAGAAAATATTATACTTGAAACTATTCATGAATAGGAGGATTTTGTTTTAAAATATAGCATATCTTAGACTCCATCTGAAGGGGTGCAGTCAGAAAGTTGCAAAACAACCTCATTATAAGGGCTTTCACCTGTAGGAGATTTCCAAGATTTTCAGAACATTTTCTAAGGCTTTCCTGTATGAGTGGGATAAGGGAACACAGTCTCTGAAAACACTCTGGCTTGCCTCAAAACATGATTTCCATATTTCATAAATGGCTCTAATTCTCCTCAAAACAAATTCATTATTATGGTGGGGTTCATATCATATCCTCTCCAATAAAAGCCTCTTGTATGCCACAAAATCTCATGCTGCCTCAAGTAAAGGACAGGTTAGAATTCCTTCCAGCTTTATCAGTTTGGCTCACCAGCAGTAACTCTTTTTCTTGAGATGTGTAATTATACAACCGAAACTTATTCTATTATAGTAAAGGATAATACCCAGAAATCTGAATTAATTCTACTGTACTTCCATACAAACTAGCCAAGGGGGTCCAAAATTACATTATTAATGTTTCTTCTGACTCCTACACACTTCCAGTACTAACTGGGATTCCAACTTTGGATTCTAAAAAAAAAAAAAAAAAAAATCCGTGAGTTTTAGTTTTGAAGGTGTAAAAATGATCCACAAACATTATTAATGATTTAAAAATATTTTGTATCTTTATAATTGGGGCTAAATCTCATGTTTGCTAATCATGAGAAATTTAATAAAACAGTGCAAATTCTTTGTGGAAAATAAAAGCTAGAGATGATCTATTCATATAAATATCAGTGTCCTAAATTGTAAATTAACAGTACCATCTAAAAAATCTTCCCTTTTACATTCCATTATCTAAAGAATGAACAATACAGAACAGTTTCTGACAGCTTATGAAAACAGTCTCTTTGCAATTATAAACTCAATTCAGAATTCAAAGCCAATTTCTGAAACAGACAAAAAGAGAAACAAATTCAGTCTCTTATCAGGGGACACAAGTATGTTATTACTTTTGCTTCAGTTTATTGTGTGATAAATGCAACAAATGTTTTAATATCTTACAACTGAGGTAAACACTGGAACCACCAAGAAAAAAAATTTACGGAAAGTAATCATTTAAAGACGCAAAAACTTGGAGCAAACCTCAAACCACAATTTACAACAAATCACATAAACATATTAAATCACAAACTTAATGCTTACTTTCCAATCCCCCAAAAGTAAATCACGTCTAACTGAAATCAAACTGTATATTTTAAAATCTTTAAACCTGAACAAGCTAGCAACATCAAAATACTTCCAATGCTCTGCCAATACTTGTATCTTAAAGAAGAAATATCTTTTAAGACTCTTTTTAGCCTCTTTAAAAAATGAAACATTCTATGTCACAGAGAACTGAGCTTTGAGGCTTTAAAGTAAAATGTTCTAAAATAACTTTCATTATTAAGTACAATTAAATTTAGTTAATCATAAGTTTAGAAGAAAATTTGACAAGTCAGTCAAAGATCTTTTGGTGTAATTCTTCTTGTAAGCAGATGTTATATCTGGTACGTCTATTTATCTAGTACTACAATGCCTTAGAAAAATACTCAATGTGTTCTTTAAATGAATTGAACTATATAAACTCATTAATCTATTTCTCTCTTGTAGAAATGAATAACTGTGTTAATCCCAAGGAAAATGTCTCAGGGTCATACTTCCTGATTGGAAACTCATTATCAGATGTGGAAACAAAAGGATGTGTCTTCGGGCATCACAAAGGGAATTAGCATGAAAATGAAATTTTGAGATATCAGTTTGCTACCTAAATTGACACTGAGTCAACAAACAGAAGCATTTAAATTTCATTTCCAAGTCCATTTAGCAAATCTAGTTCCAGTCCAAGTACCTTTAATGTGCAAAAGCTCAGTGAAAGCAAGTGTTCACCACGCAAGCCATAGATAGGATTTCCTTAACCTGCTGCCCTCTAGACACATCACTCCCTGTTAAACAGGCAACTACCGCCAGATGCTCTTGCTAGAAATGGTCACAGATGGTCAGCTGTCCAGTTAAAAGAACATACTGCTCTCCCAATATCCAAGAGTAAGAAGGAGAGGAGTGAGAGCTGTTAACACTTGCCTGCTTAGCAGATTAAATGCATTTGCTTGCTTTAAGCTTGGTTAGACCCCAACATTAGCTTTCTAGAAAAGGACAACTAGACCCTAAGGATCTCAAGATTAAAAGGCACCTTAAAGGTGATCTAGTCAACAGCTACACAATGTCTGAATCCACACGACTGCATCCCTGATAGTCAGCCATTCAGGTCTTGACTTGGCAACCCCAAGGGTGGGGAACCTGCTGTCTAACAAGAAAGCACCTACAGCTGGAACAGTCCTCCTTTATCCTGAACTGCAGTTAGTCCAACCACTTAGTCTAATTCCATAGTCAGGAAACATGGAACTACTTAAAAAGACAGGGCATGTCAACTATAACAAAATAACTTCCTACTTTATGCTTTATAAAGTGATTTTAAACTGAGTTATCCCAATATACTTAACATATTTACAACATAAAAACAAAAGCATTAGTATCTATGTTTTTAAAACACAGAAAAAAAATGGTTTAAAATTTTGAAAGCTGTTATTCAGATATCAGAAAATAATTCAACAATGATCAAAGGATCTTCCTCTTTATATATCCATGTATTTGTAAAAAATTTAAATTTTAAAGAATTGTTTTAATTGCCAAGTGTTAATAAAATGTTTCTCAACTTTTCACAAGCACCAAGTTCTGTTTTTTTCTAACAAATTATTCATCTGTTTAGAATAAGCTACCTGTAATATATATATATTCAAGAAGAGCTCTCTATGAATTCATTTTTTGTATCTTCTACATATTTAATTTCCTTGACAATGAGGAAATTGGAAGTACTGAGTTTGATCTATTATTTTTTGCCAATGATTGTCTCAAATCATGTTTCTTACTTGATATGGAGTAATAACTTTCTTTAACAAATGATATGGATATGGACAGGGAAAGTACACTGAGAAGTCATGGCTAGAAATAAATGTTGTTGACTTTATTGATAGTTGATTGGGCTAAGGTGATCTCAGAGTTTCAGTGGTTTTAGGAAGGTCAACCTGGAACCTAGGTGAATTCCCTTCATCACTTATAAAGCCATGTGACAGAGATCAATAGTGAAACTTATCTAACTTAATGCAGACTAAAATTTTAAATGACATACGCTTATAAGCAAAATACCATCTGGAAAACTACGGCTAAGCTCCCCACTATGCAGGATCTGACTCCCAGGGGTGTAAATCTCCCTGGCAACACAGGATATGACTCCCGAGGATGAATCTGGGCCTGAGGTTGTGGTATTGACAACATATTCTTGATCAAAAGGGGGTATGTGAAATGAAACGAAATAAAGTTTCAGTGGCTGAGAGATTCGAAATGGAGTCAAGAGGCCACTCTGGAGGGCATTTTTACACACAATATAGATAACCCATTTTAGGTTTTAATGCATTGGTATAACTAGAAGTAAATACCTAAAACTACCAAACTGCAACCCAGTAGCCTTGACTCTTGAAGACGATTGTATAACAATGTAGCTTACAAGGGGTGACAGTGTGATTGTGAAAGCCTTGTGGATCACACTCCCTTTATCCAGTACATGGATGGATGAGTAGAAAATTGGGGACAAAAACAAAATGAAAAAATAGGGTGGGAGGGGGATGGATGATTTGGGTGTTATTTTTTATTCTTATTTTTAATTTTTCTGCTATAAGGAAAATGTTCAAAAAATTGGAGTGACGAATGCACAACTACATGATGGTACCGTGAACAGTTGATTGCACACTTTGGATTACTGTATGATATGTGAATATATCTCAATAAAACTCAATTAAAAAACGAAACAAAACAAAACAAAACCTATGGCTAAGAACTGGAGGATTGGGGTTGTGTGTCCCTGCTTCTGAAAACCCCGATTCCCACCACTGCTTCTTACTGCACAGGGAGTTGAGTCTCATGCTGCTCTCACAGCTTGTGCTAATGTGAGGCCAGGGCAGTGAATGGAGCAGCCTGTGGTGAGGCCACTGTGCCTCTCACCTTCCCTCACCTCTAAAGGGCAGCCTGCAAAAGGGAAAGTCATAGAGCTCTATAAAACACCAATATATGCAGAAGATGCCATGACAATTTAGTAGGTATTTGGTTGGTAATCATAATAAAAGTTATTGCTTTGTACTTAAGGGTAAAAATCTACTCATGAGCAATAAAAGGCTAAGTGTGCCTTTTTATACTTCAATGAATATATATCTGCTTATACTCATGTATTAATTTTAGATATAATTTTTTTTTACTCTCTATTAAACATGTTCTGATCACAAAATTCTTTCACCCTGTAAAGACAGGAAGGATAGGGAATAAAATAGTGTCTTTCAAAATTCTGATGAACCCAAACACAAAGACTGAGGGCTTTTTTCCTAGTGTTTCTGGGTTGTTTCTGGGTTAGAGCTGGGTAAAGTAAATATTACAGTTACCTTGGGTCATATATAAGGGCATTCTTTTATACATAATTTACATATAATACCTTACACATGTAAAACAATACATCTATATGGCATCCCTAAGCAATGGCTAAGTTGAACTTAATCACTGATTATTATCTGATCATTCAGTGATATTCTTATTCCACATTTGTTCTCCTACCATCCACTCTATCAGAAGTAAACACTATAAAGAAAAGCAAATGCCCAGAACTGGGATAAAGATGGAAAGATACCACGGTTACCTGACTTTTCTAATCTACTCACAACAAAGACCCCTGACTTTTGGCAGTAGAATAAATAGTGATATAGTAATGTCACTTCTTTTCTTTGTAGCATCAAGTCAATTCTGCCTTATATCCAGTAACATTTCTCCCAATTGTCAGAGAGGAAGGAAAAAATGAGGAGCACAGTAGAGGTTCACTCACCTAAACCACTGAGAGTATAGAGAAGATCACTGGCATCTAAGAAAATGGGTCCATTCTCTTGCTGCCCTTCTTCTTTGTAGTACAGCTTATAGCCCTGAATGGATGCTGTGTCCTCAGCATCTTGCTGCCACTTCACAGAAATAGTGGTACAGTTCATAGGCTCCAAATGTAACTCTGGAGATTTAGGAGCTAGAAAAAGTCAACAGCAAATATATGTATAAAAACTTCATAATTCATGTGAAAACATACCATAGTGTAGATTTCTCAGTCTTAGGCCAAAAATTGCAAAAAAGTTCAATTGAAACAATTCTATTTTAACTTAACTTTCAAAATTCCACAATGATATTAAACTTTGAGATAGAATTTTAAAAATAAAAAATAATATTTAAAAACACTAATGTATAAATAAATACAAAATATTATTTTTTTCAGGATATTAAACTTTTTTTTCAAAGAGGTAATAAGTACTTTCTAATTTTGACCATCTAATGCCCCTCGGCGATAGAGAGGACAGTCATTGTTACTAATCAACCAACAAAAATTAAAGCGACGGGTAGTCATGTACTATTCTACATTAATGAGAGAAAAAGGTCTAGAATTTACCAGTCTTAAGGTCTTTCTATTAAACTGATGATTTTAAAAATATATGGTAATGATACTCATTAGGTCTTTATTAATATATAACTTTTGGTTAATCAGTTTGATTTGGACCTATCTGAGGGATAGGTCCATGAAGAATTTGCTAAACAAATAATTGTATCTAAAAGTTTTACACACTAAAGAACTCTACAAAAAGGGGCTACTAAAAGCTTTTTCTTTTCTTAACGTCAATTAAATCCAGATCTATGGAGTATTTTTATTCATAAAACTAATTTAGAATATAACACAGTTTAGAAAAGAAGAATTTGGCTCAAAAGTAAAACTACATTACATTATTCTTCCTCAATAATGTGTAAAGTCTACCTTTCACGCTTGTAGCTCTGGGTGTTCTATGTGATGTCCACACGGATGACTCTCCCAGTCCCACTCTGGTGGCAGCAGTAATCCGGACCAGGTAGACACTATCAGGCTTCAGGCCCTCCAAAAGGTACTCATGCGTGGTCCCTGGGAGTTCCAGAACTTGGATGGAATTCTCGGTACTCAGGCGGAAGGACAGGCGATAGAGCACCACTTGGCCCCTTCTATATTTAGCTGGGATTGGCAGCCAGTTGATGAGAATATCTGTGGGACTTCGACTTGTCAAACTAATTTCAGGAGGTCTCAGGGGAACTAGAAAATTGGTTGTTTATAAATATTTAGAATCAAAACTCTCACTTAGAACACCACTATTTATTGAATTCTCTTAATAGCAACAACATAACATAATAAAGAAGAGATACTTTTAGCCGTAGCAGAGGTTTTCAGTCAAGTAGAGTACAAACCAGAAAACAGAAGGGAGAATGAGGGAGAATCAAGTACAGGGAACCAAAGAAAGCAAGGTTTTCATAGTTGTTGTAATTGTTCTTTGTTTGGATGGAAGGAATATGAGAATACTTAATACCCATAAGGAATAAGACTGCTTCTCAAATGATCCCACCAAAGTGCCTTTGAAGCATGAAGGGTAGGGAAGCCTATGAGACCAGGGATATAACCTGGCAAATTTTTTTTTGAAGTATAAGAGTTATATATTAAAAATTAATGTGAAGCCTGTATTTCAAATGCTAATATATGGTGTTTAATATTAAACCAATGTTTTTCTTCCAAATATTTTAAACAAAACTGACACTCTAGGAAAATGAATCAAATATACTGGGAGGAAGTCTAACATTAAGAGGTAAGAGCTGGGTTCTAGAGTTAGATTCTCTGGGCTTGAGCCTTTGTTCAACACTTATCACTTTGTGTGATCTTGGCCAGATTACTTTACTTCCATGTGTCTTGGTTTCTTCATATGCAAAATGGGGATAATAATAGCTCCTTTTAAGGATTTTCCCATTACAGTGAGTGGCAGTACCATTTGTCGCTCAAGCCAAAACCCTAGTGTCATCTTGACTCCTTTTCTGTTCACACTCCACATTCAATCCTGGGGCTCTACCACTTCCATTGCCCACTCCCTTGCTCCATGCCATTCATGACAATAACCTCCCAACAGTTTTCCTGTTTCTGCCCTTGTCCCTACCATCTAGCATTAACCTGTTAAAACACAAGTCAGATCTTGTCACTCTTTTGCTCAAAATGGCTCCCACTTCACTGAAAGGAAAAGACAAAGTCTTCAGCGCGGCTTCACACAAAGCCCCATCTGCTTTAGAGTCGAGTCCCCATTACTTCTTTGCCTCATCTCCTACTGCTTTTCCCCTTTTGTTCTTTCTGCTTCAGTAGTGCTTCTGCTTCAGGACCTTTGCAATCTCCTTACCCTCTACCGAGAATGCACCTTCCAGGCATCTGTCTAGCCAGCTCCCTCATTTTTCATTCCTTTCAGGTCTCCATACAAATGCTACCTGCTTAGTGAGCCCTTCTCAGAAGACTGTCAAGTCTTAATCACCTCATCTGAACATTTCATATCCCTCTTCCCTGATTTTCCCCCCTTCTCTCAGCACTTATCACTATCTAAAATAGAATATAATTTACTTGTTTATCTTGTTTTTTTGTTCCTCCCACCATCTACTCTTTGTAAGCTTCATGAGGTCAGGGAATATTTTGTTTTGTTTACTACTAAATATTGAGTAATACATAGCAAGTACTTAATTAATAATTGTTGAATAAGCAAGGAAAAATCAATTTATTAAGCATTTCTGAGTCCTTTATTGTTTGAACTTGTTAATTTTCACAAAAACCCAATGAGGGAAGTACAATTATCATTTCCATTTTATAGCTGAGGAAACTGAAGTACAAAGAAGTTAAATAACTTGCCCAAGGTCACACAGCTAAAAAGTGAAGAAACAGACCTAGAAAGAGAGTCCACACTCTTACCCACAATACTGCCTCTTGTATAATAATATTCCTCCATCATAGGGTTATATAAGGATTAAACAAGAAGACTCAAGTAAGGGGTTGAGAACATGCAGATGGTAAGCCCCCAAGTGTTAGCTATATCTGTACTGCACTGATGTGCGCCTCAGGAGATCATGCATCTCAGTTTAAGAAGTATGGGCTTAGCAAAAGGGGAAAGACTGCACAGAAATTTGAAAAGCAGTGACAGATGGTTTGTATGTTATTCAGAAAAAAACCTGAAAATATCATTAAATGAAAAGGCTTCATGGTAAGAAAAGTTTAGAGGAGAAAAACTTTGAGATCATAACTCAATTGGAATTTGAAAGTTCTTAAAAGTAGCTTATCATGCTCAGATTCATTTTCTTCAAGCATACAGAAAAGGAACACACATCACACACTTAGTCAAACTCTGAATTTATAAACATCAAAATAATTGGTATAACAGAGGTATTAGTAAGAGATCAGGGACCAAATGAACAAAGAAAAAGACCCAGGAATCCTTTATATTAAAATGTTTTTGAAAACTAAGTCTGGACTTTTTCCTGAGGCTGAGAAAACACTTATAAACAGAGAAGACTATAATTAAACATATGTTAAATAATTCTCCTTTGATGCTGCTAAGCACAAACATGGGCCTTCTAGAGCTCCTGGTGGGAGACATCCCTTCTTTTACAACTTGGTAAGAGGAGGCTGAGGAGGAGAATCAGTTATCTAGGACTATCTTAATGAATAAAATTGTCCCACCATTATAAAATTAACCACTATACAATTTTCAAAGAAGTTTTTTTAACTGGGAGGTACTCATCTTCAAAAACTCCTGGTTTCAGAAGTTCAATACCGCTCCTCCAGATTTCTGGGAAGAAAGTCATTTTATATATTCAACCCATAGCTGTCATTATAGCTATTCATGCCTAGAGAATCTCACATTTTGTTCTAGTCACTAAAAAAATTTGCATTGTTTTTGCAATTTAAAATACAAATCTTTGAATAGATCCAATCACAATACAAGAATTTTATTATTAAAATTTATATTATGAAGTATAAATAAAAGGGCCCACCATGTCACTGTCAAAAAGCATGAGTCAGACTTGAAAAGGCAAATTAGCCTGCTGTTTAACACACCTGTTTTTTAACCCAAAGGGGAATATTTTCTGTGATTTAAAACACATTTATTCATTGATATTGATTAAACAAACAAATGTTCATACTGAAATAATCTAGAATCATGTTTTCTTACCATCCTCTAGAGTATTCTGTGTCACATGATCAGACATCTGGCTGGCTCCCATTGGCATATATGCCACTATGTAGAAAGTATAATTACTGGCAGGTTCTAAGTCATCAATAATATAATGAGTTGTATCATTTCCAATGACTACTTGATACTCTTCATTATTTAAACCTAGATTAAAGAATCAGTTTTAAAAATTATGAATACCCAAACTACAATTAACAAGACCACTTTCCTTCACTGATCACTGGTCTTGGGTTCTAATCTTCACCTCTGTGACTTTTAAAAGATGCAAACAGGAAAATGTTTATTTTCTAAAAGGAATCATGTCTTGCTGCAAATTACTAGTTTGCATTTTTCCCAAGTAAATAAGTCTGAAAATAATATTTTTCAAACCTCATTTAACATCTAGTCAAAACACACAAGAGCTTAACACAATTAGAATCCTGTAATTCACAACTGTAAATTTTACTTGCTTAAACTCAAGGTTTCTTTTTCTCCTTTAAACATAATCAGAGAAACAGCAGGGAATGAAATGGCACTACTCTCTATAAAAGCAAACTAAACCACTTCCAGGGCAGATGGTGGAGTAGGGAGCTCCAGGACTCAGTCCTCCCAATAAAACAACTATTAAACACTCAGGACCTGTCTGAAACAACTATTTTGAAACTCCAGGGGCCAGAAGAACACTGTACAGCACCCAGGGAAGAGTGGGAGGAAGAGGCTGATATATTATGGTGAAGAACTATAAGTTGCCTCACTCTGCGCAGTAGATACTGGCCACGATCTCTCACTCTGGCAGCACACCAGAGCAGGGTCTGGCCCTTGGCTAGTTGCTACTGACAGAAACGGACATAAAAATCCTCTTCCCTAAGAACAGGGGTGTACATGGTCGACCACTGATCATGGCTTTTGATTAGGGAATTTGGATTGTTGGGTCCTGGCTCTGAGGGCAGCAACTGTTTCAACCTGCCATGGTCAAAGTTGATACAAACCATTGTTTCAACCTTCCCTGAACAGGGGAAGAGCCGGTGGAGATTTTAAGATGCAAGGATTCCTCAGGGCTGCAGGGGAAAGTTAGCCCAAGGGCTAAATTTGAGGGGCAAGTCAGGAAAGCTCAGCCTTGGGGAGGAGTTGGAGAAGTTTTTGGCACCCTTCGTGGCCCCCCTCCAGAGGACACTTTGGAGATGGTCTGCACCACCTTGGTGGGTCCCTGGCCCTGATTCGGTTGGGAAAGACTGAATTGGGAAAGTCCTTCTCAAGATGACCCTCCTCTCAGAATTTGTCCTCCAGGCAAAAGCAGTGTGAGAAAAAAAAGAGGGCAAGAAACTATAGAGGCAGACAGTCTGGGACAAAGGTCTGCTGTCTTCAGGTACCCAGGAGAGGGAGGTTTGTCCCCTGGGAAACAGAGGGGCCAACCAAACTCCTCTAAGCAAGGGAACTGCAAAACAACTAAAAATCAAAAGCCCAGGACAAGACAGAGACCCAGTAAGACAGGGAAATCCCTGTACAGTGCATTCATCCTGGGCAGACCTTCCTGATAGGAGGGCTGAACTCAAGAAAATCTGTCTTATCACCAGCTGGTTACAAAACCAGGGAAGAGACATCCCAGAAAGAAAATCCTCAGAGTTAACATTTTAAAATATTAAAATGTACACTGTACAACAAAAAAGTACAAGACAAAAAAGAAACAGGAAATGATGGCCCATCCAAAAGACAACAATAAAAATATAGAACACACCAATGAAGAAGAAGAGAATGTGGACATATCAAACAAAGCTTAAAAAAAATAATCTAAAATGCTCAAGGAGATGAAGGAAAGTACAGAGAAAGAACTACAGGATATCAGGAAAACTATGAATGAGCAATATGAGAGTCTAAGAAACAGAAATTTTAAAAAGGAACCAAGCATAACAACTGGAGTTGAAGACCACAATAACAAATGAAAAACGCCCAGGAGGGTTTCAAGAGCAGAGTGGAGATGGCAAAAGAAAGAATTAGTGAACATGAAGACAAGAAACTTAAAATGAGCCAGGCTGAGGAACAAAAAGAAAAAAGAAATAATAAAAGTGAAAATAGCCTAAGACAGCTCGGGGACACCAACATATGCATTATGGAAGTCCCAGAAGGAGAAGGCAAGAGACAAAGGCGCAGAAGGAATTGTCAAAGAAATAATGACAGAGAACTTCCCAAATTTAGCAAAAGACATGAATATGTACACCCAAGAAGCTCAGAGAACAACAAACAGGATAAACATAAAGAAAAATATACCCCGTCATATACTGATCACACTGTCAAATGCAAAAGACAAGGAAAGAATTCTGAAAGCTGCAAGAAAAAAGTGACATGTTACATGTTACAATAAGACTGAGTGCTGATTTCTTATCAGAAGCCATGGAAGCAAGAAGGCAGTGGGTTAAAATACTTAAAGTGTTGACGAAAAACAACTGCCAGTCAAGAATTTTACTTCCAGTGGGACTTTCTTTCAAAAATGAGGGAAAGATGAAGACTTCTCAGATAAACAAAAGCTGAGGGAGTACATCACCATTAGATCTTCCATAGAAGCAAAACTAAAGGGGAGTTCTTCGGACTGAAAGAAAAGGACACTAGAGAGTCGTTCAAAGCAACATAAAGAAATAAAGGCCTGCAATTAAGGTAACCATTTGGGTAATTACAAATACCAGTATTATTGTATTGTATTGCATGGTACACAACTGCACTTCTTACCTCCTACAGGTGCTAAAATGCAAATGCATAAAAAGCGATGATAAATGTATGGTTTTAGACATACAATGTACAAAGATATAAAGTGGTAAAAAGTAAAAAAAAAAATGGTGGGGAGACAGAGTGGTATAGGAAAAGGTATGATGTGTTAAATTTTAACTCTAAGGCAACCACAAGGAAAACAGATAAAAAATATATCCAGCTAGAACTGTGGAGGCACTAATATGGCACAACCCAAGAAACCAAATAAATATATAAGTAGGCTTTAACGGAACTGAGGGACAATAAAAACCTTACAAAGGCTAAATAGCAAAATGGCAGAAGAAAGATCTGTATTATCAGTAGTAACGTTAATGGCTTTAAATGCAAATGGATTAAACTCTACAGTCAAAAGGCAGAGATAGAGAGAATGGATAAAAAGCATGACCCAATTATAAGGTGTCTGCAAGAGACTCACCTTAAAGTCAAAGATATAAGTACGTTGAGAGTGAAAGGATGGAAAAAATATACCATGTAAGTAGTAATAAAAAGAGAGCTGGGGTGGCTATACTAATAAAACACACTTTAAGTCAAAAACAATTACAAGGGACAAGGATGGTCTTTACATACTGATAAAAGGGACAATTCAACAGGAAGATGTATCAGTTATAAATATATATGCACCTAACAGCAGCCCCAATATATATGAAGCAAATACTGACAGATTTGAAGGGAGAAACTGACGGTTCTACATCAATGGTAGACTAACACACCACTCTCAATAATGGATAAAATATCTAGTCAGAAGATCAATAAGGAAGTACAGGACTTGAGTGATACACTGAGAAGGCCTACCAGACATGGACAGAACACTGCACCCAACAAAAACAGAATACACATTCTTCTTGAGTGCACACAGATCATTCTCCAGGAGAGACCATGTTGGGTCACAAAACAAGTCTCAAGAAATTCAAAAATACTGAAATCATATGATGTATATTCTTCAACCATAAAGGAATGAAGCTAGAAACCAATAACAGAAATAGAAGGGGAAAATACACAACTATGTGGAAATTAAACAACATATTCTTTTTTTTTTTTAAATTCAGTTTTATTGAAATATATTCACATACCATACCATCACCCATGGTATACAATCACCTGTTCACAGTATGATCATATAGTTATGCATTCATTGCCACAATCTCTTTCTGAACATTGTCCTTACATTAGAAAGAATCAGAATAAGAATAAAAAATAAAAGTAAAAAAAGAACACCCAAACCATCCCCCCCATCCCACCTATTTGTCATTTAGTTTTCATCCCCATTTTTCTACTCATCCATCCATATGCTAAAGGGAGTGTGATCCACAAGGTTTTCACAATCACACTGTCAGCCCTTGTAATCTACATTATTATATAATTGCCTTCAGGAGTCCAGACTACTGGGTTGGAGTTTGGTAGTTTCAGGTATTTACTTCTAGGTATTCCAGTACATTAAAACCTAAGAGGTGTTATCTATATTGTGCATAAGAATGTCCACCAGAGTGACCGCTCGACTCTATTTGAAATCTCTCAGCCACTGAAAATATTTCGTCTCATTTCGCATCCCCCTTTTGGTCAAGAAGATATTCTCAATCCCACGATGCCGGGTCCAGATTCATCCTCGGGAGTCATATCCTGTGTTGCCAGGGAGATTTACACCCCTGGGAGTCGGGTCCCACATAGGGGGGAGGGCAGTGAGTTCACCTGCCAAGGTGGCTCAGTTAGAGAGAGAGAGAGGGCCACATCTGAGCAACAAAGAGGTACTCAGGGGGAGACTCTTAGGCACAATTATATGCAAGTTTATCCTCTCCTTTGCAGTAACGAGCTTCATAAGGGCAAGTCTCACGATCGAGGGCTCAGCACATCAAACTGCCACTCCCAATGTTTGTGACAACATCAACACCAGTCCAAGTGAGGAAGTCCAAGTCTTCTGCACCTTCCCCCAACTACTCGGGGTGGGGGTGGGGGGAGCTGTAAATATATTTTTTATTCTCTGCCCAAATTACTTTGGGATGTAAACAACATACTCTTAAGCAACCAATGGGCTGAAGAGGAAATCAGATGAAATAAGGAAAAAAGAAGAAAGACTTTAAATCATAGACCTATTCTCACAACTGGAAGAGTTAGAAAAGAAGACCAGACTAAACCCAAAGTGAGCAAAAGGAAGGAAATAACAAAGATTAGAGAAGAGATAAATGAAATAGAAAAAAAAAACCCAATAGTGAGAATCAACAAAACCAAGTTAGTTCTTTGAAAAAAATCAACAAAATTCACAAACCTGCAGCTAGACTGACAAAGAAAAAAACAGAGAGGATACAAATAATGAAAATAAAAAATGAAAGGGGAGATATTACTACTGACTGTGCTGAAATAAAAAGGACTAAAAGTGGGTACTATGAACAACTATATGCTAATAAATTAGATAACCTAGATGAAATGGTCAAATTCTTGGAAACACACAAACCACCTACATTGACTCAAGAAGACATGGAAGATGTCAACAAACCAATTATTAAAGAGGTCAAATCAGTCTTCAAAACCTCCCAACAAAGAAAGAGCAGGACCAGATAGTTTCATAGGTGAATTCTACCAAATATTCCAAGAATACTTAACTCCGATTCTGCTCAAACTCTTCCAAAAAATTGAAGAGGACGAAAGACTCCCTAACTCATTCTACAAGGCCAACATCACTCTCATACCAAAGCCAGATAAAGATACCACAAGAAAACTACAGACCAATATCTTTTATGAATACATAAAATTCTCAATAAAATACTAGCAAACCGAATCCTACAGCATTATACACCATGATCAACCAGGATTTAATTCTGGTATGCAAGGTTTGTTCAGCATAAGTAAATCAATTAATGCAATACACCACATTAACATAATGAAAGGGAAAAAAAAACCACAGGCTCACCTTAATTAACGCAGAAAAGTCACTTGGCAAAATATAGCACCCTTTCTCAATTAAAAAAAACACACAGAATATTAGGAATGGAAGAAAGTTTCCTCAATATGATAAAGGGCATATCTGAAAAGCCCACAGTTAACATCCTACTTAATGGTGAAAGAATGAAAGCTTTTCCTCTAAGATCAGGAACTTGACAAAGATGACCACTATCACCCCTGTTATTCAACATTGTACTAGAATTTCTTTCCAGAGCAATTAGGCAAGAAAAGGAAATAAAAGGCATCCAAATTGGGAAGAAAGTAGTAAAACTTTCTCTATTTGCAGATGATATGATCCTATATACAGAAAATCCTGAAAAATCCACAAGAAAGCTCCTAGAGTTAATAAATGAATTCAGTAAAATAGCGGGGTATGAGGTAAACACCCCCAAACCAGCAGCATTTCTATAAACAAGCAATGAACAAACAGAACAAGAAATGGAGAAAAAAATTCCACTCGTAATAGCAACTAAAGGAATCAAATATCTAGGAATAAATCTAACCAAGGATGTAAAGGTCTGGTACACAGAAAACTACAAAATAATACTAAAAGAAATCAAAGAAGACCTAAAAAAATGGAAGGATATTTTGTGTTCATGGATTGGAAGACTAAATATCATTAAGATGTCAATACTACTCAGAGCAATTTATAGGTTCAATGCAATCCCAATCAAAATTCCAACAACTTTCCTTGCAGAAATGGAAAAGCCAATCAACAAATTTATTTGGAAGGGTAAGGGTTCCCAAATAGCTAAAGCCATCTTAAAAAAGAAGAATGAAGTTGGAGGAGTCACACTTCTGATCTTAAAACTTATTACAAAGCCACAGTAATCAAAACGGCATGGTACTGGCACAAGGACAGATATATAGGCCAATGGAATCACATTGAGAGCTCAGAAATCAACCCTCACATTTCATGGCAAACTGATTTTTGACAAGGTGGCAGAGACCACTCAATTGGGAAAGAATAGTCTCTTCAACAAATGGTGCTGGGGAAATTGGCTCTCCATTTGCCAAAAAAAAAAAAAAGGAGGACTCCTATCCTCACACCATATATAAAAATCAACTCAAAATGGATCAAAGGCCTAAATATAAGACCTAGAATTATCAAACTCCTCGAAGAAATCATCTTTAGGATCTTGCATTAGGCAATGGTTTCTTAGACTTTCCACCCAAGGTACAAGCAATTAAAAATAATATATATAGGACCTCATCAAAATAAAAAACTTTTGATCTTCAAAGGACTTTATCATAAAGTAAACGACAACCTACACAATGAGAAAAAAATATTTGGAAACAACAAATCTGTTAAAGTATTAATATCCAATATTAATAGCATATAAAGATACCCTTCAACTTAATAAAAAGACAAACAACCAAATTAAAAAACAGGCAAAAGACCTGAAGAGATATTTCTTCATAGAAGATATACAAATGGTCAGAAAGCACATAAAAAGGTGCTTAATATCATTAGCCATCAGGGAAATGCAAATCAAAACCACAATGAGAAAGCATTTCACACTCTAGAATGACTGCTATTAAAAAAAAACAGAAAATAACAAGTGTTGGAGAGGATGTAGAGAAATAGGAACATTCATTCATTGCTAGTAGCAATGTAAAATGGTACAGCCACTGTGGAAAACAGTTTGGTGGTTTCTCAGAAAGCTAAATATAGAACTACCATATGACCTGGCAATCCCACTACTAGGGTTATACCCCAAAGCACTGAAAGTAGGGGTCAAACAGAAACTTGCACACCAATGCTCATAGCGGCATTATTCACAATTGCCAAAGTATGGAAGCAACCCAAGTGCCCATCAACTGATGAATGGATAAATAAAATGTGGCATATACATACAATGGAATATTATTTGGCTGTAAAAAGGAATGAAGACCTGATACATGCAACAACATGGAGGAAGCTTGAAGACATCATGTTGAGTGAAATAAACCAGACACAAAAGGGCAAATATTGTATGATCTCACTGACTTGAAATAATTAGAATTAAGCAAGCTCATAGAGTCAGAATCCAGAATATAGGTTACCAGGGATTGGGAACTGGGGTGGGTAATGGCTGGATAGGGAATGGGAAGTTAAGGCTTAAAATTATAGAGTTCATATTTGGAATGATGGAAATGTTATGGTAATGAATGGTGGTGATGGTAGCACAACATTGTGAATGCAATTAACAGCACTGAAATACATACCTGAGTATAATTAAAGAGGAGAATGTAAGATTGTATATATGCTAACAGAATAAAAATTTTTTAAAAATCCATGGAACTATACTATACAAATAGTGAATCCTATGCTAAACCATGAACTTTAATTAATAGTACATTTATAAAAATGCACCACCATAAATGATAACAAATGTTCCACACCAATGCAAGGTGTTGGTGGTGGGGTGGTATATGGGTATCCTGTATTTTATGCATGATAGTTCTGTAAACTCACAACTTCTCTAATAAAGAAGGAAAAAAAGAAAAAAGTTAATACAACCTAACCAAAAATTGTCCTGCAAAAGATCTCAATTTGCCCCTAAAAAATCTATTAAAATTAACTGACGCAAGTTCTCTTATTTATATTGAAAGCAAAAGAACTGTAAGACATAGAATGTGCTTCGAAATGCTTTGTCCCAGAATGAGCTTTTTTATTTTTTTTCAGGAGAAAAAAATTTCTCAGCATGTCTTAATAAAATATGCATGTTAAGGTATAGAAGGGGATTTGTCTTTGTGGGATTTAATTCCTACAGAGCAAACCTGTAAAGTGGAACAAGAGCGCTGGCAGCCTCTGTGCTTTGCTAACAATTCACGGTAAATGCTCGTCAACTTCATCAGAACTCTCTAAGGAAGGAGCCCTTCTCCCCACAACTGGATTTATAAACAAAACAGAAGGCAAATTCCACTATTAAGTTTTCCCACATTTCTGAATTAACTTGATAGCATTTTAATTAGACAAGATTACAGGCATTTCACAACAGACTGCCTAATGGCTTATTAATTAGGAAATGCATAGTACTATTACTGACCTACCAAATAAGGTCCTTGAGTTCAAATTAAAAAGGCTTGTTCCGTCCCTGAATAGACCACTGAACCACATGTGGAGTCTCTAATGAAACAACCATAATAGCGAACAAGAGTGGTCTCCACCAAAACCAGCATTTCTTTTACCTTCTTAAATCACTGAAAAGGGAATTAACATACCCCAACACACTCAGTTATCAGACTTCCTTTCTTCTTGCTACCATGACCCTGATTTAAATCCAAAATATTCCTTTTCACAATACTACTTCCCAGTACAAAAAACAAACAGCCACAACCCACCTGTTTCTACAATTTTACTGTATCACCATTCTTTGGGTATTTAAATTTGTTTTTAATGTATATTGCATAAAAGCTGGGCTGTTTGTGTGTAGAACTAAAATTTGAAACCTCTACCATGGTTTCCATGAAACATCAATAGAGAAATCTGCAGGATTTATTAATAGCTTTACTTTAAAGCTTTTCCCCTAAAGTAAAGCTTTTCCTCTCAAGTAAAATCTAAGAATAAAACGGGATTCCAAAACTGGAACCGATAATTCTGAATGAAAATTAAGACATTCAATTTTTATTTTTATATAAAAAATATGAGATATCAATAAAGTGTGTCCTGTTCATTTTCAGAGTGTTGTATATGATTTCAGAAAACATTCAAAATATACAAAATCAAATATATCAGAAATTTGTTAATGTTTACTTTCCCACTTAAATAGGGTATGTTATAGTGACTATAGTTAAATATATTATATTAAATAGTTATTACACTGGTCCTATGTAACTGTGTAGTTAAACTGGTATATGAAGTCATAGTTAAGGAATTTATATCTTGGCTGGAATGAAATTCATAAGCATACCACTATGTAAATTTTAGTAGGCAGAAAAGCTTTTCATTAAGCTGGTACTTATTTCTAAACACAGAAAAAATCCTTGATTATAATTATACAGACAAAATCTCAACAATGCAAAGTTTAAAAACTAGATACAAAGGTGATAGATTAAATATTTTATTAAAAGTGATAAATACTGTAGAATTTGTAAAGTATTTTGTGGATTAAGTAAGGCATCATCCATACCAAAAAACAAACCCTTGATAGCACTTAAAAATAAACACTTTTAAATTGCTTACCTTCTGCTTTCATGTAGTGCACGGAATAAGCAATGACTTTGTCTGAATTATAAAGTGGCCTCTCCCAAGCTAAAAGGATGGCTGAACTTGACATGGTTTCAGCATGCACATTATAGGGAGCACTAGGTCTGTCTTCTGACATCACTACAGTCAGTCTGGCTCTAGACAATATAGATCCTTGGCTATTCTCAGCCATGCATTGATAAATAGCATCATCTTCAGGAATAATCTGGTTAATTACCAGTTTACTGAGGAAAGAAAAAAAATTATTTCCATGAAACCTTCTAAGAATGATTTAAAAATAAAGTTTAGCTACTACAAAAGCACTCTCATTTTAAATGACAAACATCACTGAGCACAAAAATTGTGTAATCAGCTCTAACTTAAAAAAAAAATCTCTATTTCTTGAAATTATTCATTTTCTGAGTCTACATAAGTATTTGTGATATCCAAATACCTTTTGTTTTAGGTAACTGCTTAGTCTCTTTTTAAAAATTTATTACTGTATTTTACTCTGTAAGGCATCTAATTTATACAGTATTACAATTTATACTTAAAATTAAGGTAAACAAAAACTTAGAGTTTTGTTCAATAGGATGGAGAATGTTTATAAAGAAGATTCCTATTTATACCAATAAAAATGAGTTCTGAAAATTATTGTTTGACCTATGGAGGAATTCTTAGAGAATCTTCCTTTTATGGAAGAAGGAACTGAGACCCCAAAGAGTTAATATGCTTGCATGTAATAATTTAGCTAGTGGCTTCTCAGGACTACAACCCAGGTCTAGGACTGTCTAACATTCATTTCATTATTGTCTACCACTTCATAATTCATGTGAAAAATACAAAAGGATCTATGGCATGCTGATAATATAAATTTAAAGTTAATTTATCTTATTTATTTTTATTTATTTTAGTTTCATTTTAAATACCAAGGTCATTTAGGTGATTGATATTACTACTACAACCTTTCACATAAAAATTACTAAAGCCATTATATATCATCTAATATAGTAGCAAAGTGACATAGCCTACCTGTTGTACATTTTAATTCTACCATTTGAATGTATCCTCCTTCCGTTTTTCAACCATGACATTTTGGGTGAGGGGATTCCTTCAGCCTGGCATACAAATCGAGCAGTGCCAGCTCGAGGTCTCGTTAAACTTTCTGGCCATTCAACAAATGAAGGAGGAGCTATTTTTTAAAGAAAAAATAAAATATTTCTGTAGTCCCAACAGAAAGTATATAGATTCAAGGAAGAGTACAGCAAAAGATACAAGTTTCATATATGAAGATGATTGAAATTCTGAGCTTCCTGTCTAAACTCCACATACATCTATCCTAGATCACTTTTCTCTGCATTGCTCAGTTAAATATCCACTTCCACCAAGCTTCCCTATTGAGATCACCTATATAAACACACTTAAAATATATACACCTGTTCTAGTTTGCTAATGCTGCAGAATGCAAAACACCAGAGATGGATTGGCTTTTATAAAACGGGGATTTATTTCGCTACACAGTTACAGTCTTAAGGCCACAAAGCGTCCAAGGCAACACATCAGCAATCGGGTACCCTCACCGGAGGATGGCCAATGGCCTCCGGAAAACCTCTGTTAGCTAGGAAGGCAGCTGGCATCTGCTCCAAAGCTCCGGCCTCAAAACGGCTTTCTCCTGGGACGTTCTTCTCTAGCAAGCTTGCTCCTCTTCAAAACATCACTCCCAGCTGCACTCTCTTTCTTCCCCCCAAGTCAGCTCATTTATATAGCTCCACTGATCAAGGCCCACCCCGAATGGGCGGGGCCACGCCTCCATGGGAACATCTCATCAAAATTATCTCCCACAGCTGGGTGGGGCACACTCCAAGCAAATCTAACCAACACCAAAACTTCTGCCCCACACAAGACTATAAAGATAATGGCATTTGGGGGACACAATACACTCAAACTGGCACAACACCCACAATACTACTTAACTAAGCCTAATATGGAGCCATTTGTGAATGTACATAAGCAATCAAAAGATTAAAATTTTAGATTGGTGAATGGATGAAAAGTAGATAAATAGGAAGGAACATAATGGTGTGCAGGCAAAGAGGACGGTGACTTCAGAACAATTCTGTAGTTCTATCTTAAAATATTACTTTAATTTTCTCCAAAAATTCATCTTCGAATTAAAAGACTTCATATCAACGTTCATATCAGTGCTACAAAATTCAAGAAAGGCAGAAATAAACTATAAATGAGACAAAACAGCAAAATGTTAAAATGTAAGATTCTCCTGATTGCAGAATGAAAGAAAATGTACCTAGTACAGTTAAAGTTGCCGTGGCAACTGTAAAGTTGCGTGTGCCTGGGGTAGTGGCCCGACAAACATATACTCCAGCGTGTTGCAGCTTGACATTGGATATCATGAGATTACCATTTCCAAGTACTCGAGTATTAAAGACATCAATGGACTTGTGATCTATTTCAAAAGAGAACACTCCATTAAAACAATGTAACATATGATCTAAAATTATGTCAAAAGATGTAATCCAAGCCATAACATCAAATATAAAATGCTCCACATTAAAACCCTTTCTCTATGCACTGAAATGCCAAAAAGTTAAAAGTAATTTGATTGCCAAATTGTGTCTGTATGTAAAATAAATATTTTATAAGTTTCACTAGAATGAACAAAATTTAAGGAAAAGACTTTTTCCTCTTATGAGAAGACTTACCAAATCGGCTCCAAGAAATTATTGGTTTGGGATTTCCTGTGGCCATACATTCCAAAACCACTGTCTGATGAAGAGACGTCGTTACATTCTGTGGACCTGCTATAATGGTTGGTGTGTGAAATGATTTAGATTCCTTAGCTTTTTTTTTTTAGGTGTGAGGGGGAAGGAAGAAAAGAAAGAATACAAAAATAAAATGATAAATAAGATATAATAAAAGAAATGAGTTAAAACATCTATTCTTAAGTTATCATTCACTATTTTTTTCAAATAGCAAATGAGTTTTATTCAAGATTTTTAGAATATAGCAAATTTTGTGGCAATTTATAAATAAGTTTCCATTGTAATAATAAAATGCTACGTTGAAACAAGAAAACAATATAGCAAAGTGAATTTCCAAACATAAAGCATTTACCCTTTGTTCAGGGGTGGCTGACATTAATGCATAACTTCCTTTGTTTTTAAGAAAAGTTGATTGTTACAATCAGAAATATAACCACTAATTATACCTAAGTTCTGCCTGTTAAAAATATGTTCTCTTAGAGGATCCAATTTAAACATCTTATACTTTTCTTTGGTGATTTTTTTCCAAACAATGGTGGAAGTACTCCTTAAAGGACAAAACTCAGGAAATGTTTCTGATGGTGCTCAGCTCCATCTTGAGAAGTAGGTCTAGTTCAGAATGTAGCAATGAGGTAATAATTAACCATACGCTAATCTTATAAAAAATTAACAACTTTAGGTATCTTTGTTTTGGGTTTCCGTGGTTTAGAAGCATCCAAAATTTCTTCATAGTCTGTGCTCATTCCCTTTGCCAGTGACCAACTGTGACCATTCAATCTGAATTCTGATTCTCAGGGCCATCTTTCTTAAAACGTTCCACTGAGTCACAAAGTGCAGAAACCACCATCAGCGTCGAGTCCTTTAGGGTTATTAGGACAAGATCTGGACAAGTGCCCCATTTTCCCACAAACAAACCATTCTGCAAAAGGAAATTCACCAAGAGCTGGGTCTACTTTAGTCTTGCACTTGGTTATTTCATGCTCTGTGGAACACACTAGTAATACATTCCAATACCCATATCTTGATTCTCAAGGGCAGCCAGGCAATCTGTAATCCCATGGCCAGGTTTTCTACAATGGAAACATACCACTGTGTTTTTCTTTGCTGCCTGTTTTTTTAATCTTCTTGCTTCCTGTCGACAGTCTTTTTTTTAAAGCAATTGCAATTTCTTCCCTTACTTCCTGGATGTCTGTTGCTATTATCTCCCCATTTTGAGTCATCTGTGAGTTCTGTCTTAGGTATTCCATGAATCCAATCTTCATTCAAGTACTCTTTTTTCTTTTTCTTCTTTTTGTGTTTTCTCTGGGGTGCATCATTTTTAAAGGCCACCTATTGGTTTAGAGCTGTTTATCCTTTGGTAGGCTTTGGCTTGTACCCTCCGAGGACCTCTTTTTCATGTCCTCCTATGATGTTGCAGGCAAGGATCTCGTTATGTGTGGTAATGGCTTGTGCCCACCTGGTCATGGTTTCCTCAGAGGTACCTTGACCTCTGGTCAAGGCTTTTTAAGGCAGCAACCAGCGCACCAATCAGCATTAAAGCCTCAGCCCCACAATTGGACAGGTCCTCAACACTTGCTGAGGCGCAGAGCCAGTGAATTGGTGTGAGTCGCTGCACGTCACTTAACCCACCGCATGCACAGTGGGCGCTGAAGATTCTACGACAGTTACAGTGGAGCCAGGAGCTGTTCAAGAGGATGTGAATCACGCCTCCCCGCGCGAGAATCCTCCAGAGCAGCAGGGGGGCGAGCTTCCACCACGGTGACTATGCACTCGGGACCTCTGACTGAGGTTCAAGCCTTTATTTAATAAACTCCCACTAATCTTGTTAAGGATTTATATGACAGTGGAGAAGGGAAGGAATGCCAGAGTATTTCTGTCTTTATCTTTCACTTCAGGAAGCTCATAGATACTACTTAAAATAAAAACACAGCATTTAAACTTATATATAACTTCAGCTCTTCATGTTTTTCAAAATTTTGTTTTTCTAACTTTAAAGGATCTTTTAGGAAGTAATGTCTCATAATGCCTCTTGTGAAGAATAAACATTCACATGAAGTTCAACATGTCTTTAGTTCAGTTTTTCTTCCATTACATTCAAGTACATTTAAATTTGTTTTAAAATAAAAACGAGCATCAGTATGTAATCCTCTTTTAATAAAAGTTTGGGTTTCTTTATATTCATCTCTCTAGCTAGCTCTCCTTCTAGCTGTATTCATAAATGGTAAAAAATATTAAATTATATTCACTTAATAACGTTAATGATACTTTCTGCATGCTGAGTTTGAGGATACTGTTAAACTTTTATCTTTGTACTTTTTACATTGTTTAAATTCTTTCTAAGGAGCAATGCAAGGTTTTTATAAAGACAAACAATGATTTTTCTTAAAACAACAAACAAACAATACCAAGCTGGAAACAAATATATCTTAATTGCCAGTGGACATTTTGGTGGAAATAGATAATTATTAAACTCTTTTTCTGTTCTATTTTATATTTCTGAAAATCAAATTGAAATTTTTATAAAACAAATATTCAATCTCTCTTAAAGATCTTGCCATAACATATTAGCCTGTGACAGAGACTTGCTTAATAGATCAAAAATGGCCTTTTTCCAAATAGAATACAATATTTTAGATGAAATTAAAATATAATTTTATGACACATCCTTATAGTGAGGGAATAAAAAAATATATAGGAGTGCCAACAGAAACTCATAAAAACTGGAAAAAGCAACTTCTGGGAGGTACCTGGAATCACTGTCAGAGAGGCCTCCATACTTTTACGTCTGTGGGCTCCAGTAGCAGCAACACAGCGGTAATTCCCAGCATCCCCCTGAACAACATCATGGATCTGCAATGCCCCTGTTGGTAGGGCAGTTATCCTGTTATAAGAAGAGAGATAATTAAACTCTTCATCGAAGATTTTACATTTTACGGTAAAATATGTTCCATGAAAGGTGCTATTACATTTGTCTTTTTAAAGCACTAGATGTAATACTTTTATAAAATATTTGCTTGATTCTACAATTTTCATTTGAGTCACTACAGCTCTTTAAAAAGTAAGTAACCCTGCAGTGTGTAGTTTGTGAATCTGTCACAGTCTAATTTCATAGTCTTGTTTGACATTCTAGCTTAGATTTAGCTAACTGATGTCCAGAGTTCAGGATGATTGTTTCCAATTCCCGATTTTCTGCTTGTTAATATCTACGTTCTCTCCAAGATATATCTGGACATAAGTTAAAAACCAAAAGCACTTCCTTGGAATAGCTTCTTCCATCTCAGTGCTCTACCATTTCAGTAAATGATGTATGCCTACTTAGGAATACTGCTACTCATTAGGAAAGCCGTCAAACTTTTTGGAATGGCTGATCTCTTCCCCAATCACTCTCAGACATGCACGCATGTGCTTGTGAGTGTGCATGTGTGTGTGTATTTGTGTATGATGAAGGGAGGACTGGGAAGTTCAAGGTAGAGACAGGAGTGAGCAGCTACCTGGGCACACATGGAAGACTCTCACACCAGCACTGCTACTCCCAGCAATGAAAGTATAATTTGGTTTCCTAAAATCTTGGTCTGCAATCCAGGTACCCAGGTGGTCCCATGGTGGAACAAATGGTTGAGGAAAGGAACAAAGCAGGATAGGCTACTTGAATTCAGATACAGGAACCATACTCCATGTGTCAGAGAATGATGAAATGTCTTAAGAAACTGATTACTATCCCAAATGAAAATGAAGTCCACAAGGGTTTTCCCCCCATATAGTCTTAGGACAAAATCTTCATGCTACTTGTGTCACCTTCAGAGACAAAAGCTATGTTTACCTGTTCACAGCTATAGGAAGAGTTGTCCGATTTAATTCCCATGTTATAACTGCAGGAGGGTTTGAAGAAATCTTACATTCAAATCTAGCAACTCCTCCTTCTTGGACTTCAGTAGAAATTGGCTGAACTTCAAATGCAGAAATAGCTATAACATAAAGTTTGACAAATTCACAGTAAACACTTAACTATTCTTGAAAATAACATCATGCTAGTTACTATTTATCAGACTTCAACTTCTGCCCAGACATAAAACCAACCCAACTTAACTAGCACAAAGATAATTTCAGGAATAATTGTGGAAAAACCATTGGTCTCTTTCCCAATTCAAGGAGCCTGATATTTCTCAGTGAAATTCTAAATCGGTTCTCAAGAACTTATCATCTATTTGGAGAGAAAAAATGAGCCTAACAGAAGCAAAATAGACAACAATGGTACGTAATTTCATACTAAACTATGTGGAACAGACTTCAAATTCTATTGTATTTCAGAGGAGAGGGAAATTAATAAAGGTGAATTAGGTAAAGACCATTTACAGGGACTGGTTTTGAATTGGCTTTTGAAGAATCTATTAGATTCAGATGGAAAGAGAAAAATAGAACTCTTCAAGTGAATCAAATAACATGAAGTCAAGCACAGAGGCAATAAATGCACAGCCTGCAGTCATGGGATTGTGAGGAAAAAGCCAAACTATTTTAGAATATTTCAGATTAAGGACTCACGGGAAAGCACTAAAAGAGTATACATAAAGCAAATTTGTACCACGGTACAAATTAAGGCATCTCTGAAGATTTTTGAACAAAGGAGTGTAATGATAATAATAATCTGGAAAAATTTAATCGGATACTGGTGCACAGAATGGATTAAAGAAAAAAAATCCTCAAGTCAAAAGTCCAAAAATAGGCTATCTTAAAGGGATGGCAGAATTGGGTGGTGGGAGTGAAAAAGGGAGAGATTCTAGAGATATCTTGAAAAACACAAAGATCTGTTCTTATTGAACAAAGAAATGTCACTCTTTGTTGTAATCAAATGAGTTGGTACTGATGGAGTAGGAGAAAGAAGAGAAAAGAAAGAGAAAAGGAGAAAAGAGAGAGGAGATGGGGTTTCTGATGCATAAAGGATAGAGAAACCCAAGAGACTATTTTTAGGCTCCTGTGTTTTCAAAGCAGCGGTAAAACACTTGATGTGTTGATATTTTCTAGAGATGATAATTCTTTAACATTCTAGGCAGACCTCTAGGAACTGGTCTTCAGTGTCCAAGGTTTTACATTATGAAGGAGTCCAGACTCCACATAATAGTGCGGTTTCTTCCCTCTACTACATCTTCCGGGATGTAAAGAATGGGCTCCAACTGTGGTCTCCTCCCCCCCCACCTCTGACTTCAGCTCAAGTAATACATACACCTTTACAGTCTATCATTAAAGGGGAAAATTATGAAGAAAAATAGAGGGAATAAGAACTAAATGAATTTTGCTTCATTAGACTGGAAAGGATAAAAATGTCACAGAAGATTTGAACTTGACTCCATTAATTCGTGGATGGATCACAGGCCTTTAGATGTACAGGGCAAGGATAATGAATAATGGTGAAAATATTCTAAGGAGGATTTCTTCCAAAAGGATGAAGTGGGATAAAATAATTTTTATTGGGTATGTAACACAAATTTTTGCTTCCTCCAGAACAGTGGCTTTCAAACTTCTGTTTTCAGTAGATCCACAAGGTTACAACCATTTATACCACATTTGCCTTTTTCACTCTCATTTCTCTTGGGGGTACAGTGTTTTCCAGAAGCTAAATGACACGTGATATATCAAAAGACTGAATGCAGAAGCAGATATGTATCAGAGGTTTGCAAAAATGTAAAACAATTCCACTCTTCTAATTTTTTTTATGCTACAGAAACTAGTTATTTTGAATAAAATGTGTTATATTATTATATGATGGATCAATGATTTCATTTTTAAATGAAGTAGTGAATATTTTTAGAATTTATCAGTTTTATTTTCTAATACAGCAAAATTACTAGATATAACCTACATAAATAAAAGTTCTTTGGGGTCCTTGATTTTTAAGAGTATAAAGAGAGAGAATAAAATGTTTAAGAACTGCTATTCAAGAATACCACACTCTAAAAACCAATAGTTGTGTTTTTTAACTGCTTCTATAATCACTTACTAGGAAGTTAATCTATTTACAAACATTTTCACTGGATCAAACCTATGGCCCACCCACTGCTGTTCACCTAAGAAGAATCAGGAAATATATGGTTATATTCAACTTCAAAACACTGGTTCACAATCAGAATAATCTGATTTCTCTTAATGACAATATGTTTATCTTTTTATAATTAACTAAACTTATGCCAAATCCATTCATTTTTTTAGGAATTAGGACCTAAATTCTCTATAAGTTTGATGTCTGCTTTATGAATTATTAATTGCTCTTAATAATTCCATATTTACCTTTTACATGGGTAAAGGAGTTCTAGTTCTAATTGGCATTGATAATCCAGTCTACATTCAACTTACTCCACAAACTTCAAAATGAGAATTTTATCTTATTCTTTCCCGGCTTTTACCTCTCTAGACTGAAATGTCTAATATAGTTTAACCTTTCTTCTTAAAGTAGTAATTCCTCCGGCCCTGTCTATTTGAATAATTCATTCTTCTATTACCCTACCATGAATCAAATGTTCGATTCGGTAGTTTTACCTCCTATATCTCTCTCAAATCTGACTTTTTCTCTCCATCCCTAATCATCCTCTCTTTGATTCAGGCCATAATCATCTCTGGCCTGTAAGTCTTACAAGAACCTATTAGCTGATACCTCCCCTACCAGCAGAGTTACCCTCCAAAGTGATTTTCATAAAATTTTCTAGACTATCATTTGTGTTCCTGATGAATTAGTGCTTGACAAACTCTCTAGCCCTGTATTCAATCACTTACAATTATATTCCACTCATAATTCTCCAAATACACCATGCTCTTTCACACCTCTGAACTTTATGTGAGCATTTCCTTTTCTCTCAAATATCCTAGATCCCTCTGTCTACCTGAAATCCTATCATCCTTTAAAGCCCAGTTCATGTCTCCTCCTTTGGGAAGTTGTTCCTAACCTTTTTCTCTGCAACCCCTGTACACTGTGCTGCTTCTATCCCACAGTATTATAACCATTTATTCACAAGTCTTTCTCCCCTTCTAGACTATGAGCTCTTTGAAGGCTGGCAGTGAGTATACTTTTGCAGGATCACTTAAGACAGTGAATGGCTAAAACTCAGCATGAAAATAATGCTTGTTGAACTTACATGAAATTTTGGGGGTTTTCTCTAGTTCTATTAAGTCTTTAAGCACAGTGACCAGAATTGCAGGGAATGTCCCAGGTACAGATACAATGGCTTAGAATGAGAAGAAAATAGTGTTTTATTTTTTTTTTTGTTTGCTGTAATTCCAAATGATGACTAATATTTTCGTGGTATTTTATAGAGATCAAAATCTGTTCCTCCTGTGTCAAAGGATTTTTGTAAATACTAAATAAGCCAGGCTTTCTCCCCTCTTCTGCCAACTCCTTTGCATATTCAAATCCTTCTTCTCCTGGCTCCTTACTCTCAGCTTATAAAAGTGCTCAAATCTCTTCCAGCCTCAAAAATCAAAATAGAATTCCAAACCTCTTTTTAACCTCACATATCCCTCTAGGAGCTATACACCATCTCTTCTCCCCAAGGCACTGAAACTTCTCTGAGGAGTAGTTTATCCTGTCTCTCCCTCTCCCCTCTGATTTTATGCCTCAGTCAAGTCTCATCTGCCTTCTTCCCCTATTACTTTATTGGAGCAATATCTACAGTACTACACACTCTTAGCTGGCCTCTTAGTTCTCTGCCCCTTCTCTGCCTCCCTTGTCAGGTGTCCCCCTTCATCTGGTGCCCTTCCTCCCCAGGATTCTGTTCTCATTCTCCACATTCTCCAGTGGTAATCTCATCCACTTTCAGTTTTCAACCATATCCATGTACCCTGCTGATTCCCCAAATTATGTCTCCTGCCTAGATCACCATCCTCAGAGCTTCATAACTGTGGTTCCAACTGTCTACTGAACATCTTCACTTGGAATTTATAAAAATCACTCAAAGTCATTGTGTCCGAAATGAAATATTCTTCTTTCCTCCAAGCCTCTCTTTCTGTCAGTTTGTCACACCACTATCCAGCTATTCACCAGTACTACTGAATCCTTCTGCCCTCTCTTTATTTAATCAATCATCTAATTCCACTGATTTTAACCCCTAAACATACGTAAAATCCATTCCCCTATGTCCCTGTTCCAACACCTCCCAATGGACCACTATAACAGCCTCTTAACCGGTCTCCCTGCTTTTAGTTCTGACCCCCCAACCACCCAAACATCCTCCAGACATCCAGTGGTGTTTGATACGGCAACATGTGACCTACACATGGCTTCCATCTATTAATTCAAAGGCTTCTAGAGTCGACCCACTACCGCTAAAACCAAAAAGGGAATAATCTCACAACAGATGTGATTCTAATTTTAAATGCTATCAAAAGTATTGTGTCTTAGCAACATTCCTCAGTCTTTAGACCACTTAGACTAATTATTAGGAAAACTGAATGGATATATCCTTGCTACAGCAAAAAAAAAAAAAATATATATATATATATATCCTTCTTTATGCCAACTATATATACTTTAATTCTTTTTTACTGGAGACAGTTCCAACAAACAGATTTGTTGGCTGGCTTTTGCAAAAAAGAATTAGTTCGCCATCAATAACTACAAAACCAAACTGTTCACACGGTTAATATACTACAGTTTTACATAGTCAATCTTAGGTAGTGTCAAAACAATGAACATCTCTGCTATCAGAGATACAGAGCATAACTATATCATAAAAGAGTTAATGTCCACAAATATACATCAATATCAGTCCCATTATTTTTGTAACCATACCATGTATTTAGTTTGTAGTCAACTCAGTCACAGGCTCAGAATCAAGTAATTCTTCATAAATAAATGTGCCATGTGAACTGTCTCCCCCATCCGAAAAATATGTCAATCACATTTATTTTAGAAAAATTTTATCTGAAGTAATCACTTCAAAATTCATCCATCCATTCATTCGTTCAACAGGTATTTACTCAGTATCGATTGCATGCTAGGTGCCAAACTCCAATGATGAACAAAACTGTCGAGACCACCTTCAGGGCACCTTGTCTAATGGTAGAAAAAAGCATTTAACTAAATTACTATATAAGTACATAATTTCAAACTGTGGTAAATGCTATGAAAGAAAAGTACAGAGTATTTTGAAAGCACGTAACAGAGGCTTCAAGAAAATTAATAATGACAGACATAATAGCTTAACATACATTTTAATACCAGGCTCTGCTTTAAGTACATTATATATTCTAGGTTTATTTAATCCTCACAACTGTTATTATCCCAATTTTCAGTTAAGGGAACTGAGGCACAAAAAGATTAAGCAACCTGCTCAAGGTTTCACAGCAAGTAAGTGGTAAGGCTGGGATGTGAATCCAGACAATCTCCAGAGATCACCATGTGACGTCTCCATGAGTAAAAGTTTGAGATCCCCAAATCTGAATGTGGAAGATAAAAATTACTGGTTCTGCTTCCAAGCAATTCTGCTGCTCAGGTATAAGCTGCTATGCATTGGCTTTCTACCTGGGTAAGAATATGAGTTAAATTCCTAAATTTTCAGAACGGAGTAATTACTTTTAAGATTTTGTCTTCTAGAATTTAGAAGCTATTATGGCTCTCATCTCAAGCAAAAGTAAATGTCCTTCTAGGCATCTGTTGAAGACATGAATGTATATGTAAACTGAATTATTTATACTACCTCAGGAAGTTTATTTAGAAATCAATTATTTTCAAAAATTCTACTATTTAAAAATGACAGTTTACCTAATATGAATATTAGTTATTCTTTTATTGTTATTCTCTTAGCTATAAAGCCCACAAACATCGTGATGATCAAAAAAGCCAACTAAGTAGAGAAGCAGAGCTCTTAGAAGTAGGGAGACCAGTCAAGAGGCTATTAAAAGCCTACTTGTCCCCAGACACTCAGGCTGAGAGCAAACACCAGGTCCCCGAGAAGACCAATGTGGACACGGCCTTTGGGCCAGGTGAGGCACTGCCATGAACTCAGCTGGGGAGAAATGGCAGGCGATCAGTTCCTAGACCAAGGAAAGGTGGGAGGGAAGATGACAAGAACACTGAGCTGCTGGTTTAGGAATTCTTAATCCTCCCTGACTCAACCTAGGATTGGTTACAAAGCTCAGCTTCAGACGTGATTAACAGAGAAACCCTTAAGCACTGGGAATGAGCCAGGCTGGCCACTGTGTCATTTTGTCTGCCCCGGTGTGAAAGACGGCACTCCACACACCACAGGGCTTAATACACTCTTCCATGATCACAGCTGGCGGAAGCTTCCTCTAAAATCCAGAAAGCTATTTAACAGAGATTTGCACACTTTGAGAATGTTAGTCTTGAAATAAGTTTATTTTTCAAATTGTATCTTTTCCTTTAAATGGAATAAATTGCTACTCTTTGACCTAAAACAATTTTACTTTGGTATATAGTTTAAGAAAATGATACCATATATTCCCTAAGTTTGGAGTTTTCTATTTGTTCTCTTCACTGTGTGAGACAAGAATCATCCTCTCTTCATAGACAACTGAGACAGAGAGGTAGAAGACCTGCCAACACTCAACAGCAAGTTGGTGACAGTATAGAAACAGATCCCAGCTTCCTGACTTCTAGATAAGGTTTTTTTTTTTTTTTTTTTTTTTAAAAATAGTTAAGAAAATTTTATTTCATTGAACAAAACTATGAAAATTTTCAAATGCAAAGAATAAATAACCAACAAAATAAATAGTTCCAAAACGTCAATCCCAAAAATGAATCACTGAGTTCGGAAGACACTAACACAATAATAAGTGTAATCTAGGGTGTTGTTGTTTTACTGTGTATTCTTTCAACTATTTTTAAAGCTGATCAAAATTGAATGCTGTAAACATTAGGTTACATCTACGCTTTTTAATCCTACCTTATATATATAAATACAGACTTGAATGTTATAAATATTTCTACACAGTCATGTCAAATTTCTGTAATTGTGAAAGTAAATATGGGACAATTAGTTGGTTTCAAATGCAATACTTATGATCTAATTCTATGGGATTCAATACAATGTTAATAGTATATTCTAAAAATAGTATAACTACATATATATTCTAGAAATAAACTTTCTTTGTAGTATTAAAAAAAAAAAAAAAAAAAGCCCACTTGCGGTTGTGCCCGAGAGTCTACCCCAGAGTGCCTCTTTGTTGCTCAGATATGGCCCTCTCTCTCTAGCTAACCAACTCGGTAGGTGAAGTCACTGCCCTACCCCCTACAAGGGACCTGACTTCCAGGGGTGTAAATCTCCCTGGCAAGGCAGGATATGACTCCCAGGGATGAATCTGGACCTGGCATCGTGGCATTGAGAACATCTTGACCAAAAGGGGGAAGCGATATGAAACAAAATAAAGTTACAGTGGCTGAGAGATTTCAAACGGAGTCAAGAGGTCACTTTGGAGGGCATTCTTATGCACTATATAGATATCCCTTTTTAGGTTTTAGTATATTGGAATAGCTAGAAGTAAATACCGGAAACTATCAAACTGCAACCCAATAGCCGTGATTCTTAAAGGCAATTGTATAACTATGTAGCTTACATGGGGTGACGGTGTGATTGTGAAAACCTTGCAGCTCACATTCCCTTTATCCAGTGCATGGATGGATGAGTAGAGAAATGGGGACAAAGACTGAATGAAAATAGGGTGGGATGGGGGGATGATTCGGGTGTTCATTTTTACTTTTATTTTTTATTCTTATTTTTATTCTTTCTTATGTAAGGAAAATGTTCAAAAACTGACTGGGGTGATGAATGCACAACTATATGATGGCACTGTGAAAAGATGATTGTATACCATGGATGACTGTATGGTATGTGACTATATCTCAATAAAACTGAATTTAAAAAAAAAAGAGGCTATTAAAACAGATGAGAGGACTCGGGCAAGATGGCGGCATAGAGAGGAATGGAAGCTAAGTAGTCCGCCTGGAACAACTACAAAAAACCAGAAACAACTAGTAAATAATCCAGAATAACTGTGGGGGGACAAATGAGACCATCCACTCATCATACACCAACCTGAATTGGGAGGAATGCCACAGAACACAGCATAAAATCTGTAAGTAAAACCTGCGGAACCAAGTCATGAGACCCCCTCCCCCATAGCCCGAGCTGCAAAGCCTCGTGGTGCCAGAGAGAAGCTCTCTCCCAGCAAGCGAATATAGCTCAGCTGAGCTCCAACTGGGGTTTTAAGTAGCGAGTGTGAACTGCTCACTACAGGTACGCATCCCCAAAAATCAGACAGAGGCTTTGGGTGACGACTGACCTGGGAGAGCTGGAGGGTCACCTTGGACTGGGTCTCAAGGGGACTATCTGTTTCTTTTTTGGCTCAGTAGAGAAAGCCCCAGTCATTTTCAGTTTCCAGGGCTGTGACTCTGGGAAGGGTGGAGACAGCACAAGCAGAGAGCGAGACCACTGAAATGCTAATGACCTCCACCTGAGGGGTCTGTCTTCTCTAGGAGGAAAGGGGTGGGGCCCTTTCCATTCAGAACCAGACCCCAGAGCCTGGGGGAACACGGCCATACCTCCTCACACCAGTCACGAATTACAGGCTAACAGGCGTCACCTGCTGGGCAGAAAAGCACAGTGACCTGAGGCATCAAAGGGTGGAGCAATTTTCTAAGACACACCCTCAGGGAAACCAGATACTGAATATTTCTTCCCTCTGGGACCTGAGCCTGTTCTGGTCTGGGAAAACCTGATTTGGATAACCAAGGAAACCATGGCTAGACAACAGAAAATTACTACCTACACTAAGAAAAACAAAGTTATGGCCCAGTCAAAGGAACAAACGTACACTTCAACTGAGATACAGGAATTTAAACAACTAATGCTAAATCAATTCAAAAAGTTTAGAGAAGATATTGCAAAAGAGATAGAGGCTGTAAAGGAAGCACTGGACACATATATGGCAGAAATCAAAAGTTCAAAAAAACAACTAGTAGAATCTATGGAAATGAAAGGCACAACACAAGAGATGAAAGACACAATGGAAACATACAACAGCAGATCTCAAGAGGCAGAAGAAAACACTCAGGAACTGGAGAACAAAACACCTGAAAGCCTACACGCAAAGGAGCAGATGGAGAAAAGAATGAAAAAATATGAGCAACGTCTCCGGGAACTCAAGGATGAAACGAAGTACAATAATGTACGTATCATTGGTGTCCCAGAAGGAGAAGAGAAGGGAAAGGGGGCAGAAGCAATAATAGAGGAAATAATTAATGAAAATTTCCCATCTCTTATGAAAGACATAAAATTACAGATCCAAGAAGCGCAGCGTACTCCAAACAGAAGAGATACGAATAGGCCTACGCCAAGACACTTAATAATCAGATTATCAAATGTCAAAGACAAAGAGAGAATCCTGAAAGCAGCAAGAGAAAAGCGATCCATTACATACAAAGGAAGCTTCATAAGACTATGTGCGGATCTCTCAGCAGAAACCATGGAGGCAAGAAGGAAGTGGTGTGATATATTTAAGATACTGAAAGAGAAAAACCACCAACCAAGAATCCTGTATCCAGCAAAGCTGTCCTTCAAATATGAGGGAGAGCTCAAAATATTTTCTGACAAACAGACAATGAGAGACTTTGTGAACAAGACACCTGCTCTACAGGAAATACTAAAGGGAGCACTACAGGGTGATAGAAGACAGGAGTGTGTGGTTTGGAACACAATTTTGGGAGATGGTAGCACAACAATGTAAGAACACTGAACAAAGGTAACTATGAATACGGTTGAGAGAGGAAGGTGGGGAGCATGTGAGACACCACAAGAAAGGAGGAAAGATAAAGACTGGGACTGTGTAACTTGGTGAAATCTAGAGTATTCAACAATTGTGATAAAATGTACAAATATGTTCTCTTACGAGGGAGAACAAGCAAATGTCAACCTTGCAAGGTGTTAAAAATGGGGAGGCATTGAGGGAGGGATGCAATCAGCATAAACTAGAGACTGTAACTAATAGAATCATTGTATTATGCTTCCTTTAATGTAACAAAGTTGATATACCAAGGTGAATGCAGATAAGAGGGGGGGATAGGGGAGGCATGTTAGACACTTGACATTGGTGGTATTGTCTGATTCTTTATTCTACTTTGATTTAAGGTTATTTTTCCTTTTGCTGCTTCCTAGCTGTCATTTGTTTTTCCTCTCTTTTGCCTCTCTACCTTCTTTGACTCTCCCTCCTGCCTTGTGGAAGAAATGTAGATGCTCTTATATAGATAGTGGTGAAGGTGGTGAACACATAAATGTATGACCATGCAGAAAACCATCAATTATTTACTTGGGATGGAATTTATGGTGAGTGAACAAAACCATATTAAAAAAAAATGGGTTGATGACAAAACCTTGAGGGCAATATACTGAGTGAAATAAGCCAGACACATTAGGACAATTATTGCAGGGTCTCACTGATAGGAACTAATTACAATATGTAAACTCATAGACATGAAATATAAGGTACCAAGATATAGGACGAGGCTTAAGAATGGGGAGTGGTTGCTTAGTATAGCAGAATGTTCAATTAGGATGAACTTAAATGTTTGGAAATGAACAGGGTTGTTGGTAGCAAGATGTGAGAATAACTAACAGCGCCAAATGGTGTGTGAATGAGGTGGAAAGGGGAAGCTCAGAGTCATATATGTCACCAGAAGGAAAGTTGGAGGTCAAAAGATAGAAATGTATAAAACTGAATCCTATGGTGGGCAATGTCCATGATCAACTGTACAAATACTAGAGATCGCTGCCATGAACCAGAACAAATGTATGACAATACAATTAGAAGTTAATAATAGAGGGGCATATAGGGAAGAACTATATACCTATTACAAACTATATACTACAGTTAGTAGTATTTCAACATTTTTTCATAAACAGTAACAAATGTACTATATCAACACTAGGAGTCAACAATTGAGGGGTGTTGGTTAGGGATAGGGGAGGATTAGAGTTTCCTTTTCTTTTTTTCTTTTTTCATCTTTCACTTTATTTCTTGTCTGGAGTAATGAAAAGTTTCTAAAAATTGAGCAAAAATTAAGTGTGATGGATGCACAGCTGTATGAGGGTACCCAGGGGCAAGTGATTGTACAGTTTGGATCTTTGGATAATTGTATGGTATCTGAACAATCTCAATAAAAATGGAAAAAAAAAAAAAAAACATGAGGGTTGCATGACAGCAGAGGTAACAGGAACGGAAGGGAGGGGCACATACAAGAAATGATGCACACTGTACAACGGGACTCAGCAGCAATGAGGTGAACAAGGGAAAGAGAGGGAAGTACCCATAAGTTTCTGAGGTTTCTGACCTGTATGCCTGGAAGCCTGGGTGAGAAAAGAGAACACAGGAGGAAAAAAACAGATGGGCCAGCAAATCACCATTACAAATCTCATTTAATCAGAAGAAACTGGACATGTTAAGCAATATTCAGGAACTATAAAATTAGACCAGGGATTAATAATACAAACAACTTCAAATATTTATGTGTCCTGACTTTTCAACTAATGGCTCAGATGTTAAGCTGTTATTAAGATGTAAAGAAAGTCACCAGGGAGTTTTTATAATAGTAGTATATTATAAAAATACCAATGCATAACATATAAAATTACAAGAGAAAAGGATTCCTTACATCTGAGGTTCTGTTGAGACCAGCTAGGAAGAATAGTCTTTACTGTACTTTAAATTCTAATTTATTCTCACTTCTTGATGACAGAAGTAAAGGCATTAGAAACTGAGGTAAAGGGTGTGAAGACTAAGGTAAAATCTTAGCCTTAGCTGGTTTAAAGAAAATCAACAATTAAAACCCAGTACAATACAGGAAGGTCATCCAGCAGCATAGCCTTGAAGTTAGGAGTGTGGATATTAAAATCTACAGACCTGGGTTTGAAACACAGCTTTGCAGTGATTGTGTGCCCTTCAGAAATTACTCAACCTCAAGTCTCAGGTTCTCTCAGTAAAATGGGGAAAATAAAAATACTTTATAAGGATATTATAAGAATAACATCACATTATATACACATATACATATGGGTACACACACACACAGGGAATGATTATGTGCACGTGTACTCAGGCACTGCCTGGACCCTAGTAAACTCTCAGCAGTGCCGGTAGCGGCAATCGTAATAGGTTATGTTGCCTATGGATACACAGGTTTTACTTTCAGAACCACGATTTAAATAAACTTTAATCAAAGGACGTCAGTAACCATTATGCAATAAAACTAATCTTTAAAGCCTGAACAAAGACAGAGGTACTCTAAGATTTCAAATTCTTCTGTTCTTTTCCACAAAGTCAGACTTACGTAGACTTTACATAAGTTATACAAAATGCAGAGAAACAGAAATATTTTTTTCCCATTTTAAAAATGTTAAATACATTATCTGAAGGAGATAAAAACCACTACTTCAGTAATGAAATGATTATGGAGGAGAAGCAGATTACAAGAAGACAGGTAATTAAGTTCAGATCTCTAATGGTAGGATTATGCATGGTGACTTTTATTTTTTTACTTTATGTTTTTCTACAAAAATAAATAATTGAGAAAAATTAGTGCTATTTAAAAACAAAATAAAATTTTAAATCAACACTTAGAAACTGAGAAAGCATGCAAGTACAAAATATCTGTATCATGATAGTCTTAAACTGTTTCCCAGCAAGTATTTGTTTTTCTATTTTGATTTTCTTGAAGTGGGGCATTAAACTTATTAAAAGAGTAAGTTCTTGGCAATGAATATCATAGCCCCCTAAAACTTTAGTCCGCAAACTGTTTTCAGCATTATCAAAATGGGCACGCTTATTTAACTGGCAAAACACCTCGTGATCTTTTGCAAATCTTGGCTTTCTTCCTACTGTGGACTTCACTTCTGCCAGTTATGTATGATTTTACAAGTCTACAGCCTTCTTGTGAAACCTGACCTCTTTCTTCCCTCCACAGTCAGTGCTAATATAAACCAAGAGCCCCAGAAGAAGTCATTAAAGCAGTGCTGTTAAGAGGCCAGAGCTCTATAAAATGGGCAAGAAACAGGGTCTCAAGAAACATGTGCCATCCTCAAAAACAACCTTGCATGCACAATAAATGCAAGTGTCTACTTTATTTGCTATTTCCTCCTCTTCATCTGTCTACTTAATCATTTGCTTCCATGATTTACAGTCAAAGAGGAAAAAAAGGATCAAAGACGCTAACATGAAAATGTTATCCATGCTTTTCTTTGATCAGAAAACAACATGTACACGTGTTTCTACGTTGGAAAAGTATGACTAAAATATTAAACTAATATGCCACTCATGCACTTAAAAGGCTGCAATGAATAAAATACTTAATATATGTTGATTTTAAAACCCACTAAAAATTATGGATACAGAGTCTGAAATTACATGCCATTTAGTAATTTAAAATAGGTTCATAAAATAAGTTTCATAAAATAATGAAAGAAAAACATAACTTTCTTTTTAAGATTGCATTCAAAATATTCTTTTACTAAACAGAAAATACTTCAGTAAGCCAGAATGTTGATGCAGGGCTGAAACCCGTGGTCCTGACACTGCAGATGAGCCAGGGGATCTGGAGGGAGGCCTTGGCTGGTAAAATGACTGCCCCCCTTGCTACTGCCACACCCCCTTCTTAGGAGTCCTAACCGGCAGAGGAGCATGGCCAGCAGTCACGTTCCAGTCCCTCTGTGCCGTATCCATGTGCTCTAAGTCAGCAATCACTCATTTTGGAGAAAACTCTAAGTAGCTCTTCAAGGAAACCAGGAGATTTCTATCTTAGACTCGCAAATGTTTACAATTTCAGAGTTTATAATTTAGTATCATATATTAGCTTAAAAGTTTTTTCTATGACACCAGCCTTTCAAGCCATGCATTTGTCCACTTCAGGCTTTATTACATCAAAACACTGTTGTAACCTCTTGCCTGATTCACTCTGAGTCTTTGAACTTAATAGAGTTAGGAAATAGGGGAATGCAGCTGAACAAGAAGTAAAAACTGAGAGATGTGATATAATCTTTAATCAAAGCATCCAAGTATCAGCAAAGCAGAAGTTTTAAACAGGTGCTGAAGGCTTAATTATGTCCTTAGGGCTAGGCAAGATGTTACATATACTTTTTTCCAAGTTATTCTATAGAAAAATTTTCCTCTGTTTAATAAGTATAATGTAATGACAAGAATGATACAATCACTGTCTTGAGCATCAATCCCTTTTTACATCTGTACTGAGGATGCAACAGCTATTCTATAAATGATATATAACTTCTGGCAAGCATGTTATGTTGCTTGAATCTGTGGCAACTCTGATGACGACAAGGTGCTACAAGGCATATGTTGATGAGGTGTTATGAGGTATACATATGTGTATGTTTTTCAAAGGAAATTTTTGGTCAAAAATGTGAGTCCAAATAAATATAAACAAAATGAAGGCTAGAAACTTTGTAACAAAGTCGGGAGTCACTGGCTTTTAGAAATGTATCCTACATGCAAAGTTTCCAGAAACTAGATTATTTTCCAGTATATCCCTAATGAATTCATATTAAAAGCACCTTTCACGGTGTAGAGCCCAGCCGAGAAACCCAGCCTCGCGGCCGTCTCCCTGGCGGGCGGGGTTGCTCCTGCCCGGGCTGAGCACACGGCATAGAGCCCAGCCGAGAAACCCAGCCTCACGGCCGTCTCCCCAGCAAGTAGGGCTGCTCCTGCCTGGGGCGAGCACATGGCACAGAGCCCAGCCAAGAAACCCAGCCTAGCGGCTGTCACCCCAGTGAGCGGGGCTGCTCCTGCCCAGGGCCGAGCACACAGCGCGGAGCCCAGCCAAGAAACCCAGCCTCACAGCTGTCGCCCCAGTGGGCGGGGATGCTCCTGCCTGGCTGAACACATAGCACAGAGCCCAGCCGAGAAACCTAGCCTGACAGGGAGTCTTTCCCGCAGCATCACTCACACGACACAATATCGGCCATGGACAGTGGCCTTGAATACACTCACTGTATTCAACTGGTTGACTGTCCCGGAGCTGGGAGAGCGGAGCTGTGCGGAAAGGGGGAAGTTAACGCGTCCCATTCAACCATCTTTGAAGCGGGCTGGGAACGCCCCTACACAGCCCAGCAGCCCAGGGCTTCCCTGGAGGCCAGCGCTCACTTGCGACGTGGCACGGCCTGCCCTCCCCCCCAACAGAGGTCCTGGAAAAACACAGCAGGGAGGGGGGAACTGCTCGGAAATCCCAGGGAACCTACGCCAATACCAAGGACTTTTGTGTCAGCGGCAGAGAACAGCCTTAAATCTCTGGGAACACCTGGGAGATATGATTATTAAAGCTGACCTTCCTCCCTAACCACTCAGGCACACACACCTCATTGGGGGCAGACAGCACCGACAACACACCCAAATTAAGTGCACCAATTGGACTCCAAAAGAATCAGATCCCCACATACTACAAAGTTGGGGAGAACTGACTTGAGGGGAGTAAGTAACTCACGGACGCCATCTGCTGGTAAGTTAGAGAAAGTGTATGTCACCAACCTGCAATTCTAACAAATTAAAGACTCACAGACACCATCTGCTAGTTAGTAAGAGAAAGTGTACATCACCAAACTGTGTCTCTGAAAAATTAGATCGATATCCCCCCATTTTTTTTTTGATACAACTTAAAAGAACCCTATCAAACAAAACAAATGCCAAGAGGCCAAAAGCAACAGAAAATCTTAACACATATGATAAAACCAGATGATATGGAGAATCCAGCTCCAAACACACAAATCAAGATTTCGGAAGAAACGTTATACCTCGCAAAATTAATTAAAGAACTACAATCAAAGAACGAAAACATGCAAAGGATTTAAAGGACATCAAGAGGACCATCGCCCAGGATATAAGCGCCAAAAAGAAGACCCTAGAAGAGCATAAAGAAGACATTACAAGAGTAAATAAAAAAATAGAAGATCTCATGGAAATAAAAGAAACTGTTGGCCAAATTAAAAAGACTCTGGATATTCACAATACAAGACTAGAGGAAGCTGAACAACATCTCAGTGTCCTAGAAATCCACAGAACAGAAAATGAAAGAACAAAAGAAAGAATGGAGAAAAGAATAGAAAAAATCGCAATGGATCTCAGGGATATGATAGATAAAATAAAACGTCCAAACTTAAGACTCACTGGTGTCCTAGAAGGGGAAGAGAAGGGTAAAGGTCTAGAAAGAGTATTCAAAGAAATTGTTGGGGAAAACTTCCCCAACCTTCTACACAATATAAACACACAAAGCATAAATGCCCAGTGAACTCCAAATAGAATAAATCCAAATAAACCCACCCTGAGACATATTCTGATCAGACTCTCAAATACTGAAGAGAAGGAGCAAGTTCTAAAAGCAGCAAGAGAAAAGCAATTCACCACATACAAAGGAAACAATGTAAGACTAAGTTGTGACTACTCAGTGGCCACTATGGAGGTGAGAAGGCAGTGGCATGACATATTTAAAATTCTGAGAGAGAAAAATTTCCAGCCAAGAAGACTTTATCCAGCAGAACTCTCCTTCAAATTTGAGGGAGAGCTTAAATTTTTCACAAACAAATGCTGAGAGAGTTTGCCAATAAAAGACCTGCCCTACTTCAGATTCTAAAGGAAGCCCTACCAACAGAGAGACTAAGAAAGGAGAAAGAGATATAGAGAATTTTAACAGACATATATAGTACCTTACATCCCAAATCACCAGGACACGACACTCATTTTTCTCCAGTGATCACAGATCTTTCTCCAGAAGGGATCCATAAACTGGGACATAAAACAAGCCTCAAGAAATTAAAAAAAAAAAAAAAAATTGAATATACTCAAAGGACATTCTCCAAACACAATGGAATACAAATAGAAGTCAATAATTTTTAAACTATAACTCCACTATTTACTTCCTACATGATAAAAAATACACAAACTTTAAGGACAAATCAGTGGTTTTGAACTCAAGGTAAAATATGTAACTTTAGACAACTATATAAAGGTGGGGGAATGAAGGAATATAGGAACATAGTTTATGTGCCCTATTGAAGTGAAGGTGGTATCAAAGAAAAACAAGATTGATAGGGATTTAAGAGGTTAATTTTAAGCCCCACAGTAAACACAAAGAAATTATCAGAGAATATAACCATAGAGATGAAAAGTAGAGTTTGGGTTAAGAGCAATGGGGGAAGGGGCAATGGGGAGTTAAGAAAGGAGTGTAGGGTTGCTGTTTGAGATGAAGGGAAATTTCTAGTAATGGATGGTGGGAAAGAGCATAACATCATTCTAAATGTGATTAATTCCACTAATGGAAGTCTAGGGACGGGGTGGAATGGGAAGATTCAGGCTGTATATATGTTTCCACAATTGAAAAAAGAAAAAAGAAAAAAAAAAGAGAGAGAGAGAGAGAAAAAAAAAAAGACAGTCTAACTAGATGACAATTGAATGCTAAGGATGAACTTGGATGGGATTGGAGAGTGGAGGACAGGTGGCTCGAAGGGACACAGTTGAGACATAAGGAAAAGGAAATATAGAATGTAAGCTTTGTATCATTGTTGAATCTCTTATACTTAGCTGTGCTTAATGGAATTACATAAAAGAATGCTCTTGTTCATGGGAAGTACATATGTGAATTATAGTATATGTTCAAGGATGTGTGCAGCTAACTCTCATATGTTCAGAAGACAGAGAAATATATGATGGATGACAGAAAGGGAGGGAAAGAAATAGTGATGTGACAGCATGTTAAAGTTGGTGGATTGAGCTATTGGGGGAGGGGGGTCAGGGTATGATGGAATTCTGTGTATGGGGTTAGTATTGTTTTTGCAACTATTCATGTAACTTCGAACTTATCTCAAAAAAAAAAAAAAAAAAAAAGAAGCACCTTAGATAACATCTAAGAATTGTTTCTTGGATATTTCATCAGTCCTGCCCTGCTAAAGGCCAGACTTGGGACTCCCTATTCTCGATTTATCTAACTGAAAGAGCAGGACACAAAATTCTTCAGGTATCCCTGTCAGCCTAAGCCACCAGCTGATGTTCAGCAATTCTTTTAATAATCTTTTATTAATTGCTGGTTTGGGGAATTCCCTATAGCAGCAATTCCCTAACTTTCCAATTTATTCAGGTCCTCATCCACTTTTAGCCTAGTCTGTAAATTCCTTAAGTTGTGTTGCTAGGACCCAGAACAGTGCCCTGCATGTAACAAGCATTCAATAAATGCTTCTTGAATGAACTCAATGAACCACATCACCACCTCCGTCTTACTACAGGTAACCTTGCCTCCTCTCTTCTTGAGGAGATTAATATAATTTGGGGTATATTACCCTAGTGTATAACTGTGAGCAAATTACTTTTTCTAAACATGTTTTGTTCTGTAAAACAGGGTTCTTATGGGGTTATTATGGATTTTAAAAGGTGGGAAGACCTTAATATAATGCTTGTAACATTTAAAAGGTGGGAAGAGCTTAACATAATGCTTGTGACATTAAACACACTCAAGTTACAGCTGTATCTATTCTCTTATTGGACATGAACACCATCAGTTTTCTTCCTCACCACCTCAAAATCTCTCCCTCTTTATCTAGCTTCTCTTCCTTCACTCCTGGTTCTGAGGAAGAAGTAACCATTCCAAATTGCACCAAGCTTAATCCCTCCTCTAACACTATCAACCCCATCTCTGGTTACATGCTCTGGGCCCTTACTTCATTTGTTATCCCCATTCTCTTGCATCAATCCCTCATCATTAGTTTCTGCCTCTCTGCCCATAAACATGCTCATATTTTCCTTGTCTTACTTAAAAAGTAACTGTCTAAATCTCACTATGTTCCAAGCTAACATACAGTATATCTCTTTTCCGTCAACTGTCTTTTTTAACAACTCCACCCACCCAGTTCTTTACTTCTGCAGAGGCAGGGAGGGATGGAGAGGAGGGAGGGGGAAGATCAGCAGGTCCGTTTACGTGCAGAATTTAGGCACATCCTAAGGAAAGAATTTATCTTAAAAAAAGAAGCAGCGTTCATGAGTTTGGTTCAACAACAATGGACCAGTTTAGGTGGGAAGTTGTCAGGATTCATGGCTGTCTGATCCTCCATTCAAGTTATCAGGACTCGAGGATCATACCTATGTAGAGGAGGAGAAGGGAGGAAAGGAGGAGAAAGTGAAGGAAGAAGGGAGGGAGAAGCATTTGGCTGTTGGCTAAAACTTTTTTTATGCAATTTTGTTGAGATATAATCACATAACATACAATCATTCAAAGTGTACAGCTGTCCACAGTATCGGCATATAGTTGTGCATTTATCACTACAATCAAATTTTGAATATTTTCATTACCCAAAAAAAAAAGATTAAAATAAAAAAGAACATCCAAAACATCCCATACTCCTCCTCCCCTCATTGTTCATTTACTTTTTTTAAATACAATTTTACTGAGATATATTCACACACCCTACAGTCATCCACAGTGCACAATCAGTCATTCACAGCACCATCACACATTTGTGCGTTCATCACGAGAATCAATTTTTGAACCTTTTACTTACTCTAAAATAAAAATAAAAGCAAAAAATAAAACTTAAATCTTTCCATCCCCTCTATCCCACCCTATTTACATCATCCAATTTTTGTCCCCATTTTTCCGCTCATCTGTCCATATGCTGGATAAAGGGATTGGTGTTGGCTAAAACTTTCAGAAGTTGTAGACTACGTCCAGTGGGAGAAACGGGCAGAGAACATATGCCCACAGTTTGGGGTCACTGTAGAAGAAGCTGGATGGAATGGGGCACAGAAAATATAGTTTATCCACTGTGGGTGCCTACTGAAAACATCTGGAAAAAGAAACTACAACCTTTACCTGAGGATGCTGCTCAATTAACAGAGAAAAGAGAGGCCTCTGCTGACTCCCTAAGGGTCCTGAATACAGGAACTGACTAAAAATCAGCCTCTCCCATAGATCTCTTTTACTTTTCACCATTTAACATCTTGTTTCTACAACATTTACTCAAATGGTAATGACTGGTGTGCCCTGGTTGGTACAGATATCTGGTTGTGCTTTTTTTCTTTCTGTATTTATTTGATATTTTGCCATTGGTTCTTGTCTTAAAAGCAAAAGATAATAATTGACTTTGTCTTGTCCTGGAACTAACAGCTCCTTTACCCCCTCAATTTCTCCTCTCCTCCATACCTCTCTCACACTTCTTCCCACACTTTCTCATTTCTCTGTCCCTAGCAGATATTTTGAGAAAATAATGGTGGCCTGAACTGGAGAGCATGGGGATGGTGATAAGGCAACAGAATTGAGGGACACCTAGTAGGTGGAATCCAAACAACCAGAACTTAGATGGCAAATGTACCAAGCATACAGGATAACAAACATTTGCATACATTTCTATCGGCAGTACAATACAGAAAAGGTCCAGGTATTACAAAAAAATGCCTAACAAAGCTATTATACCTTTACTTAATGGAACGCAGACCTTAAAATGACTAAGAAATAACATGAAAAGAAGCCTGTGATATGCTAAGTGAAAAAAAAAATGGGACACAAAAATCTATTAGCAACCTTCTTATGATAGCTGAACCAGTGAGCCCCACTCTTAGGACTTCTTTCATTCTTTTTTTTTAAACTTTCTATTTTGAAATTATAATTTCAAACTTACAGGACAGTTGCAAAAATAATACAAACCCCATACAGAGACCTCCAGCATAAGCCTCATACCCCTAGTTTCCCACATGCACCAATTTTAATATTTTGCCACCTTTGCTATTTCTTTTCTTTTTTTCTTTCTATTTTCTGAACATCTGAGAAATGGTTGTATACCTTATACTCCTTGAACACATAATACTTCCATGCACATTTCCTATGAAATGTTATGCAATCACCCCAAATGCAGTTACCAAGTTTAAGAAATTTAACATCAATATAAAGCTTACATTCCATATTCCAATGTTTTCTTATATCTCAATAATGTCTTTTTGAGTCTTTCTCCTCCATTCTTAGATCTCATCCAGTATCATGCTTTGCAATTAACTGTCATCTCTTCACTTTTTTTTTTAAATTGTGGAAACATATATACAACATAAATCTTCCCATCCCAGCCCCTCCCAAGCCTATCATTCACTGGGATTAGTCACATTCACAATGTTGCAGAACCTTCACCATGATCCATCACTATCATTTTCCCTTCACCCCAAACAGAAACCTTATACGCATTTTACATTAACTCCCCATTGACCCTGCCCCTGCTCCCATAACCTGTACTCTACTTTCTGTTTCTCAGAGTTTACATATCCTCTGATATTTTCTCTGTAGTTGCCACAGGGCTTAAGTTAACATCCTAAATCTAAAACAATCTTGTTTGCTTTGATACTAATTTAACTTCAATAGCATACATAAACTCTGTTCCTTTATCCCTGCATCCCCCCACTTTTATGTAGTTATTGTCATAAATTACATATTTAAATGTTATGATTCCAAAACCACTGAGACACCATTAGATTTTTTTTAATATTCATTTTATTGATATATTCACATACCACGCAGTCATACAAAACAAATCGTACATTCGATTGTTCACAGTACCATTACATAGTCGTACATTCATCACCAAAATCAACCCGACACTTTCATTACCACACACACAAAAATAACAAGAATAATAATTAAAGTGAAAAAGAGCAATTGAAGTAAAAAAGAACACCAAGTGCCTTTGTTTGTTTGTCTGTTTCCTTCCCCTATTTTTCTACTCATCCATCCATAAACTAGACAAAGGGGAGTGTGGTCCTTATGGCTTTCCCAATCCCATTGTCACCCCTCATAAGCTACATTGTTATACAATTGTCTTCAAGATTCATGGGTTCTGGGTTGTAGTTTGATAGTTTCAGGTATCTACCACCAGCTACCCCAATTTATTAGAACCTAAAAAGGGTTGTCTATATTGTGCGTAAGAGTGCCCACCAGAGTGACCTCTCGGCTCCTTTTGGAATCTCTCTGCCACTGAAGCTTATTTCCTTTCCTTTCACATCTCCCTTTTGGTCAAGAAGATGTTCTCCATCCCACAATGCCGGGTCTACATTCCTCCCTGGGAGTTATATTCCATGTTGCCAGGGAGATTCACTCCCCTGGGTGTCTGATCCCACACAGGGGGGAGGGCAGTGACTTCACCTGCCAAGTTGGCTTAGCTAGAGAGAGAGGGTCACATCTGAGCATCAAAGAGGCATTCGGGAGGAGGCTCTTAGGCACAATTATAGGGAGGCCTAGTCTCCCCTTTGCAGCAACAGTCTTCCCAAGGGCAAGTCCTGTGGTAGAGGGCTCAAGCCATCAAACCACCAGTCCCCTATGTCTGTGGTCATGTTAGCAACCATCGAGGTGGGGCCAATACCCCTGCATTCTCCACCAGCTCCTCAAGGGGGCTCTGCATAATCTTTTCCTTATTTTTTTTTTAAACTTTTTTTTTTTAAATCAACTGTATGAAAAACAAAAAAAAATTTTTTTAAATTAAAAAAAAAAAACATACAATAAAAGAACATTTCAAAGAGACCATAACAAGGGAGTAAGAAAAAGACAACTAACCTAAGATAACTACTTTACTTCCAACACACCATCAGATTTTATGATTTGACTTTTAGATTCTGTAGGAAATAAAAAATCGCATTACAAATAAAAAGTACAATAGTAACTGGTATTTGTATTTACTCCTGTCATCATCTTTACTGGAGCTCTTTATTTCTTCATGTGGTTTTAGTCAACTGTCTAACATCCTTTCCTTCCAACCTGAAGAACTCCCTTCAGAATTTCTTGAGAACCAGTTTAGTGGTGACAAAGTCCCTAGTTTTGTTTTGTTTTGTTTAATCTGGGAATGTCATACTTCTTCCCTTATTTCTGAAAGATAGTTTCACCACATATGGATTCTTGGTTGGCAATGTTTTGCTTTCAGCACTTTATATACACCTTGCCACTGCCTTCTTGTCTCCAAGGTTTGCCGTGAGAAATCAGCACTTAGTCTTATTGAGGCTCCCTTGTACATGACACGTTTCTTCTCTCTTGTGGCTTTCACAATTCTCTCTTCATCTCTGGCATTCAACATTTTGATTACCATTGTCTTGGGGGGGTCTATTTGGGTTTATAATGTTTGGAGTTCGTTGAGCATCTTGGATGTGTATATTCATGTTTCATTAAATTGGGGAAGTTTTCAGTCATTATTTCTTTGAATATTCTCTCTGACCCTTTCTTTCTTCTCCTTCTGGATTCTCACAGTGTGTATATTGGTATGCTTGATACTATCCCATAGGTTCCTCAAGCTCTGTTCACTTTTTTAAATTCCTTCCTCTTTTTTGCTCCTCAGACTGGATGATTTCAATTGTCTTATCTACAAGGTCACTGATTCTTGCTTCTGCCAGCTCCAATCTGCTGCTGAACCACTCTGAGGAATTTGTAATTTCTGTTACTGTGGTCTTCAGCTCTTTTTGGTTCAGTTTCATAATTTCCACATCTTTTTGTGTTCATTTATTATTTTCCTGATTTCCTTTAGTTTTGGACCATGTTTTCCCTGGGCTCTGTGAGCATATTTAGGAACATTTTTAAAAAAGTATATGTCTGGAACATCCCAGGTCTGATCCTCCACACTGATGGTTTCTAATGCTTTAATGCTTTAATCTTCTCCTTTGCCTGAGTCATCACTTTCTGCTTCTTTGAATGTTTTGTATTCTTTTTGTTGAAACCTGGACATTTTGTTATTTTAGTGTGTTATCACGGAATTTAGACTCTAAAGCATCTGTTCCTTAAGCTTGTATCTAGTTATGAATTTTTGGAGCTAATTTAGAAAAAAAAATAGAAGGAAGAGAAAAACACCTTTCCCTGTCTCTGCAGATTGACCTGTGCAATCTGGTCAAGGGTTTAGCCATACAATGAATTTGGAGAATAGCTCCAGGCCGAAGTGTAGAAGCCTCCCTGATCCTTTCTGTACCTGCCTCTTGTCCAGGGCTTGTCATTACAGCTCTAGGAATTCCTGGATTTACACAGACAGGAGTATCTCCTCTTCACAAGGAAACGGTTTCCTTGTTCTGGGCACTGCACTGAAACAGCAATCCCTTGCCCAGACAGCACAACTTGAGTGTTCTCCCACAGCATTCTGAAGGAAAGCTTGCTCAGCCGCCTTCTATATACAGGGCAATTTCTGGACAGTGAGTCCCTCAGGTCTCACAGATTGGGCCAGACATACATGCTCCCATTATGTGCATGAGGGTTACTCTACTCCCGCCAGAACTGGCGCCATCTTGATTGGGATGGGGTCTTCTTTTATTCTTAGTAAAGCACGAACAGTTCAATCAAAACTCTTTTTTTGCAACTATCTCAAAGCAATCACTTGACAACACTGCCAGGCTAAACAGACTGGTGCTAGTCAATGTTAACATGGAAAAAAAATGAAGTAATAACATGTGAGTGTACACATATTTAGTAGACGTAAGCAAGGCTGGGCACAAAATATATGGAAAAAAGAAATGCAGAAGACTAAAAACAGGCAATTTCACCTGGGCCAGCCCTGTGTCTACATGAAGAATGAAAAGCTATATTTCATTATAAAATTGATATGGAAAGGAAAAGGAACTGGAATAGACAAAACAATTTTGAAAAAGAAAAAAATTGGAGGACTCACATTGCCTGATTTTAAGGCTTATGATAAAGCTACAGTAATCAAGGCAGTATGGTACTGGCAAAAGGACAGACATTCAAATCAATGGAACAGAACAGACCCTGTGATGGTTAATTTCACGTATCAACTTGGCTAGGTTATGTTATCCAGCTGTTTGGTCAAGCAAGCACTGGCTTGATAGTTACTATGAGAGTATTTCATTGATGGATTTATATAAAAGTAAGTTGATTGCATCTATGGCATCTACGATCAACAAAGGAGACTGCCCTCAACAATAAGAAGAGTCTCCTCACCCAATCAATTCAATCAGTTTGAGAACTGAGGATTTCAAAAGTCAGAAGAAGAATGTCTGTCTTTTCTTCAGCTAGTAGCTTCTCCTGGGAAATACAACTTTACTTTCATCAGAGTTTCCCATTTGTGGCCTGTCCTACAGATTTCAGACTTTCCAATTCCCATAATAAATCTCATATATATATCCTATCAGTTCTGGTTCTCCGGAGAACCCTGACTAATACAGACCCATCCAAATATGTTAACTGATTTTTGACAAAGTTGCAGAGGCAATTCAATAAAGGAAGGATAGTCTTTTCAACAAATGGTGCATGAAAAACTGAACATCCATCATATAACAAAAAAATTTAATCTTGACCTATACTTCACACCTTATTGAAAAATCAACTCAAAATGGATCACAGATCTAAATGTGAAATATAAAACTTTTAGAAGAATACATATGAAATCTTTCTGACCTTGTGTTATGCAAAGATACCAAAAGCAAAATTTGTAAAAGAAAAAAAAAGAGATAAAATGGACTTCATTGAAATTAAAAAGTTCTGCTCTTCAAATACACCATTAATTGAATGAAAAGACAAGCAACAGACTGGGAGAAAAAATTTTCAAATCACATGTCTGATAAAGAATTTTTATCCAGAATATATAAAGAACTCTCAAAACTCAGTAGTAAGAAAACAACCCAATAAAAATAATGGGCAAAAAATGTGAATGGATACTTCACAATTTACGATGGCAAATAAGTATATGAAATGATACTCAACAACATTAGCCATTAGGGAAATGCAGATTAAAATGACAATGAGATACTGCTACATACCTATTAGAACGGCTCAAATAAAAAAAGATAAACAGTGACAATACCAAGTGTTGGTAAGGATATGGAGCAACTAGAACTCTCATACATTGCTGGTGGGAATACAAAATGGTATAGTCACTCTGGAAAATAGTTTGGCAGTTCCTTATAAAGTCAATCACATACTTACCATATGCCCCAGCAATCCCACTAGTAGATATTTACTCAATAGAAAAGAAAACTATGTTCACACAAAAACCTGTTCAAGAATGTTTATAGAAGCTTTATTCATAATCACCCAAAACAAAACAATCCACAAGTCCATCAACTAGGGAATGGCTAAACTGGTAAATCCATACAATGGAATACTACTCAACAATAAAAAGGGATGAACTATTTATACACTCAATAGCATAGATAAATCTCAAATGCATTAAGCTAAGTGAAAGAAGCCAGGTCCAAAAGGTTACATACCGTATGATTCCATTAATATACAACATTCTGGAAATGCAAAAATGTATAGTGATTATTAAGCATTAGGGTTGGGGAAAGGTATGACTACAATGTGCGGCCTGAGGAAGTGTTTTGGGGTGATGGAATATTCTGTATCCTGATTGTGTTGATGGTTACAAGACTTTATATATATGTTAAAACTCATAGAACTATACACCAAAAATGAATTTTACTGTTTCAAAAAATAAATCTCAAAAAGGGCTATGTTCCTAACAAAATGGAAAAGCTTTTGTTTAATTTTCTAACTACTCTTACAGCATAAATAATTATGATGTAAACAAGATGACAGCACATATATATTTTAAAAACTGAACTCCTGGAGAATATCTTATCTACCTCTTTTGTGAAGTCCTCATTGATTTTTCCCAAGTAGACCTAGACACTCCATTCAGGCTCTCAGGAAACTTTGTAGTAACGATCTTACGGCTTCTTAACTTGGCTTATTATTTGTTTCATCAGCTCCACTTTCTTTTCTTTTTTTTTTTCTTTTTTTGAAATAAATTCAAAGTTATAGGAACAGTTGCAAAAACAATACTAACCACATACAAAGAATTCCATCATACCCTGACACCCCTCCCGATAGCCCAATCCACCAACTTTAACATGCTGTCACATTGCTATTTCTTTCCCTCCCTATCTATCATCCATCATCTATTGCTGTCTTCTGAACATGAGAGCTAGCTGCTCACACACTTGAACAAACACTATAATTCAAATATACACTTCCCATGAATAAGAACATTCTTTTATGCAATCCCATTAAGCGCAGCTAAGAAGTACAAGAGATTCAACAATGATACAAAGCTTACATTCCATATTTCCTTTTCCTTATGTCTCAACTGTGACCCTTTGAGCCTCCTGTCCTCCATCCTCCAATCCCATCCAGGTTCATCCTTGGCATTCAATTGTCATCTATTTAGACTGTCTTTTTTTTTTTTTTTCCAATTGTGGAAATATATATACAGCCTAAATCGTCCCATTCCACCCCCTCCGCAGCCTTCCATTAGTGGGATTAATCACATTTAGAATGTTGTAATGCTCTTTCCCACCATCCATTACTAGAAATTTCCCTTCACCTCAAACAGCAACCCTACACTCATTTCTTAACTCCCCATTGCCCCTTCCCCCATGTCTCTTAACCCAAACTCTACTTTTCATCTCTATGGCTATATTCTATGATAATTTCTTTGTGTTTACTGTGGGGCTTAAAATTAACCTCTTAAGTCCATATCAATCTTGTTTTTCTTTGATACCACCTTCACTTCAATAGGACACATAAACTATGTTCCTATACTCCTCCATTCCCCCACCTTTATATAGTTGTCTAAAATTACATATTTTACCTTGAGTTCAAAACCACTGATTTGACATTAATAGTGGAGTTACAGTTAAAAAATTAGTGACTTCTATTTGTATTCCATTGTGGTTCGAGAATGTCTTTGAGTATATTCAATTTTTTTTTTTTTTTAATTTCTTGAGGCTTGTTTTATGTCCCAGCTTATGGTCCCTTCTGGAGAAAGATCCATGATCACTGGAGAAAAATGAGTGCCCTGGTGATTTGGGATGTAAGGTAGTATATACGTCAGTTAAAATTCCCTATATCTCTTTCTCCTTTCTTTGTTTCTCTGTTGGTAGGGCTCCCTTTAGTATCTGAAGTAGGGCAGATCTTTTATTGGCACTCTCTCAGCATTTGTTTGTCCGTGAAAATTTAAGCTCTCCCTCAAATCTGAAGGAGAGTTCTGCTGGATAAAGTATTCTTGGCTGGAAATTTTTCTCTCTCAGAATTTTAAATATGTCATGCCACTGCCTTCTCGCCTCCATAGTGGCCACTGAGTAGTCACAACTTAGTCTTACATTGTTTCCTTTGTATGTGGTGAATTGCTTTTCTCTTGCTGCTTTTAGAACTTGCTCCTTCTCTTCAGTATTTGAGAGTCTGATCAGAATATGTCTCGGGGTGGATTTATTTGGATTTATTCTATTCGGAGTTTGCTGGGCATTTATGCTTTGTGTGTTTATATTGTGTAGAAGGTGGGGAAGCTTTCCCCCAAAATTTCTTTGATTACTCTTTCTAGACCTTTACCCTTCTCTTCCCCTTCTGGGACACCAATGAGTCTTAAGTTTGGACGTTTCATTTTATCTATCGTATCCCTGAGATCCATTGCGATTTTTTTGATTTTGTTCTCCATTCTTTCTTTTGTTCTTTCATTTTCTGTTCTGTGGACTTCTAGGACACTGAGATGTTGTTCAGCTTCCTCTAGTCTTGTATTGTGATTATCCAGAGTCTTTTTAATTTGGCCAACAGTTTCTTTTATTTCCATAAGATCTTCTATTTTTTTATTTACTCTTGCTATGTCTTCTTTATCCTCTTCTAGGGTCTTCTTTATGTCGCGTATACCCTGAGCCATGGTCTTCTTGACATCCTTTAAATCCTTTGCCATGTTTTCATTCCTCGATTGTAGTTCTTTGATTAATTGTGTGAGGTACTGTGTCTCTTCTGATATCTTGATTTGTGTGTTTGGAGTTGGATTCTCCATATCGTCTGGTTTTATCATATGCATTAAGATTTTCTGTTGTTTTTGGCCTCTTGGCATTTGGTTTGCTTGATAGGGTTCTTTCAAGTTGTAAAAAAAAATACCTACCTAATTTTTCAGAAACACAGTTTGGTGGTGTACACTTTCTCTGACTAATCAGCAGATGGCGTCTGTGAGTCACCTATACCCCTCAAGTCAGTTCTCCATCTTGTCCCCACGGTGTGTGGGGAAATGATTCTTGTGGGGTTCAGTTGGAGAACTCAGTTTGGGTGTGTTGCTGGAGCTGTCCGTCCTGAATGTGGGGAATGTGTAGGGGTGGCCAGGGAGGAAGGACAGTTTTAATATTCAAATCCCTCAGGCTCCCAGAGATTCAAGGCCGCCGCAAGAGTCTAAGCCTTCATTTCATTTCAGCCCCAGACCCTCTCTCTCACTGTCCCACAGACCACCGGACTTGGCGTAGTGTCCCTGGGTTCTCCGAGTGGGTCCCCCCGCCCAGCCGCGATCCTCCAGGACCTCTGCCGAGGGAATGCCGTGCTACGTCACCAGTGAGCACCATCCCTCAAGGGAAGTCCCGGACTGCCGGGCCGTGCTGAAGCGCTTTCAGCCTGATGCAAAGATGGCCAAACGGAGTCTCCACACATCCCTCCTCGCACAGTTCCTCCTTCTCAGCTCTGGGACAACTGGCAGGGCTCTGGCTGTGGGCACGGCCCTGGGCAGTTTATCCAGCCTTCCAGGAAGCCAGCTGCTAGCCGTGGGGTTTCTTTCTGCTTCTGGCTCTCCCCTCTGTTCCCCCGGCCCCAAGGGTATCTGCAGCGGGCTATTTTCCAGGCCAGACACCGAGAGGCCAGCCCAGCCCCCTCTTGCTGTGTTTTACTGTGTGGTTCCCACTATTGCAGCTGCAGCCGCTCCTGGGTTTTTCCTTTTTTTTTTTTTTTAAAGAGCCCGTCGGTGTCCAAACGCCAAACCCTGGCTTCCCCACACCACCACGTGGCTGCGGGTCTTCCAGTCAACTTACTCACTCGTTTCAGAATGCAGACTCCCAGTTTCACAAAGTATACGGCCCCTTTGGAACTAGCAGACCTCGTCCAGCTGGCGCATCGCTGTAACCGGTATTCTGGGTCACTTTCTGGTTTCTATCTAGTGTCTTTCACGGAAGTGTTTTTTTTGCCCTGTCTCACCTAGCCGCCATCTTAGTTTCTCCATCAGCTCTACTTTCTACTCCTACCCACAAGACATGTCCTGCATAATTTCATCTATGTATTCCTGGCAAGGCACCATGGATACAAAAGGCACTCAACAGATATGTAGTAAACACATGAATAAAATGCCATAGGATACATATATGTTCAGTTCAGTCTCTAACTTCTTCACCTGGAGCACAGAGTATATGTACATGATAATAATCTGAAGGACTCCAAGATACTGAAACTAAGTTTAAATCTTCTTTATAACACTGTACAGGAAAAGTATAAACAAAAATATTTTTCCAAGTGTTCTAGTTTGCTAATGCTGCAGAATGCAAGACACCAGAGATGGATAGGCTTTTTTAAAATGAGGGTTTATTTGGCTATACAGTTACAGTCTTAAGGCCATAAAGTATCCAAAGTAACACATCAGTAATCGGGTACCTTCACTGGAGGATGGCCGATGGCGTCTGGAAAACCTCTGTTAGCTAGGAAGGCACGTGGCTGGCGTCTGCTCCAAAGTTCTGGTTTCAAAATGGCTTTCTCCCAGGACATTCCTCTCTAGCAAGCTTGCTCTTCTTCAAAACGTCACTCACAGCTGCACTCCCTCTAGTCTCTTTGAGTCAGCACATTTATATGGCTCCACTGATCAAGGCCCACCCCGAATGGGTGGGGCCATGCCTCCATGGAAATATCCCATCAGTTATCATCTACAGTTGGGTGGGGCGTATCTCCGAATCCAAACATTCCAATTTAATCCCCACTATTATATCTGCCCCACAAGATTCCATCAAAGAATATGGCTTTTTCTGGGGGACATAATACATTCAAACCGGCACACCGAGTAACTAGAAACGGATCTATGTTCCTGAAGAACAGGAGGAGTCAGAAACCTAGAACTCCTCTATTCCTATACTGATAGAAAGAGGGAGAGCAGTCACACCTCTGCTAGAGGCTAGAGGAGTTGGGAGTCAGTAGACATTACACATGCGTGCATGCATCACACACACACACACACACACACACACACACCTGAAAAAACAGCCATTCCTGAGTAGCCCAGCCCAGCACCTCCCAATGCCAGCAGCATACTGCAGGACTACAATTCTGGCACAGATCTTTTACAAGCTGCTTACCTGTCATACCTTGCTGATACACATCAGTTCCCAGGCCCTCTGCCATTCTAAGCCCATCCTGAGAAGTCTCATACTATTCATTTTGACACAGATTCCATCAGGCAAGATTTGAAACTATTCAGAGTTTGGTCCTGGATCCCACTGGTTTGTGAGAAATGGATTTTCTAGAGTGGCTATAGACTTCTGGAATTCACGTTTGACCGCAACATTTGAGGGCTATTTCAGAATGAAACTGCACTACTGCCTGCTAAGATAAAGGCACATTGTTTTGTACACCCACTTGTGCCATGTTGATATTTCTATATCCTACAGCAGAGGATGAAAAAAATATATTCAGGGGACACTTGCCAGGTTGAGATCACAACCACTTCTGCTCCCAACAGTCTCATCTGAAGCTTGGGGTTCAGTTCTCTTTAACTATACCTTCGTTCAGGTCCTGCTTGGGTGGATGGGGTCCAGCCTAAAGAAATCAGCAGCGACTAGAGAGTGACAGGCAACTAGAGTGGCTTCTCAGGACCAGATTATGACAAACACCAGAAGTGGATGTGGAAATGTAGTGCTCTAAGAGGAAGAGTCTGTGTTTGTAGGAAATTAAGGAAGAAATTAGAAACAAGGAAGATGACACACATAAGCAAAACAAACAGAAGCTCTCAAGAGGCAAAATCCAGGGAAATAAAAAGAGATTTCCTTAATAGTCAAACTGTCATAAAATTACCACCAATATCTCTTGTCTTCCTCTCTAGAGCTGATAGAGCTAAAATAAACCACTCTTCACTTTGCTTTACATCTTTCCCAACTGCTTCTAAATCATGAGTTAATAAATAAATAAATAAATAATCACTCTCCATATGGATATTCTCATAATCTAGACAGAATCCTGATCTCACTTTGAAAGACGTCCCCAACTGGGATTTTCCTCTTCTCAAATTTTCTGTTTTCCCAGCAACAGTGTGTGGTCACAGAAGTGTACAAGACATGCTAATGCATTTATCAAGTGATTATTCTTGGCCCCTCTGCTGGCAAAAACAAGCAGGAAATGGTACAGAAAAACACGCATAGTAAGCCACATTAACCAGCTTCAAAGCTGTTCAACTTGTGTGGCTCCTATGAATTCAAGGGGAAAAGAAAACGCACTGTTGCTTTGTCTTTACCAAGAGCACTTCCCCTTCAGCCCTTTGCCAAGTGATTGCCTTATATTGCCTAATCCAAGAGATGCCTTTCTTATGTGCCTTGTTGTCATTCCATAAAGAATTAGTTCTGCTTAATAGCTCAACTGTGCAGGAAGAACATTCCATTCAATTTTACACTTTGCATCAGTAAGAGAAACAGAAGGATCAAGAAAGCATTAAGAGTGGGATTTTGTAACAAAATTCGAGTCACTTAGCAACTTCATCCATATAGAAATTTATAATGAGAAAAATAATAAAACCCATAAAATTTACAGAAGAAATATTTCTACTAGGATTACTTTTCCTTTTCCAAACTGGTTATCTCAAGGACATTTAAAACAATGTAAGAAATGCAGTATATTAAAGTACTTCTTGATAAACTTTTCAGTCTTGTTCTTCACTGTTGTTTTATATATATTTATACACAATTTTGCTGTCTCAGACTGCAAAAGGCCTGGTTTTCCTTCCTCTTCCACATAATAATTGGGTACTCAGTGGAAATTTAGTAAATGCCTTATACGCAATACAATTCATTAAAGTTTATACAATCATAATTTATTACATGAAGTAAATGATCTATAAATGACATTCAATTCATAAACTGGAAATCAATCACTATGAAATGTCTGGGTATCTCTTTCATCTTCTAAGTGCTGTTAAATTAAAGACCAAGCCTATTTAATTGATAACAGAAATGTATAAATATATCAGCTAACCTTGTTAAAATGCATACATAAAATGGAATTGAGTTCTAAGCTATCTGCCAACAATTTAAAGAAGACTTTTAATAGTATCGTAGCTCAGTTTTTTTATTAGGCTCAACCATACAGCCCTAAAGGGGAGGGAGGTAATTAACCTACTACATGTCTTATATACATTAATTTATTTAAAACTCATAAAAACTTTAACAAATTAGTAATATTACCTTCATTTATAGGTAGGGAAATATGTTCTGAGAGGTTAAACCACTTACTCAGGGTCATAGAGTTAGAAAATAGTGGTGCCAGGGGCAAAAAAAATGGTCCTTTTAAAAAAAAAAAATTAAATCCAAGCTGCAGCCCTAGAGATGGAATAATCAAATAAAGAGTACATCATAGCACTTTATAGCAGTAACACCAATCTACCCTTGGAAAGCCCCTTTCCCAGTAGGAAACATATATTCATGCACAAAGGACAGGCAATTTCATTTTCTCCAGTTTTCTCTCCTTTAAAACTTCCTAGGAGCACCAGCGAAAATATTAATTTCCCAATATTCCACTTTATGAATTTCTGCCAAAGTAATTAGTGAAGGCTTTAGGATCTTCTATCAACAATTCTTTCTTCCCTTTCTATTTTTTATTAACATCAATTTAATTGTACAATTATTTATTCAACATTCCATATTACTCTCCAATAAAGGCTTTCTTATCTAGCCCAAGTAAATTCACTTAATGTTCCTTAAAAAAACAGTCAAAAAATATTAGCACTAAATCTCTTCATAATGGTATAAGCCACAGGATGCTACCAACAACCACCAGCTATAAAATCAAGACTGAGAGTGAGTAAAGGCTTCAGAGGAGGCGGCGTGTGTGGTTGAGTCCCAAAGGACAAGTAAGCAGCAAGAAATTATCAAGAGCAGTCCAGGCAAAGGACAGAGCATGGGCAAAGGCACAGAGCAAGGAGAGAGCATGACACCTTCAGAGAACTGAAATTCTGTGTGGTAGGAATTTGACGTGTGAAGGACAGTCAAAGGGTGAGCTGGGGTGGAAACTGGGAGAGACAGGGTGGTAAGGCATGCAGCCACCCAGATGGGCAGGGATCTGAAGATGAAGATCCTTGCCTATTTATGTTCTAAAGCCTTAACATTCTAAACTTGTTTGAAAAGTAGAATATCAGGCCCTGACCCAGACCTACTGAGTGCCAATCATTATTTTTAAAAGATGCCCAGGAGACTTGTATGAACTTTAAAATTTGAAAATCACTGCTCTAAACATTTGAGTTGCATTCTGATGGCAATGGAGAGCCACTGAAATATTTTAAGGAGAGGGTCTAATCAGATTTGAGAGCAGTCTGGAAGGTCAATTATCAGTAGGTATAAACAGCGCTCTCTCTACACACACATTTTTAAGGTCCATCTGCTATTGGAGTCTTCTGTTTGAGAAGGGTTGTGTTTCAAAAAAGTCCTTCCCTGCCTATATAGAGGCTCCTAATGACATGAGGAAAATTTAAGGTTATCTCAAACATCAATGAGATGCACTGTCTGTAGGAGAGAAGCATGTCTAAAACATATCCAACTAGTGATTTAAATCAAATTCATGCAGTTATGTTCCCCAGTTTCATGAACCCACAACTGTTGTATAAATGGCTCACTCTTACAGCTTCAATGCCTGCTAAAGGCCTTTGGATTCTTTGTCTTGGGGGGAAACAGGCTATATTTGCTGCTCACAAACCATCTTTGAAATGGGGAAAGCACACATCCTTTTAAAAAGTTTTGCTAAATTATATACAATCTTTAGCTCAGAAAAATAAACACACAGAATTCTGGATCACGGCCAAAGAGAAATCCCCCATAATGTGTTCAATAAGCCAAATCAAAACAATGTATAGTTTATAAAAGATGGGTAAAAGAAACTTGCAATTCTTATTTCATCTGTTGTTGAGTGTCACATTCACTCAAGCAGAGGAAGGTTAACTGATAGAATCTGCTTTTTAATGCCTGTTATTGACAGTGGAAAGAGCCAAACAGACCAACATTTTCTTTGATGGCTTACAAATTAATGTCATAGAAAAGATTTCGTATGCAAAGAAATACGATCCATCTGCAAAAGACAATAAAACTGACTTTCCTAACGACAACAACAAAAATGTTTTTATTCTGTGCTTTGGACACATAATACTTCTTTTACAGTGACCCAGAAACTGATACCACTAACCTTGTTCAGTCTCAACAGTGAAATCATGGCTTTGATATGACTAAAACTACACATTCAGAACCAATTTTAAAGCTGGATTTCCCATCTTTTTGTAGACTGTTATTCACAGCCTTAAGCAAAGTTCCCCACATGGCTTAATAGGGATCCTGAGTCCCTTTTAAGGAAATAATCATCAGAGGGTCCTGGTAATGTGAAAGGTTTTTGGAAATACACCAGTTCTTGGAGGTCACTGAGGTAGTATCTTCCAACTCTTTCTAAACCATGATGGGCATCCCTTTAGAGGGGCAGGAAGTCTCATTTCCCACAACCATACATTTGTTGATGGACAGAACCTGTGCATATGTCCATGGAAAGGTGGAGTAAGCTGGCAAAATTAGTGAGAAAGGGGGGAAAGAGGAAAAACAGAATAGAAAAAGTAAAGCAGCAAATATATAAGAAATGAGACAAGTGAAAAGACAAGGACAAACATCAGATCAGGAATGAATAAAGTTAATAAAGGAAAACAAAACTGAATAACAAAGGAACAAATTACTGTTCTTCTAGACTTTGTAACTAATTATGGCAACTAGCTTATAGTACATTGTAATTTGGTGACTGATTACTGGAGCTGACTCTACTAGTGAATATGCTTAGCTAGACTTATTTCAAAGTGATCCCTGTTGCGGCTGTCTTATAATTAAAATCAAAATCCTTGGTTATCTGCTAAAATGAGTAGTTAATAGAAACATTTTTTTAAACCCTTAGGGACCGATAGTTTAATATATTTACACTGCAATTATGGATAAAAGGACATATAATGATTCAACAGTATTGAGAAGGTCAATGACAAGGAAAAAGTCTTTGTATATTAAGTGAAAAACACAAGTTACATAACAATATATAGAATATAATCCCATTTAATGTATTATAACTGCTTTGGGAAAGTTTGGCAGTTTCTTAAAAAGTTAAACATACAATACAACCCAGCCATTTTGCTCCTACATGTGGCACAAAGGAATGATATTATAGTTCACAGGCATTTGTACATGAATGTTAACAGCCCCTTTATTTATAATAGCCCCAAACCGGAAACAACTTGATAGCCATTCACAAATGAATGGATAAACATTCATAAATCCATATGATACAATACTATTCAGCAATAAAAAAGAATGAACTATTGATGCACACAATGTAAATGAATCTCAAAATATTCACGCTGAACAAAAGAATTCAGACCAAAAGAAGAGTATATACTATATGATTCTATTTATATAACATACTAGAAAATGCAAACTAATCAGTGACAGAAAGCAGATCAGTGGTTGCCTGGGAATGGAGAAGAGGGATGGATTACAAAACACCACGAGGAAACTTTTGGGGATTATGAGTATGTTCATTATCTTCATTGCGGTCGTGGTTTCATAGTTATATACACATGTCAAATTCATCTAATTATATACTTTAAATATGTGCAGTTTATTGTACATGAATTATACCTCAATAAAGTTTTCTAAAATTGAAAAAAAACACCTGCATGTGGACATATACATGATGTTTATAAATGCACAGACAAAGCACTGAAAAATACATAATTAACAGTGACTATTTCCAGGAGAACTAAGTACTTATTTTTTTCACTATTATTTCAATTTTTATAGTAAGCATGTATTACTTTTGTAATTTAATGAATAAAAATAAACATCAGTCATTATCCTCTAAAGCTTTGAAAAGTTCAGAAAGCCCTTTTCAAAATCACTGATATCTCTACTAGTTTTGACATTTGCAGATATCCAAATAAATTAAACACTATTTTTATTAGGTTTTATGTTAATCTACTTAATTACATTGGTTACAGCAATGTTACTTTATATTTTTCATTATACACGTACAGTTTATTAGCCCCTACTGGGGTCTATTTGCAAACTAATTGTTATTTGCAGCATTTTCCCCTAAGGAAAAGGGTTCTCTATTTCCAAACCACTAAATTACTCACATTGAGTTTGGGGCTTTCGCTTATAGCCAAATGCCTGAAGGATGTGGATCTAGCATCTGTCTCAAAAAGGTTCATTTTCTGAAATTTTAGACTGTGCTTACAATATAATATCCCAGAATCTGATCTTTGCTTGGTCTGGGTTATTACTATAAAAATGTTTAAAGACTTTTAATTTGTCCTTAAATCACTCTTCTATTAAGGTCTTCTCTACAAGCCAAATGTCAAATCACTTGCAATGCAGTTATTTGGTCACTGATTAATTTAAATATATAGGGCATCTAATCTAATCTAAATTATTAATAAAATTACTAAACCAAATTTTTGTCTAAGACATAGTGGGAGATAAAAGGAAAAGTGAAACCTTGTATGTGCCCTCAGAGGACTTGCTTCTTTCCCTCGAAAAGGCCTATAACAAATATGTTATAAACCAACAGTAACAATTCATGCTTGGGGACTTGGGCAGAAACAGTGAATTTTTAGCTCCACCAACTGTGTATTATGTATGGCTTTGTATTTTGTATTGCTTTGTAAGTTACTTAATGTCTGTCTTAATTTATTAAGCTATAAAAGGGGAATAACAGTTTCTTACCTCTAGAGATGTGGTAAGGATTAACTGAAATATTCCATATAAAGGATTTCAGTTCTATCCATTCCTCTGTAATCTTGCCTCCTCCATTATAAACTGTCTTTCAATTCTTCCTCAACACTAGGTGCCATTAGCTTATAAATATACTCATGGCTTCTCCATCTTATCTTACCCAGCCATTCCTGAGCCTCTGCCTCACACTGCTGTCCACTCTTGCCCTTCTCCCACTTCACTCCTCCATCGCTCCATCTCCTACTCACTTCTCACCCCATCCTAAGCATCAGTGATGGATCCTCGATCCTTGCAATTTGGACTCTCTGCAGCACCTTACAACAGTGGAATTTCCTCTTCTTGAGACTTTTCTTCTGACTCCCAAGTCACTATTTTCTTCTACTACTTTCTCAACCCACTTTGACTACTACTCTTCTTCCATCTACTCTTTAAACATAGGGCTGATTGTACGTTCAGTCCTTTTATCTTTTTGTGCTACACTGTATCCTTAGGCAACTCCGTCAATTTCTAATACCTAATATGTTAGTGACCGCTTCATATTTATTTATTTCCAGGCTTCAACTTTTCTCTTGGAATACAAGGCCAAACCTCCAATTCTACCAATGATATGGCTCAATGTCTCCATCTGGATGTCACAAAGATACCTTAGACTTTGCATGATAGAACTAAACTCATTCTCCTTCTCAGGCATTCATATCTATTCTTTCTTACTTTTCTCCCTCCCTTGCTCTCTCTCCCACCTAACAGTTTTTCTTTCTGCCTACCTGCTCACATCTTACTTTCCTGCTTAATGGAATGACACTAGCATCCACAAAAACACAAATCATAAATCTTCAAGTTATTTTCAAGGGTAAAGATCACCAAATCTTCACTCCCACACTTTCTCTCAGATCCTTCCCATCTTTAGTATGGATGGGAAATTCTTCACTTCTCCATATTCATGCCCAAGCAATGTAATTTTGCAGCTCTCCCCATCTCTTGAATCTGGACTGAATTTATGACTTGCTTAGGCCAGGAGAATGACGTGAAAGTAACAGCATGCTAGTTCCATGCTGAGGACTTGAGGGTCTTGAGTGCTCCACTCACTCTTGGAACTTGTCACAGACATGTAAACATATTTGGATTAGCCTAATGGATGATGAAAGGCATGTAGCCCAATAACTCCCATTATCCAGCCATGTGAGTGAGACCCTCTTCCTCCCAAAAGCAGACAGGCCAGCTGATGGCAGACACAAGTGAGTCCAATTCAGCCAAGCCTGAATCATGTCAGCAGAACCATTCAACTGATTCATAGACTTACAAGCAATAATTTGTTTATAGTTTTAAACCATCATGCTTAAGGGTAGTTTGTAATGTAATGGCAGCTAACTAATACACTTTCTTTTCTGCTCTTGTGACTACTGTCCCAACTCAGGCATCTGTCTGTGTCTTGGCTATTGCAAAGGCCTCATAACTTGTCTTCTTGTTTTGTCTCTCACCCTATAATCTCCTATTATTCACTTTACACACACACACACACACACACACACACACACACATCACCAAAATTATATTTCTAATATACACTGTATAAATGAGATCCTTAGTAAGATAAAGTCTTAACATCTCAACATTTTTCTAATGCCCTTATCTACCTTTCTAACTTCAATTCCCACTACTCTCTTTTTTTCTGCACCTTACATTTACAGAAATACTTGAAGAACCAAAGTTTCAAACTGCTATATACTTTTAAAATACCAAGTTGTTTTCTCTGCTTGGACTGTCTTTTTCCCTGTTTGCTACCATGAGAAATTATAACAAGACCCAATCCCTTTCAAAAAAATTTCCTCAGTGAAAATAGGATCACATCCAAATAATTTTCTAATGATATTTTAACATATGCTATATTGTATTATAGCTAATGTTACAACCCTAGTTAGATTTTCTAGTTCTTGAAGGCTAGCACTGTGTCTTAGTCACTTGAGTGCTAGTCAAGTATGTCCTGGAGTACCAGTCGGTATCTACTGGGAATTCAAAAGACATTAGGATGTCAATGATAAGTAAAAAGTAAGTTAATAGGAATGTACACAGAGGTAGGTTCAGAGGAGGGAGAGATCACAGTGATCTAAAATGGTTAAGAAAAGGGATGAATGATTCTGGGTACAAGACTTGAATTGGGTCAAATTAAAATGGAGCAATGAAGGCATTCCCAGGCCTCAAAGTAACCCCTTCAATCACCCGACTGCATTCCAGGCTTTTAAATAAAATTAATAATCTCACATAGAACCTTCTTCTTCATTGGTAAGTTTCTGATATAAGAATGTAAATTCTGGAGGATTAATGAATCAATCACTAGCAACCCACCCTGTGGTCAAGATGGTGAAAAGAAATACTTGGTCAGAGTTCACTGACCACTGGTCAAAGACAGACAACAACCTGTCTCAAATAATGGCATAGTCTGTAGGGAGTGAGCCTTGTTTTCTATGCCAGTAAAAGTTTTCCTGAATGCAGCTTTGCCTGTGTTTCAACCAAACCCACAAATCTCAGGTGGATTTCCTTTCTGCATGCATTATGATGGCTAATTGAAAAGCAGCTGATTCAATCCCTAATTGTTTATCCAATTTGATCAAGACAACCAAAATAATAATGTACATGAGCTGATCATTATAATTGTGCTACCTTTCAAACTGAATTAACCATGTGGCGATGTGACTGATAACTCAAAGGCCATGCTGAATCAACTTAAAACAATTTGATGCCAAGCACGGATATGGCTTTAATTTTTCAACATATACCAGGGAAGATATTTCAAATTGTTAGCATTCTTCTCTTTTATCCTAAACTTATGCAAATCCAAGTCATCTTCAAGACTTGGAGGTAGGTAAAATAGTAAAGAGTTGAGATAAAATTTTTAAATTAATTGACAAATAAGCAAACAAAAACATTTTCAACAATATAAGATAATTGAATTTCAGAAGGCCACCAGTAGAACATCTTATCTCTGATAAAAGAGGGAAATGTATTTTAAAGCACTCACCAAACAACTTTTTATTTAAACTATTTCAAACATACAGAAAACTAATGTACCAAATACTTATGTACATTCAATCCAGTTTTGGCAAATATTAGCAATGCAATATTTGTTTCAGAATTATTTTTAGAATTTGAAATACTGAAGTTGTTTGAGTTGTCATGACCTAGTTCATATTGTGACTATCCAAATCTTTTAAGCACTTTCACTAAAAAAAAAAAAAAATAGCTTTAAGAAATGATACATATTTTTTTCCACCTAAAACATGCTACTTATGCATCAAAATTGAGTGGGTTCTTAAAAGAAATATATAAGTAATTTTGATATTGCTAAAGTTAAAATTTGAGAATAATTCCTAAAATCTCTGTGTTTAATGAATTCAAATAGTAACCCTATAAGAAGGAAATGTGGAGGAAAGTCCATTTAGAGGAGTTCAACTTCTTAGAAGCAGAGATTTATAGTACACAGATAAGATACTATAATATTACATACCAAATACAATATTGCAATTTTCCATTAAATCTGTTACTTTATTTCTTATGTTCAAATAAAATGTTTTTCATATCTCTGACATCAAAATACTATCAGTTGTCTTGATAAGTTATTATTTTAAAAGAATATTTAAGTAACGTATCTATTGTTTGAGGCTAAAATGATAGGTTATACACTGAAACAAAATATTTTCATCCTACAGACCTCAATGCCAAAGCTTTCACATCTGTTTCCTGAATTAGTTTCCATGTCCACAACGAAATCATTTCCACCAGGCCCACAAGCAAAACCCTAAGAAAGAAAATCTGAATTTTCAGGATAATCAGGGTATCTTCCACTTGCCTTTAAGGATAAGAAGACTTTATTTTGATAATCCCCGCTATGCTTTTAATCTGATTGATTCACTTAGTATATAAAAAGAGCTATTAGACTATTAGGATTTCTCATAACAGAGAACCACCAATCCTTATCCTTAAAACAAGAGAAGGAGTCTTAGGTTGACATGGGGGTCTGAGAGTATTTGAAGCATTTGTGAAAGTGACCTCAGGGCAACTCCAAGCCCTAAAGGATGCTTTTAGTGTTTGCAAAAGCAGCAGGAAGTTCCTAATCCCTTTTTCCTTAAAAGAAGAGGTAAACATCTTTTGATTTGGGATCACAACATCCAGTATCCTCTGGAAAGAATAGAATAATAATAATAATAATAATAATAATAATAATAATAATAATAATAAACACCCTCAGTATTGGGGCTCCAAACCAGAGGTCTGTAGGAAAAATAATACCAGTTTTAAGATCTAAAGGGCTAAATCTTTAAGTCAAAAAAACAACAAAGGAAACTTTAAAAAATGTTGTTTGGTCTATCAATTACCACCAACTTCAAGTGAGAGAAATCCTGAGACAGCCTTTGTGTTAAAATACTTAAACAATCCCTTTCTTTTTGAATTGGCACCAGATGGAGAAAGCAAAGGTAAATTATTCAGTGAGTATATGCCTATTAAAAGGCCCTACACTTGTTCAAATTACTTCATTTTTTCAGATTCCCTCCAACAGCTAGTCATGTTGGAAAAGCTAGTGCGACAATCTCCTTGAAGAAAAACATCATTTGCAACCAACTTATAAATGAATTTGGATTGATGGTCAACTGATTCTCCAAATGAAATTTTACATCAATCACAATCACAGTTTATTGTCAATCGAGACACAGCTTTTATTCAGGATAAACAAACTATGGGCTGAAGAATGATGGCACGGTAGCTGTGCCAACTACAGAACCATTTCCCCAGTACCCTAATTCATATGACTAAACTAGTTAGCCCTGACTTGCATGAGAGGCAAGAAGTCACTGCAGACTTGTGGAAAATCAAGAGAATTTCACCAGTTTACTTCAACATCTCCATATTATCTGAAAGTCAAGTGCTGAGAGGATTCAACCTTCAAGAATACTATATAATCTAATTTTTTCTCTTTTTTATCTTAATGACCAGACCACCAGAATGAAAAAAAAAAAAATCTCATTTGCCTTTTCTTTTTTCAATCACCTTGTCAAAACATACATTTGAAAGATATTAAGAATTCTTAGGATTACAACTGGTGAGTACATCACAATGTAGAAAAAGTTATTTTACAGAAATATTCATACATACATACATATACATTCACAAAGCTTGATAACCCTAAAACTAAAGCTGCTATTACAAAACTAAAAGGCTTTTTCATTCTCAAATGGGATTCACGTCTATTAACACCCTCAAGGTGCAAAGTGGTGTACCAGCTGTGGTAAAAGCTGTGGCTTTCACTACATGATAAGAAAACATGCCAATGAAAAGTGGAAACTTCAGCCACTGAAGCAAGGGCTTTAGTTACATGATGTGGCAGAGTGATGGAAGCATCCTAATCCCCAACCCCTTACTGTTCCATCTTGATGTCATAGAGACTCAGCTTTTAAAGGAAAATAGAAGAAAGAATATGGTTAACCCAGGTGAAATATTCTAATTTATTTCAAATAGAATGTTTTAACTAAAAATATAAATGACATTTCACAAAATAGTTGACACAAGGAGGCAAATTATAATAAATCACTTTCTATTAAAGACTGACAAAATGTGGGTGAAGCATAATATTATCCTGAAGTGGAATTCTACTAGCATCAATGATCTTAAGGAACCTTAGAGAGAAAAGGTTCTCTCCTGCTGATTTATGGGACATTTCTTTTCAACCATGTCTCTCCAGTAATCTACGCAAGACAGAAAAAGCAAAGGCAACAGTGAAAGTTTCTGGGATTGGCCATCTGAGAGCTTTTATTCTTCCAAAGAAAGAAAGTTATGACCTTTGACATTGTGCTATGGTGCCAAAGAAACTACTCATAAATGTATGTCAGTAATGAAGCAGAAATCAATAACTTCATTTAATCTAGTGAACTAGTCTGTAGTGGGGTGCAATATGTTTGAAGAGCCAAATGTTCTTCTATTGCTTAATGACACCTACGATGCTATTAAGACTAAAGTTTTGTTTTCCATTTTATATTTTTTTAAATCATAATTTTCACTATCATATATGAAGTGTCAGCATTTTGAAATTAACATAACTCCTTTTCTTAAAAGAAAAACACTTGTAAAAATATGCAAGTTTTTAAATGCAATATTTTCCTTTGGTCTTCTCAAGTATTATAGATTTACCATGTTTATAATGATAGACCGCTTAAGACTCAAATTACTTTTCATAAAGAATTTTGCATATAAACATAAATCTATTGCTGGCTTTATAAATACAGACACATTCCAATCATTATCTTAGTTGGGTTGCTTATTAAAATTGAATTACTTAGAAAGCCATAGTACCAAAAACAGGGGTGGGGGTGGGGAACATGATTGTTTCCCTGTCTTAACTGATTTTATTAAAATATTTAAAATCTTTATGGATTTATGGGAAATGGCTGCATTTGGCATACCACTCTGATGTATCTGCAAAGTTGTTCTGAGAAGATAAAGAACAGGGGAGGTTTTTTAAAATCAAGTTTTCCTTCTCAAGTTGAAAACATGACAGACTAAAACTTTAGAAGTATTATTTTGATGGAAAATCAGTTTAATGGATGGCACAGAAAACTTCAATGAACAAATGATGAATGCCTATTAATGGTATCATATACTTAATATGTTATTTCTAAAGAGCATGTTCCCTTAGGCAGAACTGTATATCTTTAGCAGTATTTCAAATATAATATAATACAACAGCAATTTAACCATTTACACTGATTAAGTAACTAAATTTTCTGGTAATTATCATAACATTTACAAAAGTTTCAGGAGAACTTTAAAAGGTATGATTTTTGTCAATTCATACTATGGTAGTATTGTTTTTAATTAGAAAAGAATAATATTGGACAATGATATTAAAACACTGAGTAATTATCCCACTGTCAAGTTTTAGGCAAAATTTGGTATCCCTAAAAACTTTGCCTGCTTTCACTCTATGAAAACTGCTTTCTCTGAGACTTTAATGACCTACTAATTTCCTGGTACAATGGGCATTTTTCAGGTCTTACCTTACTGGGACTCTACCTTCTGCATCTGATGTTGTTTCATATACTCTGAAATTTCTTTTCCCTTGGCTTCTGTATTTTCCACCTTTCTTCCTGACAATTTCTTTGTCTCTGCTGGTTGCCCTGGGAGTTGATGCTCAGGTCACCATCCTGCTTGTTTTGCACACTCTTCCTGCTTGAAATCACCAAGGACTTCCATCCAAGTGCTGGTAAGGCAGAACTCAGGAGCATTTCTCCTCTACCTCCCAACTGCCTTCTTGGATCACTTGCTCCACCCAGATATTCAACAGGCACCTAAAGCTAAAGTTTTCCAATCCAAACTTACTACCTTGTTCCCTGTATTAGCTCCTCCTCCGAGTTCTCCTAATCTCAGCTGATGCCACCACCATTCACCAAATCACCCAAATTAGAAATAAGGGCATCATCCTGAACTTCCTCCTCTGCTGGAGAAGTCACAGACATAAGCTCAATGGCCATCTCCCAGCCCTCACCTACCGCTGCCTCCTTTTCTACTGTGTGTAGATGTTGCAGTCTGTTTCTATTCTGCAACCTGGGAAAGAAGTTAGACCTAAGGAAAAGGCAGGACCATATTGAAAACAGGGAAACCAGGAATAAGTAATCCCAGATGCTTATCAGGGTGCAAACTCTCAGCAGCAGGGCCCCTCCCCCTGGGGTGCATAAATACTCAACACTCATAGAGCACACAGTCACTCATCTCTGACGCCCCAAGGGGCATACAGAGCTGCCATCCACTATCCACTGATACTGACCCAGGCAGTTGCCCTTCAGAGACTGGCCCTGATGAGATCTCTACCCCTCCCCCACTCTTTTGGAACCTTTGTGCTGTGTAAGTAATAAAGTGGTCATCTGCTGAAAGTTTCTATTCTGCCTGAGCCTGTGTTCCCACAATGCACTGTGAAGCAACTTGCTCCAAACCATCTCCCTTACTCCCCCAAACCAACAAGAACAGCCTATTTTTAATTCTAGTTATATCCAAAATATATCTTCTCATCATCTCCCTACCAATTTCCAGTGCAGACCCTTATGAGCTCTCACGGTGCTGCTGGACAACCTCCACCCTGTCTCCATCCTTGTTCCCCTCACTTCTGCTGTACCTGCAGGCTCCAATGGAATTAAATCGATCTAAAACACAAATCTGGCCAAGACAATCCTCTGCAGAACCTTGTTACTCAGAGGTTAAATACCAGGTTCCTTAACATGGCATATGGTGTATCAGTCTTTCCTTGAATGGACCTTGTCTGTATCTTCAGCTCCTTTTCTGTCCACTGCTTCCTTGAAATTCACTCTCCAGAAACACTGAACAGTTTATTATTCCACACATACCATGTTTCTTACTATGAAACCTTAATGGACTACCCATCCTCCTCATCGAATTAAAATCTAGTTTGCCTTTAAAATTCAGCTTAGGCATCACCTCCACCAGAAGTCCTCTGTTCTGGTTTGCTAATGCTGCTGTTTTGCAAAACACCAGCAATGGACTGACTTTTATAAAGGGGGTTTATTTGGTTACAAAGTTATAGTCTTAAGGCCATGAAGTGTCCAAGGTAAGAAATCAACTATTGGGTGCCTTCACTGGAGGATGGCCAATAGCATCCGGAAAACCTCTGTTAGCTCGGAAGGAATGTGGCTGGCATCTGCTTGCTCCCAGGTTGCATTTCAAAATGGCATTCTCCAAAATGTTGCTCTTGAGGCATTTTGTCCTCTCTTAGCTGTAGCTACTCTTCAAAACGTCACTCTCAATTGCTCTAGCAGTGAGCTCCTTCTGTCTGAGCTTTTATAGGGCTCCAGTGAACTAATCAAGGCAGGATCACACCTCCATGGAAATTATCTAATCAGAGCTATCACCTACCATTGGGTGGATCACATCTCCATGGAAACAACCTAATGGAAAGGTTCCAACACTAATACATCTGCCCCCACAAGACTGCATTAAAGAATATGGCTTTTTCTGGGGGACATAATATATACAAACTAGTATTCCCTCCCTTAAGCACCAACCCCCCTCCAGACTTGGAAATGCATGGGGAAGCATTTAGGGATGAAATGTCATTATGTCTGCAATTTATATTTTTTTTAGAGACAGAAGGATAAAGTAAATGTAGCCAAAAATGAAGAGCTGGGGAATCTAGGTAAAAGGTGTTCATTATAATATTCCTTCCACTTTTATACAGATTGGAAAAGTTTCAAAATAGAAGCTGAAAAAAAAAATAATACCACCCACAATATACAACTCTACCATGTGTATACTCTACTGTTGTACAAACCTACTGTTTTAATAATTATTTATTTATGCATTATCTTCTCCCACCAACCAATCATTGAGGTCAAGGATTGTTTTTTATTCATCTTGGTATTCTCAGGACCTAGTATAGCAGGTCCTCAATAAACATCTGTTGGAGAAACGAATGACAGTCCCAAGCAGAAGTAAGTCTAAAAACAGAATTCTCAATCAACCAGTATTTAGAGACTAGAATGTGCCAAGAATTTTCTTGGATACTCTGGTGGTAGAAGGGAGTATAAGCCAACTTCCTTGAACATTCCCATTGACTGGGACTGGTCTGAGACAGAGTGAAAAGAGAGAAATGTAGTTGGGAGGGATGCTGACAACTAAAATGAAGAGATCCAGGATTGTACACAGGAGCTGAAGTTCGGGAAACAGAAACTAAGTCCCTGAAGATTATGCATGTAGATTCCAGGATGGGAAAACTTTCTTAAAGACTCCACCCTTATTCCAGTTCCTGTAACACTGTGGACTGAGTAAATGTAGATGCCTTCTAGCACTAAAAACACAGAAATGCTGGACAGGACATATCCAAAACACCACCATCACTACTAACAAAATTTTAAGGACAAATTCAAAGCAGCAAACTTTTAGGCTAATGCAACTGTGGTCCAGAGGAAACTGCAGGCACTGGAGGCCACTAGAAAGAGGCAGTGGTTTTGTTTCTTCACAATACAGACCTGAAGCTAGGATCCTGCAACCACTTGGTGAAAGGGTCCCTAGAAGAACAATCCACCAGCAAGAAGAGCTACAAAGAGGTAGCTTTGTACAAAGAGGCAGCTTTCCCATACAGAAAGCTTTATTCTGTATGGGAAAAAAATGTTTCCTGTGACAATCAAAACCCCTGACCTGCATGACATACTTCTATGGATTCTAAATTTGTACAACCAATATAGTGTAGCCCAGATATTAACTCAAAAACTGGTCCATGACCAGTGAAACCTTGGGGCACTCAACAGAAGGAAAAACTTCCACAATAAAGGATGTACTAAGCCTCACTGAAGACGAGCTCATAATAAAAAATTACCAGTCACAGAAGGAAACAATCTGCCACAAGAGAAAATCAGTAAACATAGAAAATGGCTAGGTTGGCACCCAAGAACTTAATAGAAAAGGACTTACAATGTTTAAAAACATGAAAGAACAGAAAAAAAAAATAGGAACAAGGGAAGAACATAACGATGTATTTTAACAAAAAGTTGGGAGTTTTTAAGAAGAACCAAATTAGAATTTTTAGAAAGAAAAATGAAATAATTAAAATTTATGAATAGATAAAAAAGATTAGACGTATCCGAAGGGAATTAAAGAACTTGAAGACAGAGATAAGAAAATTAACCAAATATAGCAAGGAGAGATAGAGAGATGAAAAATACCACTGGGAGATTAAGAGACATGGAAGACAGAATAAGAAAATCTAGCCCATGTCTAAAAGGAATTCCAAAAGAATAAAATGAAGAGAATGGAAGCAAAGAATAATTCAAAGAGATAATGCCTGAGAATTTTTCGTAATCCATGACTGCCCCTCCAAATTCAGTATATTTCCTTTTCCACTGCTCTGTGCCCTCTATGGACAGTATCAAAGTGCTCCCTTGTCTTTGGTTTCCAGCTAGGACTGGCCAGCAGGAAAGACAAGCAGGAGATCAGAGGGTAATAAGAGAATAAAATTGGAGTATTTATTCTGCTTCCTCTCTTCTGGCTGTGAGTTGTCAATGGCTGTGTTCTCTTACTGAAGGCCACAGCTCCTGTCCAGCAGCCCTCTCCCGCAGGCCTAGGGGCAGTAACGGTTTCACTCTGTTGTTAGCCTCAAGGTGGTTCACCAATTCTCGCTCATTAGTAAATTCTCCTTGATCATCTTGTTTGAAGGTACAATCTGTTTCCAACCAGAATCTTGACTGTCACGTCATGCAAATTCAGTACAATACTACTACATCCATGTGTCATAGCCACATAAAAACATGCATGGAAAGGTTATGTATCAGCTTCAGGCAAAGTACTAGTTATCTCTGGAAGATAGGGAAAGGAGTGAGATGGGGAGGGGTTGGTTTAGCTATATCTAAAACATAGTATTTCTTTAAAACAACAACATCAACAGCAAAAGATCAACAGCACGTTAACATTTGTGTAATCTGGGTGGTAATTACATAAGTGTCAGTTATTTTCTGCATTTTTCTGTATGTCTTAAAATAGTAATTTTAAATTTTAAATGATTAAAAGAAAGCATCCAAAACACAAGGAACAAAAGAAAAAATAGATTAGTTTGGCTTCCCCAAAACTAAATATTTTTTGCAAAGGACAAAATCAAGAGATGAAAGACAAACCACAAGATGGGAGAAAATAATTGGAAACCATATATCTGATCAGGGCCTAGTATCCATAATATATAAAAAACTCTTGAAACTCAACAATAAAAAGACAAACAACCCAATTTTAAAATGGGCAAAGGATGTGAACAGACATTTCTCCAAAGAAGATGGATGAATTGCCAATAGGAATGTGAAATAATGCTCAATATCATTAGTTATTAGGGAAATGCAAATCAAAACCACAATGAAATACCACTTCACACCCACTAGGATGGGTATAATTCAAAATGGAAAATAGCAAGTGTTGAGGAGGAAGAGAAAGTGGAACCTCTATGCATTGCTGGTGGGAATGGAACAGAGCATACCCTCCAGAAAACAGTTTGGCAATTCTTTAAAACATCAAACATAAAGTTACCATATGAGCCAGAAATTCCACTCCTGGGCACACACCCAAAAGAAGTGAAAAACATGTTCACACAAAAACCTGTACATGAATGTTCACAGCAACCTTATTCATAACAGCCGTAAGGTGGAAACAACACAAATGTCCATCAACTGATGAATGCAAAGACAAAATGTAGTAGATCCATTTTATGGAATACTAATCAGCCAAAAAATGTATTATGAAAACATTATGCTAAGAAGCCAGACACAAAAGATCACATATTGTATGATTCCATTTATGTTAAATGTCTAGAACAGGTAAATCTGTAGAGACAGAAACTAGATTAGTGGTTGCCTAGGGCTGGAGGTAAGGGGAAATACGGAAAGACTGCTAATGGATATGGGGTTTCTTTGTAGGGTGATGAAAATGCTCTGGAATTAGATATTGGTAATCAATGCACAAGATTCACTGAAATGACACTTTAAAAGGATAAACTTTGTGTATGAATTATAACTTAATGAAACTGTTACTTAAAAAAAAAACTTCCACATTGGACCCTGGTTGTCACTCTGCCCCTCTTTCCAGGGATCATGATTATGACATGAGTTTAAACCATTCATTTAAACTCACATCTTTTACCTATGAAAGGTCTTCACTCCATGGGAGGTTCTTCAAAGACACTTTGAAAATCACTGCTTTAGATCAAACTGCAATATGGATAAATATATCAACAAATGCTGAGCCTCTAAAAGGACTCAATCGTCCAGCACTGAAGATATACACAAAAGAAATTCTACCCAGTGTTACAGAACAGATAAAAATAGAAACACATAAGCAATTTTTAAATATTATCTATTTACTACCTCTACAAAGAAAAACTTTATACAAGTACAGTAGTAAAGGGTGAGTCATACAAAAATAAAATAAAGTCATAACTGTTTTAAAAGATTAAGAAATTACCTTTAATTTCACTATCAGTTCTGTTAACATCCTCTTTGTTATGGATTTGATAATATATATTTGAATACAGAAAGGCTCACAAAACACAAGGAAGAAGAGAATTTTTATTTAAGCATTCATGACTAGAATCAGAAAACCTGAGCTCTGGTCTCAGATATGTTTATTTTGTTGCCTAGTAGCTACGTCCTTGGGCAAGGCGCTTTCCCTCTCCAGGCTTCTTATTCCTTATTTGCAAAATAGAAATTTCTAACACTACAAGCTGTGATCTTTACTCACAGAAAACAAAGGCAGAATGAAACAGCAAGTCAGATTTAAGCAGTAGAGACTTTACTAATAGGATAAGTTTTAGGGAATCTTAAGGTTCTCTCTTCAAAACGTTCAGTGTCAATAATTTAAGACTTTAAATGTTTGGAGATTAAGGGAAAATAATAATGTATTTTGTCTCTTTTTATTTTTTAATGCTATTCCCCTCTGAAAGTTGTTAACAAGGCAAAACTTCTGATTGCCAGCATCTTTCTGTCCTGATAAATAAAAAATGGTAGAGTCATTTCTAGTAGGTAAGAAACTGGTCACATCTCTATTGACCAACTGTGGGTTTACTTACAATTTCTCATTGCACCATTTGCTAAGCAGCAAAATTTCTTCCCTAAATATCAGAGCTTCCAAGTCAACATCTGATATACTTTAAATTAATGAAAATTAAATCCAAATTTAACAAAGCTTCTTCTGTCTGCATACTTTCTTTCAGGTATTAATTATCAGAGATTTCTAAAAATATGGTAAATCATCTGAGTAAGGATACTTGCAAGTGTTGAAGAAATCATATTCCATTCATTGGGATACCTTTTAGTAATCCTTTTGTGACTTTTATTAATCTTATTGCTTTACTAAAGTTGGTCCTTCAATTAAAATTATGTTAAAAACATTAACAATTCAGAGCATGAATGTGGGTTCTCTTGAACATTAACATAAAAAAACAATCCTTTTTATTAAGAGTAAAACCATTTAACTTAAAAATTTAAGAAAATCTCCCTTAAAAAAATAAAACAACACAAATGCTAATACCAACATCAAAGCATTTTTTCCCTATTAGATTCCACATGGAGGTCAAAATTTTAATCTGAATTACCTTAAATCAAATCATAGGGAATCAAGTTAATTCTGTTTGAAAGATGGGAGAGAAATTAAGCCTTATCATTCTTAATAGGAATTAGGGGGAGTGGGGAGTGCCAATATAATGCATGTCCATTAAAATGCTCTTAAGATGAAATCAGAACTGTATTTTAAAAAATTGATTCAATAAACATCAGAAGACACTTTCAATTATTCACAGAAACAGACACATATTTGTAAAGTCATATCTCCTCTGTGTCACCCTTCAAAGGAGCAGTCCCAGACAAGGTTACTTGTGTTTCTAGACTCTTAAAAATGGCACTAGTCCCAGTGGAACCTTATTCAGCCATAACAATGATGGAGGTTCTGACACAGGCTACAACAAGGATGAAACCTGAAAACATGATGCTCTATAAGAGAAGCCAGACACGAAAGAACAAATATTTTAAGATTCTACTTTTATGAGTTATCTAGATCAGGTAAATTCATAGAGACAGAAAGCAGATGGACAGAGGACAGTGGGGGAGGAGGCATTGAACGGAGGTAATTATTGCTTAATGGACAGATTCATTTGGAGTGATGAATAAGTTTTGGAAATAGTGGTGGTGATGTACAACACTGTGAATGTAATTAATGCCACTGAACTGTATACTTTAAATGATTAAAACAGCAAATTTCATGGTGATATATATGGCACCACAACAAAAAAAATTTTAAAGTGCTACTAGTCCAAATGATCAGTATTGGTTTTAGACATGCCCCTCTCCAAAAGCAGATTCCCATTAAGGTTCATGAATTCCTGAAACTAGCAAGTTAAACAATAGCCAAATTCCTTTTATTTTTTTCTCATTAACTTAAAGGCTCTCTTGTAATGTGACTGGACTCAATCTTACAGAGAAAATATCACTTTTCGACCACTTATTTAGAATGACAATAACAGTATTTCAAAAATAAGAGTAATGAGTTGCTCAACATCCCCCTTTTCTTTTCACCTACCCATTTTTACAGGTAAGATGACTAAGGATCAGAATAACTAAGAGATTTGTCCAAAGTCATATAACTCATCAGCAGTGGAGAAACAGCTTGGCATTCTTTCCACTTTTCCACCACAGCTACCAGCAACTCAAGAAAAAATATAGCAGTACTAGGAATACTTACTCAATATTCTAACTTGACTTCCATAAAGAAATTATGTCAAGAACATTAATATATATATATTTTGATATCTAGAATAAGCAAATTCATATAGACAGAAAGATAAGAGGTTCCCAAGGACTGGGGGGAGGGGGAATGGGAAGTTATTACCTAATGGGTAGTTTCTGTTTTGGGTGATGAAAATGTTTTAGTTTTAGTAACAGAAGGTGACAATGACAGCACAACACTGAAAACATAATTAATGCCACTGAACTGTACATTAAAAAATGGTTAAAATGGTAAAAATAAATAAAGAATAAATTTTAAAAATCTATTTTGACAAATACTATTTCTTAGAATATTCCTTAAATACAAGAAAAGGTACATTCCTCGCTTCTATTTTGAACTAGCCAATGATTTGTTCTACTCCAAGAACCTGTACTTTTTGGAGTAGAACACATGGTGCCAAATTTCCATTCAGCCTTTCTCAGCATTAGAGCCTCTTATTAGAAGACTCTGCATCCTCCTTCAACCATCTCAACTTGCCACTTCTGCCATCAGTGGCTTTTGGCCTCTACAGGTAACCAACTACATGTAGCAATAGCTGTAACTTTTACTCTCTTAAACAGCTAACCAAAACTGAAGCACATGCAAAAACTGGTATCTTAGGAAAGATGCTGACAGTGAAATCTCTGCACACTACTACTAGGTAATATAAAACAAATAGTTTAATAATAACCATTCAAAATTTTGCCTGCAACTTTCTGTTTGCTGGTTAACATACCATAGTGCCTAATTCTTTTCACTTTACCTCACTCACCCCTTGATGCCCTCTCAAGACGCTACCATCTTTACATCATTATCTGCAGGAAGTTAAATTGCTACTGCCAAAACAAGAGTAGATGGTACCACTGAATTAGCTGAAAAGATTTCTGTTAACCATTCACCGAACTAACCACCTACCACACAGCAAATGTTATTCTGTGGGCTATTAATCTCATACAGTTTTACTTCTCTCCATGCAGAGAACCACAAAAGGTTTTCCTTAACATATACCACACATGGAGATTTCTCATATCTTTTCAACTATGGTGTCCATCACATCAAGACACAGGCTTAAATGAAATCTGAATTTACTCTCTAAACAGATATCCCTGAGTAAAGATCTAAAATATAGAAGTCAAAATCAACGGTCCTACAGAAGAGTGGACTTTTAATTTCAGCTTCTCAATGTAGCTGAAAAGAAGATGGAGAAGCTCCATCATTCCAACTTAAACATCACTCCGTATTAATCATGCAAACACATTTTTAAAAAAAACAAGCTTCCTTCCCAACACTGGGAAAACAAAGAATTCGCTGATCAATAAATTTAGCAGTGCTAACATGGAAAAACGGAGAATATCAAGCATAAGTGAGAAATGGACAAAATAACAAATGACCCAGTATCACTTAGAAAGAAGTTCTACTACTTTCAGAAACATCACTAGTTCTCAACCAAGGGTGATTTTGCCTACCATGAGGCATCTGGCATTGTCTGGAGACCTTCTGGATTGTCATAAGTGTGAGGGGGTTGAGGAACAATAAGAAACATAATCCACAGCCAGAAAAATCTTTCTTTTTTGTGGGGGGAGAGGGGCAGTGGGTAAATGTTAGTAGGCTGGAAGATAAGACACTGGATGGGTCACATTTTGAGTAGTGCTAAAAGAATACAAAACAATGAAAAAGGCCATTTTTGAGGATCATCCCAAAAGGAAATGATTTATTTAGCGAAAGGAGTCCATATTAAGCAACATCACTAAAACAATAAAACTGCCACATCATTCCAGATAAAGAGAGACTCACCATAGTTTCATAAAGCAAATTTTAATAATAAAATTTCCTTTCGTAGGTCTTAAGGACTAAGCCCAGAGAGGACACAAATTTGAAGCCAGAATCCTAAGCAATGAATGCATTCTCCAACACTCACTTGATGAATACAGCCACTACAAATGCTAAGGTTATGAAAAAATACATAAACACAAGGAAAGGGCAAACCCTCCAGAAACAGAAAAAACAAACATTTTCAGTTCATGATTGCTTCCCAGTCTATAAGAATTTGTCCTTTAAACGTTCATCAAAAGCGATTTCTGAGAACCAGAAGTTTTAAAAAAAGAAAAAAAAGAAAAAAAAAAAAAAAGGAATGTAAAAGCCAGGAGACATTTTGTCAGATTAGTGTCAGATACCTTTGTGAGGATGACGTCTTTATCCTCTGCAAAACCTACAGCAGTTCATTTGGCTCCAGAATTACAGCTACTAAAGGCAATTTGGGACATTTTTACCTTTTTTGTACATCCCCATTGTCAACTGTTTACTGCTGGTTAGCTCTGGGAAAACACGGCTTTAATGATTCCAACCGTATCTTACTCTTACTCTCTTACCAACATTTTAATGAGTTTTTAAAAAGCTTTTAAATTAATGCATCATAATATAGTAGAGTTATCCAAGGAACACAATGTAAATTTAATGTCAGTGTAGTTCATCATATTAATAGATGAAAGAGAAAAATAGCACAATTACATTAATAAATTCAGAGGAAAAAAGAAACTCTCAGGAAATTGAGAAGGGAGCATTCATGACAGACAGAAGGCTATCCCTACTAAATGGAGAAACTTGAAGCAAATTCCCTTTAAAAATCAAGAACCATTATTACCACTACTTCTCAGCAAAAGTATTAGAGGTGTTAGAGGTCAAAAAAAGGGAATAAGGCAAGAAAAGGAACAAAAGGGAAAGGGTTTTATGAGAAGAGATAATACTTTTATTTGTCAAAGATCTGATCATCTACAGAAGGCCTATCAAAATCAACAAATAAAAGAATTCGTTGAACAGAAAAAAAAAGCTTTGATGAAGAGTCTGAACACTCTCAATATTAAAACGGTCTTGACTAAGAATGAAAACTTAATTCGAGGTGTTTTTTTTTAGGATTTCTTTTAAAACATCCCAGTAACGATGACTGTTTTTAAAATTCAAGTAGGATCCTTAACAAAATGCCTGACTCAACACTAGTGATTATTTCTCATATAAATAGTAATTACCAGCTTAAAAGATGAAAGTAATCAATCCTAACTGAACAACCCTGCTTATGATTGATAAGAGTCATCTCTTAAAACCGAAGTCAACAATATCACAGTTTTCAAAAACGTAACCTCAAATGCATTTTATTTCTTAACTGAAATGCCACTTTAACCTAAAACCCTGTGTAAAAGATTTTGTTTTTGCTATTATCTTAAATTGCTCTGGACTTCATCAATAGGTCCTGCTGTTAAATTCAGGAGCAATGACAACAAATCCCTGGGCAAACAACTGCTGAGAGTGAGACTCTTTTTTTTTAGAATAATCAAAGATAGTTGACAAAAGGGCGCCATACCAAATGAGCTTTCAAAATTCCAGTAAGAAGCTGAGTGAAAGTAAAATAAATAAATACATTTATATACATACATATATATATATATATATATATATATATATATCTTAAAGGAAATTATAATTCTACCCTATTAGTGGATTCTGCTTCCTTAAAAAATAAAAGTCCAACAACTTTAAAAAGCAGTGAGATAGTGTCACTGGTTTTTGAAGATGAGAAATGATACTCACTAATGAACTGCAAAGTAGGAAAAACTGGTCCATTACCCAGAGATTATCAGGCACCTGATAAACCTTTTAAGCCGCAGTCTTTAAGAACCAAGTATCATTTAAAAATAGGCCTGTAGGTCTATTTGTGCTACTTTTACTACCTTGACTTCACTTAAGCATTTTTCAGATACTCAATTTTAAGTTAAATACGTACTTTTGAACTCCCTCCTTTTTTCAAAAGATGACTTTTCTTGGATCCCAGAAAGCATCAACTGAACCTTATCTACAGTATTGGCAGCTTAGTCTCTCTAAATATCTCAGTTCTGTCTTAGTTTTCCAAAATCAAATGACTTTTACTTTTATGTTAGTACTCTTGAATTAGAGAAGGTAACAGCTAACATATAAGTAAAAGCAGTTTAATTTTAAGTGAAAATATGCACAGGCACAGGTAAGAGATTCTGTCCTTTAAGCATCTACAAATTTCAATAAAACAGTGACAGTATAACAAAAATCTTGGGTCCAGGATCATTAATAACATTCAAAATCTAGGTCAATGGTCTCATAATTCTTACCTTTCTCTTTCCAATATACCACACCTCTCAATTCTTAAAAAAAAAAAAAAAAAACAGAAAAAATATGGCTCTTTAAATGTTTTCAACGTACGTTAACTTCACATTGCAAGATCCAAATTGGACTGTTACTTACGCATTACTCTTTAAAACAGAAACCACGCCCACAGAACAGTTTTTCCTCAACCCCACAAAAAAAAAAAAAAAAAAAAAACCTCAACTTTCATCCCAATTTAAACTGAAGTGATAAACACTTTACTCATGGCAAACAACCTACATCCCTTCAAAAGAAATAGCTATTGCTACTTAAAGTTATAGAAATGCACCCCTAAAACAACTTTACTTATGTTACAATAATTCCTTTGCTATTTTCAGCTTTAAATTCTCACAAAATTATTTTCATCCAGCCCTGAAGATTCTAAGAACTACAAGCCAGTTTTATGTTCTCTTTCCCTCTATCCTGACTTCAATTTCCACCTTTTATGGAAAGGAAATAAACAACTAGCTTCCTGTTCAATCACTAGCTTACAGCCAGTCTTTTACACATCACAGAACACAACCCATCTTCTCCTTTGCTTCTCTCAAATGTCTCTTATCTTAAACTTGCTGAAATATGAGACTGTTTTATCACATTGCTTTCCTATGAAATTTACCTTATTTCAACATTAAGAATGCAAAAAACATCAAGATGTCCATAAATTATCTCATACTCCTAAATTATTTAAATTATATAATTTACATAAAGAAGACTTAACACCTATGAAAGTGAAAATTCTATTTCCCCAAATTTTAAAATATTAATATTTATAGGAAACTGTTTAATCTTCTGTTCTTAAGACCGCATACAACTCCTGCTGCACTCCTCTATCCTAATTACATGAAAACACAAAACAGCTATCAGTAAAAAGGATTACCTTTAAAAAAAAGCTTAATATCACTTTAACCCTATACTTTCCTTTTAAACATGGGGTGCCTTAGAAAAACTAAGTTAGACGAATTCTTTGTGCTTGGATGAACAACAGGAAAGCAAAGCCTCCAGGCCTTTGGGGAGGAACCTTGTCCCTGCAGCCCTGCTCTGATGTGCTTGGGAGATAAGGCTCCATAGTGACACTTAAGGAAAACCCTGTTCACATTTGAATTTCTACATTCCTCAAGAACAATTCATGGCAATAACAAACTTTGCAGAAGAGCTACATGAAAGCTTTGGCCAATGAATGAGGGTCATCTGCTCTTTATCACAAGGGTAAACCTCATCCTGGCCAGTTTCTAACCTTTTAACCCTGTGAATTCCTAATTTACACATGAATAATGGAATTCTTGCCTAGAGTGCAACTTTCAGCTCCTCTTCCCTAAATTTGGAAACCAAGCCTTGATTGCTTGCATGTTAAAATCTAAAACTTGCACAGATTAACGTTTTAGGTTCCAGGTGATGTAGTACTACACTTCTGAACCAGAAGATATGATTGCTAACAAAAGCTTTGACCAAGAAACTAAAAAAGAACATACACGCACCCTGCTGCCATCAATAACTAGGAGAGAAGCTTAAAAAAAAACAGCAAAAACCAGAATGTCCATTTAATGCCTACTCTCTTCCTGTTTCATATTTATAACATCTTTACCCTGAACACAGGATTAAATCATTTGAGCCTACATCAACTGCCTTTTTAGATATCAGAACTAACTTTGTGAATTCTGAATCTCCAAGAAATTCCACATTTCTAAAGAAAAATCTAAACCCACTATGCATTTCTTACTTTAAATCCAATATTGAATGCAATTTCCTAGTAAAATATCTCATCAGAGTTAAATAAAATGTGTGCAAATGAAGACTGTGGCCCCTAATTAACTGGTTAGAGTTTATATTTAAAAGCAAAGATAAGCTCTACACTGGAAAGTTTTTATTACTATAATAGTAAACTACTTCATGACATTGGCCTTCAAATCATTCACCTAAAGATTTATTATTAATGTTAATATTATAAAGATAAAAATATCTAAAGATACTCAAAAAGCCAGTACTAACATTTATTTTTTCCATTTATTACACACTGCTCAGAATTAAGCTCTGTGTGTTTTCAAATGGGTTTCTGAGAGCCCTAAAATTCTCTGGCTTCTGAGGAGGACCTGGAAATAAAGAGTGCTTTTGACAAATGCTTCATCTTTTCAAGGTCTCCTCTCCCACACCAAGGTGATACAAGTAGTAGTTCCTGGGTATGAAAACACAAGATTCCCCAAAGCCGAAAAAGTGGAAAAAGTTACAATTTTATAAAATAATTCTACATGAGACAAAAATTAATTGAACAGAACATAAGCATAAAACACACACCAGCCTGAAAACATTACTGTACAGAAAAACCATTATTCAACCAAAAACTGACTCTAAGCCAAAAATTACAGGAAAAACAAAATTACCAGAAACACTATTAGGTTTATACCATTCTTCCCTAGAATTGGGAACCTAATATTCTGATATATTTCAATATAAAAAAATAATTATTTGCAAAGGGTTTTCCAAAGGTAATGATTATTGTGCAAATGAAATAAATCACTAATACGAGTGTGTATAAAATACGGCCACGGAGTGTTACAATAGGTAGCATCACCTGGGAAATTCCCGCCAATGGCTTCCTAAATTTCAACTCGGTAGACCTTAAAGAAGTTATTTCCTACAGACTGTGTCTTTATATAAAGAACTCCCTGTTCTTACTGTTTATTTTGTAAATGATCAATTTGTAGGTATAGTGCAAAATCTGTCTTCTGTGGATTGACTAAAAACATGTAGGTAGGATGCCTGTAAAATTAACACAGCTTTTAAAAAGATTTACATAGGGTATTGTAATCCTGAGTGCTGTGTGATAGATCAGATCACCTGAAGAGCTGGAGAGCCTCAGTAGGAACAAGGAGTTCCCTAACCTGTCCTAGATCCATCTTTACACTCAGCAGTTATCAGGTCAACCACTACACAATGGATCACTTGGACAAATAGTTGATCTGAAAGGTTGTTAGAACAAAGGAAATCATTATACAGTAAACTTTATGACAACTGGGGATAAGTGAGCAGAGCTGGTTTAAATCCATGAGGCATAATATGGAAATGACCTTAATCTCTTTCCCGCCCAGCAGGAAAAGACTAGGAACACTTCAAAGGCTTGAGTTACCGTCCAATGCCCTCTCTTACAATTAAAAAGCAACATGGGTGATCTAAAAGCGGTCAGGGAAATGGAAGGCATGACTATAAGAAAGATTTAACACTTGAGGGTCATCTACAAAGCAGAAGATTTGCTTGTCAGGGTTTTCATTTAATGACTAACTTCCAAACAAGGAGATTTTAAAACTTTTGTTGTGTTGGCCCAACTTCCACACACAGCTCTTCTCATAGTGTGAAATACTTGAAATTTATATAAGCCACCTCTACACATACTACATTACTTGGCACTCTAAATTTAACTTCTGCTCTCAACCACTCATTTGAATGTTATATACTCTTTTTTTCAAGTTTTCTCCACCTGTATTACCTTCAGTAAAATCCTTAATGTACGTGTTATACTAATAAATTAAGAAATCAGAATGCAGCAATGAAAAATATTAACAGTAAGGAACTTAAACACTTACTTGATAAGGTAAGATGAGCTTTTTGACTAAGAATGGCTCCATATTTGTTCATTGCCAAGCACTGATAAAATCCTTCATCCGAGTGGTCTCCTCTCTTGCCTTCCACCTCAGTGATATATAAAGAGCCATTAGACAGAACCTGAATCCGTTTATTTTCAGACACTTTTGCTCCATTTTTCAACCATGTGATCTTAATAGGAATTTCTCCATGAGCCTGGCAATCTAAAACGACTGGGTCCTTTCTTGTAACAGTTACATCCTCTGGTTCTTTTCTTAAAAACAGTTCACTAAAGCACCACACTCCTATGAGAAAAAAGGGGAAAGGTATATCCAGAATTATAGGCATAAAATCATTTCTTAACACACAATTGTAAAACACACATTCTGTGTGTAGTAAGATAGTTTAACAAACCATATTAGTTTACCTTACAAACACCTTAGTAAACCAATCTAAATTTCAGTAAACCTTTAAAAAAATCAGAAAAATCACCTTTTACATCCATAGTAAAAACACAGGGAAGATTTTTTAAACTTCTATTCCTTTTAAGAATCCTTTTTTCAAGTTCCTTGGTAGAGTTTTTAAATCATCAGGAAAACCCAGCACAAGCTGTTTGCTACTTTTACAAGCTTGTCAAAAAGATCTTGAACAGAGTAAGTCGTAAAAGTCTAATTTTACAAGAAATCATTAGCAAAACTCCAACTCTGTGAACAAGCAAGTTTATTTCCTTGACTCTTCAAGTGTTTTTGCAACCCTCCCTTGGCATCTACTCCTTTGGGAAGTGCGTTTGTCTTTTGTGACAAATTACAAGTTTGTATTTTTAAATTTGCCCTTTTACGCGAAGGACTCCCTCTCTTCTCCTTTAAAGCGATCCATTTACTTAATTTCTGCAGAGCAAGCTAGGTATTTAAAGGACAAACAATAGACTTTGAAAAGTTGGTAACTCTTGCTGCTTGTACCCAGTGGGTGATCGGATTAAGGAACTTTTATTTCAATTTTTTTTTTGAACTACCAACTGTTGGAAAAAATGCGTGACTAATTGGTCCTTACTGTCTAATAAGGATAGGAGATTGGTTAATCAACCAATACACGTTTTTATCAGAGCAAAGGAAGGGCTTTATCCTAAGCATACACATCGCCCCTGGCCCCGCAGAACAAAGCATCCGATGAACAACTAATACACGGTCATCTCCTGCTTTTAGCGCAAAGGCAGGCAAAAGTCTGGCAATATTGCCAGGAGCTGAGTGGAGAGTTAGGGGTTGGGGGGAAGTTTTCATCTTGCTCCTGATCATTTTGAATCCACGATTACAAATTCCCGGGGTTGATTTCTCTGTTTCCCATCAAGGCAGGTCTCTGGAAACATCGCACACTAGTCACGCTCCCCCTCCCCGGCTCGTGAATTCCCCTGATATATGCCCAGGGCAACGCGAGCGACCCTAACAGCCCCACACTGCTCTGAAAACTCCGGAAGGCGCCCATTGTGTTTCCCAGCAACATCTGACTTTGATCCTTTTCTCATGCTAACAGAAACTAACTCCTTCAGAAAAACAAAAGTCGGAAGCTTGTAACATGTAAATAAATAACAAAACCCATTCTCCGGAACTCCTCTCCTCTCCCCAGAACTCCCCCAACCCCCGACATCCACTTTACATGTTTATCGCTCTGAGGTAAACCAATACGGATGCAAAAGAGACAAATTAGTTCATCCAAGTTAGATTAACGCAAGGTTAATCCAGAGTATGAAGCAACCCTCAGATTCCTACACACCTCAGGCTCTGCACCAAAATACCTGGCTGCGGGGAATAAACACTATTTAAACACCTTCCTCACCTTCAGTCCCAGCTTTTCCCTCCGGGGCACAAACCTACCACGCAACTTTCAACCCTCTTCTCTTTTCAATTCCACCCCTCCTCACTAGATCCGGGGAACCGGGGGTACTAAAGTACTAATCTATTGCCCACCCATGCCCCCATACCCTAAAACGAGGGAGAACCCCTAGCGCAAGCAGGTAGAGCCGCGCGGAACCGCGGCGCCCCCTGCTCGCCGAGGCTGCCACTAAGGAAACAATATAAATAAAGCCACGTGCGGCCGCTGCTGCCCCGGCAGGCGGGCCCGCGGCGCTGAGCCCAGGCTGGGCGCGGAGGCGGGGACCCGGCCGAATCTCGGACAATGGAGCCAAGAGGAAGGGGAGACAGTGGACAGCGGCCGCCACAGCCTTGCAGCCTGTAGCTTGGGGAGAGCAGCAGAGAGGGGCGTGCGCTAGAAGAAGCTCTCGCAGTCCTGCTCGCACTCCCCCGCCCCCACCGCCGGCAGAACCCGCGGGTAACTCGTACCTCCAGCCAGTGGCTCCAGACAGGCCGCAGAAAGAGCGCAGGGCGCGGTGGTCAACGCCGCCTCCCCTCTCCCCCCCATACACCCCCGTTTCATCTTTCCCCTTCCCACTCATGCCTACTCACGCCCCACACCTCAAAAGAAATGCAGAAGAAAGCGCGCCCACCTGGAACAGAGCCGAGGAGCATCAGGAGCACGAGTGCGCGGAGCAGCATCCCTGGCGACCGCAGCCAAGCGAGAGGTCGCAAAGAAGACGCCATTCAGCGGGGCTGCGCGGGCATGCTCCCCCGCCACCCCGCAGCCGCTGTCCGTCTGCCGGCCCCCGCCTGCAGCCGCCGGGCGCTTCCCGCGCCGTTGCCGGACGCGCGCAGTAGAGCTTCCCGCTCGGGCGCCGTCGTTACGCGGCGCGGCCGGCGGCTGGTCTGTGTGGCTGCGGCGAGGCCGGCGCAAGGACACGGGCTTGCAGGAGGCGGGGGGCCTGAAAGTCCGGCCTGGGGGCGGAGTGAGGCGGCCACTGGAGGAGTGGGGACGACAGAGTGGACAGCGCCGCCACTGCCGGACTGGGGACTACTTTCTACATCTGGCCCCTGGTGTGGGGACTGGGAGGTCGGCGTGGCCGGCGGAGGGAGACGCTGGGAGGGTGTCCAGTGGCGGTCGGTTGCGGCCTGGGGGGAAGGGGGCGGGCCGGGCCGGACAATGCACCTGGGGGTCAGACCCCGGCTGAGGGTCTCGGGTCCGTCTCCCCGCCCCCTCTGCCTCCGCGCCACCTTCGAGGGCAAAGCCACAAAGGCTGAGCCTCCGGGTCCAGCCTGCCCCCGGGGCCCCTCTGCCGCCGGCTTGTTTAGGATTCAGGGAAAGAGGAGGCGGGGTAGGGGAAGGATGGTGTTGAGAGACGTGGCAAGGCCGGAGACTTCTCCCCTGATGGCCCCCTGCCCATCCCCCTCCTTCCCTCACACGCCGAGGCTCTGTGGAGGAAAATCTAACTATTTCCCACTTCAGGATTTGTCAGTTCGACTGGAGGCATCTCCCAGTGATAAGCCTCCATATTTGGGGACGGTTCTTAGCCCTTCTGTCCCATTCAGATGCAGCCCTGGCTTAAAAAAGATCTTCAAAGAGTACCTTGAAATGAACAATTTCCTTTCGGAGACACGTTTATTATCTCTTTCTCAAGTTAGTCAAGTTCTTTAATTTGTGAAAACTGTGCACACAAAAGGTCCTATCCTCAGAGTATAGGCAAAATCAGGAGATTTAGAGTCTCAGCTTGCTGGGGGTGGCGTGGGGATAGGCTTTGATAGACTACCTGGTTAGAAGTTAAACTAACTAGGAAAGACTCAAATGTGAGTATGTTCACTTCTCCGAAAATCAATTAAGGATATGAGGAGTGAAACATGCATTTAAAAGACGTGATCAGATTGCTAAACACGTGCGGATCATAGAGAGCATTTACATGTGGATTAGCATTTGCTAATCCAAAACTAAATCTAAGGCACATGATTTAGGCATAGGCTAAAAACTAACCTTAAAGCTGTGAACAGAAATTTAGCTTTTGTCATCAGGACATCAACATACTGCCTTCAGCGTGTTCCAGAAATCCTCCTTAGAAGAAGGGGGGAAAAAGTTTTAGAACATCTGCTGGGAGGGCAGCACTACTTCCCCCCAGACGATTCTAATAAAATCACCCTACTTTGCAATTTCAATTTTAACTGCATGTAAAACCTTAATACCCTTGACCATATTGCCTCCAAAATCTTACAATTTAGATGAATTTGGACTATTTCTAAGCATTTGAAGGTTCTTGGAAAGAGAAAACATATAGAGGTAATAAAATGAAACATTTGCCAGGTTATTTAAATTATGTGATATTCACATTTCCACAAAGCTATTAATTCTTAACTATTTTGCTATTAAACTAGGTTTTTTTCTTTTTTGAATACACTCTTCTTCCTCTTGGCTCCTCCAACTCCCAGTTCCCTTTCAGTTGACCTTAAGTGCTCATATTCCCTGGATAAGAATCGCTAATAAGACGATTTTATGCTATCTTTCTTGAATAAATCAGAGGAATAAAGGCTGGGGGAAAGGAGAGATAAGCTAAAAGACTTGAATTTTTTTAAACTGCCACTTTGCCCTTTTTGTTTTGTTTTGTTTTTTTGTTTTTTTGGTTTTTTTGGGTTTTTTTTGGCTTTTATAAAGGGGATTTATTTGGTTACAAAGTTACAGTCTTAAGGCCATAAGGTGTCCAAGGTAAGGCATCAGGAAAGGGTACCTTCACTGAAGAAAGGCCATTGGCATCAAGAAAACCTCTGTTAAATGGGAAGGCACGTGGCTGGCATCTGCTTGCTCCCGGGTTGCATTTCAAATGGCATTCTCCAAAGTGTTGCTCTTAGGGTGTTCTGTCCTCTCTTAGCTGCAGCTCCTCTTCAAAATGCCACTCTCAGTTGCTCTCCAAAATGTCACTCACAGCTGCTCTGTTCCTTCTGTCTGTGAACTCCTTTATACAACTCCAGTGATCCAATTAATGCCCACCCTGAATGGATGGGGTAACACCTCCATGGAAATTATCCAATGAAAGGTCTTGCCCACAGTTGATTGAGTCACATCTCCATGGAAACACTCAATCAAAGATTCCAACCTAATCAACACTAATACGTCTGCCCCCACAAGATTGCAACAAAGAACATGGTGTTTTGGGGGACATAATACATCCAAACTGTTTGCCCTTTCTTTAAGATTTTAATTAATCGGAGAAACCTTTGATTCTTATTAGATGGCTTTGGACCTAGAGTTGTGTTGGAGAAGAATATACATCTAATATGAAGCAGGATAATATAATGAGACCAATTTAACAAGCCTTTCAGTCTTTTCAGATACATATTTACTGTCCCATGTTGGGCAGTGAAAGGCTTACTCTGATGATGTTATTATACCATACTTTATAAAATCTGCAATATACGATGAGTTTTCAGATGTATTATCTCATTTGATTCTCACAATAAGTCAGTGAGGTAATGGACGTATTATTAATACCACTATTTTAAGTTGAAGAAACAGAAACTTATACAAGGTCACTCATTAGTAAATGGTATCTGGGAACCAGAATCCATGTCTTCTGATTTAAAGTTTGTAGTTCTTTCTATTATATAACCGTTTCTTCCTTTACTTAAAACTTCTCTTTTTTGGGGGGATACCTATTTGGTTTCAAAATTTACATCATGTCCCCTGAAAAAAAACATGTTCAGGTCCCAAACCCTGGTCCTATAGGTGTGAACCATTGTAAATAGGACCTCTTGAAGATGTTACTTCAGTTAAGGTGAGGCCCAATCTAATCAGGCTGGGCTTTAATCTGGATTGTTAAAGTCCTTTATGAGAAGAATGAAATTCAGACATTGAGAGGGAGAAGCCATGGGGAGCAATCAAAATCCAGAGGAGAAAAGAGAAGACATCGCCATGTGTGTTGCCATGTAACAGAAAAGCCGAGAAACCCAAAGATTGCTGGCCAGCAAGAAGATACTGACCCAGACAGGAACCAAGCCTTCTAGCCTCTGAAACTGAGTCAATAAATTACTGTTGTTAAGCCAACCCATTGCATGATATTTGTTTTAGCAGCCAGAAACTAACACAAACATGGTACATGTCTTCTTAGACACTTTCTCATGTGTGATACTTTTCTTTCATGTATGTTAATTTTCTCTCATGTGTAACACTTGCTTGTATAATGTACTAGACTGTGTAAGATACTTGTTTAGTAAGTAAATATTCCTATTAGTGGCAAATCTTTGTCCTTTCAGGGTGGGCTTGATTTTGAAAAATGCAAATATTTAAAAGTCAAATCTGATTAATTTGGTTGTCATTTTGCCAAGGTGACTCTACTGATTCTTTGGGTAGCTCCTAAACTAGTTCTGAAGAAAGTAAGAAGTGCCTGGGATGTATAACCTCCAAAATTACCCCCTTGGTGGATAAATCTCTTTGAGATAAACAGCTACCTAAGATCTATTTTGCTTTCATATTCTAAAACAAGGACAATTATTTGCATACTGGAGAGTAGAGCTTATATAGTTAAAAGAGAGTTGAAACTTGAGGTTTGGTTTTTCCTAGCCTAACTCTGGAAAAAAATCATTTAACTTCACCCATCAATTGATGGGACCTTACCAAATAATCATCAGGCCCCCTGATCTCTAAACATAATCTGGTTTTATGGAATCATAGGACCATTAGTATATGTTTATGAATCACAGAGAATGAGAAAAGGCAGCAAAAGTCTAAAGTTTTTCAATTTTTCATTTTTCAAACATTTATTGAGCTCCTATCATGTTAGGCCCTGTGTGAGAGTCATATGCCATGATCTTCATATTTTACAAATCACTTACTGATGAGCTGAATATTTGTCAAGAGAAACATTCTGCAATTGATTATTTTTAAAATGGCTTATAAATCCATAAAAGCAGTGATGAGGAGGAGGCAGAAGTCCAGGTTTGTTAAGATCAGGGTAGTGTCCGGCGCTGCCCCACTCGGTCCCCGGTTCCCGGCCGGCGAGGGGAAACAGGGAAGGAGAGAGAGAGATGCAGACTGCGTGAACTAACCTGGTCATGAATCACGACTCGAACCACACGGCAGTTGTGAAAGCAAGCCCTTTACTACAGCTAGATGAACATTCTGTGTTACTGGTTCCCACACGGGGCACGGCGCCTCGTGGGAGAGCAGCCTCGATGTGGCCGTCAGGCACGGCTCCTTGTGGGCTGTCTCACCCTACCCCGTCCGGGTAAGACCTTTTATACACAATTAACAACCAATAAGCTTCTAGGCTAGTATCGCGTATACAGGATTTCGATTGGTAGGAGCGGGTGGCGGATACATGCGTCACTATGCGGAAACAGGATGCAGGCGCCATCTTGGCTCACTCGATGGGCGGGGGTAACTCTAGAGCAGGCTGCAGCGCATACGCTAGGCCCAATTCGGGAGGCGGCTTTCCACATCTCCCCCTTTCTTATTTATTTTTGACCCAGTGTCTCCAGTGATGAGCGTGCTCCCGTGAACCCAAATGGTTCACAACCTCTTTGGTGCTTTGGGGAGTCTGGACTAGGCCTCAGCCATCCAGCGGCGGAGCCTCTAGCACCAACCAGAATGCTCACGTCATATGGAGACCGGAGAGTCCGTAAGCTGGAAGCAACGTGACTCTCCCTGCAGTGCTTTGCCTGGCAACTGGGGAACAACGACGGGGGCAGGAACAGCAGTAACCAGAGTCGGGGGTGTCACTAGGTGTCTCTGTGCAATGGCTAGGGTCCAGTCTGGCCACAACTAGGACTCTGCCCTAGAGACCCACCTGAGACAAAATTATGACTACTGGTGTCGCCTTTTACACCCGAGAAACAGCCATGCGATTCGCTACAAATTTTGCTCCAAAGCGCCCCACCTGAGGCGACCAGGAAGGGGTATGGTTAATAAATCGGTCACTATCGGGGGTAACAGAGGTGGGAGTCATAGCCATCATAGTGGTAACACGCAATTGCTGCTGCGCTTGAAACAGGCGTTCTAGCAAACATTTAACAACGACTAATCCCACCAATAATCCCACTGCAATGAGGATCCAATTAGTTAAATTGGGCCAAGAGAACCAGGAAGAAACACTGTGCAATAGTTCTGTAGAACCTCGCCTAACCCGGAGAGATCGACTTTAACGGGTTTTAACTTGATCCCCCCAATTGTGTCTAAACTAGATTCCACCTGTTGGGAGAGATTAACAAATTCAGGAAAATATGACCTTTTCAGCCAATCAGAGACTCTGGAAATGCTTCCGGTCACGTTGGCCCTGACAGGAGTGACACAGAGTTTAACCGTAAGCCACCGGGTGTCACATGTTTGCTGAAGCACTCTCCAGAGTCCATCTATTTCCAGTCCAAGTTCATCTATCTCCGCTTGGAGTTTCTGAATGGCCTGGAAATTTAAGTTCAGCATCTGATTGTGGCGGCGTAGCACGTCTCGGGTAAGGTTGACCAAGCCATTTACCGTTTCCATCGTTATGGCGAGCTGCCGATCTGTCCATGCTTGTAGCACAGCCTGCCCGATCGTTGGGACAAACAAAGAGGAAGCTACACTGGCAGCATTCGATAGCCATTCTTTTATGCCTCTTGGACGCCTAGACTTAGAGAAGGGGATATTGTTAAGTGAAAACAACTTGAGAAACAGGGCCATCCCAGTCGGTTGCCTTGACGGGGAGCCAGACATAACTTGGGCGATACACTAGGATAGCGGGGCGGCGAGGCATCCGGGTCTTTGGAACGGTTGCAGACTGTAGGAGCAAGCCCTGGAAGGAAAAGGCACCTTTGAGTCTCCTTTTTACTCAAGATCCCTTCACAAGACTGGCGGCTCTTCCCTGTAACGTTAAGAAATTCAAGCAAGACTCCCTTACTTAACTCGCCATTACCAGTTTCACAAGTAGCATTCGCCGCAACTGTGGTGTTGACAACCTTGACAGAGAGGTTAGCAAAAGAGAGGATCAGTGTGTCATTGGTGAGGGGGAAGGACTCGTAGTTCCACTAAAAAGAAAAAGGCAGATTAGAAGGATTGCTATAGGAGAGCAAAGAACAGAGTTACCGATCCTCTTTTTGGGCAACCGCGGGGTGGTCAGTCCTACTATTATCGTCTTGTCGGTCGTCGCCATCATCAGCAGGGTCGGAGGCTTGGTCTAATGGTTCAGGTTGTATATTCGTTGGCGTTTCTGACAGCTGTTCCTTGGCTTCTTCAGGTGATGTCACGGTTCTCACCAGTCTTTCCGGAACCCACACTGGTTGACGTCCTGGTTCCTTCTCGCGTTGATCAGGCGCGGGAAGTCCGCCGTAAGCTCGACGCGCAGCGCTGCTCTCCTCACAGAGGGACCGTCGAGAGCGAGGCAGGAGGAGGAGCTTCCCCGTACGGGCCACCACTTGTCCGGCGCTGCCCCGCTCGGTCCCCGGTTCCCGGCCGGCGAGGGGAAACAGGGAAGGAGAGAGAGAGATGCAGACTGCGCGAACTAACCTGGTCATGAATCACGACTCGAACCACACGGCAGTTGTGAAAGCAAGCCCTTTACTACAGCTAGATGAACATTCTGTGTTACTGGTTCCCACACGGGGCACGGCGCCTCGTGGGAGAGCAGCCTCGATGTGGCCGTCAGGCACGGCTCCTTGTGGGCTGTCTCACCCTACCCCGTCCGGGTAAGACCTTTTATACACAATTAACAACCAATAAGCTTCTAGGCTAGTATCGCGTATACAGGATTTCGATTGGTAGGAGCGGGTGGCGGATACATGCGTCACTATGCGGAAACAGGATGCAGGCGCCATCTTGGCTCACTCGATGGGCGGGGGTAACTCTAGAGCAGGCTGCAGCGCATACGCTAGGCCCAATTCGGGAGGCGGCTTTCCACAGGGTAGGTCTAGGAAAACAGAAAAACAAAACACATCTTGAGTTCAACAAGACATTTGACCACATCTCATGCTACTCTTAAGGACTGGATAGAGAAATGTTAATTGGATGTTGGAAAAGGTCTGCAAAATGAAATCTGATTGAAGCATCCACTCATTCCCACTCAAGAACTTCCTCCTGCCAAGCCTTCAAAATATTTTTTTTTGATCTGTCCCCTGTTCATTTTCTCCTGCCACTACCCATGTCCCAGCCCTCAGTATTTCTTACTGGCACCATTGTATTTGGAATGGGCTGTTAACAGGCTTCCCAATAATCTTCCTATCTTTCCATACTCATCTATTTTTATAGCTACTACCCAGTTAATTTTCCTGTTATCTAGTTTCTCTTGTGATCAGAAAACTTTCAGTACCTCTTCATTACCTGTAAAATGCTAAATTGTTCCTAACAAATCTTAATGCTAATGGCCCTCTGATCTGGCCACAACCTACCATTACAACTTTACATTCAAGATTTTCCTATGTGTACTCAGGCCAAAATAACCAAACTGGTGTTTGCCCAATGGCACCAAATTTTCCTGACCTGAGCCCTTGCAGGAGCTCTTCCCTAAGCCTAGAAAACTTTCTCTTACCCTTCACCCTGCCACTGTAATTGAGACCCTTCCAAACCTTAACTATATTTTCCAAGCACAGGTGTTAATTTGAATGGAATCTTACAGTACTTTTGTGGCACATAACTTGTGCATATTTTATCACTAGCCAGTAAACATCTTGGGGGCAGGAATCGTGTCTGATTCATCTTGTGTTCCTCACATTGCCCTGCAATTAAGAGGAATCGAAGAGATCTTTGTTGACTAAAGGAAAAAGGAATTACTATACCAAAATGCTGATAAATAGATGGAGTGCAATTGGGGAAAATATCTCTGGGAGAATATCACAAAGTCCTGTAACTGGGGTTGTCCTCGTCTAGTCTGTATTTATTATCATTGACTTGAATTAAAATACAGAAGACATATTTATCTAATATGTTGCACGATGGAATGAGAATGGTTCTCACTCTTGGTAGTTATCTAGGAAGATGGAAACTAAGAGAAGAGGTCCTGAGGGACTCTTCAATAAAGGATTACTTAAGATGAGGCCAAACTGTATCAGGGTGAACCTTAATCCACTATGAATGGAGTCCATATAAGCAGAGGAAATTTGGACACAGGAGGAGACAGACGAGAAGAGAGATGGCTATGGGATGGAGGCAGATTGAGCTATAGTTTGCCAGCAAACCACCACCAGAACTCTACAGACTTCAGAGAAAATATGAGCCTGCCAACACCTTGATTTTGGACTTCAAGCCTCCAAAACTCTGAGTTAATAATTTCCTGTTGTTTAAGCCAACCAAACTGTACTATTTGTTACAGCAGACCTGGCAAACTAGGACACTCACCATATGAGACAAAAAGGGCCAGATGACACCTGCATACATAGTGGGTTGTGTTACAGGAGAGGAGCTGTATTATTATGATAGGCAGTAAGCTTGCCTACACTTTGCTTTGCAGAGAGACAAAAATCTCTATCTTCCAAGGCTGTTCCCTACATAAACATCCTTGAAAAGATGGTCTGGAAAAAGTGCTGTCGGTGCCTCTTGTCTGAGGTATACAGAAATGTAAGCAATCCATGGAAAACTGTCTCTCAACCACATGCTTTACAGTGGAGCTGATAGCTGTGCTGAATCTTGAGGGTAAGTGAGAAAGTTTTCTAGCTGGCCTGGGCTGGGGCTGGCCTTCCAGAGAACACAGTATGAATAGGGCACTGAAGTACTAGAGATGAAGGTAAATTCAGGTAACTGCAGGGAGTTCAAGCAAGAGGCAAGGCTATGTCAAAAGAGGCCTCATGCCATGCTATGGAAATTGAATTTTGTCCTGGAGGCCATGATTTCTCAACGGCTGCCCTTTGGACTGGTTGCTGTGGTGTTCTCTTTACTACGTGCCCTGAGACACATGCTTTAGTAATTTTATCTTAATCCTCACAACCAGATAAGCTAGATATCCTCATTTTACAGATGATCACTGGGTCTGGACCACACAGTGGATACAGGCAAAAGTCATGATTCTTCCCCAAGTCTATCTGATCCAGAGTCCTTATTCTTTTTGATCTCCCTCTGTGTGTACCATGAAAAGTAGAAGAGATAGAGGAGTGGTAGCTGGAGGTGGACATGTAGAATTACTGGCAGACTCTAACAAGATAATTTTCATTAGCAGAAAGTTGTTTCTATATTTCTTATGCTCTGAAATAGCATTTCTTGCTAGTTCTTTTTTAATTCAATTTTATTGAGATATATTCACATACCATACGATCATCCACAGCGTACAATCAGTTGTTCACAGTACCATCATATAGTTGTGCATTCATCACCACAATCAATTTCTAAACATTTTCATTGCTCCAAAAAAAGATAAAAATAAGAATAAAAATAAAAGTATAAAACAACACCCAAAACATTCCATTCCCCCATACCACCCTATTTTCATTTAATTTTTGTCCCCATTTTTCTACTCATCAGTCCATACATTGGATAAAGAAAGTGTGAGCCACAAGGTTTTCACAATCAGAAAGTCACACTGTGTAAGCTACATAGTTACATAATCGCCTTCAAGAATCAAGGTTACTGGTTTGCAGTTCAACAGTTTCAGGTATTTCCTTCTAGTATTCAAATACACTAAAGACTAAAAATGGATATCTATATTGCACATAAGAAACACCCTCCAGAGTGCTTTCTCGACTCCATTTGAAGTCTCCCATCATTTTTCTTCCCCCTTTTGGTCAAGAAGACTTTCTCAATCCTACGATGCCAGGTCCAGGCTCATCCTCAGGAGTCATGTCCCGTGTAGGGGGTAGGGCAGTGAGTTCACTTGCTGAGTGGACTTAGGGAGAGAGAGGCCACACTTGAACAACAAAAGAAGTTCTCTGGGGGAGACTCATAGACACAATTATAAGTAGGCTTAGCCTTTCTTTTGCAGTAGCAAAAAAAAAAAAGTAGAAGTAGCCTTTCTTCATAAGGGCAAGCCCCAATATTGGGGGCTCAGCCTACCAAACTGGTAGTCCTCAGTGCTTCCAAGAACATCAGTAATAACCCAGGTGGGGAAGTTTAATATTTCTACATTTTCCCCCAGTTCCTCAGGGTATCCTACAAATACGTTTTTATTCGCTGCCCAAATTACTTTGGGATGTATCAGGATTTCACACTAACCTGTACAAACCTACCAGATCTCACTTCCTTTTCAAAGTTCCATGTAATTATGGTGTTTGAATAAACTGACTGTACAAGTTGAATTATTTAGTGTGCTGCAGAAAATACAGATCCTGCAACAACAACAAAAAAAACATCTCTTCCCTTGGTCTTACACAGAAGTTGAAGTTTTATAACACAGTCAATATCATCCTTTACCCTTTGGCCTGATTTGCCTTAGTCCTAACCAGAACCACTTCATTCATATCTCTAATTAAAGTCTGAACTCTTTTTCAGCTTTTTTAACAGTTGCTGTATGAGGTAATACTGACATTCAGAGCTGCCAAATTCTAGCTCTGAGTTTCAGGTGTTACACAGATACTCAAAGTTCCAGAGACCGACCAGGTTATACACAAAGAGCTCAGCATCTCAGAATTTAGAAGTAACCATTACAACTCAGGAATAGATGTGAATGCCGTAAGAGCTTACAATCTAGGGACCTTTACAATAAGCCTTCCCCTGATAACCTGTGCTCTAAGATTCAATTCTCAGAGTTTACACATTATAGTTAGTCCATATTAGTGAGGCATTATAATGTTGTCTTTTTGTTTCTGGTGTACTTCACTCAAAATGCTGTCCCCAAGAGCCACTCACTTAGTTGCATGTCTCACAATTTTATTCCTTCTTGCAGCTGCTCAGTATTCTCTTGTATGCATACACTACAGTTCACCATTCTATTCATCAGTCGATGTACCCTTAGGCCACCTCCGTCCATTGCAAATTGTGAATACTGCTGCCATAAACACCAGTGTGCAAATGTCCATTCATGTCCCTACTCTCAGATATTCCAAGTATATACCCAGTAATGAAGTTGGAGGACCTTATGGCCCCACATACTTAGTTTCTTGTGAAACCACCACACTGTCCTCCAGATAGGCTATACCATTCTACCTCCCCACCAACAGTGAATAAGTACATCCCTCTCTTCATGTTTTCTCCAGCACTTGTATCCCGCTGTTTATTTTTTCCCTAAAATTTTATAGAGGTATATTCACATACTACACAATCATCCACAGTGTACAATCAACTATTCACAGTATCATCATATAGCTGTGCATTCATCACCACAAACAGCACTTGAACATATTCATTACTCAAAATATATATATATATATAAATAATTAAAAAAATATGAAACGCTTCATGAATTTGTGTGTTAACCCTGCGTAGGGGCCATGCTAATCTTCACTATATCATTTCAATTTTAGTATATGTGCTGCTGAAGCAAGCACTCTCACTAGTTCTTGCCAGCATATTCTCCATTCTCCTTTCACAGTCCACGTGAGACTGCCATCTTTTCTCTGCTTGGCATGGACAATAAATCACATACACATGCTACAGTTGGGATGTGTGATATGTGAGAAACATCTCCCTTGTTTTCAGATAGCATTAAATATAACTGAGATAAATATAAACTCCTTTTTGTTTAATTCAATTGCATTTGACGGATGGGAGTCAGGGGTGAGCATGGGGAAACCTTGTCTTATCTGCAGTTTGTGAGAAAAAGACCTGCAAGTGTCAACCACAACTGAGCCAACAAGATGTGTAGGTGTCACCCTCACACTAATGCAAACCTGAGTTGGGTTCATAGACGTGTATTATCCAGATCAAAGGAGGTTTAGTCTCACTATACATCACTTTGATCATGTAGGTCTAGCATATATATATTCAGCTCTGGATTCCACATTTTAAGAGGCAAGAACAACCTAGAATGCAGGTAGAGGACAACCAACTGTTTGCAAACTATAACAATGATAATATCAGCAACAGCACAAGAGCTCACCCATTCTACAGAGGAGGACCCAAGGTCATAAAACCAGTAAGTAAAAAATGCAGGATTCAAATTTGGACTTGTCTGATCCATGCTTTCATTGCTTTATATGTATTTGTTTCCCTAACCACACTGAGACTGGCTTTATCATTAGGCCCATATTTATTTTTGATAGTGTCCACAGGTCTATAGTAAATAGGACTCAATATCAATAGAACTTCTATTTCCAGGTTTCTACTGTGATATTATAAGAAATAAGCAAAATATATACATGCATTAAAACATGGCACTGGGATGTCCAAATATAACTTCTAAGATCTGAAAGTTAATCACTACCTCCTCTTCATCAATGGGCTTATCTTCCCCAAAAAAGCTCTATTTCCAGCTCTGGTATATACAACTTAAGAGGAAGAAAGAAAAAAAATTTAGGGAATGGAAAATTTGAGGATGCTGAAGAGAAGTATAATGAAGAAAATCTGAAAAGTGAGATCAGTGGGAGGAGGTGAAGAAAGTATTTAGAACATGTTGTGGAATAAATTCACAACAACAAAGTGGCTATGGGATTTAGGAAGTTCCCATCTTCCAACCCATCCAGCTGTGGATCTCCAGACCACTGAGGAGGTACAGGTTCCTCCTCATATGATGTTTGGTGGATGAGAAAAAGAAAAAAAGTGATAGTGGGGGAGGGAATGCTTTGTACAGAGATATTGGCCCAAACATCTTCATGCTTCATTAGAGGCACTGCAGGGGTCTAAAAGGACTTCAGCATTCCATTTCTAGACACACCCATGCTAAGCTTTTATTTAGTACATTCATAAATCTTTTATGACTGTCCTCGAATAGTGCATCATGCCCCAACACCTTTACATAGCACCTGGCAAAGGGCTTTGCACACAGTGGACTGGGGTGGGGGTCCCCAAATTTTTGAGTGGAGGAATAAACTGCTTTTCACTTGTCTCTTTATGAGTGGAGTGGAGCTGATAGTCTGTAGTCTATGGCTGGTATGTGTGCATGGTGGGCGGTGTGGAAGTGGGAAAGGAAAGGAAAGCCTCTGAACTTCTAATTCACCTCCAACTCACCTCACTAGTATTTCAAGCCCCAACTGTCAAGCACACCCCTGCCCATTTTCTTCCATATGAAATGTAGATGACCCACATGGAGGGAGACATAGTGACAACTCTAGCCCATAATTTGTGAATTAATTAAGCTTTGTGAATGAATAATTCTTCTGATTTACTTCTCAAAGACCTCTATAAATTGGTAACTACTTAATGTCTCATTGAAAACACATTTTATGTCAATGGAAAAATTTTAGTTTGTCATTATAGATTGCTTCTCCATTACTCCTCCTCCTACCTATCATGAATAATATAATAGTATTAGTGATATTTAGTAATTGCTGTTTACTGTCTACCAGGCAGCTACATCCATGTCATTTTTCATCTCTATCTAGGGGCTCATAAACCCCTGTATCGTTGACACTAAGTACATGTGCTTCTAAGCTAAAAATCATGTATATGCATTTCTACAGTTCATCAAGAGACAAGTGAAAAGCCATTATATGGCTATCATTGGCAAGAGATACTATGAGGAGGTTTGGAGAGAATCACTTTAATAATTTTAATTAGACAAATACATTTTTAAAAGTTGGCCTAAAGTTTCCAAGGATTTTTGGATTGCCTCATGGTGTTTCCCAGATCTCTTGGCTGTAAGTGTAATGAGAAAAAGGTATGTAGGGACATATATACCCATCCAAATAGATTATAGTTTCATTGCTCTAGCTACTATTTTTCAGAAAATTAATATTCCACAAGTTCAAAGTTTTCATTAAAATAACTGAAACTGATGACTTGACAGGATAGTAGTTGCCTTGTATTTATAAAAAATAGCCTACCAATCAATATTCATAACATAAAGCAATACAACAATGTACATAGAGTAAAAAGTCATTTTGAAAACGAGCCTTTCTGTGCGCCCGCCTCTCCTGGCCAGAGGCCTGGGTCCTCCTGCTCCACGCTGGGCTGGTTAGGCCATCAGCAGCTACAGAGCTGTTGTCCTGGGACTTCCCTTTCTGACTATCCAGAGTTGGAGCCATTTCCTGGATCCCGTGTCTTCTTTCTCGCTTATTCCTTTATTTTGCTAAAGCATATCCCCTGGTAGATCTCTCAGAAAGAGTATATAGGATGGCTAATGCTGCCATCATCCAAAATACCAAAAATGGATTGGCTTTTATAAAGGGGGTTTATTTGGTTACAAATTTCCAGTCTGGAGGCCATAAAAATGTCCAAATTAAGGCATCGACACAAGTATATCTTCACTGAAGAAAGGTCAACAGTGTCCAGTGTTAGCTGGGAAGGCACATGGCTGGCATCTGCTGATCCTGGTTGTGTGCCAGCTACTCCCTCAGCCCCTGTGCTTTCTTCAAAATGTTGCTCTTGGGGCATTTTGTCCTCTCTCAGCTTCTCCCGAGCAAACGCTGGGCTAGTATCCCCAATGTGTCAGCCAACGTCTGCTTTCAGTGCCTGTCTCCAAAATGTCTCTCTGAGCTGCTCTGAGCTCCTTCTGTTTGTGAATTCTTTTATAGGATTCCAGTGATTAAATCAAGACTCACCCTGAATGGCGGGGTCCATAGTTCCACAGAAATAATCCAATTAATCATTTCACTCACAGTTGATTGAGTCATATCTCCATGGAAACATTCAATCAAAGGCTTCCAACCTAATTAACATTATTATGTCTGCCCCCACAAGATTACATTAAAGAACATGGTGTTTTGGGGGACATAACACACCCAAACTGGCACAAGAAGGTATATTTCAAGTCCTTGAATATCTGAAAATGATTTGTTCCACTCTCATGCTTGATTGATAGTATGGCAAGATACAGAATTCACTGAAAACCATCGGTCCTCAAAATTTTAAAGGCATCCACTGTATTCTGGCATCCCTTGCATTGAGAAGTCCAATATACTGTTCTGATTCCTAATCCTTTGAATGGGACTTGTTTTTTTCCTCTCTGGATATTTTTAGAATTATCTCTTTATCCAAGGTTTTCTAAATGTCACCATCATGTGCCTTGATGTGAGTTATGTTTCATCCATCATTCCAACAACCAGTGGGAGCTGAGAGTAACAATTTTACTGACTTTTATCAGCACCTCCCATAGTTCCTTGCAAGGTGGTCTGCTCATAACTTTAGAAAAATTAGAGAAAATTGTTTGTATTTTGAACAGTTATTTTCAGTTGTTTGCTCAATTTACTCCAATTTTAAATCTTTGTAATATGAAAAAAATTTCAAAAGCAGTGTTTTTTTCCAACAAAATAAAACATATAATGCCTTCCATTTATATAATTTTTATGGTTTTTTTAGTATTTTCAAAAACTTGATCTTATGCAACATCTTACCAGCTATTTTGTAATATTTTCTTTAAAGATATAACACAAAAGCAGTGAATAAAAACTCATTTATTTATTTTCTATTTTATAAAAAAACATTAAACTTTGTGAATTTTTGTATCAGTGATTAGTTTAACATTTTCTTTGCTCTAGATAAATTAAAAGAACAGGGAAATTTTAAAAGGCTGTCTGGTGAAGAAGATAAAAATTGAGATAGATGATTTGGTGACGGAAATGGAAAATTAAAAAAGCTAAAAAAAAAAAAAAAGAAAAAGAAAAAAAGAAAGAAAAAAGAAAAAACACAAAGAACTGATAATCTGTGAGAGGAACCAAGCTGATATCTTAAAAGATGTGGAAAATAAAACAAAATGTTTTATTTTGTTTACTGAGTTTGTCTACTGAGGTGACAACAAGATTTGACTTCATGGGTTTTGTATGGACCCAAGTTGCCTGACAGAGTACTAAGCAATGGATCCTCTGCTTTTGCTGCCTGAAAACAGGAGGATTTCCGGTGGTAAACTGTTTCTTCACTCTCTGGTTTTACCCGCAAATAAATATCTTTTGGGTTCCCATCCAGCCTGGGAATAGGAATATGTCTCTTGTCTTGGTTTTAGGTTTAAGACCAGCTCCAGTATGGTACATGAATGCTCCCAAGAATAAAACAAAAATTCAAAACATATTAAACCTATGTATCTTTCATTAAATTATTTTTGCTTAATATGTTTTTTTCTCAGTCCAACATAAATTCAAGTCTCAGACTATCTTGGGAAAAAAAATAGTACTCATTTTAACTACTAAACTTCACTTGATTTAGAAACTATTTACATGAAGTCCTTTCTAAGCTTCCTTTTTTTTTTTTTTTTTTTTTTTATAATAATCACTGTAGCTATAAAGATTGAATTCTCTAATCTCAAATCTGACCACTTGGGTCAAGTCTTATTTCCATCATTTAACTTAGCTTTACAATCTTGGGCAAGTCACTTATTTCCTTGAAATTCAATTTCCTCACCAAAAGTATGTGGCTAATAAAGATAACTTTTTATCACAGAGTGGTTATAAGGACTAAATACATATAAACAGCTTGGCAGAGTGCCTGGCACATAGTAAATGCTCAGCTACACATAAGCCACATCATATTTACATATAAAATATATAAAAGTGTCCTATGTTCAGTTAAGCAGTTAATATTCCAAGAAAACTAGGATTTTGTTTTCTGTGAATATAACACTGGCTTTCAAAAGATCAGAAAATATCTGATGCACCCTTTTCTCCATATGAACTATTAGAATCAATGTATGGCTACCCAATTCTATTTCTGTAATTACCAAGAAGCTTCAAACCCACTCCTCTACCAAAGAAGGTTACAAACTTTCTTGGAAAGTCTAATTATAAATACCCTTTCCCAATATCTATGTTACATATAATGGTCATCATGGTCAAAATAAGAAATTGAACAATCTAACTCTAAAATAATTTTTCAGATATTTACACACCTGTGACCAGATAATAAGGTGTTTGATAGAAGGAAGGTGCTGATAATTTATGAAATGAATCTGTCAGGTTTTGTTTCTGCATACTGTTTTGTTAGGCCCATATATTAATTAGGATAAAAAGCAACAGCGGATACGAGGTGGGGCAAGATGGCAGACTGGTGAGCTGTATGTTTTAGTTACTCCTCCAGGAAAGTAGGTAGAAAGCCAGGAACTGCGTGGACTGGACACCACAGAGCAATCTGACTTTGGGCATACTTCATACAATACTCATGAGAACGTGGAACTGCTGAGATCAGCGAAATCTGTAAGTTTTTGCGGCCAGGGGACCCGCGCCCCACCCTGCCAGGCTCAGTCCCGTGGGAGGAGGGGCTGTCAGCTCCGGGAAGGAGAAGGGAGAACTGCAGTGGCAGCCCTTATCGGAAACTCATTCTACTGATCCAAACTCCAACCATAGATAGACTGAGACCAGACACCAGAGAATCTGAGAGCAGCCAGCCCAGCAGAGAGGAGACAGGCATAGAGAAAAAAAAACAACACGAAAAACTCCAAAATAAAAGCGGAGGATTTTTGGAGTTCTGGTGAACATAGAAAGGGGAAGAGCCCTGAGGTGCATATGCAAATCCCGAAGAAAAGCTGATCTCTCTGCCCTGTGGACCTTTCCTTAATGGCCCTGGTTGCTTTGTCTCTTAGCATTTCAATAACCCATTAGATCTCTGAGGAGGGCCCGTTTTTTTTTTTTGTTTTTTTTTTGTTTTTTTAATCCTTTTTTCTTTTTCTAAAACAATTACTCTAAGAAGCCCAATACAGAAAGCTTCAAAGACTTGCAATTTGGGCAGGTCAAGTCAAGAGCAGAACTAGGAGAGCTCTGAGACAAAACGCAATAATCCAGTGGCTGAGAAAATTCACTAAACACCACAACTTCCCAAGAAAAGGGAGGTGTCCGCTCACAGCCATCATCCTGGTGGACAGGAAACACTCCTGCCCATCGCCAGCCCCATAGCCCACAACTGCCCCAGACAACCCAGTGTGACGGAAGTGCTTCAAATAACAGGCACATACCACAAAACTGGGCGTGGACATTAGCCTTCCCTGCGACCTCAGCTGATTGTCCCAGAGTTGGGAAGGTAGAGCAGTGTGAATTAACAAAGCCCCATTCAGCCATCATTTCAGCAGACTGGGAGCCTCCCTACACAGCCCAGCAGCCCAGAACTGCCCTGGGGGGACGGCACTCACCTGTGACATAGCACAGTCATCCCTCAACAGAGGACCCGGGGTGCACGGCCTGGAAGAGGGGCCCACTTGCAAGTCTCAGGAGCCATACGCCAATACCAAGGACTTGTGGGTCAGTGGCAGAGACAAACTGTGGCAGGACTGAACTGAAGGATTAGACTATTGCAGCAGCTTTAAAACTCTAGGATCACCAGGGAGATTTGATTGTTAGAACCACACCCCCCCTCCCTGACTGCCCAGAAACACGCCCCATATACAGGGCAGGCAACACCAACTACACACGCAAGCTTGGTACACCAATTGGACCCCACAAGACTCACTCCCCCACTCACCAAAAAGGCTAAGCAGGGGAGAACTGGCTTGTGGAGAACAGGTGGCTCGTGGACGCCACCTGCTGGTTAGTTAGAGAAAGTGTACTCCACGAAGCTGTAGATCTGATAAATTAGAGATAAGGACTTCAATTGGTCTACAAATCCTAAAAGAACCCTATCAAGTTCAGCAAATGCCACGAGGCCAAAAACAACAGAAAATTATAAAGCATATGAAAAAAACAGACGATATGGATAACACAAGCCCAAGCACCCAAATCAAAAGACCAGAAGAGACACAGCACCTAGAGCAGCTACTCAAAGAACTAAAGATGAACAGTGAGACCATAGTACGGGATATGAAGGAAATCAAGAAGACTCTAGAAGAGCATAAAGAAGACATTGCAAGACTAAATAAAAAAATGGATGATCTTATGGAAATTAAAGAAACTGTTGACCAAATTAAAAAGATTCTGGACACTCATAGTACAAGACTAGAGGACGTTGAACAACGAATCAGTGACCTGGAAGATGACAGAATGGAAAATGAAAGCATAAAAGAAAGAATGGGGAAAAAAATTCAAAAAAATCGAAATGGACCTCAGGGATATGATAGATAATATGAAACGTCCAAATATAAGACTCATTGGTGTCCCAGAAGGGGAAGAAAAGGGTAAAGGTCTAGGAAGACTATTCAAAGAAATTGTTGGGGAAAACTTCCCAAATCTTCTAAACAACATAAATACACAAATCATAAATGCTCAGCGAACTCCAAATAGAATAAATCCAAATAAACCCACTCCAAGACATATACTGATCACACTGTCAAACACAGAAGAGAAGGAGCAAGTTCTGAAAGCAGCAAGAGAAAAGCAATTCACCACATACAAAGGAAACAGCATAAGACTAAGTAGTGACTACTCAGCAGCCACCATGGAGGCAAGAAGGCAGTGGCACGATATATTTAAAATTCTGAGTGAGAAAAATTTCCAGCCAAGAATACTTTATCCAGCAAAGCTCTCCTTCAAATTTGAGGGAGAGCTTAAATTTTTCACAGACAAACAAATGCTGAGAGAATTTGCTAACAAGAGACCTGGCCTACTGGAGATACTCAAGGGAGCCCTACAGACAGAGAAACAAAGAAAGGACAGAGAGACTTGGAGAAAGGTTCAGTACTAAAGAGATTCGGTATGGGTACAATAAAGGATATTAATAGACAGAGGGGAAAAATATGACAAACATAAACCAAAGGATAAGATGGCTGATTCAAGAAATGCCTTCACGGTTATAACGTTGAATGTAAATGGATTAAACTCCCCAATTAAAAGATATAGATTCGCAGAATGGATCAAAAAAAATGAACCATCAATATGTTGCATACAAGAGACTCATCTTAGACACAGGGACACAAAGAAACTGAAAGTGAAAGGATGGAAAAAAATATTTCATGCAAGCTACAGCCAAAAGAAAGCAGGGGTAGCAATATTAATCTCAGATAAAATAGACTTCAAATGCAGGGATGTTTTGAGAGACAAAGAAGGCCACTACGTACTAATAAAAGGGGCAATTCAGCAAGAAGAAATAACAATCGTAAATTTCTATGCACCCAATCAAGGTGCCACAAAATACATGAGCGAAACACTGGCAAAACTAAAGGAAGCAATTGATGTTTCCACAATAATTGTGGGAGACTTCAACACATCACTCTCTCCTATAGATAGATCAACCAGACAGAAGACCAATAAGGAAATTGAAAACCTAAACAATCTGATAAATGAATTAGATTTAACAGACATATACAGGACATTACATCCCAAATCACCAGGATACACATACTTTTCTAGTGCTCACGGAACTTTCTCCAGAATAGATCGTATGCTGGGACATAAAACAAGCCTCAATAAATTTAAAAAGATTGAAATTATTCAAAGCACATTCTCTGACCACAATGGAGTACAATTAGAAGTCAATAACCACCAGAGACTTAGAAAATTCACAAATACCTGGAGGTTAAACAACACACTCCTAAACAATCAGTGGGTTAAAGAAGAAATAGCAAGAGAAATTGCTAAATATATAGAGACGAATGAAAATGAGAACACAACATACCAAAACCTATGGGATGCAGCAAAAGCAGTGCTAAGGGGGAAATTTATAGCACTAAACGCATATATTAAAAAGGAACAAAGAGCCAAAATCAAAGAACTAACAGATCAACTGAAGAAGCTAGAAAATGAACAGCAAACCAATCCTAAACCAAGTAGAAGAAAAGAAATAACAAGGATTAAAGCAGAAATAAATGACATAGAGAACAAAAAAACAATAGAGAGGATAAATATCACCAAAAGTTGGTTCTTTGAGAAGATCAACAAGATTGACAAGCCCCTAGCCAGACTGACAAAATCAAAAAGAGAGAAGACCCATATAAACAAAATAATGAATGAAAAAGGTGACATAACTGCAGATCCTGAAGAAATTAAAAAAATTATAAGAGGATACTATGAACAACTGTATGGCAACAAACTGGATAATGTAGAGGAAATGGACAATTTCCTGGAAACATATGAACAACCTAGACTGACCAGAGAAGAAATAGAAGACCTCAACCAACCCATCACAAGCAAAGAGATCCAATCAGTCATCAAAAATCTTCCCACAAATAAATGCCCAGGGCCAGATGGCTTCACAGGGGAATTCTACCAAACTTTCCAGAAAGAACTGACACCAATCTTACTCAAACTCTTTCAAAACATTGAAGAAAATGGAACACTACCTAACTCATTTTATGAAGCTAACATCGATCTAATACCAAAACCAGGCAAAGATGCTACAAAAAAGGAAAACTACCGGCCAATCTCCCTAATGAATATAGATGCAAAAATCCTCAACAAAATGCTTGCAAATCGAATCCAAAGACACATTAAAAAAATCATTCACCATGACCAAGTGGGGTTTATTCCAGGCATGCAAGGATGGTTCAACTTTAGAAAATCAATCAATGTATTACAACACATTAACAAGTCAAAAGGGAAAAATCAATTGATCATCTCAATAGATGCTGAAAAAGCATTTGACAAAATCCAACATCCCTTTTTGATAAAAACACTTCAAAAGGTAGGAATTGAAGGAAACTTCCTCAACATGATAAAGAGCATATATGAAAAACCCACAGCCAGCATAGTACTCAATGGTGAGAGACTGAAATCCTTCCCTCTAAGATCAGGAACAAGACAAGGATGCCCGCTATCACCACTGTTATTCAACATTGTGCTGGAAGTGCTAGCCAGGGCAATCCGGCAAGACAAAGAAATAAAAGGCATCCAAATTGGAAAAGAAGAAGTAAAACTGTCATTGTTTGCAGATGATATGATCTTATATCTAGAAAACCCTGAGAAATCGACGATACAGCTACTAGAGCTAATAAACAAATTTAGCAAAGTAGCGGGATACAAGGTTAATGCACATAAGTCAGTAATGTTTCTATGTGCTAGAAATGAACAAACTGAAGAGACAATCAAGAAAAAGATACCATTTTCAATAGCAACTAAAAAAATCAAGTACCTAGGAATAAACTTAACCAAAGATGTAAAAGACCTATACAAAGAAAACTACATAACTCTACTAAAAGAAATAGAAGGGGACCTTAAAAGATGGAAAAATATTCCATGTTCATGGATAGGAAGACTAAATGTCATTAAGATGTTAATTCTACCCAAACTCATCTACAGATTCAATGCAATCCCAATCAAAATTCCAACAACCTACTTTGCAGACTTGGAAAAGCTAGTTATCAAATTTATTTGGAAAGGGAAGATGCCTCGAATTGCTAAAGACACTCTAAAAAAGAAAAACAAAGTGGGAGGACTTACACTCCCTGACTTTGAAGCTTATTATAAAGCCACAGTTGCCAAAACAGCATGGTACTGGCACAAAGATAGACACATAGATCAATGGAATCAAATTGAGAATTTGGAGATAGACCCTCAGATCTATGGCCGACTGATCTTTGATAAGGCCCCCAAAGTCACTGAACTGAGTCATAATGGTCTTTTCAACAAATGGGGCTAGGAGAGTTGGATATCCATATCCAAAAGAATGAAAGAGGACCCCTACCTCACCCCCTACACAAAAATTAACTCAAAATGGGCCAAAGATCTCAATATAAAAGAAAGTACCATAAAACTCCTAGAAGATAATGTAGGAAAACATCTTCAAGACCTTGTATTAGGCGGCCACTTCCTAGACTTTACAGCCAAAGCACAAGCAACAAAAGAGAAAATAGATAAATGGGAACTCCTCAAGCTCAGAAGTTTCTGCACCTCAAAGGAATTTCTCAAAAAGGTAAAGAGGCAGCCAACTCAATGGGAAAAAATTTTTGGAAACCATGTATCTGACAAAAGACTGATATCTTGCATATATAAAGAAATCCTACAACTCAATGACAATAGTACAGTCGGCCCAATTATAAAATGGGCAAAAGATATGAAAAGACAGTTCTCTGAAGAGGAAATACAAATGGCCAAGAAACACATGAAAAAATGTTCAGCTTCTCTAGTTATTAGAGAGATGCAAATTAAGACCACAATGAGATACCATCTAACACCGGTTAGAATGGCTGCCATTAAACAAACAGGAAACTACAAATGCTGGAGGGGATGTGGAGAAATTGGAACTCTTATTCACTGTTGGTGGGACTGTATAATGGTTCAGCCACTCTGGAAGTCAGTCTGGCAGTTCCTTAGAAAACTAGATATAGAGTTACCATTCGATCCGGCGATTGCACTTCTTGGTATATACCCGGAAGATCGGAAAGCAGTGACACGAACAGATATCTGCACTCCAATGTTCATAGCAGCATTATTCACAATTGCCAAGAGATGGAAACAACCCAAATGTCCTTCAACAGATGAGTGGATAAATAAAATGTGGTATATACACACGATGGAATACTACGCGGCAGTAAGAAGGAACGATCTGGTGAAACATATGACAACATGGATGAACCTTGAAGACATAATGCTGAGCGAAATAAGCCAGGCACAAAAAGAGAAATATTATATGCTACCACTAATGTGAACTTTGAAAAATGTAAAACAAATGGCTTATAATGCAGAATGTAGGGGAACTAGCAATAGAGAGTAATTAAGGAAGGGGGAACAATAATCCAAGAAGAACAGATAAGCTATTTAACGTTCTGGGGATGCCCAGGAATGACTATGGTCTGTTAATTTCTGATGGATATAGTAGGAGCAAGTTCACAGAAATGTTGCTATATTAGGTAACTTTCTTGGGGTAAAGTAGGAACATGTTGGAAGTTAAGCAGTTATCTTAGGTTAGTTGTCTTTTTCTTACTCCCTTGTTATGGTCTCTTTGAAATGTTCTTTTATTGTATGTTTGTTTTCTTTTTAACTTTTTTTTCATACAGTTGATTTAAAAAAGAAGGGAAAGTTAAAAAAAAAAAAGAAAAAAAGAAAAACAAGGAAAACAAGGAAAAAAAAAGATGAAGTGCCCCTTGAGGAGCCTGTGGAGGATGCAGGGGTATTCGCCTACCCCACCTCCATGGTTGCTAACATGACCACAGACATAGGGGACTGGTGGTTTGATGGGTTGAGCCCTCTACCACAGATTTTACCCTTAGGAAGACGGTTGCTGCAAAGGAGAGGCTAGGCCTCCCTATGGTTGTGCCTAAGAGCCTCCTCCCAAATGCCTCTTTGTTGCTCAGATGTGGCCCTGTCTCTCTAGCTAAGCCAACTTGAAAGGTGAAATCACTGCCCTCCCCCCTACGTGGGATCAGACACCCAGGGGAGTGAATCTCCCTGGCAACGTGGAATATGACTCCCGGGGAGGAATGTAGACCTGGCATCGTGGGACGGAGAACATCTTCTTGACCAAAAGGGAGATGTGAAAGGAAATGAAATAAGCTTCAGTGGCAGAGAGAATCCAAAAGGAGCCGAGAGGTCACTCTGGTGGGCACTCTTATGCACACTTTAGACAACCCTTTTTAGGTTCTAAAGAATTGGGGTAGCTGGTGGTGGATACCTGAAACTATCAAACTACAACCCAGAACCCATGAATCTCGAAGACAGTTGTATAAAAATGTAGCTTATGAGGGGTGACAATGGGATTGGGAAAGCCATAAGGACCACACTCCACTTTGTCTAGTTTATGGATGGATGAGTAGAAAAATAGGGGAAGGAAACAAACAGACAAAGGTACCCAGTGTTCTTTTTTACTTCAATTGCTCTTTTTCACTCTAATTATTATTCTTGTTATTTTTGTGTGTGTGCTAATGAAGGTGTCAGGGATTGATTTGGGTGATGAATGTACAACTATGTAATGGTACTATGAACAATCGAAAGTACGATTTGTTTTGTATGACTACGTGGTATTTGAATATATCTCAATAAAATGAAGATAAAAAAAAAAAAGCAACAGCTGCTGTAAAATTTGGTGGTTTAGTACAATAAAAGTCTAATTCATGCTTATGCTTTGTCCAACATCAATATTTGTGGTAGTGGGTGACCATCCATGTGATAATTTCCAGCTTCTAGAGACTTTCCACAATCCTTGGCTCCTGGCTCCTCCCTTCAGTCCCTCTTACACTGCATCACCCTGACGTCCTCCTGCTTCCATCTTCCACTTTAAGGACTGCTGCAGTTACGTTGGGCTTACCTGGATAAACCAGGACACTGTCTTGCTCTCTCTCTCTCTCTTTTTTTTTTTTTTACATGTTTTGTTGTGAAATATAACATATATACAGAAAGGTGATAACTTCCAAAATATGATTTAACAAGTTGTTATACATGAAATTTCAAGGAATGTTATGGGTTACAGTTCCACAATTTCAGTTATTTCCTTATTCTGAATATATAACATATATACAGAAAGGTGATAGCTTTCAAAGTACAATTTAACGAGTAGCTCTAGAGCAAATTTCAAAGAATGTTACGGGTTACAGTTCGACCATTTCCTTCTAGCTATTCTAATGCCCTAGCAACTAATGAATAAATAATAATTAATTAATTAAAAACATTTAGATAAATATTCAGTATTCATAATCTTATCTTGTCTGTTGCTACCCCTTCCTCTCATTTAATCACTTTCTCAATCTTCAGGGATATCTAAGCAGTGCCACCCTAACTTGTTTATATTGAAAAAGGGTGTCAATATAAGAAAGGGGGACACATCTGGTTGATATTCTTGAAGAAGCTGTTGCCTCTGGGTTTGGGAACTTATCTGGCAGAGGAACACTCTGCAGGATTTAAGTTTCTGAAAAATATACTTAGTGAGTGAAACTTTTATGGAGTCTCAGATAGGGACCAGGGTATTCTTTATAGTTTTCGCAAATACTGTTGATTTGGGTTTGTCCTACTGTGGCCATTTGGCGTATCTAGCTGAAGCTTGCATATGAGTAACCTCCAGGATAGCCTCTCAACTCTATTTGAAATCTCTTAGCCACTGAAACCTTATTTTGTTACCTTTTTTTTCCCGCTTTTGGTCAAGAAGACATTCTCAATCCCTTGATGCCACGGACAGGCTCATTCCTGGAATCCATGTCCCACGTCACCAGGGAGACTCACTCACCTGAGTCATGTCCCACATAGGCGGAGGGTGATAAATTTATTTGATAGGTGGGCTCAGCCTCCCCTTTACAACCATAAGTTTCACAAGAGCAAGCCTCAAGATCAAGAGCTTGACTTAGTAAGTAGGGGTTTCCTGATTTCATAGCATATATTCCTTCCAAGACAAACAATCAATGTTTCACATTATCTTCACTTAGTTATCCATTCATTGTCACTCTCAATTTTAAACAATTATCATGACTCAAAACACTCCAAAGCTCTTATCAGCCCCTAATTATTTATACCTAGTATTTGTGTGGTACTTGTAAGATAATTCCTATTAAGTAGAGTCTCTATTATGCAATAGGTAGTTTTCCCCATATATCACTCTGTTGTTAACTCTTTGTTAACAGTGTCATACCTTAGAAGAATATCATGCAAGCACTTATTTTTATCTGTGGGATACATGCCTTTAAACAATCACTTTCGATTATGTTCGCTTTCAATGCAGCACTGATACTTCTAACCCATTATCAAACAATCATCACCCCCATCCATTCTCATACCTTTAAGTTCACCCTCATTAACATGTCTGTACATATTAGGTAATCATTCTCCCTTCACTAGGCTTCTGTCCATCTCTAGGTCCCCTATATTCTACATTATAAGACACTGATTTTACATTGTTCAGGGAGTTCATAGTAGTGGTAACATACGATATCTCTCCTTTTATGTCTGACATTTCACTCAGCATTATATCTTCAAGGTTCATCCATGTTGCCATATGTTTCATGACCTCGTTCCTTCTTATTGCTGCATAGTATTCCATTGTATGTATATACCACATTTTGTTTATCCACTCGTCTGTTGAAGGACACTTAGATTGTTTCCATCTCTTGGAAATTGTGAACAATTGACATGTAAATGTCTGTCCGTGTCACTGCTTTCAGATCTTCTGGGTATATACCGGGAATGGGATTGTCAGATTGTAGGGTAACTCGATATCTAGTTTTCTGAGGAACTGCCAAACTGTCTTCCACAGTGGCTGTACCATTATACATTTCTACCAGCAATGAATAAGAGTTCCAATTTCTCCACATCCTCTCCAGTATTTGTAGTTTTCTGTTTCTTTAATGGCAGCCATTCTTATTGGTGTGAGATGATATCTCATCGTGGTTTTGATTTGCATTTCCCTAACAGCTAGAGAATACGAACATTTTTTCATGTGTTTTTTAGCCATTTGTACTTCCTCTTTAGAAAAATGTCTTTTCATATCTTTTGCCCATTTTATAATTGGGCTGTTTGTACTACTGTAGTTGAGTTGTAGGATTTCTTTATATATGCTGGCTATCAGTCTTTTATCAGACAGATGGTTTCCAAATATTTTCTCCCATTGAGTTGGCTGCCTCTTTACCTTTTTTACAAAGTCCTTTGAGGCACAGAAGCTTTTGATTTTGAGGAGTTCCCCTTTTATCTATTTTTTTCTTTCATTGCTTGGTGCTTTGGTTGTAAAACCTAAGGAGCTATCCCCTATTACTAGGACTTGAAGATGTTTTCCTATATTATCTTCCAAGAGTTTTATGGTACTGTCTCTTATACTGAGGTCTTTGATCCACTTTGAGTTAATTTTTGCATAGGGTGTGAGGTAGGGGTCCTCTTTCATTCTTTTGGATATGGATATCCAGTTCTCCCAGCCCCACGTGTTGAAAAGACTGTTCTGTCCCAGTTCAGTGGATTTGGAGGCCTTATTAAAAATCAGTTGACCATAGATCTAGGGGTCTATTTCCAAACTCTTAATTTGATTCCATTGATCAGTATATCTATCTCTGTGCCAGTACCATGATGTTTTGACCACTGTGGCTTTATAGTAGGCTTTAAAGTCAGGAAGTGTAAGTCCTCACACTTCTTTCTTCTTTTTTAGAATGTTTTTGGCAATTTGAGTCCCCTTTACCTTCCAAATAAGTTTGATAACTAGCTTTTCCAATTCACTGCAAAGTAGGTTTCCTGATCATTCCCTAGCCTCTTTAGTTGTTCAGTTAGGTCTTTGGTTTTAGCCCTTTCTTACTTTTTGATGTATGCATTTAGAGCTATAAATTTCCCTCTCAGCACTGCCTTCACTGCATTGCACAGGTTTTGATATGTTGTGTTCTCATATTCATTTGTCTGTAGATATTTACCAATTTCTCTTGCAATTTTCTTCTTTGACCTACTGGTTGTTTAGGAGTGTGTTATTTAACCCCATATATTTGTGAAAGTGCTGGTTCTTTGGTGGTTATTGTTTTTAGTTGCATTCCATTATGGTCAGAGAATGTGCTTTGAATAATTTAAAGATTTTTAGATTTATTAAGACTTATTTTGTGCCCCAGCAAATGATCTATCCTAGAGAATGTTCCATGGGTACATATCCGGATAATTTGGGATGTAACAATCTATATATGTCTATTAAGTCTAATTCATTTATCACATTGTTTAGGTACTCACTTTCCTTATTGGTCCTCTGTCTAGCTGTTCTATCTATAGAAGAGAGTGGAGTATTGAAGTCTCCCACTATTATTCTGGAAATGTCTATTGCTTCCTTCAATTTAGCCAATGTTTGTCTCATGCACTTTGGAGCTCCTTGATTGGGTGCATAAACATTTATAATTGTTATTTCTTCTTGGTGAATTGTCCCTTTTATCAATATATAGTGTCCTTCTTTGTCTCTTATTACATCTTTGCATTTAAAGTCTATTTTGTCTGATATTAGTATAGCTACCCCTGCTTTCTTTTGGTTGCAGCTTGTGTGGAATATTTCTTTGATCGCTTTGTATTGCTGGGTCTAAGATGAGTCTCTTGTAAACAGCATATTGATTGGTCATACTCTTTAATCCCTTCTGCCAATATATATGTTTTAATTGGGGGGTTTAATCCATTCGCATTCAAGGTTATTACTGTGAAGCGAGTTCCTGAACCAGCCATCTTATCCTTTGGATTTTAGTCATCAGATCTATTTTTTCCCCTCTCTCTTATTTTCATTTAAGTTATCCTTACTAATACTCTTCAATTCTGTGCCCTGCTCCAGACCTCTCTCTCCTTTCTTCTTTTCTCAGCTGGTAGAACTCTCTGCAGTATTTCTTGAAGGGCAGGTCTCTTGTTAATAAATTCTTTTAGCATTTGTTTGTGAAAATTTTAAACTCTCCTTCAATTTTGAAGGAGTGCTTTGCTGGATAAAGAATTCTTGGCTGGCAATTTTTCTCTTTCAGAATCTTCAATATGTCATACCACTGCCTTCTCACCTCCATGGTGCCCTCTGATTAGTCAGCACTTACTCTTATGTGGCTTCCCTTGTATGTGGTGAATCACTTTTATCTCACTGTTTTCAGGACTTTCTCCTTCTCTTCAGCATTTGACAAACTGATTAGTATATGTCTTGGAGTGGGTCTATTTGGATTTATTCTATTTGGTATTTGTTGGGCTTCTTTGATTTGCATATTTATGTTATTTATGAGTTGGGAAGTTTTCTCCAACTATTTCCTCAAATACTCTTCCTAGCCCTTTACTCTTCTCTTTTTCTTCTGAGACACCAATGATTCTTATATTTGTGCATTTCCTGTTGTCCTTCCTTTCCCTGAGATCCATTTCAAAATTTTGTTTTTTCACCATTTGTTCTTTTGTGTGCTCACATTCAATTGTTATGTCCTCTAATTCACTTATTCTTTCTTCTGCCTCTTCAGATCTGCTATTGTTTGTCTCTAGTAGATTTTAAACTTGATCTACAGTAACTTTTATTTCCATAAGATCTTCTATTTTTAGGTTACTCTTTCAAATCCTTCTTCATGCTCTTCTAAAGTCTTTTATGTCTTTAGCCAACCCATTGAAGTTGTTTTGTAGATTTGTGTATACTACTTTGATTAATTGCTCCAGATTCTGTGTCTCCTCTGGCTTTTTAACTTGGTGTTTGGTTTGTCCATATCTACTTGGGTCTTCATGTGCTTTGTGATTTTTCTGTTGGCTTTGGGGCATTTGCTTATATTGATAAGGTTATTTTGGAATGTGCAGGATTATTTGAACATTGATCTATAATTTGGCAGAGCTATAGTTTGCTGGAATGCACTTTCCCTGTCTTCCCAGCAGATGGTGCTCTTGAGCCATCTCTTACCCTCAAACCAGCTTTCTCCCAACTTGAACTGTGCACTGTGCAGGGTCCAAAGCAGGTGAAAATCCAATCAGCACACCAGTTCTCCATGTGCATTGGGGACTGTCAGCCCTGTGGGTAGGGTGTGGACTCTGTGCAGTTTGGCAGGGAGTCTGCTCAAGGGTATAGTGGGTCCAATGGTTCCCAGGCCTCTGAGTGGACCATTCTCAGGCTGTGGGGTTGCACTTCTCACCCTCCAAGTCAAATGTGCCACAGTTTCTGTCTGCTGTGCATGCATGAGCCTCTGGGGTTGGGGGGGGGGGCCTCCTGGCACTTCTGTGCAGTGCCCTCACCTCTCCCTGCCTCTCACCTGTGCACACCATGGGCTTCTGTGGAGGAAGAGTAAATGTGGTTACCACAAGTCTGCAGAATCCTGAGGTCCCTTATGGGAGCTCCTGGACACGAGGCTGTGAAGGATTATTTCCCCAGTCAACTGCTAAGATGGGTGCATGGGGAGTGGATAGCTATTCCCTCCCACACTTGGTGGCCAGCTCCAGCTGCCAGCCACCAGCAGTGGTCCTGGCTGAATAAACTAATCCTGTCCTTTCAGATGCAATTTCTCTGCTTTTTCATCCAAGTTCCCACCATGTGTTTTAGAGGTCCCTCTGGCCAGTTGCACCCTCAAGCCACTGTTCTGGGTGCTTCCTGCCCTTTCTCTTTTTTTTTTTTTTTCATGGAGGGGAAGTTTGCTCTGCCTTTCCTATTCTGCCATCTTCTCAGAAGTCTCTCCCTCTTTTAAGGTCAGTTGACTAACAACCTTAATTCCATCTACTACCTTGATTCACTTTTACCAATGGTGTGACATATTCACAGTTTTCAGGGACTAGGAATGGGCATCTTTGGATGGACAGGGGTTAGAAATTCAGGAGCAGCTTAACTCAGGGTCTCTCATGAGGTTGCAGCCACAGTCACCTGAAGGCTCGACTGGGGCTAGAGAATCCATGTCCAAGGCAACTCATCACATTATTGCTGGTTGTTGGTGGAAGGCCTCAGTTCTTTCCCATGTGGATCTCTCTTCTGCTGCTCCCTCAAGACATTGCTATTGCCTTCTCTCAGAGCAAGTGATCAACGAGCAAAGCAGAGGGAGCAATGTCACACTTCCAGCCTATTCTATGGGTCACAGAGACTAACTCTGATACAATGTGGGAGGAGACTGTACGAGGGTGTGAATGACAGAAGGTGGCGCTCACTGGGGCCATCTTGGAGGCCGGCTGCCACACTGCCACACCCTCATATTAAATCTTTTCTAACCATTTTCCTGCCCTTTTCTGACTCACACTACCCTTCATTTCACTTATTTGTTAATAAGTCAATTTCCCTTTCCCTCATCCTGAGCTTGCTGAGGTTAGGGGTTATGCTTTTCTTTAGTTTTGAATTTCCAACGTTTAGTATAGAGTGGTTGAAATGAATTTAGTTAAGGTAAGAAGTGTGAGAATTAGAACTTGGGAGCAATCCTCACTATTTTAAGAATTTGCTGCATTTGCTGAATTTGGCTGATACCTTAGTTGAATTTGAAGACTAGCCAGATAGAACTCTTGATCTGGTAAATCCCTTGAGAGATAAGATAGCTTCAAAGTAAAATGTCAGCAATTTGAGGGCTGGGGACCATGTATAATACTTCTTTGGCTGCTTTCCTGCATTGAACAAAATTGAAACTTGATAGCTATGCTGAATACCTGCAGTCTTTTTAACTGTCTACCGGCACACTCCTCATTCTCGATCTTTCAATATTTGACTGTGTGATGACAACAAATAACTGAGGATGACTAACTTTGCCTTATTCAGCCCCACTACTCTTTTTTTCTAAACATCTTCCTATAAAACAGACAGACTGTTGACAAGTCCTCCAAAGAGAGGAGTTCTTTGGCTTACATTTTAAGTTCCCAGCTCTCTTGTCTTCTCTCCTTCTCAGATAGCAGCATGAAAGATTACAGGGGCACACACTATGTTTGCTCTCTGAGTGCCCATATTATATTTCCCCATGAAATGTACCCATGTTTCCAAACTGAGTATTAATCTAGACTCTCCAGAGAATTTTGTGTTAGTGTAGATTTTGGCAGCTTCTTGTGTTAGTGAAAATACTTTCAAGATAAGCTTAAATTCTTAATAAAAACCAAAGAGACTTTTGGGTGACATGTGAATTGAAAGGAAAGAATCTATCAGTTTCTGGCCAAAAGGTGACCCTTTAAAGACATATTTGTTAGTTGTGAGTGACAGAGGTTACAGAGCCAGCCAGGACCATTTCTAAAGTGTTAAGCTGACCTTAGGTAACTAGGTCATGAGGTCAGTAGGGGTCAGGATTGGTCGAAGAGAACTCTTTGCCTTTTGTGGAAAGCTTTTAAAAGGCTTCAACTTTCTGTCCCTCCATCTCTTCTTTTTGGTCTCACCCTGCCTAGCAGTTTTCTAAAAGTCACCATGATTTAAAAACTGATTCGCTGGCTGTTTTTCTGTCTGACCTCCCCAGCCTAAGGGCACATGGATAACCAGATGTTGTGGTTCAAGCCTCCTCCTACTTTCCAGGGTGGCCAAAGTCATTAAGACTGGAGATGAGCCTTGCTATTTGTGAGAATTGTTTAAGGAAAATAGTGCCTTCAGTTCCTGATATTATTTCCTTTCAGCTTCTCTCTGTTTATAAAAGTTTAAATCCATGTCTTCATGAATGTTTGAATCTGATGACCTTGAGCAAATAGTTCAACCTTTTTAGGGCTTATTTTTTTTACCTTATCAACAAAATGAGAGAGTTGGACTACATGATATATTCTTGCTTCTCATTTTGTTAGTTTGAGTAGTAAAAGGCCTATGTTTTTTTTATGTTCTTGATTAGTAAAGAATTAAAGACAGGTCACATTCTGTTTTGTATAATATTTATATCTCTCTAGGAATGAAGACACTGGTATACTCTTTTTTTTTTCTTATTCCTTGAAGGGTTTGGTTGGAATTACACTAACAGGAAACGAGCTGGAAAGGTGGGAGGACGTAATCAGAGAATGGACTACTGCTTGAAATAGACACTTCGAAGGAGGTAGAGTTACTAATAATGTCAAAGTCTAGAAGATGATTCTGGAACTGGGCAGCTGAGATGGGGTGAGAGAAAGACAATTGGAAGATAGGAACTGAAAGGCTGGAGTGTTGGATGGATTGTCTACATGGCCTTGAAGCCTGAGTGGAGGAAAGAAAATACGAGCCAAGCTGAATGTTCCACTCTTCCCTGACTGACAGCATAAGTCTTGGAGGCTGGTAGGTAAGGACAAAAAGTAAGGTAGTGGTGTATGTGCTCCCCGGAAGCTGCAAGGTTTGCAAGAGGGGGAGGCAGTGGGGGCAGGAAGCAGTGGTTTAGAAGGCACAACAAAAAGGAATACTCTCATGTCTCCTCTAGGAGAAAACCAGCAATCACTGGAGAGGGCTTTAAGGAAACTGCATCCCCAGGGAAAGCCAGGCTTTATTTATTATTATTTTTTTTTAGTTTAGGGGTGCAAATAAGTTTTTATTATAGTGGAAACAATTTCCAAAGGGCTAAAGTTGCTTCCACTAAAATGTTAGGGTTGGGAAGTAAATAATGGGAGTGAATGAGAATATCTATTATTAACAAAGAAACAAGCTATATAGTGAAGAATATATAATAATAGAAGATTTGCTGCTTTCCCCAAGATGAACCTTCTCTCTGGCCAGCCTTGGTGTCTTATTTTTCCCCATGTGTTGGTCACCGTAAAGTCTGTTCTCCCACTTTTCACCTTAAATCATGGTAATAAACCACTTTTTTTTTTTCTCAAGGACCTTTTGCAGAGAACTTGAATGCATCTATTGCTCCTGTTTATATTATTAATGTTTTATTTTTAATGAATTTTTTTTTTTACAAACCCTCTCCCTTCCCCCTTTCCCCATTCCACTCTCCCCCAGGAATCTGCTTTCTATCTCTGCTAATTTGCTATTTCTAGTCACCTCTTATAAGTGATATCATACAATTTTTTGTCCTTATGTCTTGCTTATTTCATTGAGCATAACGTTTTCAATTTTTTTCCATGTTGCAGCATGCCTTATAACTTCATTTTTTCTTATGACCAAATAATATTCCATTGTGTGTATGTACCACATTTTGTTTATGCAGTTGTTTATTGATGGACAGTTGAGTTGTTTCCAACTTTTCACCATTGTGAATAATGCTGCTATAAATGTTGGCGTTCAAGTATCTGTTTGCGACCCTGTTTTCACTTTCTTTGGGTATGTACATAAACCAGTGATTTCTGGGTCATATGGTAATTCTATATGTAACTTTTTGAGAAACCGCCATATTGCTTTCCATAGTGGCTGCACTATTTTACATTCCTACCAACAATGCTCTAGAGTCCCAATTTCTCTGCATCCTCTCCAACACTTGTTATTTTTTGCTTTTTAAATAATAGCCATCCTTGTGGGTGTGAAGTGGTATCGCATTGTGGTTTTAATTTGTATTTCCCTAATGACAAATGATGTTGAACATCTTTTCATGTGTTTATTGGTCATTTATATATCTTCTTTGTAGAAATGTCTATTTGAGTCCTTTGCCCATTTTTTAATTGGGTTGTTTGTTTTTTTGTTCTGGAGTTGTTGGAGTTGTTGGAGTTCTTTATATATTCTGGATATTAAACCCTTATCCTATATATGGTTCGAAACTATTTGCCCCTATTCTGTAAGTTGTCTTTTCACTTTCATGATAATTTTCTTCAATTCACAAAAGTTTTTAATTTTGATGAAACCAATTTTATCTGTTCTTTCTTTTGTTGCTCGTGCATTTGGTGTAATATTCAAGAATAAAGACATTGGATTACTCTTGTTCTTGCAAACTATTTATTACGTACATTTGCTGTGTTCTAGAAGGTGGAGTAAGACACTTTGGGCACGTACCCCTAGTCACAACCCTTTGCTTTCAGCTCCAAACTACTCAAGAAATTTAATACAAGCTTCTAAGACCTTGCATATGGTAAATGCTTAGCACATGGTTGCATTTGATTTCTCTGGCATCTAATTTGTATATTACTCATGTAAGCATTGCCAATTTAAAACAGTGCTTTTGACAATGATTTCTTATTAAAATGACTTTTTTTCCCTTTCTGCACATTTTAAAGTAAATTTGAACAAACATATTTTACACAGAGAAATCCAGTGATTTGCTCACATATACCTTAATTGCCTTAGAGATATTTCCTCCTCATTAACCTCTTTCCATCAGTTTGGAAATGAAATCAACAGTACCTCACCATGAATCCTCTCTGTCTCTGCACTTCCTTTTGTCCTCCCTTAGGAAAGTCTGCTGGTATCTGGGACTGACTTTTGGATATTGCCCAGACTTCCAGCAGCAGTGGTCTCAGTTCCCTAAAACCACAGTTGCCCATGGTTTTGGGGTGTCCCCACAGGAGGCTGCTCCAACGTTTGGGAGTCCAGAGCCCTCCCATCCCACACACACCCTGTGGTATTTGCCTGTTGTGGTCTCAGGGCAGGCATGCTGGCAGTTCTGGCTGCCAGATGCTCATCTAGTTCTTTCTGCCTCTATTTTAGAAGAAAATAGCTAGGGGAAGAAGAGGAAATGATTGTGTTAATGATCATGACTCCACAAAAACTTTGTATATATGCTGAAGGAACAGGGTGTAGGAAGGAAGGGGCCTGAGCACCAGATTGAGAAATTTGGATTTGTTCATCTGATCCACTTCAATAACTATATGTGAGCAATGGAATGCATAAGACACACAAGAGGTGTTAGATATGAGTTTACAATCTAATGGACGGGAAGAAAAATACATACAGAACTTAAATACAACCATATAGCAGATGTAAAAGTGGTGCCCTGTGGGAATAGAGAGGAGGAAGGGAGGTGTTCTGATGGGAAGGCTCTCAGAAGGCTTCGTGTAGGAAGTCGCATTGTAGACAAGACTTGAAGAATGGGTAGAATTTTAGTGAACAGATCTTGTTAGGGGACAGAGGTCAGAGAAGATATTCCAGGGAGACAGAAGAGAAAACAGCTTTAATAAAATCCTAGAGGAGGCAGCAAATGATGAGTGGCAGGCAGACAGGTAGGAATCAGTAGTAGGTTCTTAAACAATTAAATTTCTGATTGAAAATCATATTTAGAATGAGAAATAGGAAATTATAATAGCTAGACAGAGAGCAGGACAAACTTGAAAGAGGAGCTCACTTTAGAGGCTTGGTCTAAAATTATTTTTGTTAAAGTAACAATTATATACATATGTGGCAAAAAATTTTGGGGGTGATACAGAATATTTTGGAAGTCTAATGGTTATCTAGACACTATTAGGATTTGGGTGGAGGTTGGAAAAGAGAAGGTAATATCCCATATGGGATAATAATTCTAAATTATTATATTTGGTGTTATTGCAAGGATAAAGAAGATAATTCAGGTAAAAAAACTTACTCTGTAAATGGTAGCTGCTATTATTATGTTTACTGCAATTGTTATAATTATATGAAATCTAATTAAGTCCCCAAAAGCAAGACTTGAAAAGTGATTGGCTATGAGAAGAGAGGGAAGGAAAGCATCAAAACATGACCCTAAAAGGTTATATAAGTGAATATCCTCATTCTTAGGAAATGTACATGGAAGTATTAAGTGTTCAAGGATCACGATATATACAACCTACTCTCAAATATTTAACAGGTAGATGATAGAGAGAGAGAGAGAGAGATAGGAGGAAGGAAGGAAGGAAGGAAATAAAGAGAAAGAAAGGAAGAAAGAAAGAGAAAGAAAGAAAGAAAAAAAAGAAAGAGAAAGAAAGAAAGAAATGGCAAATGTGGGAAACATTAAAAGTTGGTGGATCTGGTACCTGGGCAGAGGGTATGTTGAAAGTTTCTGTATGGGGTACATATTATTTTTGCACCTGTCCTGTAAGCATGAAATTATTTCAAAATAATAAGTTAAAACAAAACAAAACAAAACAAACAGAAAACATGACCCTAAGGATTTGGAGAATTGAGGCACTAGTGCATAAAGTGTGAAGCTGGGATCTGTGATAACTTAATCCTTAGTCGACCCTCTCCCAGCCTTGTGCCTTAAGCTCAGTAGACTTCTTCAACAGCCAGAAACAACTTCCATTTCCCTATCAACACCCTACCATGCCTCCAAGCCCTGGCCAAATGCCATCCCTTCCTAAAGGCTCTTCCCACCCATCAGTGAGAATGCATGAGCATTTCCTTTGTGTACTCAGATCATGCTGCTTGCAGTTTGGTTATGCACACATTCATGTATCTGCCCGTCCCCTGATGGACTCTTTGGGGTACCTTGCACTTAGTGGGTACCCAAGAAGTATTTGTTGAAATACAATGTGGCAGATGGTGAGTTTAAAGACAGATTTATTACACTTACATTTTTATACGTAGATGTAGGGGGTAGCCCCAAACCCCAGAGGTGAATTAAAATAACTTTATTTTTCTTTAAGTTCAATTAATTTCTCTCAGGGTAGCAGAAATTTAATAGTAGTCAGGGAGGGGTCCCTCCTGCTTTCTAACTAGCCCTAGAGGGCTCATATAGAGCCAGGTAGTACTCAGTCTTCATTCTACACTGCCTGCTCCTAGGGATCCCTCATTTCTGGATACTTCTCTGTGCGTCTCAGGTTCAGGGGAACTCATTCTACTGCTATGCAGTTGTCTGGGTCCAGCTGCTCAGACACTCACACAGCCATACCCACTCTGGGCTGTGCCACCTGCTGCACTCCACTAGAAGATAAAGATGTGAATGTTCTCGGCTCTCGGCGTCCCCAAACCCACCTGTGATTTCCATAGTTCCTTTCTCAAGGAGCTACCTTCTAATGAGCTCTTACAGGCTGGACTTTCTTCCTTCTTCCAAATCAGAAAATCTTCATCCTGGCTCAACAGTGTGAAAACTTCCCAAAGTTTGTTTTCTGTATCCTGAAGGTCCCTCTCAGGCCTGGACTTTTGAGGGCCAAAAACCTTTTCCTCTACTTATTAAAGCACTGAATGTTCCAGGGCCTAGCTCCCCGATTAAGGGAAGGGTTGAGAGGTAACGGGAATACTGGGGTGGGGGAATATTTAATATTTGAACTCTACAGGCATCTAGTGATTTGGGGATTATGGTAGGAAATCATATGAGGAAATGTATGTTTGAGAATTGTGATGATTTGGAGCTCTATAGACTACAGAAAAACATATTCTTAAACTTAATCCATTCCTGTGGGTGTGAACTCATGGTAAGTAGGACCTTTTTACAAGGTTACTTCAGTTAAGTTGTGGCTCAGGATGCATCTTAATCCTATTAGAGGAGTCCTTTATAAGCAGAAGGAAATTGAGAGAGAGAGAGCGAGCGCCACAGAAGGAGCAGCCAGAAGCTGAACATCAGGGAATCCAGTAGAGAAGGAAGAAGCCAGGAGAAACCACCATGTGCATTGCCCTGTGACAGAAGAGCTTAGGACCAAGGATCACCAGCAGCCAGCCCCAGAATGCCAACGTCTTTGAGAAGAAAGCATCACCTTGATGATGCCTTGATTTTGGACTTTTTCCTAACCTCAAAATGATGAGACATTAATTTCCCATCATTTAAGCCCTCCCATTGCATGGTATTTGCTTGAGTAGCCAAGGAAACCAAAATAGGAATCAAAACATATAGTGGTGATAACCAAAGCTGAGAGTGAGTGTTTTATCCATGCACGTCAAAGAGGAAAAATAAATCAATCAAGTTAATTTTTGAATTAAGCCCTGTGCTAATTACCCCTGGGGGTTAAGCAGGAAGCTTATAATTTAGCTATCAGAATCTCTCACAATCTGGCCCAGGCTCCCTTTGGAACCTCTTTTCTCACTACTGCTGTCTTTGACCAACCTCTTGCCAGCTCTGTGCCTTTGCTAGGCTCTTCCCTGAGGCTGAAAGTCTGCCTGGGAGACCCTCTCCCATCTCTTCTCCAGCCGGCAAACTCATCCCTAAGGAAGAAGATTAATTGTCTTTTCTTGAAAGCGTTCCTGATGCCTGCAGTGGAGTTCTCCTGGGCTATTCTCTGCATGCCTACGTTACACTTTGCAATCACAAAAAAATCTAGGGCAGGGACTGAATCTATCTGCAGCATTCAGTACAATGCTTAGCATGTGGCAGAAAATCAGTAAATATTTGTTGACAGGATGAGAGAATGAAATATACATTCAAAGTTATAAGTGACAAAACAATAATGATATCTGAGCAGTCAATAATAATAAACAACACTTCTTTCATGTTCCAGATTTTTTCCAAGTACTTCACACTCAATCATCTTACTTAATACTAGCCACAACCCTATGAAATAAGCAATCTTTTTATTTCCATTTACAGGTGAAGACACTGAGGTCTAAGAGGTCAAGTCACCTACTTGGGGTGACTTGCCCATGTTATAACAACTAAAGAACAGTTGTATATCTTTGGACAGGTTTCATAATTCCTCTAGATCCTAGTTTACTCACACTTAAATTGAGGGGCTTGAATCCTGTAATCTATAAGATCACTTTCAGTAAGGAAAATGTCCGACTCCACAGTAAGGATGTGCCTGAAATGCTATGTATGCAAATGGTAGAACAGTGACAAGGGCAGGGCTTGAAGGGTAGAGAAAGATGTATTCTGGAAGCAGGTGCTGAAGGAAAAGAAAAGGCCTATGGCTCATATTCTTTCATAGAATGGGTCCATATCATTCCCTTCTTACAGAGGAAGCGGCTGAACTGCTCCTCTTCTCCCCTCCTCCACCACACACCTTCTAATCGTTTCCTTCTGAAAGGTATCATATAGTTTCTTTTCTCTTTTAAGGCTGTACTACTTGATGCAGCCTTGCACTGCCCTTCCTTGTAGAATGATGCCATGGAGGCATGTGGCTGAGGATGCAACCCCTAAAATGAACTCAGGCCCCATGTCTTCCTGGACACAGCCCAGATCAGAGGGTTACAGTGGCTCAGGGAAGCAGTGGGAATTAGGTTGGAGACAGGCCCATCAGAGAAGACAAAGGGCAACAGATAGTGTGGGCAGAGCAGGCTGTGAATGTGAAGAAATGGCTCAGTGGAGGCACCAACTTCATTCTTTGTCTCCCTTTGTCCCCTTTGTGTCCACAGACCCAGTTCATAATTCCTGTTCACTCTACCTCTCAGAGAATGCATGTCTCTCCCCCTCTTTCCCACCGCCTCTGTGTAGTCTGGGCTTTTAGTACTTCTTTGGTTCACTGCAGCAACCTCCCAGTCTCTCCTCTTTCCAGTTCATTTCACAGCAAGCTGTAAGATTTATTTTAATAAATCACAACTCTGATCCCACAACTCCAGTGGCCCCCAACCTTCAGTCACTTGCCGTTACCCAGCATTCTTTATCCTTCATGTTCTGATTGTTTTCATTTCCTATTATGTTCAAGAAAACAGAATGACTGGCTGCTCTTCCAACATCCTTTCCCTTTCTCCCTTCACACTTGGGCTTGGGCTGCTACTTCCTTGTGGAGCAGACACTTTGCCCCCATCTGTGTCTGTTGAAACCCACTTAGACCCAGTTCAAATGTCATGGCTTGTATAAAGCCTTCCCAAATATCCAGTCAAAATTAATTTCCCAAAACACTTTCTGATGCCTCTGTTAAAGCAGAAGGGCACAATCAAACTTGTATTTATAATTATTTTTTTAAATCTGCTTTGCTTAGGTTGTGAGCCCCGGGAAAGCAGGAATCCTGTGTTTTCATATTTCACAGAGAGGCCAGTACGTGACCTTGCATTTAGTGGGCACATGATATTTATTGAACACAGAAAAGAATGTATAAATGAATAGGCTGTAGTCATTAGGGCTGAGTGACATAAATCAACACCGTCTAGGTTAAACTAAGAAAGGGAATGTATAGGGTATATTTTGGAATAGGGAAAAAGATTCGAACAAATCAGATTCTGGCAAGGAAAAGACCCAGGGCAGTTCTGGGGAAGTGTACAGAGGAAGTTGATCTTCTCTCTGGAGTGCTGTCACCGATGTGAGTTAGCACTGGCACGCCCAGGCTCCCGTCTCTCCCCTCCATACCTCATGTTCTAGGGAGAGGACCCGAGCTGGGGATCATACACCCCTGATCAATCAGCCATGGCCAAGGCCATAGGGTCACAGAGTTTGGATATGGCCTCTGGGGCCCATCCCTGTGGGTTGGGGCCATGCCTCGGAGAAGGAGTCTTTGTGAATTGTGCAGGATCACAAGACGTGTCTACCTCGGAGCCAGAGATCCTTGTTTGAAGAGTTCGGCAGCAGAAGAGAGGACAGAATAAATTAACCTCTAGAGGAGGCAACTGTTAGGCAAGAAAAAGAGATATTACTGTCAAATTCCAAAAACACGGAAAATGAAAACAAGTCTGATTTTAAATGTTAGTGTCCTTAGGAGAGTGCTTTGTGAACTGGCAAGGTGAAAGCGGGAAGAAGCAAAAGCATGCATAACTAAGAAATTTATCTTAAACCCACAGCTGTTAACAGAAGGAGAAATAGGGTGATAGTTGGAAGGAGGCAGGGGCCGTTCGTTTTGAGGGTGTGATTGAAGCTGAATCAGTGAGATGGTAGGATGGGGAGGGGGTTGTCAAGAATGTGGGGTGGGGGTGGGGGTGGAGTCGTGTCCATGGGAAGCTGGGGGCATGGCTCTGAATCCATAGCAGCTTCCGAAAGCAGACCCAGTGGCTAGCAGAATTTCAAGGAGGAAAGGAGGGATCAGGCCCAGAGCTTAGGCAGTGGAGCTATCATGTGTTCAACAGCGGAAGGACATCTCTCTCCCTTTGAAACTATAGGATGATAGAACTTGGCTGCAAAGGCAAGCATACTGAACTGAGAAGGGAGGGGTGGGGCTGATCACATACTACCTGTCCAACCCCTTAATCTGTTATCTTATTTAATTCCTTCAAGATGGGTATTGTTCCCATTTTACAAATGAGCAGATGGAGGCTCAGAGAGGTTAAATGCATTGCTCAATGTCATCTAGCTAATGAGGGTCAGAGCTAGGATTTGAACCCATGTCTTTCTAACTCCAAAATGTGAGATACTCTACGAACTGAGGGTTGGTAAAGAGAAAATGGAAGGTTCAAGAGAGGGAAGGTTAGCAGCAGTCATTGTGGGTTCTGAGCTTGACCAGAAGTACAGAAGGATGATTTGGTAAGTGACCAGGGCTCAACTGAGCTGGAGGGCAGAAAATTCTTGTGCCAGGTCTGCTCTGTTGGATGTTAATTGATATAATTTAATAGCTCACAATATTTCTGTACCTGAGGATAGGCATTGCAGTATTGGGATTTGGGAAGTCTTGGTCTAAATTTGGGGGGAAAGTTGAGGAGTACTAGCTTTGGAGCAGAAGGTCAGAAAAATAATGAAAATGGCAATAGCAATAACTAATACTTTTTCAGTCCTTTACAGTTTATATGGGATGTTCACACCCAAATCATGCTAGAGACTCCTATCAACTCTGTGCAGTACTAATCACCATCCTTATTTTACAGACGAGGACAGTGAAGCTCAGAAAATTAAGTGACTCACTTGGGACTGCTCAGCTGGCATGGAGAGGAAGGGCCGGGCTTCTAATCTTCTCTTTCCACCAAATCCCCTAGGATATGTTCTTCACAGAGATGATAGCTGAAGCAGTTAGAAATAGGAGACATCACTAATAGAAAGCACAGTATGATGGATGAGTTTTGTTCCCCCAAAAGACACATTGAAGTTCTAATCCCCAGTGCCTCAGAATGTGATCTTATTTGGAAATAGGATCATTATAATGGAGTTAAATTAAAATGAGGTAAATTAAAATGAGGCCATCCTGGAGCAGGCAGGATGTGACTGATATCCTAATAAGAAGAGGAAATTTGGACACCACAGACAGACAGGAGAGGAGAGATCGCCGGGTGATGACCAAGGCAGAGAACGCCACAGATGGCCGGCAAACCCCCCAAAGCAGAAGAGGCAAGGAAGGGTTCTTCCCTACAGGTTTAAGAAGCAGCATGGCCTTGCCGACACCTTGATTTTGGACTCCTAGCTGCCAAAACGGTGAGATAATAAATTTCTATCATTTTAAGCCACCCAGTTTATGGTACTTTGCTGTGGCAGCCCCAGGAAACTAAGATAGTGTGTAGAGACCAAAGAGAAGTGGGAAAGCCTGGTCCTCAGAAGCCCTGCTTCAGAGTCATGGAGGAGACAATTAAAGGAACAAGTACATCCACGCAGGGGCAGCTCCACGGAACCAAGGGAGGAAGAGGCAATGATAAACAGCATCAAATGCTTGGGGAAGCTGAAGGAGACCAAGGATGGAGAAAACGGCATTGGATTTGGAAACGAGTAGTTCACTGGTGACCTCCTAAAGTTTCAGGGGAGCAGTGGGAAGGAATCCAAGTGGGAGAGGGGGGAGTTGAGGAAATGGGATGATGAGTGGCTCCATTTTTCATTCAGTAAGTTTGGCAGGGAAAGGGAAGAGAGAACAGGATCATAGCTGGAGGGCACAGCAGGACCCAGCAAAGGTTTTTCCAAGGGGGAGGCAGGGGGACCGGTGCATGTCTGGAATACATCTGATTTCAAGGCTAGCCTCTGTTTCCAGATGTGCAGTAGTCAGTGATGAATACAGTGTTTCCATCTGTCAGCCAAGCTGTAGTCTCCCTTCTTTGCCCAAAAAGACTTCCATCTTTACTAACACATGTTATTAATTTTTATTGCACTATAGAGGACAGTATATTGCTTAACACTTGTCAGATAACTCCCCGCAGTGGATTTATATCTACATTACCATATGGCAATATTTATCGCATGGTGACTAAGAGCACAGCTTGTGAAGACAGGCCCTGGCGTGAACACTGGCTCTGGCAGCCTACTAGTTGTGTAGCCTTGGGACAGTTAACTTCCCTTTGCCTCAGCTTCCTCATCTGCAAATCAGGGATCATCTCTGTCACGGTATGTTGTCAGCAGTGTTAAATGAGCTAATCCGGGTACGGTGCTTGGCACAATGCCTGGAACAGACTTCACACTCAATACATGGCCACTGTTAGCAACTGTAGTCTTGGGTGAAGCAGTGAAAGCTAATGCGGCTACTGTCATGTCCCTAAAATCAAAGTGAGGCATTTGGTTTTACTTTTTGCACCTCCACACTGTATAGCAATCTTTCACTGTCTCCTTTTACCAGGATTTTCTTTAGATCAGAGGCTAAGGGTGCTGAACCGGCTGTACCCCACACCAGCACGGACCCCTCCCCCATTCATTCCTCCACTATCAGGTCAGTCAGCCTGTGGGAAAAGAGATCCGAGCTCCTTTTCAAACCGATCTGGGGGGTGGGGGAAGGAGAGGAGGGAAGGAAGGACACCAAATGAAACTCTTTGATCTAAAAAAATGCCCCCCAACACACACACACACACACACACACACACACACACACACACACACAAACATTTGGTTTCTCTTCATCCAGTCTTGTGTCCACAGCCTGTGTCCTTTCTGAGGCCTCATAGACAAAGATAAGGATGTTGCTGAGAGTTTCTACTTTTATAGATATTAAAAGCGGTAAAATCTGAATGAACCATCACAGCTCCTTCTTAACCTGTAAAATTGTGAACGATTAGGAGCTTGGATATATTACAGAATTATAAGAAAATCTTAACTTTTAGACACATTACCCATTTAGGGGAAATAAATTGGGGGTGGTGGGGTGGAGGAATGGAGGAAGGGCAGAGCTGCTGAATAGCCGCAGGCCAGACTGCCCCAGAAACCCAGACAAATATAAACAAATATCCATGCCCACTGTGATTTGCTTTCAAGTTTTCTCGGCTCTTCAGAAATACCACTTCTCCTTTGATCAAAGTTTCCTCTGAAGGCATAGGGGAAAGATGGAACAGGCTTCCTGCTGCTCTTGCCCCATTTTATCTCATTGAGACCCACTGCTGATTAGGAGAAGGCCACTTGGCCGAGAAGCCCACACATCTCCGCTTCTGGAATGTGCTCCCTACAGTACTCTCTGCTGTCACGGGAAGAGTGATGGCCTCTCCAGAGTGTGAAGATAAACAGATTTCTCTGTCTGCAAAGCTTGTTCCCAGCACTACTTACCCACCGCTCTGAGAGGATGCTTCTGATAATTCCCCAGCTTTAAAAACACCTCCAAAATATGACAGCTCCTGCACCCAGACTCTTCCTACAGTCTCATATTATTGTCACCTCAGGATCCCCATGGAGAGGAATGGATAGCATAACTCTCAGCCTTTTGAACCAAGACAAACTGGTTCAAAAATAGGGAACAAACAGAAAAACAGAGAAGAGAGGGCTGTTAACACACAGTGGTTCTCTGATGTTATAATTGCCACCTGAGAACTGTTAGAATTTCTTTCTGGGGACTTACATAGATCTTGCCAAAAATCTCTCTGGAAACTCCTGATCCTGCTGTTTTGCATTTGGCTCTGCCTCCACTTCTTCACGGCTATCACTTCCTCATCTACCAAAAAAGAGGGGCATCTCTGAAGCACCAGCGGCATTTTTTTAATTTACTTTCTGTGATTCAGTAACTGATGGGGGTGGGAGTAGAAAAGGATTATTTCTGAAATCCAGTAACTGGAAAGGATTCAAGTTGTCATAAACTATATTTTTATCATAATTTACTGAAAATCTGACATGTGAGTATTTTCATCACTGAGTAATTGTGGGAGTTATGATTGGGCAGGGAGCAGTTTGATTATAATAAGCCATGGGCCTGCTCTCCAAATTCTTCATCCTTTTCATGGCAAAAGCAATCAACTTTCTTGTCAGGACAATTTAGCCTTTCAAAGTGAAGGCCCCACATAAATCGAAGAAATAAACACTTCCTCTAATGGATTCACACATGCAAATCTCATGTCTGGTGGTAGAACTAAAGCACAGAAAAGTACAGCCCTCAGGCCAGGTAGGATTTTAAAACCGATAACCTTCTCAGAATAGCCAATAGGGTCAATAATCCTCCAGCAGCAGGTGACAAAGGGCTGCTTGATGAGTTACAGACAGGGCTCCCTGCCAGAGGCCCCTAATGGTCAGAAATACATTCCCTGGTGTCTTCGTGCTTTTGTCCTAGAAAAATCTCTCCAGGCTCTGTGGGTTCCCCTCAGGCGCCAGCTCCAGCTCAGCAGGTGAGGGGTGGGAGGGAAGCAGTCTGAGAGAGGAAGGGCTTCCTTCTCCTGTGGTAGCAGGAAAGTGTTCTGCATGGAGGAGGGGGGGAACAGAGAGAAGGAGGTTTATCTAAGATGTCCTCTGCTTTCAGGTTCGGGAACTGGCTCCCTCTGCATGGATAAATTGATGTCCCTGAAGAAGACAGAGGAGTTTTAGCATCCCACCCAGGCTCAATAGGGCAGAGAGGATAGTGGGCTTTGGGGGCTTGGGAACCTTTCTCCTTGGGCCACCTAAGGAAGGGCCAGCTTTCCATCTGATCCCAGGCAAGGGAGGAGACGTGAGGGCCCCAGCCTTAGGCAAAAATGTCAGAAATGTGAACGGTTCAGCGCCCTCCCTCACTGTGTTTCTTCAGCTCCCCTGCTCCCTCCCACACTCTTACTTGGCCTGGCTCTTTGTCACCCCCCCCCCCCCCAGGTCTCAGCTTGAATTCACCTCCTTGAAGCCCCTCTCTTCCTCCTCTCATTTTCTTCTTTAATCTGTTAATCCTTCATACACAGAGCTGAATTTGTGATTTTTGCTTGTATACTTGTTCCCCTCTAGAGTTTAGGGCCCATGAGGTTGGGGATCATACGTGTTTGGCTGGCCTGGTTGGCACCCAGCAGACAGCCTCTTGGTGAATGCTGAATTAATGCAGAAATAAATAAAATGGATTCCACCCAGACCGAAGAGTCCTTCTCCATTGTTCCCAAATTCCTTCTTCCTCAACAATTAACCTTTATTGAGGGTGTTCTAGGTGTCTGGCACCCCAGGGGAGGGCAAAGATAAGAAATGCTAACCCACATAGCTCATGATGTTCTGAACATTGAGCATCCCATTGTTCTAAACACTTTTTACATTTACTTATCTAGACCTCACAACTTTGTGAAGAAAGCATAATTCTTATTGTCCCCATTTTACAGATAAGGAAACTGAGTTTCTGTGGATTGCTGCGATCACAAAGCTAGTTAAGTGGCAGAGGGATTGGCCCTGGGAGTCTATCTGCAGCGCCCCACCCTTACCACATCCTGGCTGTGCATCTAATCATTCCAGAGCAGCAAATGAGGGGCCTCATTATAAAGGTCGTGTTTTAGGTAAAAATGAATACAGCCAGGGAGCGAACCCAACGCTTGGCTCCGAGCAGAAGCAGCCGCCGCCGCCGCCGCCGCGGAGGGGTTTCTCTGGCCAGTGTTGAGTACACCAGCCTGCAAGCATGGGGAATATTTTTGCTAACGTCTTCAAGGGCCTTTTTGGCAAAAAAGAAATGCGCATTCTCATGGTTGGCCTGGACGCTGCCGGAAAGACTACTATTTTATACAAGCTGAAACTTGGTGAAATAGTAACTACTATTCCCACTGTAGGTTTCAACGTGGAAACTGTAGAGTACAAAAACATCAGCTTCACCGTGTGGGACGTGGGTGGCCAGGATAAGATCCGACCTCTGTGGCGCCACTACTTCCAGAACACACAAGGTCTGATTTTTGTGGTCGACAGCAATGACCGAGAGCGTGTGATCGAGGCCCGCGAGGAGCTCATGAGGATATTGGCCGAAGATGAGCTCAGGGATGCTGTCTTACTAGTGTTCACTAACAAGCAGGATCTCCCCAATGCCATGAATGCTGCTGAAATCACAGATAAACTGGGATTGCATTCTCTGCGCCACAGAAACTGGTACATTCAGGCCACCTGTGCCACCAGTGGGGACGGGCTGTACGAAGGACTGGACTGGCTGTCCAATCAGCTCCGAAACCAGAAGTGAACCGAGACCGTGTCCTCCCCCCTCCCTCCTCTCCCTCTTCCTTCCTCCTCTTCGCCCTCCGCTTTACTCTCATGTGGCAAACTGTGCTACTCTGTGGTATTGAGTGCCAGAAGCTGTTTCCATGGGTTTTGGTCACAGTATGTATTGCACCATGCTGTAAATGTGGCAGACACAGCCTGCAAACAGGTTTTTTATTTAATGTAAATAGTTTTTGTTTCCAATGAGGCAGTTTCTGGTACTCCTATACAATATTACTCAGCTTTTTTTATTGTAAAAAAAAAAATGGAAATCAACTCACTGTTTAGTACTGAGAAGGGATTTCAGGTGCACTGGCACCTGGGCTTCCGGGAGTTACTGTGTTAGAAGAGCTGAGAGCGCATATGCTTGGCTTTAGATCTATGTTGAGATCCATTTTGGAGGTTGGTTTTTAACCCAAACTCAGTGCATTTTTTAAACTAGTTAAAAAGAAAGATAAGGAGAACACTTGAACACACAGAAGGGAGAAATATGCCTAGCATAGGTTTTGCAGTAACAATCTGAATACTAGTCCATCTGATCGTCTGTGTTTCCCTTTGGGAACGTGAGAGAAGGTGACGCAAATCAAACCCACAATCAAATTTTGCGTGGTCACAATAGAGATCCCTGTAATTACGCTTTGCCTTTGGATCATCCTGTATTTCATAGAGTTTGTGCTTGTACTTGTGCTCACTTGGTTACCTAGGAAACAAGCTTCAAAGCTGTGGCGAGGCCCCGACCACTGTGAGACCAGCGGCCCCTCTGTCAGGTCTCTGAGGCCCTAGACGTCCCCCCGGTGTCAGAGCCACTGGACCTGCAGGAGCGCCTGTGCGCTGGCCACGGGCATGGCAGCAGCCTCTGGCTCTCAGTTGAGAAGAAAGCAAGGAGCCACCAGCCTTTTATTCTGGTCAGGTGTGTGGTGCTTTTGTTGGAAACCGCTTGCCAGAGCTGAGAGCCTGTTACTCCCAGCGTTTACTCAGCAGATCTCTCGGGGGCCCTGGGGTCTTACCTCCAGAAACGCATGCAAGCTGGGAGTCATTCCGTTCTAGAACGCACAGCCCGTCTCCGAGCGCCCCTGTCTGTATATGGGTGAAGTAGCTTTCACTCCCTCCTCCTGCCAGGGTCAGATTTGCCATCGGGAAAAGATGACCTCTATCCTTTTTTTCTTTTGTATTTTGATAAACACTGAAGAAGCTGGAGCTGTTAAACTTTATCTTGGGGAGAAACAACCTCAGAACTGGTTTATTTGGTGTTGTGGAACCTCTTACTGCTTTCAATACACAATTAGTAATCAACTGTTTTGTATACTTGTTTTCAGTTTTCATTTTGACAAACAAGCACTGTAATTATAGCTATTAGAATAAAATCTCTTAACTAAAAAAAAAAATGAATATAGCCATTTTTTTTCTGATCCCTCCACCCCTTTTTAATAGGCTGCTATAAGTCAGAACGGAAAATATTTTGACTAGCCCCCTCAAAGAATCTTCCTCCCCCAGTCTTTACTATTGAAAGAAATGCAAAATTTAGGATAATTCACATTAAGGTGTAAAAGTCAAATAGCTTAATTTTCCCTTCTAACTTTTGGAAAGGAGCTTGCTGATGCAAAAGAACCTCTGAAGAATTTCAGCAGGTTGTGAGATCCCTTGTTGAGTTCAGAGGCAGCTGCCTGGGGCTGCAGGAACTGGCAGTTGGAGACTCTGGCTTCAGCAATAGGGAAAATTGGAGGGTGGGGTTAAGTGTTTGTGGGCATTGATCATGTCCCCCAGTGAAAGTTATAACCCCTGGTCCTGTGGGTGTGAACCCATTTGTAAATAGGACCTTTGAAGAAGTTTTTATTAGTTAAGGTATGGACTGTTTGTGACTAGGAGCCTCCAAGGTCTATTTAAGACGTGGCCAAAATGAATCAGAGTGGGCCTTAATCTTCATACTTTCTGCAAAGTATTTTTATTATTCTTTTATTATTATTCTATTCATTATTACTCTCTTGGATCCTCACAAACAATGCTGTGTTTGGACAAACGGAGAAAAACATGCTCTTCTTTAGGGAAATTGAACTAAAAAATGGATGGAGCAAGGAGTGATCGTGTACCATCCTTGGGATGCGGATGGGACTGGACATTGCCACTGGGACAGTAGTGAGAAGGAAGGCTAGATGGGTAAGTGGGCTACAGGATGGAAGGTCTTACCAGTCAGAGAAATTTAAATACTCTGTTGTCTTAGGACTCAATATAGGCCTTTATGCAGAATGTATAAATCATAAAGGATTTTATTGTTTTTGAAGATCATTTTTTTTTTGGCATCAAAACCCCTCTATGGATCATTTTCTCTCCCTTAATGTTGAAACTATTAGATACATAAGGGAAAAGAAATAAAATGAAACAAATATTTATACCTTTGTAAGTTTTTGAGCTAAGGAAGTCCATTCATTAATTTAACACTATTGTAGCCACAGGTGCTACCATGATGAGACAATTTCTGCCTTGTGTGATCTCTGAGAATGGTAGAGGCAATAGATTTGTGTATTAGTTTCATAGGGCTACAAAGTACTGGGTAGCTTAAAACAACAGAAATGTATTCACTCACAGTCCTGGAGGTTGGAAGTCTGAAACCAAGGTGTCAGCAGGGCCATGTTTCCTCTGAAGTCTGTAGGGGATTATCCTTCCTTGCCTCTTCCAGTTTCTGATAGCCCCAGGTATTCCTTGGTTTATGGGAGCATAACTCCAATCTCTGCCTCCATCATTACATGATTACATGGTCACCTGTCTGTCTTTCTCTTCAATTCTTACAAGGACATCAGTCAAATCAGATTAAGGGCCCACTCTAATTCATTATGACCTCATCTTAACTTGATTACATCTGCAAAGACCCTGTCTCCAAATAAGGTCACATCCACAGGTACTGGAGGTAAGGACTTCATATGTCTTTGGGGGGATACAATTCAACCTATAACAATGTGTAAGCAAATAGCTACAACCCAGTGTGATAATACAGGTATATCCAAAGAGCTGCATAATCACAGGATGGGGGCTCGCTTTGAGAGAGAAGCCTTCCTGAGAGAAGGCTTTCTGGAGAAAGTGACATCTGAATTAGGTCTTAAGACATAAGCTGGTGTTCATGAGATATAAATGTGGGACTGGATGGAGGTGGAGGCCAGGAAAAGGGATTCCAGGTAGAAAGAAAAGCATTAGTCAAGGCCAAGACTTGGGAAATAGCAAAGTACAATTAAGGAATGTCAGTCTGTTGAGGTTATGAAATGGAGTATTTGGGGGATGGGGTGGGAATGAGAGATGGTGATGATTAAAACAACAACAACAACAACAACAAAGAGGCTAGAAAGGCCAGTGATGGTGGAGGGCCTTGCCTGCCTGCCACAGGGTTTGAACCTAATCCCATGGCACAGGAGCAGCACTGCAGAGGAACACAGTGCCCTTCAGGCTGTTAGTCCATGTTCCAGTTTGTCAGGGTCCTAAGGTTTAAACCTTGGGTGAGACAAAGTTAGATAGGTTTTATCCACTTCCTGAATTTTCAGTCTTCATAATATTCCATGAGAGATTTTTAGAACGGGGCACAGGGCTGTATTGGATAAAAGCATTTTTGTAAGATTCAACAAACCTTTGTTGAGCACCTATGAGGCACTAAACTCTGCTTTGGACACTGGAGATACAGCAGGGAATGAAACAGATGAGGTCCTCGACCTCATGGAGCTTACGCTCTCACAGATGAGTCTGAATGTGGTGTACAGGGTGAGTTTGGGGTGGAGAAGCAGGTACGGGGGGAGCACGGAGGTTGGGGTCTGCATGGCTAGAGAAGTGTCTCTCATGGCTGGAGTTGGGGGCAGTGAGCTTGGAGTATCAGGGGATAATAAAAGCTTTATTTTGGAAGAGGAATGAATAGGAATTAAAAATCATAGAACTAGAAGGGACACCAACTCTTGATTTTAGAGGGGAGAAGGTCTTGAGAGATATGATATAACAGGTTCAAGATCTCATGACAGTGGTGACATTCTTGACATAAGGCACTTCTCAACAGGTTTGCATAGGCATCCTGGGGCCTCCTGAATCGTAGGTGTGGCTCAACTTTTAACCAATGTGTATTTCTTTCATACATAATTGAGGACACCCTATTTGGCAACAACTGAGGATAAACTATTGTGAAAAATCAGACCAAGATATAAGTCGTGTTTGTCAAGTGATGGGGTATAGAATAAAGTACACTTAACATGAAAATTGTGGGATAAAAGATCAGTTATTGCAACATGTGAGATTGCCTAGTTATTGCAACATGTGAGAATTATGCCTCAGATAATCTTGGAGGAGAACCAAAATAATCTGATACAAGAGTATAAAACCTCCAGTTTGTTTTTCTGATGACCTAGCACCATTGCAGGAGGCTAGGGAGTGAAGTCTGTGGGGTAGAGCGGCCTGGAGAGAAAGAAGCAGTATAAATTCCACCCTTGATGGGCAATGAGTGCTTCAAATCAGCCAAAAGCAGCCCGGGAAGGGGCAGGCATGCAGAAAACCCTGGTTTCATCCTGACCCCAGCTGTGGGCTCATGCTGCTAGGAGAGACTCTAACTTAATCACAATTAGCATTTGCACTCATTACATTTTGGAAATATTTTATGTGGGAAAATCAGCAACATAGCCTTTAGACATTTAAAAAATACTAGAATGTGGACTGAATTCATCTTACTCCAGGATGGCAGGGGCCAGATCTGAGAGATGGCATGTCCACACGTGGCCAGCCAGATACCCCTGGGGGTCCCATGCTCCCCTCCCAAAGCCTGGCACGGGGTCAGACTGCTACTGCGGATGAAGGGTGCAGGTCCAGGCCAAGCTGGGCCAGGAGTTTGGTTATATTTAGAAAGGAGTCCCAGCCTCCCACTGTATCTGACACCAGCTGGGATCTGGCTGTCTTCCTGCTCTGTCTTTCCTAGGCAATGCTGGGCCAGATCAACCCTCCTCTTTTCCCATCATAAGGACTCTTTCCCAGGCTCACTGCAGGCCCAGGCAATCCATGTCATAAGGCAGTATATGATTAGGCACCAGTTAAGGGTAGAGGTAAAAGTTCCCTGACAGAAGAGGATGCAATCGTGGTGGAGCGAGGGCACGGCAGGCTTCCTAAAGTAGGCAGAAGTTGCTTTGGGCCTCATTAGTGAGAACTTTCAGCTGCATCAGATGCTTGGAATTACCACGATAACTGTTTATGAAGTTATTGCTGTGTGCCAGGACAATTAATGCGGCTGTTTTGTCCACCACCGTTAAAGATGGGTGCCCTCAAAAAGGCAACTGTGACCTTCAGCATCCAGAACAGTTTCTTGCACATAGTAGGTGCTCAATAAATATTTGTACAAGACCTGTGAGATAGGCATTATTACTTCTCTTTCACAGGCAGGGAACTGAGGTTCAGAGAGTTAAGTGTCTTGCCAAAGCCAGTGATAGTATCCAACCCAGGTCTCGCTGACCTGGAACTCTACCTCTGACCCATCCAATTGCATTGGAACCATCTGGGCTTTAAAGAGGGCAGTGCCCAATACCTGCAGCTTGTAAATTAGAGTAAATGCTAGGATATACCTACTCAGTGCTGCAGCAAATTACAAGGAGTAATCAAAAGAGTTCAGAATGATTCCTATCCATTTCGAGAAACCACTCCCGTCACCGCAACCTCAGGGATTTTCCTCCTAGTCCCCAGTATATAGTTGTAACTTAATAAACATAGTTGATTATATGTGTGTTCTTTCCTCACATGTTGCCTCCTGGTATTTTTTGCATTTTTGAATTGCTATTTAACCTTTCTTGCATATGTATCTCGTTGTCCCAATTAGATTGTTACCTAAATCTCTGCTCTCAGGGTTATTCTCTGTACCCAGGCCAGGGCTGAGTACACTTCAGGGTTTACTAAGCCCAATAAGGGAGAAAGGGCCTGTTACAAAAACTCCTCTCCTTGGGCAGCATCTCCAATGACCCAAGATATTCTCTTCTTTCATTCGGTTCTTTCAGTCAGTTCATCTGTATAGCCGTGTGCTAGGGGATGAGCTAGGATAGGAGGTGAGAAAAGCCCAGTTCCTGCTCTCAGAGGGTTACACATAGTAGGGGACACAGCCATGGTTATACACAACCATAACTCAAAATAGCATTCCATTAGAGAAGCACAGATAAAGCTTGGTACAGCATGCCAGAGGAGGGGAAGATTGTTTCCAGCTGTTGAGATTAGGGAAGGTGCCTTCCCAGGACGTTCCCTGTCCTCTGCCACTCACTCCCATCAAAGAGATGACCTCCAAAGACTTCAAACGGTACTATGAACCTCAGGAACTGAGGAGATAGCTAAGCAATTGGAAAGCCTAGCCTTGGTTCTTCTGTGAGTCCCTTGGAGTACTTCTCATTTACTTTATGCTGCAGAGTGGAATCCTGTCATAAATAATTGCTTTGATTATATAAAGCTCAGGAAGAATGTGGATGGAGAGCCCATCACTGGCTTTGGTAATCAAGTCAGAGAGAGATAATTTTGGAAAGACAAGTCTGGAAGAATAGTGAGGGCAGAAGCTAGACCTTAAGGATGTAAGATTGGGAATGTATAATGAGGAAATAGAGATACTCATTCATTCATTTAGCAAGTATTTAAGTGCCAAATGTATTCCAGGTATTGGGCTAGACAGTAGGGACACAGAAATATACATAGCAGACATGGACCCTATTCTTTGGAACTAGATGTCTGAGTCCTCTGTCAGGAAGACTGGAAGTGACATGAGGAGAACTAGGAGGGTAGCTCCACAGAGTAGAATGAGGGAAGGTTTTTTTTCTTTCTTTTTTTAATATAAGATAAGAGATACCAGGCAAGCTGGTATCAAGATGGTGTCAAGCTGAGGGGAAGGAGTCAGTAGAGATGGAGGGGTTGAAAAATTCAGAGGAAGAAGGATAACTAAGAAAGCAAAATCCAGGAGGAGATATGTGTATATTGTTTAAAGTGTGCCAGGCATTGTGATAAACACATCTTAAATACTCTTATTTAAGTAAATAATAATTTAAATAAACAATCTTATTTAATCTTAATCTCATTTGATCCTGCAACAACTCTGTAAGGTGGTTATTATTAGAAATGAGGAAACTGAGGCACCAGGTCATATCACTAATAGGTGGAAACTAGATTGGAAGCCAGGTCCAAATGCAAAACCATGTCCTTGAGACCTCTGCCGCTTTGAGGGAATGTGGCCAAGAAGACATTTGACGGAGTCTAAAGCTTGCACCAACTGATCTACGCTGCAGTGTTTCACAGTCATCATGACCAGTGTTTACCTGAAAGTTTCAGAGTTTTGAGCTGTGTGGGTTGGGCAGGGGCAGGGGTGGTTGTCATCTCTCCCTGCTTGGTCTTTATATGCAGTTATGCTCTGGTGAAGATCCAAGCCTGGTACCATGGCTAACTGCTCCTTCCTCACCTCAGGCCCCATATTGAATCATTCTTGGGTACAAATCCCTGGCACCCATTTTCCTGTCAATTCCTCCAGATACAGGCAGCCATTCTCTCCCCACCCAACCCAGTTCAGGCTCTCATGACTTAAAACAGTGCCTGGTACATAGTATGAGCTGTCCAAATGACTGGCTAATGGTATTTTGCGTTTGTAACTTGAGTCACTTGGGATACTGAAAGAGCCTAGCCTTTGGATGTTCAGAAATTTCAGTCCTCTTTCTATTCCCTAGAAGCAGTGTGACTGGAAATTACTTATTCTTTCCCCAAGTAAGAAGTGGGATAACAAACCTACTTCATACACTGTAGTGAGGATTAGATAAGACAATTAATGCTGTTAAACCTGTCCTTCATAGAACATTTCCAATAAATGATGGTTTCATCCCCCCTTGAATGCATTTTAATAAAGCACTATTTCTCACAAGAGCCTGTAGGGTTGATTTATCTCCTACTCTTTATCAGGCTGTGTGGGGAAAGTACCCAGCATTTTCCAGTTTGCCAGAAGTTGGATTGGATTTGCTTCTCTCAAATAGAAAAATCTCCACTTTTCGCAAAAGGCATTTGCACACCAGAAGCCTGACTTTAAATTACACAAAGGAGCTGCCTTTTGCAATGACTGGACGTGGCATTGACAAAACATTTTAAAAGCCACTGCAGAATTCTCTAATAGAGTTCATTTTGTTGATGGTGTCATGAAATGCATGGCTGACTCTAGAGTGGGTCCCACTCATTAGACTGAGAAATCCAAAACTGCCGCAGGGAAGCTGTTCCATAAGCAAGGACAGATGACACCGCGATAATGCTGCCACCCACATCCTACTTGCTCCCATTCTGCAGGTGGCTTGGGGGCAAAAGCAGGAAGGAATGTTCTGGCACGTAGCAACTCCTGACTTCCCCACAGAAAAGACAAGTCTGCCCCACTGATGCTGCAGAGACATCATTTTGACAATCCCCTGACCCCATTCAAAGCTCGAGCTTTGAAAGACTGAAAAGATGTGGGTCTTTTAATGTAAATTTCAAAGCACTGGTTAGTTAGTAATGAAGAAAAATGATTTTACTTAACAAGATCTACACCACCAGCAATGGGACTTGATGGTGTGTGATGTGATTTCTCCAGCAATCTAAAATAATCAATTTAGCTCTAATAGAAGAGAGCAGAAAGAACCATCTTCTGCCAGCCCTCTTCCTTCATTGTAAACAAGGAATAATTGTATCTTTTTTTGAGGATTAAAACAAAAAAAATCTTGTGTAGGATCTGAAAGCAATGTTTTCCTCCTTAAAATGGATACATCTTAAATGGTCTGGCTGGTACCAGAGAAGAAAATGTTGACATACATTCAAAAGGTCAAAATTAGTCCACAGGATGTGATTTTGCCCCTCAGTTTTCCAACCTGCCAACCAAATAAATGCTTAGCACTTACATGTATAAAAGAGATGGGAAGAGCTAGAGGCAAAGATCGAAAGTATATTTATATTTCCTACTTCCTAAGTCTTAAAATTATTTACTTCTTATGAAAGAAAAGGCAGAATAATCTATCTGAACCTTAACTATTTCAGAAAAGTAATCTATCTTTCTATCTCCTTCCTTCGTCCCTCCTTCCTTTCCTCCCTCCTCCTCTGTTTTCTGAGAAAAGTCAAAAGATGGGGGAGGGTTGGGAATTTTCATTTAAATTTCACTTTAAATACCCAGAATTGGACTTGGGTAAAATTAAGAATTTGACTGTATTCTACTTAAGTCCTCCACAATACTGACCCTGCCTGCAGTAACCCAAGAAGACTAGAAAAACCACATTTTCTGGACCTCTCCAGCCCAGCCTGCCACTGTTGCCAGAGATCCGAAGCTGCAAATTGGTATCTGTGATTCGCTACGTGGCAGTTAGGCAATTGCCAGCATAAGTGGCCATTTGTGCCTTCTGAATAGCATGCAAATGGCTGATTGGGGGTGCAATGCTATAGCACATGCTCTTTGGTAGCTGCAGTTCTGCTTCTGAGCAACGGGAAAGACCACAACTGGGAAACCTGGCCCTGCCACATTTCCGTATCTCTCTCCCAGACGCCCAGAACTGTCCAAGGGAAGACGCTTTTGAAACGCTTGGAGCAAGCGAAAGACTGGAAAATCCAGTCAGACTAGGGAGACATTAGCACCACGATTCTAAAAGTCAGTTTAGAGGCAGCTGCTAAGCAAGCAGCTTTTCAGACACCTTTTCAAAGCCGGGGGGAGAGTAACAAATGGTCAAGCGCATCCCCGCTGGAAACGCGAATTAGTGGTGCCACCTCCCGGCAGAGCCGCCCTCCAGCGAAGGCGGCGAAACGCGCGCGGAAGACGGGGCAGCCATCTTGTCGGGGCACTGAAGGTTCAGAGCGGGAAGAAATCTTAGGGTTTGTTCTAGTCCAGCCCTCTCATTTTATGGGAGAGGAAACCAAGGCCTGGAAAAGTGATGTAACGAATCAGTGGCTGAGCCGAGACTAGGGAGTAAATGAACTCAGATCCACAGAGTCCTTTAATGTCCACAGCATGTTACATCTTCACAGCAACTTTGTGAGGGAGATATTTCCCCCCATTTTACAGGTAAGAAAAGTGAGGGTCAGAGCGCTCCGGTGACAGCTTAGTGACTGAGTGCCTCCCTGCTGCCTCCCAGCCCCCTTTCAGGCACTGGACGTCCTTAAAAGCCTATTCACATGGGCCAGATATTAAACTCGGGCTCCTGTGTGTCTGGGAAAAAGTGCTGCCGCTGACTTGCCCATTTCACCCAGTTCTCCGGGTCCTGACAGGCTGAATGGAAACAGGCCCTGCTGTGGGGAGTGGGGGGAACCTCAGGGAGGGGTGGAACGGAATCCCGAGAAGGCGAATTGTTCTGAGTAGTTAATCAGTAAAGAAACACTTATCTAACGTTCTGTTCTCCCATTAGTGTTTGTTTTGTTTTGTTTTGTTTTCCCACAAATGTCAGACCAGCTTCTTATTTGGAAATTATGGACTGTTTGGAATGTAGTAGAAACTTAACAGATACTTATTGAATGAATTGTTCTAAAAGGAAATTTAGAGACCATCTAATTTACTCCATTCAGTGCTCTAATCTGCCCCCCCCCACACACACTCAACTATTCCTCTCCAATTCCTTATTTAGCTTGAATACCTCCAAGAAACTCACAACTTGCAGAGGTGGCCTATTTTCAGTAAGAGCTTATCATTAAAATTATTTACATTAGTGAAACTCTGTCAGCCAGAGTACATCCTGGTCCAAAATCTCCCTTTCGGAGAACCCAGGACCTGTCTCATTTGTTTTCTACACAACAGTGGTCAAGTTTCCACTGGGCTCCTCACCTTGAAGTAAAATATCCTTGGTTTCTTCAACATGTCCTTAATGCGGATTCCCTTCTTCTCACAGTACAGCCTCCTTTCTGTGGTCACATTGTGTCCCTTGAACCCTACCCAGCCTCCTGGGAGAGATTTGCTGGGGAAGAGAAGGACTGACTTCTCTTGTTTAGGCTCTGGAACATCCAGGCCCAGCACCGCCTACCGCTGGGGCTTGTTATGTGAGAAAACAAATCTATGGAGCCAGACTTTCTGTTGCTTATAGCTGAATACTTTCCTAAATGGTACAAGTACCTACTTTGTACCTGGCTCTGTGCTATATTCTTTGCTAATAGCATCTCTCATCACTGGGAAAATTCACTAACTGAGCCTGCCTCAGTGTTCTCATCTTTGAAATGAGGGAGTTGGACTCAATTATCTTTGTGATCCATTTGGTTCTCTGATGTAAGCCCTGTTGGCCTCATCACCAAGAGTACTGAGCGCTTACACTGGTCTCTAAAAACAGTAGTGACGTGTTTTTCTTCAATGATTTACAGTCACGACTGTATTTAATTTGCACTTTAATACTTTCCTTCCTGGAAAAATTTGCTAATTGTTACAGATTATTTTGGAGAAGAGAGAGGAGTTTTCTGCAATCTGTCCCTGCTGAGTTGGAGAGTCCCAAATATTCCAACTCATCTCTCTCTTCCTCCCTCTTGTCATCCATTCCTCAGGTCAAGGCAGAACAAGTGCTTTCCAGAGTGCTGCAGAGAGAGAGAACTGGGAAATGGGGCAAGGTCAGCAGTGTGAGCTGCTACCCAGTGTCCACCAAAGGCCCAGGAGCAGGGACTACAGAGGGTGGTTGCCCAATGAGCCCCAACCAGGCTGGGTTACTAACTAGTCCTAGGACCTGTCTGTCTTCATCTGTATAGTAGGGATGCTGAAAATACCTGCCTTGCCTGCCTTGTAAGGTTGTTCTAAGGAATTAGTGAGGATTTTTGAACATTAGGAAAGGGTTGTACGCGTCAGGATTAATTTTAAGATTACGGTAGCTAGTCTTTCCATATGATAATTTTTATGACCGAGATTATTATCATTATTATTAGTTGCAAATCCGAGTTAGTAGATGTGGAACTTAGTCTTTACCCAAAAGTCTCTATGTGGTTAGAACATACATTTGTATAATTACTGCATCTATCACGATGGAGAATACACAGAGTTTAGAGTATATAATTACTCTAGCACAAGAAGCATTTACTATCTTCCTGTAGGAAAGAAAGGCAGCGGCTTGGCTATGGCTATCAAGGACACCTCTTTTTCTGACTTTTACTTCTAAATCTCTGAAAGACAAGGGAAGGGTTAAGGCTGAGACTCTTAACCGTAGCCCAGCTTCAGGGCTTGGGGCTTCTACTGAGTGTTCCCGGCTTCCCCTGTGGGTAGTGCAGGGCAGGAACTGCGCTAGTGGTTGCCACCACCTGGGAATAATTATCAAAAGAGAGAAGAGGCAAAAATATTTTAATTGCCTTGTAACCTCTCCTTAGCTGTGAAACAAGGTGGCCTTTACATCTGCCCTCCAGAGAGACTAAACGCTGCGCCAGAACTGTTTTGAATGGAAAGCTATAAAGCCAAAGCATTTAAAAAGAGTGTGACTCTGTAATCACCACTGCTATTTATAGAGCTTGCCCGTGCTCCATAAGCTGATGGCCTGCATAGAGAACACCTCTCAGAAACTGCCTTTACTAGCTGATCTTGCTCAGGTTGGGGGTGGAGGTCCTGGTGGGACCTGCAGTTGGAGGACCCCCGGTCTTGTGGGGTGCAGTCACTTGCCCAGGGCTTCACAGAAACGAGGACTTGAACCAGGCCTGAGCCTTCCACCCATCGTGCAAAGTCATGCAGGGAAGAAGATGTGCACCTCTTTCCCTCTCTCTTGCACGGAACTGTTGGAAGTCAGAATCTATTCCCTTAGAAAAATAAAATAAAATACTTTAAAATTTAAGAATTAAAAGTTCTTTCCTAGTGCAATTTAGCAGCTCTCGAGTTCTCTGGACTCCAGTATTTAGTGTACAGGGGGCTCAACCACCTGCTGGCTGACAGGCCTTTCCCATTCTCCCAGAGCTCCTGTGCAACTTCTTTATCCCTCATTCACAGTTGGTTAAAATTGCAACATGAATGAAGGAAACTGAGCCAAACAAATAGAAAAACTGACTTGGGAGGAAACAAAGGTAACTCAGGGAACAGAAGAGAATTTAAAAAATAAAACCCTATAAAGAGTATTTGCAGAAATATTTGAGAAGTTATCATGCCAAGAACACAAGAACAGGATGTTATTTAAAAAAGGAATGAAGAAAAACAAGAAAGAAGTCTTGGAAATTAAAGCATGGTTGCTGAAATAGCATTCTGTAGAGAGGTTAGAAGATAATGACAAGGAAATCTTCCAGAAAGTCAAATAAAAAGACAAAGACACTAAAAATAGGAGAGAAAAAAAGAAGAGATGTAAAGGCCAATCAATATCATCCCAACTTAGCCTCTTGAAATTTTTCAGAAAAAAATAATCAAGAACTTGGAAGGGGGGAAATTATGAAAGGAAGAATATAAGAAAAATTTTCAGAGTTGAGTAACATTATGATGGTATCTGAATGGCAGTGTAATTAAAGTGTCACTGTACAATAAATTTTTTTAAAAGATCCATATCAAATGCAGCATGGTATTTCATAATACTGAGAATGAAGATTATGGGTGCTTCAAGGGAGAATAAAAGAACAAGAATCAGAATGACAATAGCAACAGTAAATGCTAGAAGATAGAGGGACAAAGACCTCAAAATTCTGAGGGAAAATATTATAAACTAGAATTCTATACCCAACAAAACTATCATTTGAACATGAGGATGAATCCAAGCCATTTCAGACATGTAAGGACCCAATTTTATACAAACCCTTTCTTAGCATTTAATAAATGCTCTAGAAAAATGAGGGAGCAAATCAAGAAAGAGTAAGAAATAGGATCTAGAAAACATTGGCTCCAACCTAGGAAAGTTGCCAAAGGATCCTGGCGATTCCTTGAGCAAGCAGTCTAAACCTCAGAAGGAAGACAAGAACTGCAGGAAGAAGGTCTCCAGGAAAATGAGGACTTAATAGAATACTTAAGTTATAAAGAGTTTGAAAATAATTGGGAATATGATAAAGGCAATTGGTGGAAAAAACAAAATAAGAAAGCTAATGAGAAATTCCAAGAAAAATAGAAAATGCATAAAAAGAGGAACTTCAATTATGATGCATACACTATTTGAATCAGTACTGAACAATACTGACTTGATCATAATAATACAGTTGTTACTGATTTTCATGTTAGACTCAATCAGTAGGCAGCACAAGGAAGACTAAATTATGGGTTCAGAACAAATGTGATTGTCATCAACCTGCACAACACATAAGTAAAAGTTAGATGACAAGGATTAGGAGAAGGAAGAAGAGGAGATGAGCTGGAGGAAAAGGTAAGGGTGCTTGCTGGTAGGGAGCCAAGAAATATTATCTGTAATAGATAAAAGAAGAGATAGAGGTATTGTTTTTATTTAAAGATATAAAAGTGGTCCACAGAAAAAATGAAAATTTGAATATAACAATATTGTGAGCTAAATCATCTATTATGACAGGAAATAAATAATGTATAAATTTGATAAATCAAGGAATAAAGACAAAACATACTGTTTATACTATAGAGATGGGAAATGACTAACACTTTGGGGGTAGATCCAGGGATGCAATGGTTGCATTGGTAAAAATTTTGAACTACTTTATTTTCTTTATATTTTGAAATAACTTTGAACTTAAAGAAAAGCTGCAAAACTAGTACAAAGATTTCCCATATACCCAACTTCCTTTTATGTTACCATCTTAAATAACCATAGTACAATGACCCAAACTAGGAAATTAACACTGATAAATACTAATAACTAAACTATACACCCTATCCTAATGCCACCAATTTCCCCACAGATGTCCTTTTTCTATTCTAGGATCCAATCCAGGATCTCACATAGCATTGAGTAGTCATGTCTCCTTACTCTTCCTCCAATCTGTAACGGTTTCTGTTTTTCCTTGTCTTTCATGACTACACTTTTGAAGAGTAATGGTCAATTATTTTGTAGACTGTCTCTCAATTTAGGTTTTCTGGTGTTTTATAATTATTAGATTGAGCTTATACATTTTTGGCAAGAATACCCCAGGAGTGATATTGTGACCTTCTCAGTGCATCATATCCAGGGATACAGGTTGTCACTTTATCAAGGTAAACACTTGGTTAAGGTGGTGCCTGCAGGGTTTCTCCCCTGTAAAGTGACTATTTTTCACTTCATAATTAATATTTTGAGAATATGCAAATATCTTCTTTCTCCTCAAACTTCTGCCCATTTTAGCATACATGAGGGAGTCTTGCCTGCAACTATTTTATTACCATGGTGTTTGCCTAATGATGATGGTAAATTTCTCTCATTCCTTCCACATTTATTAATTGGAATTCTTCTGTAAGGAAGAGCTGTCCTTTCTCCCCCATGTATTCATTTATCAAATTATTTATTTATTTATTACATGAGTGTGGATTCATGGCTACTTATTTTATTCTATGGGTTATAATTAATTGCTATCAATAGTTATTTTGCTGCTCAAATTATTCCAACTTTCATCATTGGGAGCTCTTCAGGTTGGCTCCTGTGTCCTTTTGTTGTCCTTCTATCAGTTTTTGAGTATTTCCTTACCATCTGGCACCACAAGGCTGAACTTACATTTTCCCTGACCCAACCCTTGATTCAACCATTTCTCCAAGATGCCCTAGTTCCTTTCATTGAAGAATCGAGTTTAGAAACCAAGATGTGGGCACTAGGTGTGCCCATTGCTACTGGATGCCATGACTTTTAGGCCCTTCTGGTGGACAGAGCTAGGATATAAATACACATACTCTAATACACACATCTGTATTTCCGGATCAACCTATCTTTTTTTTTTTTTTTTTTTTTTTAATCATTTTATTGAGATATATTCACAAACCACGCAGTCATACAAAACAAATCGTACTTTCGATTGTTTACAGTACCATTACATAGTTGTACATTCATCACCTAAATCAATCCCTGACACCTTCATTAGCACACACACAAAAATAACAAGAATAATAATTAGAGTGAAAAAGAGCAATTGAAGTAAAAAAGAACACTGGGTACCTTTGTCTGTTTGTTTCCTTCCCCTATTTTTCTACTCATCCATCCATAAACTAGACAAAGTGGAGTGTGGTCCTTATGGCTTTCCCAATCCCATTATCACCCCTCATAAGCTACATTTTTATACATCTGTCTTCGAGATTCATGGGTTCTGGGTTGTAGTTTGATAGTTTCAGGTATCCACCACCAGCTACCCCAATTCTTTAGAACCTAAAAAGGGTTGTCTAAAGTGTGCGTAAGAGTGCCCACCAGAGTGACCTCTCGGCTCATTTTGGAATCTCTCTGCCACTGAAGCTTATTTCATTTCCTTTCACATCCCCCTTTTGGTCAAGAAGATGTTCTCCGTCCCACGATGCCGGGTCTACATTCCTCCCTGGGAGTCATATTCCACGTTGCCAGGGAGATTCACTCCCCTGGGTGTCTGATCCCACGCAGGGGGGAGGGCAGTGATTTCACCTTTCAAGTTGGCTTAGCCAGAGAGAGAGGGCCACATCTGAGCAACAAAGAGGCTTTCAGGAGGAGACTCTTAGGCACAAATATAGGGAGGCCTAGCCTCTCCTTTGCAGCAACCGTCTTCCCAAGGGTAAAACTTATGGTAGAGGGCTCAACCCATCAAACCACCAGTCCCCTATGTCTGTGGTCATGTTAGCAACCATGGAGGTGGGGTAGGCGAATACCCCTGCATTCTCCACAGGCTCCTCAAGGGGGCACTACATCATTTTTTTTTCCTTGTTTTTCTTTCTTTCTTTTTTTTTTTTTTAACTTTCCCTTCTTTTTTAAATCAACTGTATGAAAAAAAAAGTTAAAAAGAAAACAAACATACAATAAAAGAACATTTCAAAGAGACCATAACAAGGGAGTAAGAAAAAGACAACTAACCTAAGATAACTGCTTAACTTCCAACATGTTCCTACTTTACCCCAAGAAAGTTACATAATATAGCAACCTTTCTGTGAACTTGTTCCTACTATATCCATCAGAAATTAACAGACCATAGTCATTTCTGGGCATCCCCAGAACGTTAAATAGCTTATCTGTTCTTCTTGGATTATTGTTCCCCCTTCCTTAATTACTCTCTACTGCTAGTTCCCCTACATTCTACATTATAAACCATTTGTTTTACATTTTTGAAAGTTCACATTAGTGGTAGCATATAATATTTCTCTTTTTGTGCCTGGCTTATTTCACTCAGCATTATGTCTTCAAGGTTCATCCATGTTGTCATATGTTTCACGAGATCGTTCCTTCTTACTGACGCGTAGTATTCCATCGTGTGTATATACCACATTTTATTTATCCACTCATCTGTTGAAGGACATTTGGGTTGTTTCCATCTCTTGGCAATTGTGAATAATGCTGCTATGAACATTGGCGTGCAGATATCTGTTCGTGTCACTGCTTTCCGATCTTCCGGGTATATACCGAGAAGTGCAATCGCCGGATCGAATGGTAGCTCTATATCTAGTTTTCTAAGGAACTGCCAGACTGACTTCCAGAGTGGCTGAACCATTATACAGTCCCACCAACAGTGAATAAGAGTTCCAATTTCTCCACATCCCCTCCAGCATTTGTAGTTTCCTGTTTGTTTAATGGCAGCCATTCTAACCGGTGTTAGATGGTATCTCATTGTGGTCTTAATTTGCATCTCTCTAATAGCTAGTGAAGCTGAACATTTTTTCATGTGTTTCTTGGCCATTTGTATTTCCTCTTCAGAGAACTGTCTTTTCATATCTTTTGCCCATTTTATAATTGGGCTGTCTGTACTATTGTCATTGAGTTGTAGGATTTCTTTGTATATGCAAGATATCAGTCTTTTGTCAGATACATGGTTTCCAAAAATTTTTTCCCATTGAGTTGGCTGCCTCTTTACCTTTTTTTTTTTTTTTTTTTTTTTTAAATCATTTTATTGAGATATATTCACATACCACGCAGTCATACAAAACAAATTGTACTTTCGATTGTTTACAGTACCATTACATAGTTGTACATTCATCACCTAAATCAATCCCTGACACCTTCATTAGCACACACACAAAAATAACAAGAATAATAATTAGAGTGAAAAAGAGCAATTGAAGTAAAAAAGAACACTGGGTACCTTTGTCTGTCTGTTTCCCTCCCCTACTTTTCTACACATCCATCCATAAACTAGTCAAAGTGGTGTTTGGTCCTTATGGCTTTCCCAATCCCATTGTCACCCCTCATAAGCTACATTTTTATACAACTGTCTTCGAGATTCATGGGTTCTGGGTTGTAGTTTGATAGTTTCAGGTATCCACCACCAGCTACCCCAATTCTTTAGAACCTAAAAAGGGTTGTCTAAAGTGTGCATAAGAGTGCCCACCAGAGTGACCTCTCGGCTCCTTTTGGAATCTCTCTGCCACTGAAGCTTATTTCATTTCCTTTCACATCCCCCTTTTGGTCAAGAAGATGTTCTCCGTCCCACGGTGCCAGGTCTACATTCCTCCCTGGGAGTCATATTCCACGTTGCCAAGGAGATTCACTTCCCTGGGTGTCTGATCCCACGTAGGGGGGAGGGCAGTGATTTCACCTTTCAAGTTGGCTTAGCCAGAGAGAGAGGGCCACATCTGAGCAACAAAGAGGCATTCAGGAGGAGACTCTTAGGCACAAATACAGGGAGGCCTAGCCTCTCCTTTGCAGCAACCGTCTTCCCAAGGGTAAAACTTATGGTAGAGGGCTCAACCCATCAAACCACCAGTCCCCTATGTCTGTGGTCATGTTAGCAACCATGGAGGTGGGGTAGGCGAATACCCCTGCATTCTCCACAGGCTCCTCAAGGGGGCACTACATCTTTTTTTTTTTTTTTTTCCCCTTGTTTTTATTTTTTCTTTTTTTTTTTTTTTTTTTTTTTTTTTTTTTTAACTTTCCCTTCTTTTTTCAAATCACCTGTATGAAAAAAAAAGTTAAAAAGAAAACAAACATACAATAAAAGAGCATTTCAAAGAGACCGTAGCAAGGGAGTAAGAAAAAGACAACTAACCTAAGATAACTGCTTAACTTCCAACATGTTCCTACTTTACCCCAAGAAAGTTACATAATATAGCAACATTTCAGTGAACTTGTTCCTACTACAACCATCAGAAATTAACAGACCATAGTCATTTCTGGGCATCCCCAGAACGTTAAATAGCTTATCTGTTCTTCCTGGATTATTGTTCCCCCTTCCTTAATTGCTCTCTACTGCTAGTTCCCCTACATTCTACATTATAAACCATTTGTTTTACATTTTTCAAAGTTCACATTAGTGGTAGCATATAATATTTCTCTTTTGTGCCTGGCTTATTTCGCTCAGCATTATGTCTTCAAGGTTCATCCATGTTGTCATATGTTTCACCAGATCGTTCCTTCTTACTGCCGCGTAGTATTCCATCGTGTGTATATACCACATTTTCTTTATCCACTCATCTGTTGAAGGACATTTGGGTTGTTTCCATCTCTTGGCAATTGTGAATAATGCTGCTATGAACATTGGCGTGCAGATATCTGTTCGTGTCACTGCTTTCCGATCTTCCGGGTATATACCGAGGAGTGCAATCGCTGGATCGAATGGTAGCTCTATATCTAGTTTTCTAAGGAACTGCCAGACTGACTTCCAGAGTGGCTGAACCATTATACAGTCCCACCAACAATGAATAAGAGTTCCAATTTCTCCACATCCCCTCCAGCATTTGTAGTTTCCTGTTTGTTTAATGGCAGCCATTCTAACCGGTGTTAGATGGTATCTCATTGTGGTCTTAATTTGCATCTCTCTAATAGCTAGTGAAGCTGAACATTTTTTCATGTGTTTCTTGGTCATTTGTATTTCCTCTTCAGAGAACTGTCTTTTCATATCTTTTGCCCATTTTATAATTGGGCTGTCTGTACTATTGTCATTGAGTTGTAGGATTTCTTTGTATATGCAAGATATCAGTCTTTTGTCAGATACATGGTTTCCAAAAATTTTTTCCCATTGAGTTGGCTGCCTCTTTACCTTTTTGAGAAATTCCTTTGAGGTGCAGAAACTTCTAAGCTTGAGGAGTTCCCATTTATCTATTTTCTCTTTTGTTGCTTGTGCTTTGGGTGTAAAGTCTAGGAAGTGGCCTCCTAATACAAGGTCTTGAAGATGTTTTCCTACATTATCTTCTAGGAGTTTTATGGTACTTTCTTTTATATTGAGATCTTTGGTCCATTTTGAGTTAATTTTTGTGTAGGGGGTGAGGTAGGGGTCCTCTTTCATTCTTTTGGATATGGATATCCAACTCTCCCAGCCCCATTTGTTGAAAAGACCATTATGGCTCAGTTCGGTGACTTTGGGGGCCTTATCAAAGATCAGTCGGCCATAGATCTGAGGGTCTATCTCTGAATTCTCAATTCGATTCCATTGATCTATATGTCTATCTTTGTGCCAGTACCATGCTGTCTTGGCAACTGTGGCTTTATAATAAGCTTCAAAGTCAGGGAGTGTAAGTCCTCCCACTTCGTTTTTCTTTTTTAGAGTGTCTTTAGCAATTCGAGGCATCTTCCCTTTCCAAATAAATTTGATAACTAGCTTTTCCAAGTCTGCAAAGTAGGTTGTTGGAATTTTGATTGGGATTGCATTGAATCTGTAGATGAGTTTGGGTAGAATTGACATCTTAATGACATTTAGCCTTCCTATCCATGAACATGGAATATTTTTCCATCTTTTAAGGTCCCCTTCTATTTCTTTTAGTAGAGTTATGTAGTTTTCTTTGTATAGGTCTTTTACATCTTTGGTTAAGTTGATTCCTAGGTACTTGATTTTTTTAGTTGCTATTGAAAATGGTATCTTTTTTCTTGAGTGTGTCTTCAGTTTGTTCATTTCTAGCATATAGAAACATTACTGACTTATGTGCATTAATCTTGTATCCCGCTACTTTGCTAAATTTGTTTATTAGCTCTAGTAGCTGTATCGTCGATTTCTCAGGGTTTTCTAGATGTAAGATCATATCGTCTGCAAACAATGACAGTTTTACTTCTTCTTTTCCAATTTGGATGCCTTTTATTTCTTTGTCTTGCCGGATTGCCCTGGCTAGCACTTCCAGCACAATGTTGAATAACAGTGGTGACAGCGGGCATCCTTGTCTTGTTCCTGATCTTAGAGGGAAGGCTTTCAGTCTCTCACCATTGAGTACTATGCTGGCTGTGGGTTTTTCATATATGCTCTTTATCATGTTGAGGAAGTTTCCTTCAATTCCTACTTTTTGAAGTGTTTTTATCAAAAACGGATGTTGGATTTTGTCAAATGCTTTTTCAGCATCTATTGAGATGATCAATTGATTTTTCCCTTTTGAGTTTTTAATGTGTTGTAATACATTGATTGTTTTTCTTATGTTGAACCATCCTTGCATGCCTGGAATGAACCCCACTTGGTCATGGTGTATGATTTTTTTAATGTGTCTTTGGATTCGAATTGCAAGTATTTTGTTGAGGATTTTTGCATCTATATTCATTAGGGAGATTGGCCGGTAGTTTTCCTTTTTTGTAGCATCTTTGCCTGGTTTTGGTATTAGATTGATGTTAGCTTCATAAAATGAGTTAGGTAGTGTTCCATTTTCTTCAATGTTTTGAAAGAGTTTGAGTAAGATTGGTGTCAGTTCTTTCTGGAAAGTTTGGTAGAATTCCCCTGTGAAGCCATCTGGCCCTGGGCATTTATTTGTGGGAAGATTTTTGATGACTGATTGGATCTCTTTGCTTGTGATGGGTTGGTTGAGTTCTTCTATTTCTTCTCTGGTCAGTCTAGGTTGTTCATATGTTTCCAGGAAATTGTCCATTTCTTCTACATTGTCCAGTTTATTGCCATACAGTTGTTCATAATATCCTCTTATAATTTTTTTAATTTCTTCAGGATCTGCAGTTACGTCACCTTTTTCATTCATTATTTTGTTTATATGGGTCTTCTCTCTTTTTGATTTTGTCAGTCTAGCTAGGGGCTTGTCAATCTTGTTGATCTTCTCAAAGAACCAACTTTTGGTGATATTTATCTTCTCTATTGTTTTTTTGTTCTCTATGTCATTTATTTCTGCTTTAATCCTTGTTATTTCTTTTCTTGTACTTGGTTTAGGATTGGTTTTCTGTTCATTTTCTAGCTTCTTCAGTTGATCCATGAGTTCTTTGATTTTGGCTCTTTCTTCCTTTTTAATATATGCGTTTAGTGCTATAAATTTCCCCCTTAGCACTGCTTTTGCTGCATCCCATAGGTTTTGGTATGTTGTGTTCTCATTTTCATTCGTCTCTATATATTTAGCAATTTCTCTTGCTATTTCTTCTTTAACCCACTGATTGTTTAGGAGTGTGTTGTTTAACCTCCAGGTATTTGTAAATTTTCTAAGTCTCTGATGGTTATTGACTTCTAATTGTATTCCATTGTGGTCAGAGAATGTGCTTTGAATAATTTCAATCTTTTTAAATTTATTGAGGCTTGTTTTATGTCCCAGCATATGATCTATTCTGGAGAAAGTTCCGTGAGCACTAGAAAAGTATGTGTATCCTGGTGATTTGGGATGTAATGTCCTGTATATGTCTGTTAAATCTAATTCATTTATCAGATTGTTTAGGTTTTCAATTTCCTTATTGGTCTTCTGTCTGGTTGATCTATCTATAGGAGAGAGTGATGTGTTGAAGTCTCCCACAATTATTGTGGAAACATCAATTGCTTCCTTTATTTTTGCCAGTGTTTCTCTCATGTATTTTGTGGCACCTTGATTGGGTGCATAGACATTTACGATTGTTATTTCTTCTTGCTGAATTGCCCCTTTTATTAGTATGTAGTGGCCTTCTTTGTCTCTCAAAACATCCCTGCATTTGAAGTCTATTTTATCTGAGATTAATATTGCTACACCTGCTTTCTTTTGGCTGTAGCTTGCATGAAATATTTTTTTCCATCCTTTCACTTTCAGTTTCTTCGTGTCCCTGTGTCTAAGATGAGTCTCTTGTATGCAACATATTGATGGTTCATTTTTTTTGATCCATTCTGCGAATCTATATCTTTTAATTGGGGAGTTTAATCCATTTACATTCAACGTTATAACCGTGAAGGCATTTCTTGAATCAGCCATCTTATCCTTTGGTTTATGTTTGCCATATTTTTCCCCTCTCTCTATTAATATCCTTTATTGTACCCATACCGAATCTCTTTAGTACTGAACCTTTCTCCAAGTCTCTCTGTCCTGTCTTCGTTTCTCTGTCTGTAGGGCTCCCTTTAGTATCTCCAGTAGGGCAGGTCTCTTGTTAGCAAATTCTCTCAGCATTTGTTTGTCTGTGAAAAATTTAAGCTCTCCCTCAAATTTGAAGGAGAGCTTTGCTGGATGAAGTATTCTTGGCTGGAAATTTTTCTCACTCAGAATTTTAAATATATCGTGCCACTGCCTTCTCGCCTCCATGGTGGCTGCTGAGTAGTCACTACTTAGTCTTATGCTGTTTCCTTTGTATGTGGTGAATTGCTTTTCTCTTGCTGCTTTCAGAACTTGCTCCTTCTCTTCTGTGTTTGACAGTGTGATCAGTATATGTCTTGGAGTGGGTTTATTTGGATTTATTCTATTTGGAGTTCGCTGAGCATTTATGATTTGTGTATTTATGTTGTTTAGAAGATTTGGGAAGTTTTCCCCAACAATTTCTTTGAATAGTCTTCCTAGACCTTTACCCTTTTCTTCCCCTTGTGGGACACCAATGAGTCTTATATTTGGACGTTTCATATTATCTATCATATCCCTGAGGTCCATTTCGATTTTTTCAATTTTTTTCCCCATTCTTTCTTTTATGCTTTCATTTTCCATTCTGTCATCTTCCAGGTCACTGATTCGTTGTTCAACATCCTCTAGTCTTGTACTAGGAGTGTCCAGAATCTTTTTAATTTGGTCAACAGTTTCTTTAATTTCCATAAGATCATCCATTTTTTTATTTAGTCTTGCAATGTCTTCTTTATGCTCTTCTAGAGTCTTCTTGATTTCCTTCATATCCCGTACTATGGTCTCATTGTTCATCTTTAGTTCTTTGAGTAGCTGCTCTAGGTGCTGTGTCTCTTCTGGTCTTTTGATTTGGGTGCTTGGGCTTGGGTTATCCATATCGTCTGGTTTTTTCATATGCTTTATAATTTTCTGTTGTTTTTGGCCTCGTGGCATTTGCTGAACTTGATAGGGTTCTTTTAGGGTTTGTAGACCTATTGAAGTCCTTATCTCTAATTTATGAGATCTACAGCTTCGTGGAGTACACTTTCTCTAACTAACCAGCAGGTGGCGTCCACGAGCCACCTGTTCTCCACAAGCCAGTTCTCCCCTGCTTAGCCTTTTTGGTGAGTGGGGGAGTGAGTCTTGTGGGGCCCAATTGGTGTACCAAGCTTGCGTGTGTAGTTGGTGTTGCCTGCCCTGTATGTGGGGCGTGTTTCTGGGCAGTCGGGGAGGGGGGGTGGCCCTAACAATCAAATCTCCCTGGTGATCCTAGAGTTTTAAAGCTGGTGCAATAGTCTAATCCTTCAGTTCAGTCCTGCCACAGTTTGTCTCTGCCACTGACCCACAAGTCCTTGGTATTGGCATATGGCTCCTGAGACTTGAAAGTGGGCCCCTCTTCCAGGCTGTGCACCCCGGGTCCTCTGTTGAGGGGTGACTGTGCTATGTCACAGGTGAGTGCCGTCCCCTCAGGGCAGTTCTGGGCTGCTGGGCTGTGTAGGGAGGCTCCCAGTCTGCTCAAATGATTGCTGAATGGGGCTTTGTTAATTCACACTGCTCCACCTTCCCAACTCTGGGACAATCAGCTGAGGTTTCAGGGAAGGCTAATGTCCACGCCCAGTTTTGTGGTGTGTGCCTGTTATTTGAAGGCCTTTCGTCACACTGGGTTGTCTGGGGCAGCTCTGGGCTATGGGGCTGGCGATGGGCAGGAGTGTTTCCTGTCCACCAGGATGGTGGGTGTGAGCGGACACCCCCGTTTTCTTGGGAAGTTGTGGTGTTTAGTGAATTTTCTCAGCCACTGAATTATTGCCTTTTGTCTCAGAGCTCTCTTAGTTCTGCTCTTGACTTGACGTGCCCAAATTGAAAGTCTTTGAAGCTTTCTATATTGGGCTTCTTAGATTAATTGTTTTAGAAAAAGAAAAAAGGATTAAAAAAAAAAAAAAAAAGGGTCCTCCTCAGAGATCTAATGGGTTATTGAAATGCTAAGAGACAAAGCAACCAGGGCCATTAAGGAAAGGTCCACAGGGCAGAGAGATCGGCTTTTCTTCGGGATTTGCATATGCGCCTTAGGGCCTGAGCTCCGCCCTTCCCCTTTCTGTGTTCACCAGAACTCTAAAACTCCTCTGCTTTTATTTTGGAGTTTTTCGTGTTGTTTTTTTTTTTCTATGCCTGTCTCCTCTCTGCTGGGCTGGCTGCTCACAGATTCTCTGGTGTCTGGTCTCTGTCTATCTATGGTTGGAGTCTGGATCAGTAGAATGAGTTTCCGATAAGAGCAGCCACTGCAGTTCTCCCTTCTCCTTCCCGGAGCTGACAGCCCCTCCTCCCACGGGACTGAGCCTGGCAGGGAGGGGCGCGGGTCCCCTGGCCGCAAAAACTTACAGATTTCGCTGATCTCAGCAGTTCGACATTTTCATGAGTGTTGTATGAAGTATGTCCAAAGACAGATTGCTCTGTGGTGTCCAGTCCACGCAGTTCCTGGCTTTCTACCTACTTTCCTGGAGGAGTAACTAAAACATACAGCTCACCAGTCTTCCATCTTGTCAACCTATCTTTATACATACTGTGAGTTTATCATGACTCCTCCAAATCTAATCCAACATCACAGAGTCCTTTCTAGCCTTCCACTTACTCACGCCTGGTAAATACTTACAGGAGTTTCGGAATTGCTAAACCATACCACTGTGGGCAACACATTTTCTAAAAGTTATATATGTTATTTCTTTACTTCTCCACTCCCCTTCAGTGTGGTTATGTTGTTGATATGAAATAGTTAGGTCCATTTTTTACTGTTTGTAAGCCATTTTGGGTTCTCCCTACATGCTGTTTGATTTTTTTTAAAACTTCATCTACCAAAAAATTAAAAACAAACAAACAAAAATTTCAGACAAAACCAAAACGAAGGAAGAAGAAAAACAAATAATCTATTCTTGAATTGTAATGGCTATCTCCAAACTCTGAGATGCTGATTCCTTTGTGTGTAACCTGATTGATCTCTGGAACTTTGGGTATCTGTATGATACCTGAAACTCAGAGCGAGAGCTAGGCAGATATGAATGTCAGTATTAGCGCATATAGCAACTGTTAAAAAAAAAAAAAGGCTGAAAAGAGCCCAGACTTCAAGTAGAGATATGAATGAAGCAGATCTGGTTAAGACCAAGGCAAATTCCACCCCGGGAATTTCCCTAAGGCAGCAGAGGGCTGCCAGAGGGATACCTCAGGACAAGGCAAAGTCCTTTTCCAATTGTCTGGGTCACAACTTTAAGTGAAATAGATCTAATAATTGGAAACAATTATAAGAAGGGCATAGACACTTGCATCAACACGTAGACAGTCTCATCAACACTAACTTTAAAACTTTGAAATCCAAGTTCAACAGACTACGCCTCATTATTTGTGTCTCACCTACCCCTGCCCTCAGGGCCTCTTAAACCTTGGCCAAATGTGAATAAACCAGTTAAAGCAGCTATAGGGGAAGAGTTGGGTGCAGAAAGATGGGAGAGATGTGGTCTTGGTTTAGGATTCTTTCTACTGGGCCTGGAGATTAGAAATGGTAGATCCAGAAGAAATGCTGCAGAATAGGCCATGTTTGTTCTGAAAGAATTCCCCACTTAAAATTTTGTTTTCCAATAATACCTTTGCAGTGATAACCATAGTAAATAAATCATTATTAGAATATAAATAGCCTTGGGATAGGAGTAATTGAATAATATCTAATTGCTGAATTTCAGTAAGTAAAAGGAAATATCCTTGAGAGCTTTGGAAAAGTTTTCCTGGATTTATGCTTTGGACAAATTAAATAATTATAGTATATGTTCCAGAGCTTGAGAGTCAGTATACTCTTGAGGTTGTTCATAATTTGGGGTAATTATAAAAACAAGGAAAATTTTTAACCTGAAATGGAAGGAATAAAAAAGCAAATACAGCTGCAAAAAATTGCAGTGACAAAATCTAGTCCTAGCCCTGTTTTTATGATTTTTTTTTAATCAAACAAATACAATTTTATTCTACTTAGGTATGTTCTCCCTAAATTTATACAAGTTTACCAATAAAATAAACTAGTTTATAAGTACATTCTTAAAATTCCTCTTAAAAAGTAGCCTAATAGGTTGCATGAACTGAGCAATGTACCTGGTAATGATGACATTTATATAAAATATAATAAAAATAAGGATATGCTGATGCTTCAAATATATTCTGTTTAAGGAGACAGTTGAGTTTAGTAAGAAATATAAATGAGACTTCCATAAACTTAACTACCTGGATTTCAAAGAATCTGTCTTTTTAATTACTTTGCCACTTGTTACCCCAGTACGTGGAAAAATTTGGATTTGTAGTGGCTTTGTTAATGTTAGTATATTTTTGATGAATATATTACATAATCAGGTTAGTAAGTGCTGTCATGAATGGGGAAGACATAATTCTTGGCTTCAGAATGACCTAGGAGAAGACCTCATAGAAGAGACGATACTTGTAAGACCTTTGAATAAGAGGGTAGCATTTGAATAGGTAAAGCTCTGAACCAGGTTTTTTTTTTTTTTTTAGAAGCCATAACTTAATTTTGTGAACTAACATATTTCTGGTATTATTTAGTACTTGGGATAATTTTGAGAAAATTTATGTTGAGAAAAAATAATGCTGAGTTTTTTCTGGATATAAATCCCTTAATTATTGAGGAGCTGATAATACTTCAAACTTGGGCTTCTCTAACATTTGAATGTAGTGCTGGTTTGGACTGAGATTTTAGGCATATTATGAAATAATCATTTGTGTGTTGTGAGTCTAAAGTATATAAATGCCTGGATGCATTCCAAACCCAAGCATACATTTTTTTTTTTCTTCTCTCATTATTTTGTGGTATCTCTGTCTCTTCTCCCCTTTATGCACACTGTTATTGGAGAATAATATGCATGTTCAAAGGGCTTTGAAATTTGTCATCAAATTTATTTCTAGTTGTATGCAGTCTGGATAAACAAAGACTAAAGGTGGGGTAGAGAGTGTTTTTATTATTCTCTGTGCTAAGATGATCGTATTTTCTGATTAAAGTGAATTTTGTTTGTTGTTGTAAAAGGTTTATGAAAGTGAATTTTGTTTATTGTAGTCAATGCTGACTAAAATTTGATAAGCTTATCTAAGGAAGTATGGTTTGTCTTAAAGTTAAATGGTTAGTCTTAATATGTGAGACAAGACCTGAATGGATATGGAAAATTGTAGAAGGTTTGTGAAAGTGAATTCCGTGTGTCATAGTCAATGCTGACCAAAATATGTTAGGCTTGTTTATAATTGTTTTTAAAGAGCTTTCATGTCTAACTGTGTATTCATACAAAACCGGAGTCTGGTTTTCTATTAAAATAATGTGGATTGTTGGTCTGCTCTTAATGAAAAGTTATAAAAAGTTTTTCTTAGTCATCTGAGTACTTTGTCTAGAAGACAAAGATTTTATATCATATCAGAATAATATCCTTGTCAAATTTTACGTTGACCTTATCACCCTTTATTTCAGAAGACAGGTCCTCTCACTTTTAAAGGAAACCTGTTGCAAAGGATTTTTCTTTCACCTTATAAAAGTGAGGTGCTAAAATAGTTCAACATATTACAGAGGAAGTGTTTGGAAATTATAATAATTAAAATGATTTTCTATCCTTCTGTTAGCTAAATTTTTATGAGTGAAATGTTATTCATATATTTAGAGACTGTATAAAATTCCTTTAGACTTGACAACATTCTCACTAAACATGTTATATCCTGATACTGATCTGCATGATGTTAGATAACAGTATGATTTTGTTAGCCATGGTTTTAGTTATACTTAGAAAAAGGTTACAGATCACAGAAACCAGATTTACTTGTCAGTTACACTACTTTGCTCTAATGCTTCTCTAAAAGTATATGTTGTCAGCTATAATTCCCTTCATCATCAACAAAAAGGGGCTTTAAAAGAGAATCAAGGCAGATATATAAATTGTGTTATACCTGTTAATTAACATAACTCTGGTAAATGTGTAAAGGTAAAACAGGACAAAACTTCTGCTATGGTTTGTGGTTGATGACCCCAATATAAGTCAACTGTCAAAAGTTTTTATTTCTGAAAATAGCTTCATTTAAAAATGCTTATAAGAAAGTTAGGGCCTAGATGGTAAGCACATTTATTCCTGAGCTTTAACTCTTATTTCTAAATTCTGAGATGCTTTGCTCTTTGTGTATAACCTGGTTGTTCTCTGGAACTTTGGGTATCTGTATGACACCTAAGACTCAGAGTTAGAGTTCTCCACATCTGAAAGTCAGCATTATCCATACAGCAACTGTTAAAGAAACCAAAAAAAGAGATCAGACTTCAATTAGATATGAATGAAGTTGAACTGGTTAGGACTAAGGTAAATCAGAACACAGGGTAGAAGATGATATTGTCTGTATTTTAAGACTTTAACTTCTGTGTGAGACCAAAGGAAGAGAGGTTTACTTTGTTCAAAATTTAAATTTTCTGTAGCACCCTATCTAATTTAACCTGTCTGGCCAATTTATTTAAACAACCTAATTCAGCTTTATTTGATACAAAACCTAGAATAGGGAATAAAATCTTGATATTCTGTACAGGTTAATATAATACCCTGATGCATTTCAGGTATTTTGGGCAGAAAATGAAAAAGTAGTTGCAAAGTCCCTTGAAGGACAGGAGAAAACCATGGAACTATTAAACTTCTCCACCTGGGGAATTCCTGCTATTGTCTTAGGCAATAGGGGCTCCCAATTTAATAAGCCACATCTACAATCTTGAAGCTTGCCCTTATGAAAATTATTTCTGAAATGGCAAAGCTAAGCCTACTTATAATTAATGCTGAAGAGTCAGCCCTAGAGAGCCTCTTTTGTTGCTCTGATGTAGGCTCTCTCTTTAAGCCAAACTCTGCAAATAAACTTACTACCTTCCCCCCTATTTTGGCCACGACTTCCAGGGGGTGTAAGTCTCCCTAGCAACATGGGACATGAGTTCTGGCATTGTGGGATTGATTGGCCAAAAGGGGGAAAATAAATAAAATAAAGTTCAGTGGCTAAGAGATTTCAAATAGTAGAGACATCATTCTGGAGGTTACTGTTGGAAGTTTCAGCCAGATATTACAAATTGCCACAGTATACCAAGCCTCAACCAACTGTGTTCCTGAAAACCCTAAAGAATACCCTAGGCTTTAAAATTCCATAAAAGTTTTACATATTAAGTTTATTTTTCAGAGACGTAAAGCCTCCAGATTGTTCCTGTGCCAAATAAGCCCTAAAACCCAGAGGTATTGGTCTCTCTGAGAACAACAACCAGTTTCATAACTCCACCCCACAATGTCAGTGGCCCTTTCCAGCATGAAGAAGTTAGAATGGTCATTGCCCAGAGATCCGTCAAGATTGAGAATTTTCAAATGAGAGGGAAGAGTTCTAATTGAGAAGTTAGGTTTTAGGGGATGATTATGATTACAGAATCATTCTATAGATTCTCCTTTTTACTTTCTGATATATTAGACAGAGGGAAGTACCTGAATCTCTGAACTGTAACCCAGCTGCTCTGATCTCTGATAATGATTATTTAGCCTTTATCTTGTGCCCTTGTGATTGTAAAAAACCTTGTGACTGACCCTCACTAGTACCCCTTTTAGGGACTTGGGTCAGCCCAGAACCAACCCACCCCAATCAAAGCTATCTTGATAAATGAAGCTGGATCTAACCATAATGGGCCCACCTGACATGTGCAATAGCTTAAACTTTAACTGATAATTGACCTATACCTCATTATAATACTAAAAGTCATGCCCATCATCATATTAAGGCTGCCATTTTCTTACATACCTTTTGTGACTAAGCCTGTAATCAGTCTGTGCATGCCGAATAATTAGATCATCTCTAAACTTGTCATCTTGAGCCACTTGCTCATTATCCTAAAATTTGCCCATCTTTTGATGCTATAAAACTATCAGAGTTACTTCAGTTTGGGGAGACAAATTTTTAGGCTGATAGGCTGTCTGATCTCCTGCTCCACATGTAGCATTAAACTCTTTCTCTTTTGAAACCCCAGTGTCATGGATTGGCTATTATGCACATTGGGCAGAGAACCCACTGCTTTTGTCCAGTATCAAAACTAGCACTGAATCTTTTGAGGTTCCCTTGTATGTGATATGTAGCTTCTCTCTTGTGGCATTCAGAATACTCTCTTCATCTTGGGCATTTAATGGTCTGATTATAATATGCTGTGGCATGGGTCTATTCAGGTTTATCCTGTTTAGAGTTTGTTGAGCCTCTTGGGTGGGTATATTAATGTCTTTCATTAAATTTGGGAAGTTTTTGGCCCTTATTTCTTCAAATATTCTCTCTGCCCCTTTCTTCTCCTTCTGGGACTCTCATAATGTGTATACTGTTATGCTTGATGGTGTCTACAGGTTCTTCAGGCTCTCTTCACTTTTCTTCATTCATCTTTCCTGATCCTCCTCAGACTGCATGATTTCAATTTTCTTATCTCCAAGTTCACTGATTCATTCTTCTGCCAGCTCCAATCTGCTGTTGAACCCCACTGGGGAATTTTTAATTTCTATTACTGTGGTCTTCAGCTCTATTTGATTCCTTTTCACAATTTCCATCTCTCTATTGATATTCTCTTTGTGTTCATCTATTGTTTTCCTGATTTCCTTTAGCTCTTTGAGCATATTTAGGACTATTTTTAAAAAGACTTTGGTATGTCCCAGGTCTGATTCTCCTTAATGATGATTCCTAATGCTTTAATTTTCTCTTTTGCCTGGACCATTGCTTCCTGTTTCTTTGTATGTTTTGTAATGTTTTGTTGAAACCTGAACATTTTGATATTGTAATGTGTTATCACTGGAATTTAGACTCTGAGGCATCTATTCCTTAAGATTGTATCCAGCTACTATTGTCAGAACTTTCTTTGGATTCCAGGAGCTAAGAAAAAAATGGGGGTGGGGGTGGGGGCAGACCACGCTTTCCTGTCTTTTGCAGACTGACCTGTGTGGATGCTCTCCTTCAGGGCTTTTCCATACAAAGAGTTTAGAAAATTCCTCAAGGCCAAAGCATAGGGGTAACTCTGATCCTTTCTGAGCATGCAACTTGTCTTGGCTTGCACATATGGCCCTGGGAATTCCCTTGCTTATACAGATATAAATATTCCCTCTTCCCTGGGAAATAGTTTCCTCATGGACCTGGGTACTGCACAGTGTGTCCTACAGACTGCAATCCCTTGCCCCAGGCAGCCACTTGATTGCTTTCCCACAGTGTTCCATAGGAGAGCTCTGTGAGCTGCCATCTACAGAACATCGAGTCCCTCAGGCCACCATCAGACAGAGTGGGTCAGATATACATGCTGTACATAAGGGTTAGTTTGCTCCCTCCAGAACTGGGAGCAGGGATCTGCACTGGGAACACAGTCCAGCTCTGTGCTGATCTGGTGGGGGGAGGGAGGCATCCAGCCAGGGAGCCATGAAATCCTACTGCTTTGAAGTAGGATTTTTCTTGATTTGGCTCTTGCCCTGTTACTGCAGTCCTTTAACTATTTTCTAGAGCTTTGAGAAAGATTTTCAGGAGCTAGTTCTTGCTGGTTGTTCAAAGCTTCAGTGGAGAAGGAGCTCTGACACATCTCTCTCAGCCATCTTGGTTGGGGCAGGGCTAAACATGTTGGATTCAGTATATTTTAATTTCTGGTAGAGCTAGTTACCTCTTCTAGTTTTTCTTTTTCAGTGTTTACCTGGCTGTTCTTGCCATATGTATTTTAATATCAACTTTAACTCAATAAAAAACCTTATTGGTGTTAATTAGTTTTTAAATTAACTTACGGAGAATGACTTCTTTAAAATGTTGAGTAGTCTTGAGTAGTTCTTTGCAAGAACGGGAGATGTCTTTCCATTTGTTCAATAATGCTTTTGTGCCTTTTAGGAGTGCCAAATTACATTTTAAAATTGCTTTTTCAATTACTTTGGGGACTGGATTGAGTTTTAAGAATGTGATAACATGTCAAAATGTGGATTAGGCCACATTTTATGCAGAAAAAGGACCAAAATCTTATATTGGTTACAATTTCTAAAGAGCCTGTAGGCTGATTGACCAATACCTTTGATGACATTTTATCAATGTCAGCTGTAGAGAGATGCTCTGAGCAGCCAGGAAATGCCAAAGATAAAGGATTGTTTTCTTTCTTGGGTCTTTCTCTCAGTGCTCTGCAGGGAGCCAGATCTTTCTCACCTAAAACCATAAACTTGAGAAAGATAAACAGATTTTCCTTTCTTGCAGAGAGAGAAAGGGAGGCTACATAACCAATGGAGTCAATGAGCTAAGACAAAATTGTTTGGAATAGAGTAGAGGAGAAAATGAAAGTGAGTTTGCAAGGATTTGTAGCCAGGACAACAAAGCTCTCATAATATAATAATCAGCCACCAGATACATATACACCCACTCTTCCTACCCTCATATACGTACACACGCAGTGGACAGAGGATGACAAGAAGTGAAAAGAAGTGATCAAGACACAGAGAACATAGAACTGAGAGGAACAGAATTGAGACCCTGGTTTAGCCACCCTAAGTAGAGAATCTTTACCAAGCCCACTTTGTAAGTGAAGTATGGTATTTTTAGCAAAAAGCACCTTGATACTTTAGATTTCTAATTAATTGTAATGTTCAACTATTTAGAAATTTTTTTCCATTGCTGGCACTTACGTTATTTTGAGAATGTTGTTCACTACAAGCCCCTGTTTAAGAACCTAACAGGGCTATATTGAAAAATGCAAATCTAGTTAGGTCCTACTGACCATTAGCCCTTGGATCCCAGATGGACATTCTATCTACACCCATTCTATTATGAAGAGAGGAAAGGATACAGACTATCTGAGCGGTACCCCCAACAAACTGCGGGTCAGGGAGAGTGAGGCTGAGGTGAGTTCATTGGGCCTAGGCACAATGTTCTGAAGTTGTGAAAAGCCTCGATCAGCAGACCTCCCAAAGGTGCTGGCCTCGTTTCTAAATCCAGGTCTGCTGCTAATTTACTATGTGACCAAAGGCAAACCTTTGCTGTGTCTTGTTTCACCTTTCTTATCTGTCAAATGAGAACAAAGACATGAGGCAATAAATGTGAAAATACATGAAAGAGAATTAAAAGTGCTACCTTAATGAAGGAATTCCCTAGAGAAATTCAGTGAACTCTGTGTTTCGGCACTCTTCAATGGTCTAATTAGGAAGAGAGGGAAGAATTAAGTAGCTTTCAAAAATATATTTGTCATGGATTAAAAAAACATCGACTCATTTAGTGGCTGAATTAATCACTGTTCTGACCGCCATTGTATGTATGTTAGTTCATTTTAAAAGGGTTATGAAACCCATGTTCCACCAGTTAAAAGGACTTCTGAGCCCTCTAATCTGGCAAACAGGCTTCAGGATGAGGACATCTCCACATTGCTGGCAGGGCAGGCTGAGAAGGTGGAGAAAGAGGTTGAGTCAAAGGAAAAAAGTTATTGTCAAAGGAAAAAAGTTATTGTCACTCTGGAAAAGATAGTGTAGACTCAGAAGTAGTGTCTGCTATATTTAACTAGGGAACCAATATAATTAAAGAAAACCTCACATTTATGTCTGACCCTTTTGGTGTAAGTATGTTTGTTTTCTGAGTTCGTGCCCACGAATGGTAAGCATCTTTTGAGTAATTCAATACTTGGAAGTATTTTGTGGTGTTGAGAGTTGTGAAATACTTCTACACATAACCCCAAGTGAAATCTCATGCAGATGAAATAATTCAAGTGTGACCAACACTGCTACTAAGAACACTACTGCCCACACTGGAAACTCAACCAGTTTGTCTTGGGCTGACATTGGCTCCAGGTGAAGAGAGCCCAGGATAAGATGATGAGGCTGTGCATATTAGTCTTCTAGGGATGGAGTGTCCCATTTCAGGGAGCGGTCCCTTTTCCTAACTTCTATTATACTGGCACAGATCTTACCTTAGACACTTTTACTTTGCTATGAATACATTTGGGGTCAGAAATTTTGTTCCTTTGTATTAAAATTTCAGAATTTTATTTTCAGAATGGAAGCCAAAGTCTTTATTTGCTGTTAAGATAATTTTAGTTATTAGCAAACAGGTAGGGGCATATCCAATTGCCCTTGAATCTTACCCCTCCTGCTTGGAAGACCAACCCTGAGAGGGAACAAAAGGTAGTCATTTAGGATGCTTTAGGGACACTTAGGGTGCAAGGGCAGAGAGGAAATGCTTTCTTCCAACTCCTCTAGGACTTGCTACCTTACCTGCTCTCCAAGGGATGGGATGGGCCTTCCTGGCCTGGAGCTATCAGACACTTATTCTGAGTAGTTGCTTGAGACAATACAGTCTCTGGCCCTATCCTGGCCAAAATATGCCTGCCCATGGGTCTCTTTTGAAATTTTCTGGGCTTCCCTAACTCCCTCCAATCTCTACTTGGTCTTCCCCAGGACTTCACCAAGGGTTTCAGAGTTCTCTTGGTGCTTCTCTCGCCTCAGGGCCACCTGTTTCAGTTTCTCCACCAACCTAGACTTCCTTATAGAGGAAACTGGCTTGTTTCCCATCCACGAAGTCATACACAGGTGCAGGGGCTAGAGTTCCCATCACTTTCAGCTGGCTAAAGGAAGATACTAAAGAAGAGTGGTGAGCAGACAACTTTGCATGGGAGGCAAGGGAGGGTTTCAGATGGGAGCAAGTAAAGAGAGATTTGGGAGTGGAGGTCATCAGCAGGCATCAGGAAGCGGGGCGTGGTGTGGGGCAGTGGTAGTGGTGGTGTCCGCATGGGGTAGAACACGGCACCAGAGAAAACTGTTGGCAGTAATTACAAATACTGGGAAACCTAACAAAGAGGGGAGAAAAAACTAAAAGCTTAGTTTGGCCAGATAAACATCACTATTATATTGTTTATAATCTTCCCCCAATCACTACTTAGATTGTCCTGTTAAGTACAATAAAATTAACTCATTAGAAGTGAAGTTAGATAATTTGGATCAGCTTCCTTGGTTTGCTACACATATAATATGGTCTCCTTATAGGCTCACAACTATCTGCTAACTTCCAAATCTATACCCACCTTTGAGCCACAACTGCCTACCAGATGCCTCCCCTTTAATGTCCATTTGAGGCATCTCGAAATCACCATCAAAGTTGACATTTTCCTGGGTTTCTGTTCCAGTGGGGGCACCTGTACTCATCTACTTGCTCCAGGTAGAAACAGGCGTCAGGTTAGACCCTTGTCTTTCCCTTCTTGCCCCTCCTTATCTAATCAACAAGGGCCAGTTCTACCCCTTCACTTCTCTCCACACCAACTCCTTAACCCTGGATTCTGATGCTTCCTTCTCTCGCCTGTGTCACTGGAATGCTCTCTGAACACTACCTGCTCCCAACCTTGCTATCCCCAAATATACAGAATGAACTTCCTAAAATGCACATCAGATCATTTAATCTCTTGTCTTACAACTTTTGACTAGCTCCCCCATTGTTGACAGGCTAAAGATCACATTCCTTAGCATAGAATATAAGGCCTTTCGTGATCAAAACTCCTAGTATTTCTCTGCAACCCAATATAATTTCTGCTATTTCACTCGTTGGGAGTAACCCATGATTATCTCTGATGATTCCTGCTTTTTTGCACTCTGACGTTCTTTTTCAAGGGCGACATTCACTGTTGAACATCAGAGGGCTGGTTCTGGCTCAAAGCCTTTAGCTGAACTGAGTGCTCAGCCAGAAGTTCTCCATCTGCAGTCTATTAGCCCTCCCGATGGCATTTTGCTATTCTCCTTGCACCAGAAAAAACAAACAGATGCCTCTCCCACAGTGTCTGCCTTTCTCCCAAATGTCAAAGAGGTTCACCCTAAGGTAGCCCCCCTCCCAGGTGACTACCCCCTAGGACACCCATAGCATTCCTTTCTATGCAATGGTCTTTACACCTCCCAGTTGTTAGGCCCATCACTGCCTTCCAGTTTCTGACTGATTCTTTTGTTAAACCAGCTTAGTCCACCTCTGCTCTGGGGAATATCTTTCAAGGTCCTACATCTATTGCTTCACACTGGTGCTGATTTTCAGAGATTCCCCCATATGTCTGCCTCCTCCCACAGCTTCTAGGACCTTCAGTATGGGACACCTTCAGTATAATTTTTGGGAACAACCTTAGCACTAGGAAGTGGCTCTCAGCAAAATCCTGCTCCCTCTCTAGTGGCTACAGTGGCAATCTCAGGTATGACTTTGGGGGTTGACGCCCTTCCTCATACTCTGCAACAGCCTCTCCCTGAACCACCCCTCATAAAAATACAATTTAAGTGAAAACAGTGTGCTTACCATGTAAATACAGCTTGCCTTCCAACCAGACTGCCACCCTTACGCGTTCTTCCTAAATGTCAATTTTGGAGTTGCCACAGAGTGACTGCCTAGATTAGAATGTTGTTTAGTTTTCAACATTTGGCTGTCCTGGAAGAACTTATTCCCTCTCTGGAGCTGCCTTGAGAAATCAAACTAACTCAGCACCATCACCGGTGAGTCACTTCCAGCTGCTTCTAAGTTCCCTTCTGTTGTGCTGAGGCACTGCCCAGGTCCGCTGATGCTGGTGCTCTCCAGTACAGCAGCCACTAATCACGTGGCTACTGAGCACTTGACATGTGGCCAGTCTGAATTGAGATGTGCTGTAAGCATAAAGTACATATGGGATTTTTAAGACTTAGTATCAAAAAAATGTGGCAACTACGTATGTCGCTAGCATTATAGTTCTGTTAGACAGTGCTGGACTCAGAGTGAGGTTTCAAGTATGTCCTAACACACCTTTCAAAGGCTTGCTGCGTATTTTCCCTTTTCTACCTCTGATAATGACCAAATTAGTAATTAGAGGTCTTGGCAATAAATCTCAAATTCCTATACACATTGTCCCTGGAAAGCAATAGGGCAAGTATCTAAATTAAGTCCCTGGGGCAACCTCAGATACTACAGAGTCTTATTAGTGACTGTGAATTAATGGAGCTTTGTTTTTTCCCTTTTCACACTTCTTTTGAAGAGATAGACAAGGATAAAACATTACTGAATTCCTCAAAGCTAAAAACCACAGAACATCAACATTATTTCACAAGCATTACACCATTACAATAAACATTACAATACTGACAAAGCAAACCCAGTTGGTTGCCATCCATTCATCATTAAGAACTTGGTCCTCCTTTTGGAGGGCTAAACATGAGGCATTTTACTGTCAACAATTCTTGAATATTTATGTTACACTTGGGCTAATGACCAGTGACTGAGTTTCAGCAAACTCATTCATCTGGATTGTGTTTTTGAGGCTGGCACCAATGAAAATCCTGTTTAAAATCAGATTATCCTATATGTGTGTATGTATGTATATACAAAAAGCATGTATGTATATACATATTGTGTCTATACATATTATGTCTATAATATATGCATATGTGTATGTGTTTATATGTATTACATAATATACAAAACCATAAATATACTTTATTATTTATAAAAAAAATCAGATTATCCTTAGGTCACTGTGCTCATTACCTTTAATTAATTTGAAAGAATGTGTTTGAATCTCTCATTTATAACATATACTCATTAAAGAAAAGCTACTCTCTGGAAGGCATGGGGTTTGCCTTGATAACAATAAATTACTTTTCATAAGACAATTTAAGGTAGAACCTAAATAATGAATTGAACATAGCTGAAAATACAGAAGAGTGTGCAGCTCACAAAGCCACTGGTATAGCTTTAATCTCTAGTTAACTTCACAAGGAGAAACAATTCTGTTCCAGAGTTGCTGTGATTACATAGAACCTTTCAGCTGCTAGGACACTTGGAGGCCCTCCTTCTCTCACAGAGATTTAAAGCACGTGTAAACACCTCTACACAAAATGGTCAGCAACTCTGTGCTGTGAACTGGTTCTCTTTCCTTTCTGGCTCTATTTTGATCTGGACTCACCTCATAATCCTTGTGCTGGTTTGAATGTAGTGTCCCTCAAATGCCATTATCTTTGATGCAATCTTGTGTGGGCAGAAGTATTAGTGTTGATTAGCTGGTAATTCTTTGAGTGTTTCCATGGAGATGCACCCCACTCAACTGTGGGTGATAACTCTGATTAGATAATTTCCATGGAGGTGTGGCCCCGTCCATTCAGCATGGACCTTGATTAGTTTACTAGAGCACTATATAAGCTCAGACAGAAGGAGCGAGCTTGCTATAGCTGAGAGAGACACTTGGAAGACTGCACAGAAGCTGAGAGAGGAGCTGCAGATGAGAGACAGTTTGAAGATGGCCGTTGAAAGCAGCCTCTTGCTCTGGAGAAGGTAAGAGAGGACAAATGCCCCCAAAGCAACTAAGAGTGACATTTTGAAGAGGAGCTTCGGCCTAGAGAGGAACGTCCTGGGAGAAAGCCATTTTGAAACCATAACTTGGAGCAGACACCAGCCACATGGCTTCCTAGCTAACAGAGGTTTTCCGGACACCATTGGCCATCCTCCAGGGAAGGTACCCGATTGATAATGTGATACCTTGGACACTTTATGGCCTTAAGACTGTAACTATGTAACCAAATAAACCCCTTTATAAAAGCCAATCCATCTCTGGTGTTTTGCATTCTGGCAGCATTAGCAAACTGGAACAATCCTGAACATGATTTCACTGGGAAGAATACCAATCCTTCAAACCAATGAACAGAGTAGGACTTGGGTTTCTTTTTATATAATAAGGAAGCTCATAAGCATCAATTGAATCCCATTTCAGGCCAATTTAACCTGGATGCCACTGAGAAAAATGCAAACTTGTAGCTCTTCTGAGAGCAGTGAAAGCTGCTGAAGTTGAGTCCTACCTACTGATATTAATGTTAGTTTACATATCTGGCCTTTCATAGACAAAGGATGTAAAACTAAACTGCACATTGTAAAATTAAATTTATTCCAGTGTTTTTCATGCTGAAACTCCATAATTCTTACTTTTTTATCCTTCACCTTAAATGGAAGGCAGAACTCCTAGGCATGGAATCCAAGAGCCTCTACCCCCTAATTCCTGCAATCTGTGACTGTCTGAGATATCACTCCAGTGACTGTTATGTTCATGGCCCAGTTGGCCTTCAAAAGGAATCCAATTCTACGATTAACCCAAAGGGTCTTGGAAACAGATTCTTGCACGAAGCCTCCAGATCAGAGCTCAGTCAGAGGAAACCTTGATTTTGGCCTGGTGAGATTCTAAGCAGAGAACCCAGCTGAGCTGATATGGATTTCTGACCCACAGAACTGTGAGATAAAAATTGGAGGTGGTTTTTGCTGCTAAGTTTGTGGTAATTTATGTGATGCAGCAATAGAAAACAAATACATCTTGGTGATTTGTTTGTTGGAGTCCATAGCTTTCTTTTTTTGTTGTTGTTGTGGTTCATAATCCACTGAGTATACAAGCTATGTGGCTCAGATGAGTTACTTGTCTTTCTTGAGCTTATAAAACCTTTCTCACGGTGTTTTTATGAAGATGAAATGGGATCCACATACAGTGTTTAACACAGGACCAGGTGCTCAGCCAGATCTCAACCATGTGTATATACTTCCCAAGGTCCACCTAATGCAGAGCTTCCTACATAGTGCAGCATTTGTGCCAGGCACACTATGTGCTCAATACATGCATGCTTAATAGAGGATATGCACAAACGGTACTCATCAAATACTTATGTGCTGCGAAATGAAATAACTGTTAGTTATACAAAGATGTATATATAATAGTCTGTCCTCAAGCTGCCCAAAAATTAGGAGGAGAGAATTATGTAAATAAAGAATTGCAATTCAATGCCACTTGTGCCAGCACATACCAAATGCTGAGGCTACAGCACCTTTCCACCAGGTCCAGGAGTGATTTATCAAATGGAAATGAGCAAAAACATTCCAGGCAGAACAGGCATAGAAGAGCTTGCAGTTACATGGTGGTTTCAATTCTTAAAACAATTTGATTAGCAGAGCTAAAAAAAAAAAAACATTATTAAATGTTTTAAGGTGGTACAGATTTTTACAAGGATATTAAGTTATTGTTTAGTTATGTTATGTTAGTGTATGTTCCTTCCTCTGTACACATTGTAAAAAAGTAAAATACTTAAAAAGAAATATATACAGGAAAGTGTGACACTGTGTTATTGTAAACATGTACTTGAAATAACATGCAAAAATAAAGATCAGAATATTTTCCTGTTTAAGAAAAAACAAAAGTGAAACAATTTTTTAAATTAGAATAGAACTTTATTTATGGCATCAAGATTTTTAGAAATTATTTATACTTATGCAATAAACTTTGATACATTCATTTTGATATATATTTACCATATTAAAAGAATTTAATAAACAATGTCAAATGGCTTATAATCAAAATGAATTGTGTTTAACTTGATATTTATATGGAATAATTTCAGCAACAAAAATAAAAACCTAAAACAAACACTATGTAAATGTGAGTTAGGATGAAATGTATTTGTAATACAATTTATGTCTGTTTAAACTTTTTGGTTAAAAGAAGATGTGGCTAAAACCATATGCTTATACTTTCTGAAGAGTGTGCTGTACTTGCTGGATGAAAATAACTACTGACTGTCCAGAAGTAGAATGCATTTTGAGGGCAGTGTTGTTTGATCCAGGTTCCTTATGGTTCATGAGCTCACACCTCAGAGAAGAAGGGGTGTTGGTTTGTGATGGTTTCATTCACATCATGTTCTATATGAATCATGGTATCATCCAAATGCGTATCAGTTCGATGAAAAGAAAACTTTACATCTTCTCAAAGCTCTGATGTCTGCTATGATATTTCACAGAACTGATATTTAAACAATGATGTGGTAGAATTCAGTTTGTTTTAACATTCACCTCTACAAATGAGGGCATTTTCCATGCATTGGCCCATTTGAATATTACTTTGCTGATGTGAAGAAAATGGATTCTGATGGTAAGATCCTTATATAGATACATATGTACACATATGCACACATACATACATATACATATCTACATACACATTCAGTATCAGATGCGTTCATATTCCCTTGTTTATTGGAAGTCATTTGATTTTTCAAGGAAGAGATTCTTCTTTGGGAGTCTATTTGGTGTGCATACCTCATTTCACAAGATCTGACAGTCAGCACAAAACATCTTCTGATTGTATTAATACTTTATAGTTTACAAAGCACTTTCTGATACCTCGTCTCTCTGGAACATACAACAATCTTGCATGACAATGGGGTGGATATGAATAATTTCACTTGACAAATGAAGAAACAAGAGACCAGAGAGCTTAAGTAAGTTGCTTCCGTTTACATGGTTGGTAAGTGACCAAATGAGGATGACACCTGAAGGTGGTCTTGCCTGAAGTCTGGTTACTACAGGTGAAGACACAAGGCAGTGCACATGGATCTGTGAATTCCTTTCCCTAAACCAGGCTGAGGATGTAGGGTTTGGAAAGTGGTTTTGCTACTCTTTCACAAATGAGGTCTCTACCAGGCACTGACAGGTACCCATCAAGCTTAAACCAATAGCCAGAAGTAGCTCTCAGAGAACATATATATATATTTAAGAAGATTCATAACATTTATACATAATATATTTATTCATAAATCTCCAAGATACCATATTGAGTAAGAAATAGGCTTAATTTTCTTAAGCACATTCTCTATCCATTCTACATAAGTATGAAAACCAGGAATAAATACAGTCTTGGCACAATTTATCTTTGCAGGTGCACTGGCACCTATAACACTTTCCCCTTTGGCCTTATTCTGTTCACTCCCACTTCTGATTGCTTACAAATTCATGTACACATTTTAAGTTTCTTGAGGACTTGGAGTAAGCTAGATTCCTTTGACGTTGGCCACTCTTTGCCCCAGAGCCCAGCTCAGTGCTAGGCACATAGCAGGCACTGTTTACTTCAATTTGGTTAAAGTAGGATTCTATCTGTAGCAATATGTTTAAAGAGTTTTGGTTTTGTTATAGACCATATCATTATTTTCATAGTAAACAATTTTTAGAAAGCATAGGAAATATGATAATATATTCAATACAAATTATGCTTTATAACTACTCTTTGGTTGTTTATAACAAATTATTTGGTTTTTTTGACTAAAGAGAAGTACTAAAAATATAAAAATGCAACTACAGAAATTACCTTAATCTGTAAACATAATAAACCCTGTAAACATATATTCACTACATAATTGTGCCAGTATAAAGAATGACTAGTAAAGACAAGTACTAACCATTTAGCTTAATTCTTCAAGGCATACTTGGAAATACTGCTTTGTGGAGCTTTAGTTTGATGTTTGAAGAAGGAATTCTTCTAACTATACTAAAACATGAAAAAGTGATGTCTATGCCAATGAACCATAAGAATATACAGGCAAGAGGAAGGCTTTAATACTTTTCACTCATTGCAAATTTGAACTTGCTTCACATGTCGTATGAACCACCTAAAACCACATAGTAACAAAAGGCTAATATTCTTAAAGTGAAGTAAACATTTTCCGCAAGTGAGTCAGTTGACTAAAAATACAGGCAACAGACTTTCTGGGCAGTAAGGTGCATTAGGCAGGACCACATAATAATAAATAGCTGCAAGCAGCACTACATTTACCATAGTTTACTCAAAATTAATGTATTTTTTCCCCCAAATTTCAGTTTTCCTTCTCAAAAAGCATCTAACTTTTCACACATAACACTTCTCACAAATACTTCACAGTTATAATTTCAGTAGTTTAAGAAAGAACTGCCTGGCAAACACTGTAAAAGAGGTAAGTGTTGAGAACAAAACTTGCTATTTCAGGCACACAGGACTTACATCCTATAGTATGAACTCTAAAGATAGAATGAAACAACCATGTAAATGCAACACAAAAGTGATTGAAATAATGGTAAAGTTGTCATATGACTCCTTCTAATGCTTTTATATGATTTTCTAAAATATCTGGGAAGAGTCAATGGCCAAGTTTTAATAGTTCCTGGGAAAATTTTAAGTCAAGATTTTTGTTTATAAAATTGTGGCAATAAAACACTACAGATTATTCATTGTAATCTAATCAACTCCGTCAAAACCCTGAGTGTTTTCAATTGCCATCTGAAGTTTATCCCATAATTCTTCAAATGATTCATACGGTGGCAAGTCCAAGCGATTAAAGCTGAAAGAACAGAGAGGAACTGGTTATGAAAGGCACTGGTAAAGCGTGGATCTGATGGCAAACACGGTAACGTTGCTTTTCGAAAGGAGGCTGTGTTCCCACAACACTAATAGGCGCTTATCTCCAGGGGCAGAAATAAGATACAGGACAGGACTCGAGGCATGGACTCTCCCCATTACTCCTTGGGGAATCCTGCCACTACCTTGAGCTCCAGCTGTCTGGTTTCTCTGCCTCTTTAACCTCCAAAAGGCAATGTTCTAGTCCTCCTGGGATGGCTGCGCACTTGTGCTATGGTGGCAGCATATGGTCAACAGTTCAGATGGACCTCTCCAGTGTTCAACTACCCAGACTTCAAGCCTGCCCTGCCTGGTAGAGAAATGCCTGTTCCTGGGTTAGGGTCACTGCCTCCTCCTCATCCACAGCTGCCACCAACATGGCCCAGAGGGGACTAGAACATCTTCCAGACTAACTGGGAAAAGGAACTCTGCTCTCTGAAGATCTGTTCTACCAAGGTCTAAGCAACTGCTTACCAGGTATGAGCTCTTGGCAGCTTTTCTGGGGTACCCCACTGTTCAACCGTAAAAGACTGTGGTCCATTCGAACCTACAGAGAAGAAGAGTGCCTTTGGTTTCATTTACTCGATACAGGAATCCCTAGGCATTTCAAAACTCACTTTTTCTAATAACTTACACCTATAGGGAACTAATTTAAACTCAAAAGAAATAAAGGCTGTCCTGTGCATGATGGCTTCATCGTCCAGCCATGAAATGAGGCTTCCTCCTCTGTCAGTCCATTTTTGACCCCATATCATTCCGTTCCCTGAGGCGACAAGTTTGATGATGTTTTTGCTGATCCCTGGCCCTGTACACAGTTATATTTCCATGTACTATTTCCTTCATAGGTACACAGAGAAAATGTGCATTTTCTTTCTTTTTGGAGTCCCAATGAAAATAACTTTATTTTTTTCTGATTATAAAAATAATACATGCTCGGTGCAAAAAAATTAAGCAATATAGAAAAATACAAAGAAGGATGTAAAAGTTACCTAAAATCCCACCATTTTGATACACACCATTAATTTCCAGGTGAATAGCCTGTCATGAATTTTTTTGTGCATGTGCACATGTATATATTTTTACTTATGTTATACATGCTACTTTTTTTCTGCTATGGACACTCTTTAAACTGTCTCTTTTATTTTTATTTTTAATTTTATTTTATTTTTACTTTTTTTTGTCTCTTTTATTTTTGCAAGGGTTTTCACTTAGCTCTTCCCTCTCCAACTCTTAACAACCCCCAGCCACCCAGGTAATCAATGTTAACCCAATATGTAACCTTCTATTCTTTTTCTCATGTCTTATGATCACATTCAAATATATATGTGTAAGTATAATTGCCAGAAGCAGCAATAAACATACATATTCTCAATATTAAAGTCTTAAAAATTTCAATTATATTTCTCTAAAAGTATTACTTTTTACATATCACCCATCACAATTGTGTTCACAGTACTTTTGTCTTTGTTTTCCATAATTTTGACTTATTATATATATATATATTTCTCTGCCTCTTGATTCTCTCATCTAAACAATCCATCCTGAAAATCCCTCTAAGTCAACTGGTATAAACCACAAAGCTTTTTATTGGCTATATAATATTGCACTGCAATACTGACATTTTGGAGCAACTTCTACTACATTTTGTAAACACCTAAGGATCTGACTTTAATTTCTAACACAAATAACTTTGTTGTATAGGGTATTTCCCTCCAAATTCCAAACAGTTCATGAAATCAGTGGATAGGGCTGTAAGCCTCAGTAGCATAAAAGAGGGAAGTGCAGCTACAAATGGAAAAGGGTATTTGTTAGATCTGCTTTGATTTTCTCTATTAACTGGTTAAAGTATAGGAGAAGAGAAAGGAAGGGGAGTCAGGTAAAACCACTAAAAGACAAAGGCTAAGAAATTCAATTAGGCAAGGAGTGAGGGTACTGGTGAGCAGCAAAGCTCCTGTGTCCTCCTTCTCACTGTGAGTGGATACTCTAGCTGCCTGACAAGTTTTGCGAACAAAAGGAAGCTTAACGAGGAGCCCAAGTATGCCTAGGAGATCAAGGGGGCTGGCAGTCCCATCAGATAGCAATAGCTTTCGGTTTGCATGAAAAATTCAGTCTGGTAAGTACCCATACAGCAATCCCTGACTCTTAGTTCCCAGAACAATTCTATTCTTATTTGTTGTTATGAGTAAGGCTCCAACCTTAGTTGTATCTTTTCTAAAAGACTGGTATCTTAAAAGCAAGGGAATGTGATTCCAATAAACAGAATATTAACCAATGTGAAAAAAGTTGCTGTCATGTACATCAAAAACAGTATTTTTTACAAAACACACCTCTAGTACTGTGATATAAATCAAAAGGAAAATAGTTTGATAGGATGTATAGAATTTCACTTTGTAGAATTAATATAAACTGTTTTGAATATCAGGAGATATGTGCAGTCTTATCCCCAGTCCAGCAATTCCTAAGACAGGCTGAGGAAGCATAGCCTGATGAGATTCTCCACCCACCAACCCCCAACACAAAAAAAGGGCCCTCGATCAAATAGGTTTTGGAAATTCTGCATTTTATTTTCTTGGTAGAGGTTCTGAACAAAGCTCAAAGAAACCTATTTAACTCTGTTTTGTTCACCATCTCCCCAAGCACATTCTACTATGATACAGTTTATTTTTATTGTACACTTATTAATATTCTGTGGAACTTTAAATGCTGCCAGGAACTATACATACTATAGGTAAAGCTTTCTTTGTGATGCATGCATAGTGGGAATGGAATTTAAAGCTCAAGAATAGAAAGTAACGCAACAGAAGGTGTAAATATAGTTTGGCCTGCCTCAGTGTATCTAATTACATCATCAAAAAAATCTTACTTCTATGTTTTAAGCTAAATGTGTGTAGAAATGACAGAAGCTTTGAAAAAGACAATTGATATCACTCTGTTCTTTTTATGACCTATGGACAATCCTTACCATATAGTTCAGCAAATCCATTCATAGGCACCCGGGATGTGCCAGTGACAAACTGAAGTAATCTTATTCTTTTTTCTGAATCCATCATTAAAACAGCCTAAATAAGATTGAAACAGCATTTATAAATTATCATTCAAAAAAAGGTAACGAAATTATCTCAAAAATATGTTTTTAGAATTTAGTTATAGCATTAATAACCACTTATTAAATATGCATGATTTTTAAAATTAAATTTGCTGAAATGTGTTGATGGGTGGTTTGTTTATATCCCAGTTGAAGCTTTATTTCCAAGCTTACATGGTAACTCTTTAGCGTAGGATTTAGCCTAATAGAGTGTCAAAAATTTATTTCTCAGATGTGATGCATGGCTTTTTAACACATGTTAAAATTATGTTTATTGATATTATTTCTTTATAAAATAGAAAACCACATGTAAAGGAGCCATGCAGGAGTCCCAGAGAATACATTTCAGTTATTATTACAAGTTCTCTTAAGAATACTTCCTTTTGTAAGGAACTAAGTGCCTGTCTCACCTGGTCATTGCCATTTACTACATTCTGAACACCTTACTTACTCATCTATAAATACATATGGAGGTTGGAACCATACCCCAAAGGTTTATGTATATGGTACAAAATCAAACATAACTTTCGTTGGGTTATATATTTTTTCACATTATCTATACATAATCCATTAGTTTAGGCAATCATGAGTTGATTTTAAATATTATTGAATCTATCAAAAAGTTATTTCTGAAAAGTGATGCTTTCAGTTACCTTCCAAAACCACTGTATGACTTGATGATTTACATTATAGCCATTTTTATACTTTGTGTGTTCTTTCCAGTCGTTCACATCCACATCTCCCAATCCACACATAAGAAGCTATATGAATTAGAAATGTCAAACTGTAAACAAGAAAAATGATGGGTACAAAATTCCTGTTGTAAAACAAAAATAATACTTTTTACCTCTAGTTCATTTTCATCAAAAATTTTGATGAGATCCTGTGGTATTAGTTCAAAAAATCCCTAGGAGAAAGAATGCATTTAGAAACCTGGTTATCATGGTCAATGGATATTCCTATACTTCAGCTGCTGAGTGCCACTGGAGAAACCCAAAACCAGGTAGATTTCTACTACTACGAATTAATGGCCTCTTAACTCAATGGAGACCTCAAAGTTGGTAAAGAAAACTTAAAACTTATGTGTCCATAGTCTGTTCTCTCATTTATTCCTCAAAGTGGATATCATAAAACTTCCTCACACTTCTTGAGCTTCCTTCTCCCCCAAATCACCCCATCTTTAGAGCAGGTGACTTCTATTCGAGAGAGACAATAGAAATAATTATGCAGGATAGATCTCCCTCAAACTTCTGTATCCCCACATACCAACCAGCACCACATCCACCACTACACTCCCATTGCAGTGGGGGAGAGGTACTACTTCCTCTTTCAGGCCAGTCCCTCCACTTAGGCTTCATCTGCTCACTCAGGAAGGTCTCTCGCTAAATCCGCTTAAAGCTTAGCTCACTTCTTATGCATTTAAATTTGTTCCAGTCATACCACCTTAAAAACAAAACCCAAAAGCAAACGCTCCGTCCTTCCCTTCACAGCCAAGGTTCTTGATAGTGTTATACACTTACCGGATGTACTTGTTCACCCTCCATCTATCCCCCAAACCACTGCAATCTGATCTCTATGCCATTCCTTCCCTGAAACTGTTCTGGAAAAAGTCAAAGACAGCTTGCTTTGTGGCTAAATTGAATAAACACTTTTAGTTCCTTATCTTATTTGACTCCTCTGCAGTATGATATTGTGGTAAACGTCTTTGTTCTTGAAACTTAGTCTGCTCTTGATACTTTTTCTCCTGGTTTTTCTCATGTCTCTTGTCTGTCTTTTTAAAATTTCCTTTGAAGTTTTCTGTTTTACTGACAATTCCTTAAATGTTGGTGATCCCAGGTTTCCATGTGTGTGGCTATCCACTCACCCTGCTCTTTGCTCTTCCTATTTTCCATCCAGATGATTGCAAAATCCACACTGCCACCCCAGATATCTATCCCCTTGAAATCACAGAAAGATTTGCATCTAACTTCCAAATACCATTCAAATGCACATCCATTTCTCTTCCCACCACCATCTTAGTTCCTATCCTTACCATTTCTCACCTGGATTACTGTAGTACTTTGCCATCTAGTCTCTGATACTAGACTTGCTCTCCTCTAATTCTACATTCCACTTCCAGAATGATCAAACTAAAATGCAAATTGAATCCTGAAACTTTTTTGTTTAACAGTTTTAATGCACCTTCCTTTCTTTCATTTGACTTCAGAAAAAACTCCAAAATCCACTGCTTAACAACAAGGCTCTTTACCATGTGGCTTCTGCTTAGCTCTCCATGTGTATTTCTTACCTCACATACTATTATCTAGCACACTCAATTACTCGTAATTTCTCTAATGTTTGTATACTCTATCTTATTGCCAGACTCCACACATGCCACGACCTCTGCTCAGAGGCATTTCCTGCTTCTCTTGAGTTGGCCAATTCCTCTAGTCCTTCAGGACTCACCACTTGCCTGTCCCTATCTCTCCCCTCCTGGCTCTAGTTTGCATTCAGAACCTCTCTGCTGTGCTCACCTAGCTCTTTAAGCTTACCTCCATCCAAATCACTCTTTAGATTCTATGTTCCTTGACAGCAGGACTTACGTCTTTTTGCCTAGCACAGCACTAGACACACAGTCAGTGCTCAACACTGAATAAATTTAGAAGTACGTTATAAATATTTAAGTGAAGATTTTAAATTAGCTTATAAATAAGTGTCCTAAAAACAGCTTAAATGTCCACCAATTGGGGAAGTTTAAATAAATTATGGATTTATGTTGTGAATATAATATAGCCACAGAGGAAGATAGCTATATATCTTGACATGTAAAGATCTCCAAGAAATATTTGCCAAGGGAAGCAAGCAAGTCACAAAACAACAGATATAAAGCGATCCTATTTAGGAAAAGAAACAAGCAGCATATTACACGATCCCTATAGTACTCTCTTTCCTTTGCTCTCCTGAGGTTACTTAAGGTGAGGGGAGTGGGAGTGGGAAGGGGTGAGGGATCGGTGAGAAATGTAAAGAAATGTAAATGTTAATGTTTACTGTATAAAATTCCTGAATGATTGAATTTTAACAGCAAAAGTCTATTAAAAATGGCTTTACAAAGCAAGGCACATACTAATTTTTCTCAGTGTGATTAGGCCTAATATTTGAAACTGATAGAATGTACTTTGAAATTATAGAAGAGCAAACAAAACAAAATGAATACCTCTTTAAAAGCAGCCATTTGCTTCTGGACTCGGTTTACAAAGCGCCATTGTATTACAAGACTAAAAGGAAGAAAAACATTTCATTCTTTCTCACATGAACCAAGTAAAAATTTAAGGTATATTTATGCCAGTTAGAAACAAAAAATAAGGACTAGCTAAGCAGAGGCGTAAACTGAATATGAGTGAGTAATAGTGTATTGTTATGGAAAGAGAAAACGGAATATTCAGACTCCAGCCATGGAGGAAAAGAAAGAAGGTGAGGTCTTCCCAGAAGGAAGCACATTTCTTCTGGTAAAATATTTACTAAATAGAGTAAAACACTAATTAAATACTTACTAAATATATTCCTTTTTGTTCTTGTTGGTAACAACTATTTCTGATCCACCATTTTTCAATTCATGTTGATGTGTCTAAAATTAAACATGATACCTTGGTATGTTATTTTAGTGAGAAAAGTAAAAAATATATGTTATAGTTATACCAGAAACCGGGTGTTTTAAATTAAATTCATTCAAAAGTTAAAAGCTAAGAAAACATAAAATATTAGTTTTACTAAAACAAGTATGGAATGAGTCAAGCACAAATTCTTGCTGATACAGCTTTTGTTGCTGGAAAACACATTTAAAAGATAAAGCACAGAAATGTGTTGAGTATAGGCATTATTTAACATCTAAACTTAAGTTACAACATTTGTTCTACAACTTAAGTACTACTTTAATTGATCAATATTTACAAACCTGTCCAAAAAGTTCTTCATCTATGATAAACCTGAGGTCCAATTCTGTTGGATCATTTTCAAGAATCCATCTCAGTGAATTGTAATATTCACCATCCTAGATGGGGAAAATTTCATATTTAAAATTTGTGTGTATAAAGAAGACACCCAAACTTGCAAAAAAAGTATGCTGAAGGTCTGAATAAATGAGCAAAAGATGAAAGGGTCAGTTGGACGGACATCTTTCCATACATACACACACTCAAAAAGAGTTAAGATGCATAAATCAATTGAATGGTACCTGCTTAGAAGTTTAGACATCTACTTCTATGTGAAGCAGTAGGGGTAGATTTTATTATCTAGTGAAAGGGTTAAACAAAGCAGTTTTCAAAAAAAATTCCTAACTTTCTTAGTTAAGCAGGAGTACCTAGCACTTTTCTCACATGGCTGTGTATGAGACTGTGTGAAATATTCGAGTAGTTATGAGGGGTAGTTATTTATACTTGTCTCAAGTTAAAAATCTCAAATTAAATACAGAACCATTATTAATGAACTCAAATAACTGTGCAATCTTATGATCTGTAAAGAATTATACTATCTGTACTGATAATACATAACAAGAAAGGAATTAAAAATATACTTGGACTCCATGTGTGTGTGTTCATGTGTACATACATTGTATGAGGCTATTTAGCAAAAGTAATAACAAGGCTATATGCAGGGATTTGACTCCTCAGTTTATGTTTCTTTGTAGTGTTCTAATCTCAAGTCCTTGTCTTCGGAAACCGCCATTTTGAAAACATACCCCATTCATCATAAAAGACCTCAGTTCAAATACTGATGCAAGAGATACATATAAATGTTGTACAGCAAGTTGAAGTATTTAGGAAGAAGTTTACTGATGTCTGCAAATTACTTTGAAACACATCAAAAAAGATGGATTCATGGATAGATGGATAGATATGTGATAAAGCAAGTATTGAAAAATGCTAATAGTAGAATCTCGATGGTGTTTATACAGGTGTTCACTGTAAAATTCTCTCAACTTTATTATAGGTTAGAAAATTTCATAATGAAATGCTGGGGAAAATGTTCGTTTGCATTTTGGAACATTCTAATTTATTAATTTCTATATTATTAAAAACTAATTCTTCAAAAATTTCAGTTTCCTATTAAATTATACTTCCTCTGTATTAGAAGTGAAAAAGACATACCACTGATTCCATATCATGAAGTGTTATTGGTTTGTGTAGCATCATCTTGTAAAACGGGCGGATGAAAAAACCTTGGAAAAAATCAAATAAAATGATAAAAAGGCAAGTGGAAGTAATCATATAATTACATTTTTTAAAAAGTTTTGTACTTAATACTAACCATCCAACAGTTTGCCATGATAAACTGCCATTCCAGCTACCCGGCCTATAAACTTGAAGTAAGAGAGGTGATCTTCATTACACAATCCAGAATTTGGATTTATCTGTAGGGTGTAATTATCCCTGCAAAGAAAACCACATTTAAATGTTCCTGTCTATATTTTGTATAAAATTTTAACATGACAATTATTAATTATATCCCTCTTTTTAGAGCTATCTCTATTAGAACCACATTAGACTGATTTAATGGGTTTTAAAATAGTAATTTCTGAGCCAGCATTTTTTGTAGTGTCCCTACAAATAATATGTTGTAATATACATTTTCCTTGTATCATGCAACTCTGTTACTTTCAAAACAATGGTTGTCTTTTCGGAATACAGTCATTGCAAAGGTACTTACGTAGCAGAATATTCAAACAATCCATAATAAGGGTTAAACATTTCCTTTGAGATTAGGAAGAACCATTCTCTGGCAACTCCTCCGTAATCTAATCCCTTTTCACCATCAAACTCAATCCACAGTCTAGCCTTGAGGAAATCTGCTCTCTTGACAGCCATAATTCTTCTGTAAGAATCCTCAAGAACAGTTGCACGGCGAAGTTTCATTTCAAATTTGTTTGGAATGTCATTCTGAAAACCCAGAGAAGAGAGACTTCTGGTTTAAATCAATTCAACATGATGATAAGTTTCTCCCTCATGAAAGCTAAAATTCAGTGTACTCTACCCTGAGCCCAAATTCCTTTTTGCTTAAGTAAAGCACACAGGGAAAATACCACTAGGAATATTGTCTTAAATATTTTCTCTACGGATTGAAATAATTCAAGCATTTCCTCTAATCACTTAACATAGACTTCTGATTTTTATATCTGAAGAAGCTATTGATGGTGACAATAATGGCCGTGTGAAGGCAGCTTATGAACAATTCTTTCCATATTAATTTCCAACAAAAAACATTCTGTGACCTATAGTCTTGCCCTTGCCTGCTACTTGTCACTTGCCTGTCTGTCAGGGTTTATCCTACCTCTGCCTTTACTTCCTGGAATCTATCCTGCTCCACTTATGAGCAAGAGCTAACATTTACAGGGCACGTACACTATGCCAGGCACTGTTGCAAGCATTATAAATGGATTAACCCTTTTATTCCTAATGACACTATGAGGTAGGTACTGTTATTGTCCCCATAATATACAGATGAAGAAACTGAGGAAGATAGACTTTAAGTCTTAGCTTTCTGGCTCTTAATTAATGAGCTACGTTGATCGCCTCGCTAATCTTTTCTACAGCTTTTGCTTATAAATATAGATAACTATGGCTTTGGCCAGATATTGTAAATTTTATAAAAAATATATTGGAATATTTTATTCCTGAGGGCTCAACTTTCAAGTAGAAACCATTAAGAGAAAACATGTTATCAGTACTGTCACTTAAAAAAAAAAAAAAGAGGCTAAGCTCTCTAAGGAAAAAAAAAATCAATTTTATCCTTAATATTCTTAAGAAAATGTAAAGTCCTATAGAAAAACACAATAAAAGCAATTTCCTCTTCTGCTTATGCAACTTAAAAAATGGTAAGATCAGAGAAAAGCAATTTTAGACTGAACACGAGGCAACACAATGCAGGTAAGGTACTCAACAAACATTTATCGAGGGCCTGCTCTGGGCCAGGCTCCATGCTAGGCAGGCACCACAGCGGGGCCAGGGATGGGTGAAAAAGGGGAATAAAAACATGGTATAAGGCATGGTCACGTCCTCAAAGAGTTCATAATCTGGTGTTTACCCAGGGAACAAATGTAAATATTACTAATTCTGAGACTTAAAAGAAAAGGAAAATCGCTGGTAGAGATATAAGCAAGGTTGTCTAGGGCCATGAAAGATTTAGCTATTAATTGCAAATGAGGCAATCAAAAAGGCTTCAGGGCAGAAGTCTTGACAGGAGAGGAAAAGAGAGGACAGAGAAACGACAGGTGGAGAACAGCGTTCACCAGTCTGATAAATGTAACAATTTAGAGGTATGGAAGAAGGAGGGAAAGGGAAAGGAGAGGAAAGAAAAGGGAGGGATTATAGCGAAAGAAGCTGGAAAAGTTTGGTGCCAGATTGTAGACAAGCACGGATGGCAGCCTAGGAAGAGGGTTTCAGAGAGGGGCAGCGCCACGACCAGACTGCTGTGCTTTCAGAAGCCGGCGGGGCAGGAGTGTAAAGAGTGATTTTAAGGAGGAGAGATAAGACGTACAGTGGTCAGTTAAAGACCAAGTGAGAGGACAAATGGACCATGTGAATGAGTGATAGTGATGGAAGAAAGCGATGGCTATAGGAAAACCTAACTCGGGACAAGGGCATGGATTCTGGAGTCAGGTGGCCCTTTTTAAAATCCTGACTGGGCCATGTACTAGGTGTGTGACTTTGAGCAAGTATCCTGTCTCTTTTAGGGCTCAATTTCCTCATCTATGAAATAGGGATAATTATAATACCTACTCTCACAGAGCTGTTTTAGGATTTAATAAGATAATACATTTAGATGTTCACACAGTATCTAAACGGCACATGTGACCTCAATGATTATTAGTCTTATTATTCCTAACTAACGAGATGTTGAGGATGAAGGAGAGGATAAGGTTAAAGATAGCTCAAGAGGGTTTCTAGCTCTGGTTTTAACTACTTTTCTTTGTTTGAGTGTTCTGCTCTTTTGTTGTGATGTGTCTAGATATAGAATTTTTTAAAAATCCTAATTGGCAAGTTTTTGTCAATCTGATGATTCGAATTCTCAGCATATGTCCCATGCTCTTGATTCTTTCCTTTTACATGCCTCTTAACCTTTCTCTCATATTTATATATATATTTAATCTTCTTATGTTTCTTTGCTGCTTTCCAAATAATCTCTGGACTAATTTTCTTTCTTAATCACCAATGTAATTAACAGTTTGGGCTCTGGAGTCAGACCTCTTGGTCTGAATCTGGCTTTCCCACTTAATAACCATGGAACTTTACCAAATTACTTAATTTCTCTGTGCCTCTGTTTCTTCATCTTTAAAAGGTGATAATAATAGTAACCTTCCCTTTAGGGTTATTGTAGAGATTAAATGAGTTTTATGTAATTTGCTAAGAAGAATGCCTGGCATGTAATGAGAGCTCAATAAATAATATTGTTTTCATTATAGTTTTTGTATTCTGTGACCTGTTTATAAAGGTCTTGTTTCATATCTGCCAGCTGCCTGGTGGACTTCAACAATTAGATATTGTAACATGCTTACAAGTTTTAAGAGTGGCAAATGGAGAAGCTAGTGCTTCTACTCCAACATAATATTTTCATTAAGAATGAAAATATTCGCTAGAAAAATAAATCCACAAAGATTTAAAATCCCAAAGGCTAGACTTAGAAGATAAATTTCCAGAGTGATTTTTACACAAAGTTATTATTCAAGGTGAATTTAAAAAGTTGTTACTATTTAAGGATTCCATCAGGGTGTAAAACATTTGAAGTAAAAAACTATCTTATTTCATGTTTGTTTAAATTTCGGGTGAAAAATCTGTGGTAGCAGACCCACTATCTTGAATCTTTGGAAAGGCAGGCCTCTGGCTCACCAAGCAAGAAAGTGTAACCCAATATAGCCACCTAGTGGTAGTATCCCTAAACTGCAGGGAAAGGAGGAAAGGATGAGCAAATCACACATTAAATAAAGGTTCACCACCAAGAGAAATGAAACAGACGGGCAGCTGATGGGTTTAATTCTAAGCATGTCGAATTTGTGGTGATGGAAAAAAGTTCAGTGAAAATATATGATAAGTATAAGGAAAACAAGAGCACTGTTCTACTCACAGTTATATTTTTAAATGATATTTGAAGCTGTAGAGAATGAGTATCACTGGAAAACAGCAAAGTAGAAAAGAATCCAGAGATTTCTCCAACACAGTCAAAAACTAGGATTGAAGATAATCTCAGATGCTACAAACCCCAAGCCTCCAAAGCTACAGCTCTTTAAAATAAACTTTTAATACTATTTTTCTATATTACATGATATCTTGAAAAATAAGGAAAAACAAAATAATTGTGGTCCCCAAGAATATGTAACAGTTACTCGAAAAATAATCATTCTTTCCTTAAAAGAAACTATTCACTCAAAGATGTTACAAATACAGAATAAACATTCATTACCTTTAAAAATGCGTTCCCTGGTACTTTAACTACATATAATGACCATTCCTAAGTACGTACTACAAATATTACTAACCTGCTTCTTCATCTTTCTTCGGAAGAACTCATACTTTCGTTTGTAATCCCTGGAGTAGGGCACAGCCTTTGGTTGAAAATTTTGGAAAAATAAAGAAGGTTTAGGCTGTTTTTATTCTTGAACAATTTTTAAAGTTCCGCTTTGGATATTTTATGAACATAAGTTAAAAGGCATTAAAAGAATATTTGGAAAGAAAAGTTTAATTTGAAGAAAAACAAGTTTTAAAATTTTAATTTCTCTAAGATAAAACTGTATTCAGTAATTCCTATAGCTGTAATTTTAATCATACAATACTCTTGAAGTGCATCATGCCAGAAACAGGAAATGTCTTCCAAGTGGAGAAATATTAGAAATGAAAATTTCCATTTCTAAGGAGACTTTCACTGTGATTTCTCCATTAAGGGAACAATTTGAAAAATGTACTTTTTCCTTGACCTCTGAGGAGTTGCCTTTTTTATTCGTTATTTTAAAAGATTAAACATGTACTAAAGAGCAATCTTTTGAAAAAAAAAAAAACAGAAACCGTTATCATCAATTTTACTTACTTTTGTGAATTAGAAACCAGAAAAGTCTGAAAAACTAAAATGGAAAAAGTGGCTACATCTATAATAAAAAGGAGGATAATGATTTTCTTATAATTAACCTGACTCAGGAGTAGTATAATCATTATATATGTTAATATTTTTATTTAAATAAGGGTGTGTCTAATATATCACAAGGCACTGACAATGATTTCTACCAGAATGTTCAGGACACCACCCTGGAGCTGACAGAGCAATTGTGCACTTCCTCACGTTGAGACACTCGCTCTGGGCCCTGATCAGTTGAGGGCTGTCAACATTCTCTTTCGGGCAATGCCAAGTATTGGCTTTTGCTCAGCAGCCCACTCCCTTGGCATCTTGACTGTCCGACCCTATCGCCTAGGTTGAGGATAACGACTCTAGTTTTTACAATCTTTCCAAATAACCAAGACTTGGAGTCTGGCTGGTGGGAAGAGCTGAGAATCACAAACGTGCTTTTCTCTCAATGTCTGTAGGGTTGCACCCCTTGTCATTCACTCTTTAGGAGACAGTGCAAGTGCACAGTCTGACTGAGGAAGCGAGGACAATCCTATCAGAGCAGATTGATACAAAAAGACTTACTGGTCCAGTTATTGCTACATTCTGCAAGCGAGGATCTTCCCATTGTGTTCTTTTTATATCTGAAGGGAAAAAAATAAAAAGATGTGCTTCTTTCTCAGGCACAAAATTTTGATATTACAAAAAAAATAATGTAACTAAAAATCACATTGCACATACTGTGATTTATGTAGAAGATTCTTCCATCTGTGTGAGTCCTCTCTTCCCATCCTGGCTATAATGAAGAATGTATTTCAATGATTTTAAAAGGGTTTTAGATGTAGGAGGAGAAAAAGGCAATGGTTTTATAGTTAATTTAAATTGTTATGTTACATTCTTAGCAGAAGGCATCAGTATTTTAATAATAATATTAATTATAGTTGTTAAAGAGCTACTGTATTCTAAAATACAAAATAGTTAAGATAGCCATCTTAGACTAAAAACTTACAGGTAGAGGTCCTAGATCATTAGAAGAATCAAGTGATGTCTTTCCTCTCAGATGAGCTGGAATTTTCAATCTTGGATCTTCCTTTTTTTGGTAGAGTAAATAAACCAATACACACACACACAAATACAAATTTTAAAACAGTGGAAGTCAATCTAATTACTATCATATTTTCTAATAGCAATGGATATTTAAAACATTCTCTTTTTTAAAGTTCATGTACCCTTCATGTGTAATAATAGTTTCTCTTTTAAAATCTATTACTCTCAAGCTACAATATTAAAACGAGTCATAAGGATCAGTTCTCAGAGTGGTATCACTATTAGCTCATTTATTTCAGGGAAACTGTTTTTCCCCACTCTTTAGGAATTGTGTTGCTACTCAGCACTTTCCTCTAAATAAAAATTGGTGAAAATGTGGGACTTCAATAGGACCGCGTTATTTCTGCATCCTTTGAACATGTTTATTTGGCACCTGTTAAGGTGTTGATTTATTAAAATACAGGAAAGACAGGAAGGTAAGCCCCCAAAAGGCTATTAAAGTCAATTCAGATTATTGAAAAAGAGGGCAAAATTCAATTTATTTGGATTAATTTATATGTACTATCTTAATTATTTTATTAAATTATGCATTAAATTATTGTAGTTTAAGGTATATTGACTTTTTAATAGTTAATTAATCAAAATCTATTCATCTGTGGCTGATTTTGAGTGATTTTTCTATTAATGGTAGGCCAACCAGTAAACAACTTTAAGCTTTATCTTAAAATAAAAATACTTGTTCTACCTATACTCACAGGATTATTTTTTTATTCAATTTTATTGAGATATATTCACATGCCATACAATCATCCAAAGTTTACAATCAATTGTTCACAGTACCTCACAGGATTATTTTGATATTAAATGTGATATGAATTCAAAAGTGCTTTGCAAAAGGTAAGGACTTTTTACTAAATATCTTCCTAAGCATTTATGGCTAACAAGCTATATATAAACTGGAAAGAGGCACTAAATATGAGTATCTCTGGGACAATCCAAAACAATATTAAAAATAGGCACAAACATATCTTGACTAGGAATAATAGTATCAAGATTTCAATATAACTTTAAATGAATACTGGGAAACATACTAGTATGTACACTTGAAAAATTATGAAGAACTATACATGAGAGATTTTTATTATTACTGTTACAAATTTAAAGTGAAGACTGCTAAAGTTACCCAGGTGGTAGTTTTGGTGTTGTGGTCAATAAAGAAAGGCCTCCCGTTGGGTGCATGCCGGACCTCCCAGCCTTTCGGGAGGAATCCTTGCTCAATTTCAGATGGCTGGGTCACCTGCTGTGCTGAATCACTCGCAGAGCTCTGTGGTTGAGGGCCCATGGAAGAACTGTGGCTTGATGGCAGCTGACTGGTCTCCATTGTGGCCTAGTGCATTAATTAAATAATGTTGTAATGTTTTATAGGGAACTTGCAAACAGCTGTGGTTAAAAAGGTAACTTAACCTGTAAACCAAGTACAGACTCATAAATAGGCCTAAGCAATTGAGGTTTATTTTCAAACGTAGTTATGATATATAATTCATTTTCCTTCAACATTTTTATACCATCTTTTTCTCTTTGGCTCATTTTTCCAATAAAATGTTTTGTCAAACTTTGTTTTCATAACAATTTTTAATTTCTCAGCTAATTCACAAACAGTAAGATGCCAGTTAATAGTCAAAGTCTGTTGCAAGCGCAAAGTCTGATTGAGGAAGTGAGATTAACAGGCCCTGCTCTGGCTGTAAAGGGAGCAATACTGCTTATAGGAGGAGCTCGTCTTTGCTCCCCCAACAAGATTCATAGAGTGGGGAATTTTCCATATGTTAAAGTTCAAATACTGTGTGGATAAAATGAATGACAAATATACACTGAAGAAATGAATAACTGAAATATATTCATATGATGAAACATTAGGTAGTAGTTAAAAGGAACAAACTAAATCTATATATAACACCATAGGTAAAGTTTCCAAACACTATCGAGTGGGAAAAGATGGTGAATAACATATACAACATATTATCTATGCAAATTTTAAAACACAGACACACATAAACAATGTTGGGCATTGTTTAGGAATCTAAATAAGTATATAAAATAGGCTGCAAGAACAGACAACTCAAGGTGATGGTTACCCCTAGATACTGGGACCAAAAGTTTAGCTGAAAGAATTTTAGCTTTATCTGTAATACTTTAAAAAATCATAGCTAGAAATAAGATAATTTGTTAATGGTGGTCACTTCTGTTAAGAATATGACTCTTTTCTGTATTATTCCCTGTACTTTTCAGGCTTTGCTTCTCAAAATAGAGAAATGGTGATAAGATAAAATATTTTGCTAAACACTTATAAGGAAATATTACAAGAGGCATGCACTGTTACTAAAGACAGAGTGTCATCATCACAAACTCCTTAACAGATATCAATCACCAAGATTATCTTTTAACAAAATAATGATCTTAAGCATTCAAATTAAAAAAAACTGCTCAGTGGATTAGATTATTTACTTGCCCTCTTATTCCCATTTAGACTTGTTTTACATAATAGGAAGTGGTAATGCAGGTATATTAGAGATCCATAGGAAATGGCAGATGTTTAGCACCAGTGTTCGAGAATAAGCAATCAGGAGATGGTGGAAGCCTCTAGTGTGTGCTGCAGAGTGATGGGAGAGCTGCCATAGGAATATGAGGGTACAAATCCTCTAAGAAAACAAGTTAATAGATAGCCTGCAGGGTACCTGAACAGTGGGCTTTGTCCAGGTAGTAGTTCTGGAATTGTGATCTACATAATACGATCTTCCTCTTTCATCTTGCTTCTCTTCCCAACCTGGTGGTAATCCAGATGAAGTAGGCAAAAGCTAAAGTGAAGAGTAACAGGAGAGTTAAATATTAATAAGAAAGGACCACATCCCTTCTTTGTTGCTAGTTCTCTTTAAAATGAACCATGTTTTAAATTATATTTTAAAGTGTATGAAATAAAGTGTACAACATTTCACTTGAAAAAAACCAGGACAGACAATAATGATGAGAGTGCTAACAATAATAAAATATGAGACAATAACCACATACCATGTGCTTTAACATAGATTGTGTCATTTAACCCCCACACGAATCTTAATGAGATCACTGCTGTTATTAGCCTATTTTACTGATGAGGAAATGGAAGCTTATAAAATTGAAGTAATTTGCCTTCAGATACATTGCTAGTAAGAAATGGAGTTGAAATATGAACCCAGGTAGTCTAACTACAGATATTATCACACGTATGTACTAACTTGTAAGTTATCCCTGTCTTGTTTCTCTAAGGGATGGGGAGCGGCTCTTTTATTACAGAGTATTACAAATGAACAAAGAGAGATCTAGTCCCTTCCAGGTTTACCTAAAATAGTCCCCGGTTTGGCCTTCCTTGTGTCATTTTGAATCAGATTAGACTCTCAAGGCTTGGCTTGGCTCCCAAAAGTGCCTTACAACATAAAAACCATCACCACCAATTTGTTCGCTAGATACACAGGAGCTGGATGTATTTTGCTGTCAGTTTTGAAGAGCTGTTAGACTACAAAATGACAGAATTAAAAGTTGCCCAGTTTTTGGTGTTCATGGAGGCAGTAATCATGATTTGCAAAGGGTGCAGATGACCTAAGGGTACATTGACTGAAGAATGGAATGGTGTACTGTGGTGTACGCATACAGTGGAACATTGAGCAACTACAAGAAGGAGTGATGCTGTGAGACACACAATGAGGTGAATGGATCCTGTACACAGTATTTGAGTGAAGTACACCAGAAATAAAGGCAAACACTTTAATGCCTCACCAATATGGACTAACTACAATGTGTAAACTCAGAATTGAATCTTAGATCATCGCCTAACGTGCACATAATAATTGTAATAGTCCCTAGATTGTAAGCTCTTACAGCAGTTAACTGTATCCCTGAATTGTAATGCCTATCTCTAAACTTTGAGATGCTGATCCCCTAGCATATAACCTGATTGGTCTCTGGAACAATGCATATCTCTGAGACACCTGAAACTCAGAGCTAGAGCTCGGCAGATATGAATGTCAGTATTAGTGCATACAGCCACTGTTTAAAAAAAAAAAAAAAAAGCTGAAAAAGAGCCCAGACTTCAATTAGTGATATGAATGAAGCAGGTCTGGTTAAGACCAGGGCAAGCCAGGCAAAGGGTAAAGGTTGAAACTGATTGTGTTTTTTTTTTTTTTTTTTTTTTTAATCATCATTTTATTGAGATATATTCACATACCACGCAGTCATACAAAACAAATTGTTCTTTCGATTGTTTACAGTACCATTACATAGTTGTACATTCATCACCTAAATCAATCCCTGACACCTTCATTAGCACACACACAAAAATAACAAGAATAATAATTAGAGTGAAAAAGAGCAATTGAAGTAAAAAAGAACACTGGGTACCTTTGTCTGTTTGTTTGCTTCCCCTACTTTTCTACACATCCATCCATAAACTAGACAAAGTGGAGTTTGGTCCTTATGGCATTCCCAATCCCACTGTCACCCCTCATAAGCTACATTTTTATACAACTGTCTTCGAGATTCATGGGTTCTGGGTTGTAGTTTAATAGTTTCAGATATCCACCACCAGCTACCCCAATTCTTTAGAACCTAAAAAAGGTTGTCTAAAGTGTGCGTAAGAGTGCCCACCAGAGTGATCTCTCGGCTCGTTTTGGAGTCTCTCTGCCACTGAAGCTTATTTCATTTCCTTTCACATCCCCCTTTTGGTCAAGAAGATGTTCTCCATCCCACGATGCCGGGTCTACATTCCTCCCCGGGAGTCATATTCCACGTTGCCAGGGAGATTCACTTCCCTGGGTGTCTGATCCCACGTAGGGGGGAGGGCAGTGATTTCACCTTTCAAGTTGGCTTAGCCAGAGAGAGAGGGCCACATCTGGGCAACAAAGAGGCATTCAGGAGGAGACTCTTAGGCACAAATACAGGGAGGCCTAGCCTCTCCTTTGCAGCAACCGTCTTCCCAAGGGTAAAACTTATGGTAGAGGGCTCAACCCATCAAACCACCAGTCCCCTATGTCTGTGGTCATGTTAGCAACCATGGAGGTGGGGTAGGCGAATACCCCTGCATTCTCCACAGGCTCCTCAAGGGGGCACTACATCTTTTTTTTTTTTTTCCTTGTTTGTCTTTTTTCTTTTTTTTTTTTTTAACTTTCCCTTCTTTTTTAAATCAACTGTATGAAAAAAAAGTTAAAAAGAAAACAAACATACAATAAAAGAACATTTCAAAGAGACCATAACAAGGGAGTAAGAAAAAGACAACTAACCTAAGATAACTGCTTAACTTCCAACATGTTCCTACTTTACCCCAAGAAAGTTACATAATATAGCAACATTTCAGTGAACTTGTTCCTACTACATCCATCAGAAATTAACAGACCATAGTCATTTCTGGGCATCCCCAGAACGTTAAATAGCTTATCTGTTCTTCTTGGATTATTGTTCCCCCTTCCTTAATTGCTCTCTACTGCTAGTTCCCCTACATTCTACATTATAAACCATTTGTTTTACATTTTTCAAAGTTCACATTAGTGGTAGCATATAATATTTCTCTTTTTGTGCCTGGCTTATTTCGCTCAGCATTATGTCTTCAAGGTTCATCCATGTTGTCATATGTTTCACCAGCTCGTTCCTTCTTACTGCCGCGTAGTATTCCATCGTGTGTATATACCACATTTTATTTATCCACTCATCTGTTGAAGGACATTTGGGTTGTTTCCATCTCTTGGCAATTGTGAATAATGCTGCTATGAACATTGGCGTGCAGATATCTGTTCGTGTCACTGCTTTCCGATCTTCCGGGTATATACCGAGAAGTGCAATCGCTGGATCGAATGGTAGCTCTATATCTAGTTTTCTAAGGAACTGCCAGACTGACTTCCAGAGTGGCTGAACCATTATACAGTCCCACCAACAATGAATAAGAGTTCCAATTTCTCCACATCCCCTCCAGCATTTGTAGTTTCCTGTTTGTTTAATGGCAGCCATTCTAACCGGTGTTAGATGGTATCTCATTGTGGTCTTAATTTGCATCTCTCTAATAGCTAGTGAAGCTGAACATTTTTTCATGTGTTTCTTGGCCATTTGTATTTCCTCTTCAGAGAACTGTCTTTTCATATCTTTTGCCCATTTTATAATTGGGCTGTCTGTACTATTGTCATTGAGTTGTAGGATTTCTTTGTATATGCAAGATATCAGTCTTTTGTCAGATACATGGTTTCCAAAAATTTTTTCCCATTGAGTTGGCTGCCTCTTTACCTTTTTGAGAAATTCCTTTGAGGTGCAGAAACTTCTAAGCTTGAGGAGTTCCCATTTATCTATTTTCTCTTTTGTTGCTTGTGCTTTGGGTGTAAAGTCTAGGAAGTGGCCTCCTAATACAAGGTCTTGAAGATGTTTTCCTACATTATCTTCTAGGAGTTTTATGGTACTTTCTTTTATATTGAGATCTTTGGTCCATTTTGAGTTAATTTTTGTGTAGGGGGTGAGGTAGGGGTCCTCTTTCATTCTTTTGGATATGGATATCCAACTCTCCCAGCCCCATTTGTTGAAAAGACCATTATGGCTCAGTTCGGTGACTTTGGGGGCCTTATCAAAGATCAGTCGGCCATAGATCTGAGGGTCTATCTCTGAATTCTCAATTCGATTCCATTGATCTATATGTCTATCTTTGTGCCAGTACCATGCTGTTTTGGCAACTGTGGCTTTATAATAAGCTTCAAAGTCAGGGAGTGTAAGTCCTCCCACTTCGTTTTTCTTTTTTAGAGTGTCTTTAGCAATTCGAGGCATCTTCCCTTTCCAAATAAATTTGATAACTAGCTTTTCCAAGTCTGCAAAGTAGGTTGTTGGAATTTTGATTGGGATTGCATTGAATCTGTAGATGAGTTTGGGTAGAATTGACATCTTAATGACATTTAGCCTTCCTATCCATGAACATGGAATATTTTTCCATCTTTTAAGGTCCCCTTCTATTTCTTTTAGTAGAGTTATGTAGTTTTCTTTGTATAGGTCTTTTACATCTTTGGTTAAGTTTATTCCTAGGTACTTGATTTTTTTAGTTGCTATTGAAAATGGTATCTTTTTCTTGAGTGTCTCTTCAGTTTGTTCATTTCTAGCATATAGAAACATTACTGACTTATGTGCATTAACCTTGTATCCTGCTACTTTGCTAAATTTGTTTATTAGCTCTAGTAGGTGTATCGTTGATTTCTCAGGGTTTTCTAGATATAAGATCATATCATCTGCAAACAATGACAGTTTTACTTCTTCTTTTCCAATTTGGATGCCTTTTATTTCTTTGTCTTGCCGGATTGCCCTGGCTAGCACTTCCAGCACAATGTTGAATAACAGTGGTGACAGCGGGCATCCTTTTCTTGTTCCTGATCTTAGAGGGAAGGCTTTCAGTCTCTCACCATTGAGTACTATGCTGGCTGTGGGTTTTTCATATATGCTCTTTATCATGTTGAGGAAGTTTCCTTCAATTCCTACCTTTTGAAGTGTTTTTATCAAAAAGGGATGTTGGATTTTGTCAAATGCTTTTTCAGCATCTATTGAGATGATCAATTGATTTTTCCCTTTCGAGTTTTTAATGTGTTGTAATACATTGATTGTTTTTCTTATGTTGAACCATCCTTGCATGCCTGGAATGAACCCCACTTGGTCATGGTGTATGATTTTTTTAATATGTCTTTGGATTCGATTTGCAAGTATTTTGTTGAGGATTTTTGCATCTATATTCATTAGGGAGATTGGCCGGTAGTTTTCCTTTTTGTAGCATCTTTGCCTGGTTTTGGTATTAGATTGATGTTAGCTTCATAAAATGAGTTAGGTAGTGTTCCATTTTTTTCAATGTTTTGAAAGAGTTTGAGTAAGATTGGTGTCAGTTCTTTCTGGAAAGTTTGGTAGAATTCCCCTGTGAAGCCATCTGGCCCTGGGCATTTATTTGTGGGAAGATTTTTGATGACTGATTGGATCTCTTTGCTTGTGATGGGTTGGTTGAGGTCTTCTATTTCTTCTCTGGTCAGTCTAGGTTGTTCATATGTTTCCAGGAAATTGTCCATTTCTTCTACATTATCCAGTTTGTTGCCATACAGTTGTTCATAATATCCTCTTATAATTTTTTTAATTTCTTCAGGATCTGCAGTTATGTCACCTTTTTCATTCATTATTTTGTTTATATGGGTTTTCTCTCTTTTTGATTTTGTCAGTCTAGCTAGGGGCTTGTCAATCTTGTTGATCTTCTCAAAGAACCAACTTTTGGTGATATTTATCCTTTCTATTGTTTTTTTGTTCTCTATGTCATTTATTTCTGCTTTAATCCTTGTTATTTCTTTTCTTGTACTTGGTTTAGGATTGGTTTGCTGTTCATTTTCTAGCTTCTTCAGTTGATCCATTAGTTCTTTGATTTTGGCTCTTTCTTCCTTTTTAATATATGCGTTTAGTGCTATAAATTTCCCCCTTAGCACTGCTTTTGCTGCATCCCATAGGTTTTGGTATGTTGTGTTCTCATTTTCATTCGTCTCTATATATTTAGCAATTTCTCTTGCTATTTCTTCTTTAACCCACTGATTGTTTAGGAGTGTGTTGTTTAACCTCCAGGTATTTGTGAATTTTCTAAGTCTCTGATGGTTATTGACTTCTAATTGTATTCCATTGTGGTCAGAGAATGTGCTTTGAATAATTTCAATCTTTTTAAATTTATTGAGGCTTGTTTTATGTCCCAGCATATGATCTATTCTGGAGAAAGTTCCGTGAGCACTAGAAAAGTATGTGTATCCTGGTGATTTGGGATGTAATGTCCTGTAGATGTCTGTTAAATCTAATTCATTTATCAGATTGTTTAGGTTTTCAATTTCCTTATTGGTCTTCTGTCTGGTTGATCTATCTATAGGAAAGAGTGATGTGTTGAAGTCTCCCACAATTATTGTGGAAACATCAATTGCTTCCTTTAGTTTTGCCAATGTTTCTCTCATGTATTTTGTGGCACCTTGATTGGGTGCATAGACACTTACTATTGTTATTTCTTCTTGCTGAATTGCCCCTTTTATTAGTATGTAGTGGCCTTCTTTGTCTCTCAAAACATCCCTGCATTTGAAGTCTATTTTATCTGAGATTAATATTGCTACACCTGCTTTCTTTTGGCTGTAGCTTGCATGAAATATTTTTTTCCATCCTTTCACTTTCAGTTTCTTTGTGTCCCTGTGTCTAAGATGAGTCTCTTGTATGCAACATATTGATGGTTCATTTTTTTTGATCCATTCTGCGAATCTATATCTTTTAATTGGGGAGTTTAATCCATTTACATTCAACGTTAAAACCGTGAAGGCATTTCTTGAATCGGCCATCTTATCCTTTGGATTATGTTTGCCATATTTTTCCCTCTCTCTATTAATATCCTTTATTGTACCCATACCGAATCTCTTTAGTACTGAACCTTTCTCCAAGTCTCTCTGTCCTGTCTTTGTTTCTCTGTCTGTAGGGCTCCCTTTAGTATCTCCAGTAGGGCAGGTCTCTTGTTAGCAAATTCTCTCAGCATTTCTTTGTCTGTGAAAAATTTAAGCTCTCCCTCAAATTTGAAGGAGAGCTTTGCTGGATAAAGTATTCTTGGCTGGAAATTCCTCTCACTCAGAATTTTAAATATATCGTGCCACTGCCTTCTTGCCTCCATGGTGGCTGCTGAGTAGTCACTACTTAGTCTTATGCTGTTTCCTTTGTATGTGGTGAATTGCTTTTCTCTTGCTGCTTTCAGAACTTGCTCCTTCTCTTCTATGTTTGACAGTGTGATCAGTATATGTCTCGGAGTGGGTTTTTTTGGATTTATTCTATTTGGAGTTCGCTGAGCATTTATGATTTGTGTATTTATGTTGTTTAGAAGATTTGGGAAGTTTTCCCCAACAATTTCTTTGAATACCCTTCCTAGACCTTTACCCTTTTCTTCCCCTTCTGGGACACCAATGAGTCTTATATTCGGACGTTTCATATTATCTATCATATCCCTGAGGTCCATTTTGAGTTTTTCAATTTTTTTCCCCATTCTTTCTTTTATGCTTTCATTTTCCATTCTGTCATCTTCCAGGTCACTGATTCGTTGTTCAACTTCCTCTCGTCTTGTACTATGAGTGTCCAGAATCTTTTTAATTTGGTCAACAGTTTCTTTAATTTCCATAAGATCATCCATTTTTTTATTTAGTCTTGCAATGTCTTCTTTATGCTCTTCTAGGGTCTTCTTGATTTCCTTCATATCCCGTACTATGGTCTCATTGTTCATCTTTAGTTCTTTGAGTAGCTGCTCTAGGTGCTGTGTCTCTTCTGGTCTTTTGATTTGGGTGCTTGGGCTTGGGTTATCCATATCGTCTGGTTTTTTCATATGCTTTATAATTTTCTGTTGTTTTTGGCCTCGTGGCATTTGCTGAACTTGATAGGGTTCTTTTAGGGTTTGTAGACCAGTTGAAGTCCTTATCTCTAATTTATCAGATCTACAGCTTCGTGGAGTACACTTTCTCTAACTAACCAGCAGGTGGCGTCCACGAGCCACCTGTTCTCCACAAGCCAGATCTCCCCTGCTTAGCCTTTTTGGTGAGTGGGGGAGTGAGTCTTGTGGGGCCCAATTGGTGTACCAAGCTTGCGTGTGTAGTTGGTGTTGCCTGCCCTGTATGTGGGGCGTGTTTCTGGGCAGTCGGGGAGGGGGGGGTGGCCCTAACAATCAAATCTCCCTGATGATCCTAGAGTTTTAAAGCTGCTGCAATAGTCTAATCCTTCAGTTCAGTCCTGCCACAGTTTGTCTCTGCCACTGACCCACAAGTCTTTGGTATTGGCGTATGGCTCCTGAGACTTGCAAGTGGGCCCCTCTTCCAGGCTGTGCACCCCGGGTCCTCTGTTGAGGGATGACTGTGCTATGTCACAGGTGAGTGCCGTCCCCCCAGGGCAGTTCTGGGCTGCTGGGCTGTGTTGGGAGGCTCCCAGTCTGCTCAAATGATGGCTGAATGGGGCTCTGTTAATTCACACTGCTCCCCCTTCCCAGCTCTGGGACATTCAGCTGAGGTTGCAGGGAAGGCTAATGTCCACGCCCAGTTTTGTGGTGTGTGCCTGTTATTTGAAGCACTTCCGTCACACTGGGTTGTCTGGGGCAGCTCTGGGCTATGGGGCTGGCGATGGGCAGGAGTGTTTCCTGTCCACCAGGATGATGGCTGTGAGCGGACACCCCCCTTTTCTTGGGAAGTTGTGTTGTTTAGTGAATTTTCTCAGCCACTGGATTATTGCCTTTTGTCTCAGAGCTCTCTTAGTTCTGCTCTTGACTTGACGTGCCCAAATTTCAATTCTTTGAAGCTTTCTGTATTGAGCTTCTTAGAGTAATTGTTTTAGAAAAAGCAAAAAGGATTTAAAAAAAAAAAAAAAAAAAAACGGCCCTCCTCAGAGATCTAATGGGTTATTGAAATGCTAATAGACAAAGCAACCAGGGCCATTAAGGAAAGGTGCACAGGGCAGAGAGATCAGCTTTGCTTCGGGATTTGCATATGCGCCTCAAGGCCTGATCTCCGCCCTTCCCCTTTCTGTGTTCACCAGAACTCCAAAAATCCTCTGCTTTTATTTTGGAGTTTTTCGTGTTGTTTTTTTTCTATGCCTGTCTCCTCTCTGCTGGGCTGGCTGCTCTCAGAGTCTCTGGTGTCTGGTCTCAGTCTATCTATGGTTGGAGTTTGAATCAGTAGAATGAGTTTCCGATAAGAGCAGCCACTGCAATTCTCCCTTCTCCTTCCCGGAGCTGACAGCCCCTCCTCCCCCGGGACTGAGCCTGGCAGGGAGGGGCGCGGGTCCCCTGGCTGCAAAAACTTACAGATTTCGCTGATCTCAGCAGTTCCACGTTTTCATGAGTGTTGTATGAAGTATGCCCAAAGACAGATTGCTCTGTGGTGTCCAGTCCACGCAGTTCCTGGCTTTTTACCTACTTTCCTGGAGGAGTAACTAAAACATACAGCTCACCAGTCTGCCATCTTGCCCCGCCTCCCCGCTGATTGTGTTTTAAAACTTCAACTTCCATATGAGACCAAGGGAAGAGATATCTATTTGTTACAGGATCTAAATTTTCTAAACGGTACAACTCTACAGTCAATTTGTTCAAACACCACAATTGCATGGAACTTTGAATAGGAAGTGAGATATGGTAGGTTAGTATAGGCTGGAGTGAAATAGTGACACATCCCAGAGTAATTTGGGCAGATAATAAAAAACATATTTACAGCCTCCCCCTCCCCAGCTCCGAGGATCTGGGGGAAGGTGTGGATGTGTTGGACATCCTCACCTGGACTGGTGTTGATGTTGCCACAAACATTGGGACTGGCGGTTTGATGTGCTGAGCCCTTGATCATGGGACTTGCCCTTGTGAAGCTCATTACTGCAAAGGAGAGTCTAAACTTGCATATAATTGTGCCTAAGAGTCTCCCTCTGAGTACCTTTTTGTTGCTCAGATGTGGCCCTCTCTCTCTCTCTAACTGAGCCATCTCGACAAGTGAACTCGCTGCCCTCCCCCCTACGTGGGACCCGACTCCCAGGGGTGTAAATCTCCCTGGCAATGCAGAATATGACTCCCGGGGATGAATGTGGACTTGGCATCGTGGGACTGAGAGTATCTTCTTGACCAAAAGGGGGATGCAAAATGAGACGAAATAGTTTCAGTGGCTGAGAGATTTCAAATGGAGTCGAGAGGTCACTCTGGTGGACATTCTTATGCACTATACAGATAACACGTCTTAGGTTTTAATGTATTGGAATAGTTAGAAGTAAATACCTGAAACTACCAAATTCCAACCCAGCAGTCTGGACTCCTGAAGACAAGTATATAATAATGTAGATTACAAGGGGTGACAGAGTGATTGTGAAGACCTTGTGGATCACACCCCCTTTATCTAGTGTATGGATGAGTGGAGGAATGGGGATAAAAACTAGAGGACAAATGGGGTGGGATGAGGGGGATGATTTGGGTGTCCTTTTTTCACTTTTATTTTTTTTTCTTGTTCTGGTTCTTTCTGATGTAAGGAAAATGTTTAGAGATAGATTGCGGTGATGAACGCATAACTATGTTATCATGCTGTGGACAGTGGATTGTAGGCCATGGATGATTGTATAGTGTGTGAATGTATTTCAATAAAACTGAATTTAATAATAAAAAAAAAAGTTGCCCAGTTTTACAAATGTCCATTAGTTGGTTGGACAGTTGGAATGAATAAACAAAATGTAGCAGGTAAATCTCACCAATGGAATACCACAGACTATTAAGACATGCAACAACATGGATAAATCTCAAAACATCAGGCTAAGTCAAAGAGGCCAGACAGAACATACTATATGCTACATGATTCCATTCATGTGAAATTTCTAGGAAAAGCAAATCTACAGCAACAGAAAGTAGATGAGCCTGGCACTGAGACGAGGGCAAGCACTGACTGCAAAGGGCGAGGACGAACTTTTTGGAGCAATGGTAGAGTTCTTAAACTTGATCATGGTGATGGCTGTACAACTGTATACATTTACTAAAACTCACTGAATTGTACACTTAAAAAACGGGTGAATTTTATGATATGAAAATTATGTCTTAAGAAGCGGTAAAAAAAAACACAATGCATTGAGAAGAAAAGGCATGGGCATAGCTTTCCCACTACTTAAAATATAAATCATTTCTAGATTTTTCTACACATATGGTCCACTTAAAATTGTTTCTTGGATGAATGTGTGGCAGTCATTAGAAATTTAACATTTTTAGTGTATGGAGGACATTACAAGGTAGAGTGGGAGATACACTGGGTCTCTGCTTAAGCACCTCCAGCCCAATGGAGGAGGCCACTCTTTCTGTGGCATCTACCCTCTTGTTGATGTTCAGTTTTATTTGCGCCAATTGATTCCACAGGTGGGGGCCTCCTTCCTTCCTGTGCACAGGATCTGTGTCCCTCTCATAGCACAGGACCATCTTCTCGGATAGATGAACCACTCTTGGGTCAATTTTTGGGTCTCTGCACTCCTGTGCTACAATTTCCATAAAAGCAAAAACATGCCTATGCCGGTTTGAATGTATTGTGTCCCCCAAATGCCATTATCTTCGTAATCTTGTGGGGCAGATGTTGCTTGGAATGTGCCCCACCCAGCTGGGGGTGATGATTTTGATGAGATGTTCCCATGGAGGCATGGCCCCGTCCATTCAGGGTGGGTCTTGATCAGTGGAGCCATATAAATGAGCTGACTCAGAGAGAGGGAACTCAGTGAGTGCAGCTGTGAGTGATGTTTTGAAGAGGAGCAAGCTTGCTAGAGAGGAATGTCCTGGGAGAAAGCCATTTTGAGGCCAGAGCTTTGGAGCAGATGCTGGCTGCCTTCCTAGCTAGCAGAGGTTTTCCGGACGCCATTGGCCATCCTCCGGTGAAGGTACCCGATTGCTGATGTGTTACCTTGGACGCTTTGTGGCCTTAAGACTGTAACTGTGTAGCAAAATAAACCCCCGTTTTATAAAAGCCTATCCATCTCTGGTGTTTTGCATTCTGCAGCATTAGCAAACTAAGACAACGCCCCACCTTTCAAAATTAATATATAAACTGCCATTCAGAGTTATGAATGGTTGGTGAAAAAGAGTGAGGAGGCCACTCCAAGTGGGGACATGGAATATGCACAAACCCAGAAGAGGGAGACAATCAGAGCATGGCAACAGTCTGTCTGGAGGAAAGAGCACAAACAGGAACGAAGGCAAGAAGTTTCTATGGGTGGATAAGGAGAGGGTAGGTGGAAGAGGCTGCGGGTTTTAATTTGGTTTAAAAAATAAGTGGAGGCCAGGTAAGGGAGTGACAAACTCAAGAAGGCGATGGAGGTTAGAAAACCCAAAGAGTCTAGGACAATATCCAGGCATGAAGTACTTAAGTTCTAAGCTCCAGACAAGGCCATGGCTGGGAATACTGCTGAGGAAGAAGGAGAAGGTTTATAGACTTGTGGATGTCAGATTGAAGGGAAGAGAGAGATTAGGGACTGATAGCTCAGACCTAGTCACTGAGCCTGCTGACATCAGTGCATGCCTGACTGGGTGACCAAATCCTGACTCGCATACTTCATGTACAGAGAAGAAATGGCCTCTAGAGGCCATGAAGCCTTGTACAAAGCAGAGGCAGCTGGATACCATGATCCCGAATTATATGCTGAATGCAGGAGACCTCCTCCAGCCAGCACAGTGCTTAACAAGCCTGCATCTCACCCACAGTCACCAGCACTCAGAGACTTTGCTTTCTTAATATGAAACAGTTCTCTGAGCTTTGTCCTTACAGATCCTACCCCAGTTGCCCTCCCCGGAAGCATCCCCTTCCCCACAGCCTAAATTCTATGCTAAGCTCCCTGCCTGGCAGTCAAACTTCCATACTCAGTAGTAAAAGAAAGAAAAAAGTTGCTGAGTTTTATATTTTTATTAATTATTCAGGGAAGGGGATAAAACTCACCACAGGAAGTGTAGGCTGTTCCTCAAAAGTATAGGCTTGTAAGCTGCCTCTTCTGCTGGAATGATTCTTGTAAAAAAAGATAATAACTTCAGGTTTTTTGATTTGTCTTTGAATGGTAGATAAGGTAGAGGGGCTGGGTACAATGGGGTAGAGGAAAGAAAGCTGCTGAGAAGGGCCTTTGAGACTGCAGGTGAAGGCACTCGGCACTCTCAATGCGACCCAGGGGCTGATGCCTTCCAACTTCCAGCTTGTGCTTCTCCCTCAAGTTCTAGACTGCCTCCCGGATGCTTTCTCTAGAATGTGTTACAGATACCCCCTTGAAGTGTCCAAAATTGCTTAGTTTTCCCCATCCACATCCACTCCAACCTGTTTCTTCTCCTGTATTCCTCATTTCAATCAGCAGCGCCTGAGCCCAACAGCTGCCCAAATCAGGTATGACTCGACTCTGCTCCCCTCCTGCCTTTTATAGTCAGCCAGATTCCAGGGTTTATTCATTCTGTTTCTTCACTAGCTCTCAGATACATCCCCTCCTCCTACAATGGTCACTACTTTAGTTCAAGTCTTCATCATTTGCCCCCTTGATTTTTATTGCAACCACGTCCTAATAGGTCTCCCTGCCTCAAGCCTCATTTCCTTAATTCCATATGCTATACTGCATGCCTCAGCCTGAGAGTTTCTAAAATGCGACCTGGTCATCTCATTTTCCAGCTCAAAGCTCCTCGGTGACTTCTTAGAGTCACTAGGATAGACTCGATAGCACAGAACACAATGCTTCATGAGCCTGAATACCTCGCTCTTCGTGACGGCTCCAGCTACTCCCCACCTCACAACCCACCCTCTGGACATCGCAGATACTTGTATCCTAGAAATCCCATATTCTTTCTTTCCTTGTGCCTCTATATACATGTTGTTGTTACTCTCCAAAATATCTCAGTTTTGTCATTTAATGACATGAAAATCTATAATATGCATAAAAATTAACTCAGAATATTTACTTCCATATTGTTTATAACAACAAAGAATCATAAACAGTCTAAAATCAATCAATAGGAGACTGATTAAACAACATAAGGGTTAATTGCACAATATAATATTGCTAATTTGATGGTTGTTCTAAAAGGAGTATATCTGTATTTGCTAAAATGGTCCAATGTCTAAGATATCTAAGTGAAAACAGCAAGTTACCAAAAAAGAATGTATAAAATTATTTCAGGTTAAAAAATTATACACAGATATATGTATATGAAAGCATGTTTATGAATATATAGAAAATGTTTTGGACAATAGATGCTAAGCCATTAATAATGATTGAGGGAGCATATGGTAGAGGTATGATAAAGATTTAATTTTAATTTCATAAACCTCAATATTGTTTCAAATTTTAACCATGAACATATAATGATTTAAAAATAAACAATTAACTGTTTGAATAGGTAATACATGCACATGGTATAAAATTCAAAAGGTTCAAAGGATATATGTCCTGCTTATCCTGTTACTCTCTTAAGAGGCAAGCAAAGTTAACCAGTTTCTTGTTTAGTTCTCAAGAAATATCATATATATATATATATATACTTATTATCTATCATTTACGTACATAAATGGCAGCATACCAAACATGCTGTTCTGTACCTTGCCTTTTATCATTTACCAATATCTCTTAGAGGTTATTCTATACAACGTATATATTCAAAGCCATCTCACTCTTTTCAATAGCTGCACAGTATTCCACTGTATGGATGCCATGCATTAATTTTATAATTAAAAAATAAGTAACAGGAGGAAAGAAAATAGGATCCTATGTGATTTATCACCAGCAAATCAATATAGCTTATTCTTTAAGTCCTTTGAGTGACCTTCCCCACCACCCTGACACAAATGAAATAAAATGAATGGAAGACAGAATAGACAGATGGAGGCAGGAAGGAAAACAGGCAGGCAGGCAGATCTGCTTTTGGATATTCACAGATGTATTCACATAGAACTGTCTACTCTGAAGCTTCTTGAAGAAGGCACTAGAACATAAGTAGACAATTTTTTTCTGTAAAGATACAGGCTTTGTGAGTCACTCAGTCTGTTCTAACTACTCCGCTCTGTCAATGTAGTGTGAAATCAGACATAGAGCATATGCAAACAAATATGCATAGCTGTGTGCCAATGAACCTTTGTTTATAATCCAATCTAGTGGGCTGGATTTTGGGCCATAGTTTGCACCCTGTTCCACGAGGGCATGAGTTTTATCTGTTTCATTTACTATTCTATAAGTAACTAGGCATACAATCAGCCCTCACTAAATATTTAACGAATAAATAAAAGGGAACCCCAACAAGAAATAACCACAGCATCCTCAGAGAATAATCTTTGTCTTCCATTGAAAGAGTTCCCTTGATGTTACAAATTAGAGAGTTAGCTACAAAGATCTCCTCATAGCACTGTATGCTGGGAATACTTTCTTCTGAATCCCAAGAATCCCAAGGGCAGCAATTTTTATGGTGGTTGCTGGGGTGAGAATGCCATCTATCTCCTTCTTTGGTCAGTTCTTCTTCACACGTGTGTGCTGGTGGCATCTGTGATATAACGCTAAAACAGCATTATAACTGAGAAAGAGAAAAGCAGCTCCTGACCTCCAGGAGCTGGTCTGCACTGCCAGCCAGGCCGTGGTGTTCTCCTGTTGAACATAAACAATTTCACAGAGCACCCAACAGCACGCAGGGCCACTATGTGACTGGAATGGATCAACACAAGAGCAAGACCACTCTGTAATCATTCTAAACACAGGCAAAACAAGAATATTGTCTAAGCCACAAAATACCAAACATCTCCCTATCCTGGCTAATATGAGTGGCTGCTGCTTCTTTACCTAAGCTTCAGCCTTACTACAGATAAAATTTATTGAGATACCCAATCTTATAATTACTCCTGCTTCCTGACAGCATTCAATCCAGAGCAAAGCCCTGCTTCCTTAAACTCTCCTCAAAATCACCTAATCTGAGCCCAACTCCTTTAATAAGGTTTTTCTAATAGTCCCTTACTGAGATACCCCACAGTTTCCCCACAGTGTGTGTGTTCTCTCTTGCTGAAATGAGTAGTAAATTCCACTTGTTCAAGTACAGATGTGTGGCTGGTGGTCTGTGACTGTAGGGCATTGACATAATGGACATTTTGAACACAATGACTCTACTCCATACCATTAGTGGGAGTATGTGAAAAAATGACCACACTGTAAAGTTCAAAAGTCCCTAATACATTATTACATGCCATTTAAGACCAAACTTTATGCAAAAGTAACACTTATTGAAAGGAATAATTTATGTAACATAAAACCTAAAGCCATAATAAAATCTAAAAGTATCTTACTGAGCTGGATGCTGGCTGGCTGGTTGCTGAATTTCCACAAGTCGTGAGTCTGGCATTCAATTCTTCTGCAAGATGTGTCGGAACATCCAAGTTAGCTGATGGTGGAGGTGACGGGAAGGCCTGACTGCTATACATGGTGGTTTCATCTTCTCTTATAATTTCCCAGTTCTAAAACAAAAAGAATAAGCTTAAGCCACATGTCCTTTTAATCTACTGCAATAATACGTGCCTATCAATGAGAACAAGACAATTGTACCTCGGAAGACTCTCGGTTGTCAACACTTTCTGTTTCCTCAGATATCTGCCGCCTGGTAGTGAAGGCACGCTGTGCTTGCAGTTGAATGTCACCATTCTCAACATCTGTTAGGCTGTCCCTATGTTGGAAGTAGAAGAGCCACCATCCATGTGTTAAGAGAGTTAAAAGGATAGTCAAAGGTTCTTTGGTCATTTTAAAAAATATCTGTATCAGATCAGAATTTATTGTTTTTGGCCAAAGGCTATTTCAACAGATTAAGTAGTGGCCTTTATACCTTCAAAGTAGCTTATGGACTTAAATTAAGTTTCTGTGAGCATGTGTAAAAAAACATGTCTGCTTTGATATTTTATTTCATCATTGTGCCTAGCACAAGGCCAGCACATACGAGCACATGAAAGTATTTGCTGAATGAAAGAATATCACAGTTCCATAAATAATTTCATTACACTATTATTTTACCATGTTATTAAAGGAATAAAATCTAAAGTAGCTCCAGACAGTTTACAAAAGAGAAGCTTTAAGCATCACATAGACTTCATGAATCACATGGTAACATTTTCTAGAATTAAGCCAGTGGTAGAATTCCCTATGCATAGATGCAGAGGGCAGAATGAAAAATAGTGCAATATCTATATAATTAAAAGCTTAATAGATTAGGGAGTACATGGGGTCTGCTTTTGATCATATAGAGCCATGGGCCTGGTTTGAAAAAGGATGACAGTAAAGGCTTTTCTCAGTTTACGAAAAGTATGATAAATCAGATTGAGCATCCTTACCCAGTTATTTATTAGTTATATTATCCTAGACTAGAAACATTTGCATTTAATATAACAAGACTATTAGATCAAGAATTTTGTTCAAATATCTAACAACATGATTATTGTTAATGCCATATAAGCCCAGGATAGTCAGAAGACCAGTTCTTACTGTACTGTAGCTGAAGAAAACACAATTTTCACAGATGGTTCTCAGGGAATGATTTAGGGTTATTTTTTCCCCTAAATCCTTGATTTTGCTAGATGAACACAACATCAGCCACAATTGAAAGAAATGTGATTCTGCTCAAATCTGGCTTGCCATGATACTGAGGTATGCATAGGGCAATTTTTGCAGAATTTGATAGGGTTTTCAGTTTTGCAATCTATACGTCATTCTACAGAGACACATGCCTCTGTGCCATGAGGAACCTGGATTGCCGATTTGCTTTGGAAGGAACTAAGAAGAGAAAATATCTATGAAAGTACTTGGGCTACTATATCAGGCACAAAATATAAAAGCCAAAAGTTACAAGGTAGCAGATAAAAAGAAAAGCTCTAAGTCTGTGTCAAAAAGATAAAAGAGATTTCACAAGACTATGTGGAAGCAGAAGGGGAAAGAATTCTGAAAATAAATATGCATAATGGGACAATTTGTAAATGCATGTAGTCTGATGATAATAAAAGAAAAATATCACTGTATACAAGTTAGAATACCTGGAAGGTCATTCTGTCCTTGATCTGTGCAAACTGGAAGTTATAAATACACCCACCGAACTAACAAATGGGTGTTTAACATAAAACCCATGTTACTGCGTCCTTTATATTTTAAAAATAATTTAAACTGTTTATTGTAAGCATATTGTAGAAATTAACATTTTACTATATTTTAATAACAAATTTACAAAAAATCTCCAAAATACTCTAAATCAGAATAATGTACCTTTTGTGGCTACATAATTTAAAAGATGCTTACAAATAATTGACAATGTATAACAAATTAAAAAGCAATTAAAAGGGTGGAATTTATTTCAAATAATTTTTAACATTATCAAATTATTTTAAAAAATAAATAGCTAGGATAGCATTTTTTTAAACCCTGTGACATAAAAATCCTGGTATTCTTGTAGTTTATGGATTCCTATACTATTTTGAATCCATTTGAAACCTAACTTCAAAATGAAAACTAGTAGTGAAAATATCCAGACCGCAAATGCAAAAGCCATCAGCACATACTGAGGGGTTGGTCTTTTCCACTGTGTTCTTCTAGATTCGTGGTTTACATAATAGGTCCTTCCAAGGATATCCTGCCTCTCCTCCCATCCTGGAGGTAGAGGAGAAGGTTCCTGTTGCTGCTGCAAATGGCAAGCAGCATCTGGTTGGTCCAAAACAACCCAGCCAGGCTGAAAAACAGAGCAGTAGCAATTAAGAGTTTATGCTTGATTTTTTACCTTATAAATTACATGCTAAAGAAAATTTTAAAGAGATTTAGCATATCCAGGTCTAGAAATAATGCATAGACAGAATTAGCACATCGTCAACTTTTAAGACCACCGTATGAATATTTTCTGATGAGGAAGACTTTTTTTTGCAAAATGACAATCATTTAAACTCTGTTTGAAACTGTTTTAAAACTTGTCAAAAAAATTTTAACACACCTAATAGGAAAAAAGACACAAAACTTTTTTTTTCTTTATTAGAGAAGGTGTGGGTTTATAAAACAATCATGCATAAAATACAGGATTCCCATATACCACTCTATTATTAACACTCTGCATCCCATGTGGAACATTTATTATAACTGATGATAGCACATTTTTATAATTGTACCATTAACCATACTCCATGGTTTAACTTAGGCCTCACTGTTTGTGTAGTGCAGTTCCATAAATTTTTAAAAAATTTTTATTCTGTTACCATATATACAATCTAACATTTCCCCCTCTAATCACATTCATACATATATTTCAGTACTGTTAATCTTGTTCACAAATCTGTGACACCAATACTACCAACCATCACTAAAGCATTTTATAATTCCAACTAGGAACGCTGTATGTTTCAAGCTCCAACAATATACATTTGGAAAGCACTAAGAAACCGAGGATAGTTTAAACTAGTGCAACCTGAGGCAGTTCTCTAAATTATAAGCAAATGAATGAAGGGTAGGGATCATGTCTTATTGGTTTTGGTCTCAACCATAGCACAGTGGAGATTCAGTAAATATCTGAGACTTGAAAAAAATAATTAGATGGTCAAATACATAGAGGCATGATAGAAACGGGCAAATGATTTAGAAATGAACTCTTTGGTGCCTGAAAAGTCTCCTCAACTAAGTAAAGGAATTGTAGTAATGAAACAGCCAAAGGAAGAAAGATTTAAAACCAACCAATCAACCAATCAACCAACTAACCAACCAACCAGGAAAGCATTAGAAGCTTGGTTCTTCTGAGACTAGCATGAGGCAAATAAACACCAAGCCTCAACTACGGTAACTAAGGAATTAATTGAAAAGGAGTTAATGACATCCTTTTATACAAGAAGTCTCATAATAGATAAGGCAGTAGGGAAAAGTTCTACTAAACACTGATATGGTTAGGAAAGCAATAGAAATGGAAATACACTAGTGAAGAAAACTTAAAAGTGCTTCTAAAAAGACACAGAAGACTTGAATGAATGGAAGGCATAATACAATCTTGGCTAGGAGGATTCAATCTCACAAAGATATTATTTCTCCCCAAGTCACTCTATAAATTTGCTAAGGTTCCAATAAAACTACAATATGAATTTTTAAAATAACAGGACAAATCAATTCTCAAGTTCATTAAGAAACACAAACAAGCTATTATAACCAGCAAAATTTTAGAAAAGAAGAGTCATAAGGGGAGATTAACACTGCTAGATAAAATATATTATAAACTACAATAATTAAAACAGTGGCCCTGGTGCATGAGTAGACAGCTCAATGGAATGGAATAGAAAGTACAGAAAAAGACCCTCATTTATAGTGGGAATTTAGTACACGATAAAGACATTCTTAATCTGTGGAAGAATAGGTATATTACTCAGAAAATGGTACCCACATGGGAAAATTTAATTTGGATCCCTACCTCACATCCTACACCAGGATAAGTTACAGATTGAATGATACAATGATGTTAAAATACAACATTTAAAAAGTACTAGAACAAATCTTGGGAGATTTAAAAAAATTCGTTCTAAGAGAGGGGAGGCTGTTTGAAATCCAACCCAGAAGACATATAAGACTGATAACTTTGACTACAAAACTCCTAAATATGTACATGGGAAAATCCACTGAAATAAAGTAAAAACAAAACAAAACAAACAAAAAAACACAAATGACAAACTGGGAAACATATTTGGTACCTGATAATGGACAAATCATAGTTTTCTTAATATATACAGAGTTTCGGCTCTAGGCACTGGGGATATAGCAGCAAATGATTGTTTTGTGCTGGCCAGTGATGGCTTAGACAATAGACAAGAACTCTTCTATGGTGGTAGGCTGGACCTAAAAAGGAGCCAGGGAGAAGAGTTTGGAAGGAAAGGAGTATTTTCTGGCAGCAAGGAGAAAAGGATAGGAGCTTCTGCAGCAAGGTTGATCTATTCTGGCTAGCCTCTAGTGGGAGGGTTATAGACTGAGGCAGAAGAGAAACTAGGGGTAGTAGGGGAAAAACACAGAAAGAATTATTCTGGGAAAAGGGAACTGGATGAGAAGTAAGATTGACTCCCTTTTTTTTTTTTAATTCAGTTTTATTGAGATATATTCACATACCATACAATCATCCATGATGTACGATCAGCTGTTCACAGTACCATCATATAGTTGTGCATTCATCACCCCAATCTATTTTTGAACATTTTCCTTATACCAGAAAGAATTAGAATAAGAATAAAAAATGAAAATAAAAAAGAACACCCAACTCACCCCCCATCCCACCCTATTTTTCATTTAGTTTTTGTCCTCCTTTTTCTATTCATCCATCCATACACTGGATAAAGGGAGTGTGATCCACAAGGTTTTCACAATCACACTGTCACCCCTTGTAATCTACATTGTTATACAGTAGTCTTTAAGAGTCAAGACTACTGGGTTGGAATTTGGTAGTTTCAGGTATTTACTTCTAGTTATTCCAATACATTAAAACCTAAAAAGTGTTATCTATATAGTGTGTAAGAATGTCTACCAGAGTGACCTCTCAACTCCATTTGAAATCTCTCAGCTACTGAAACTTTATTTTGTTTATTTTGCATCCCGCTTTTGGTCAAGAAGATGTTCTCAATCCCACGATGCTGGGTCTAGATCCATCCCCAGGTGACTCCCTTTCTTTCTGCTCTTCTTTACTGATTTATTTTCTTTTTACCCCTGACCTTCCTTTAATTTTATTTCTTTCTTTTTATTGTCCAAACTTCATTCTCTTCCTTACCTCTTACGTTTTCTATCCATCTATGTTTCCCTTTCTTCTTTCTCCTCCCCTTTTCTTTAAACAATCATAATAGTATCTAGCATACCTAAAAATTAGTCATATATATATTGAATCAGATTTTACTTCTTTAGTCTCAATTTCAAAAGCATGTGAGTTTTTTATATTTCACTCTCTTGGAAAAAAAAATATTCAGTTTTTTCCCTTTGGCTGAATATGGCCATTGATTACTTTTCTGTAGAGTAATGACATTTATTAATAAAATACTTTATTTGTAGTTATAAAGGACTGTAATAATATTTAGAGTTGGGAAATGGTACCAAGAGAATATTTCTTTAAAACCTTCTTTAAAAAGATTTCTCTCTTATTTGCAAAGTCCCCTTGAGGGACAGGGGAAAAATGTGGAAATATTATACTTCCTCACCTGGGGAATTGCTGATAGTCTCGCAAGCATGAGGGACTCCCAATTTAATAAGTCAAACCCTCAGTCTTGCCCTTATGAAACTTATTCCTGCAAAGGAGAAGCTAAGCCTAGTGATAATTATGCCTAAGATTCATCCCTAGATGAACCTCTTGTTGCTCGGATGTGGTCTCTTTCTCTCAATCATCTCTGCAGGTAAACTCAGTGCCCTCCCTCCTATGTGGGACATGACTCCCAGGGGTGTAAATCTCCCTGGCAAAGTAGGACAAGACTCCTAGGGATGAGCCAGGCCCTGGCATCATGGGAATGAGAAAAGGTTCTTGACCAAAAGGGGGAAAAGAAATTAATCAAAATAAAGTTTCAGTGGCTAAGAGATTTCAAATAGAGTTGAGAGGTCATTCTGAAGGTTATTTTTATGCATTATGTAGATATTCCTTTTTAGTTTCTAGTGTATTAGAACAGCTAGAAGGAAATACCTGAATCTGTTGAACTGTAATCCAGTAGATATGATTCTTGATGATAATTATATAACTATATAGCTTTTATCTGGTGAGTGTGTGATTGTGAAAACCTTGTGACTGACACTCCCTTTACCCAATGTATGGGCAGATGAGTAATAAAGACAGAAAATATATGTAAATAATAGGGGGGCAATTAAAGGTTATAGAATGTTTTGGGTATCTTTTTTATTTTTATTTTTTCCTTTATTTTGGAGTAATGAAAATGTTCTAAAATTGACTGTGGCGCATGAAGAAATAAAGATTTCCAGTAAAGATCACATGGTAAATATAAATACCAATACTAATGTATTTTTGATTTGTAACTCCACTATTTACTTCCTATAGGATCTAAAATACATAAAGTGTAATGATAAATCAGCGCTTTTGGACTCAATGTAAAATATGTAATTTTTGACAAGAACTACATAAAGGTGGGGGAATGGAGAAGTGTAGGAACATAGTTGAGGTGTCCTATTGAAGTTAAGTTGGTATCAAAGAAAACAAGATTGTTATAGATTTAGGATGTTAAATTTAAGCCCCACGGTAAACACAAAGAAAGTATCAGAGAATATGATCACAGAGATGAAGAGTATGGGTTATGAGAAGTGGGGGAAGGGGCAATGGGGAGTTAATAAGAAATGAGTGTAGGGTTTCTGTTTGGGGTGGAGGGAAATTTCTAGTAATGGATGGTGGGAAAGTGATGGCATTGCAATATTGTGAATGTGATTAATCCCACTAAATGGAATGCTTGGGGGGGGGTTGGAATGGGAGGATTTATGCTGTATATATGTTTCCACAATTGAAAAAAAAAAGACAGTATGGATAGATAGTGACAATTAAATGCCAAAGATGATCCTGGATGGGATCTGGGAATAGAGGAGAAAAGGCCCAAAAGGACATAATTGGGACATAAGAAAAAAATGAAATATAGAATGTAAGCTGTATATCAATGTTAAATTTCTTGAACTTCTTAACTACACTTAAAGTGATTGCATAAATGAATATTCTTGTTCATAGGAAATGTATATGTGAATTATATTATTTGTTCAGGATGTATGCAGCTTGCTCTCAAATGCTCAGGAGACAGAGCAATAGATGATGGATGATAGATGGGAGGGAGGGAAAGAAAGAAATGGTAAAGTGACAGAATGTTAGAGTTGGTGGATCTGGGTATCAGTAGAGGGTGGTTGGGGTGTGCTGGAGTTCTGTGTATGGGGTTTGTATTGTTTTTGCAACTCTCCTGTAAGTTTGAATTTATTTCAAAATAAAAAGTTAAAAAATAATAAAAATAAAATTGATTGTGGCGATGAATGCAAAACTATATGATGATACTGTGAACCACTGATTGTATACCTTAGTTTGACTATATGGTGTGTGAATATATCTCAATAAAATTGCATTAAAAAAAGATTTCTCTCTCTTAATGTATTCTAAGTATAAAGTACTCACTGGATTTCAAAGACTTAGTACAAAAAGGCATTGCAAAATACCTCCTTAATAACTTTAATATTAATTACATATTGAAATGATTGTATTTTGATAAATTGGGTTAAATAAAATATATTGCTAATTAAAGAAATGATTTCTCTCTTAAAGACTAGCTTAGTGAATTTATTTTATCCAAGTAAATCCAAGAGGAGGGGAAAAAACTTAATACAATTAGGGGTCTTTTTTAAAAGCCTGTTTTAAGTCTGAAAAAGTACAGCTGTACATTTAAACATTGTTTGGAATGACTGAGGTTTTACTTTTGGTTTAGGATACCTCTCTAATAAACAAGTATCAGCTAATATTCTTTACAAACCCTAAAGTTGTAAAGGGTACAGAAATCAAATATTACATAATTATCTATTATGGATATGCCATACCAAGGAATAAAAACTACCTAAGAGTGAGCCTTGTTTCAAAATTGCAAGTGTTTCATTTAAACAGAATTTTATATATCCAGTCACAAACTAGATGTCAAAGAACTAGGCAAGACTTCTGTGGTCATTAGCTAAACAGAAGAAAAATAAACACAGATTCATGTATTTGAATTCCTAGGGCCTTTCATAAATAAACTGCTACATGCTTACATCTACTGAAATTATAAGGTGTATTCTGAGGGAATTCAAACTTTGAGACATGAAACCACAAAATGATGCAAAGCAGCTCTACCCACAGAATCTGAACTGTGAATAAGGTACCTGTGATACATGTATGTGGGCAAAACTTGGAGCAGGTTATTAAATAGTGAAATGCTATTAAAATTTTTATGTCACTAAATAAAGAGTTTTCTTTCTTTACAGCAGACATCTTTCATTTCAAACAGAATTCCATTATGCAAAATACCCCATGTACCAGAATGCCAGGTAGAGAAACTTTCATCCAATAAACATATTAAAAAATGTAAAAATGATTATTATAAAATTTAAAAATGATTATATGATAAATCAGAGAAAAAACGAGTAAAAAAAGGTAATCAATTACCAGAGACGATATAAAATTCTTCAATCACCCAGCTAAGGGCTACTTATTATACTCTATGATGTGAGTGGGAAATTTTCTTTCCTTCTGTTATTACAGATTCTCCCACAAAGTAAAAGTTCATTAATGCATATTAAAAGTTCCCAAAAAGCTCTGTTGCAAATTTATTGCCTGTTCCAGAGCTTGCTTTCTCAAGGCATATGGGATGTGAGGTAGAGCCCAGAGGTCCCTCAGCTCCACAGTTCAATTGAGATTTAAGCAGACTCTCAGTCAAAAAGGCAAGAATGTTGAGGAAGGCACAGAAAAAAGAACTTTCCAGAGGAATTCGGTGGCTACTACACTCAGTACATACTGTTGAATAAATGATGCCCCTTTTGATGGTGATAATCCTTCACAGGGAACCTCAAGGAGCAGATATTTTTTGCCCCCATTTCAGAGCATGAATTTTTTCTGCTGGAAGAAACTATAGAAGTTACCTGGTACAACCTTGTCCCTCTGCAAATAAAGATCCTGAGGTTCAGAGAAGTTCTCTGAATGATAGGGTCATTCAGCTGTCTAGCAGCAGAACTTGCTACTAAGATCCCAGGCTCCAAATCCCTGTCCAATTCTATTCCAAATACATATTCTCTATATCTTCACTTACCCCAGATGTGTGCAGCTCTGCCCAAATACTTGACTTGGACTTTCCTCTTATTCTGTCACCAAGGAAAATTGTTAAATTCTACTTGACCCAAATAAATGTGGTCTTTTATTAGACCACTTGAATTTTCTTCCTTTCTTTCCCTCTTTTCCCTCCTTTCCCAAGTGTCACCCCATACACCCATGACAGGAAAAGTAACAGGAATTACATTTCATAAAAGAGTTCCTAATTAATGGCGGAACCTCAAATGGTCCATAAATTTAACTTACAAATGCTAAATTGTGTTCTTGCTTTACTGGAGGGGAACTTGAAATGGTTTTAGAAAACTTTTAAAAACCAGAAACATGACTTAATTACAATAAGTACTTTCATTTATAAACACTGTATTCCCACCTTTAAAAATGCCATCAATAATGGCCATTCATTCTACAGAAATATCCTCAGAGGTAAGAAATTGTTAATGCATGCTTGGGTGAAATAAATCAATTTCCAGGTAAATAATTTTTATTGCACAGATCAACTTCATTGAACAAAGTTGCTTTTTCTTCAGAGTACAGCAGAATAACAAACTCGGTATCTTCTTTTTAGCTTAACCAAAATATTTATAAAGTCTCACCTCTAATTCCTCAGCCTGTTCTGTGTTATCTTCTTCAGAGCCACTGGTTTTAGGTAAATAAGTCATTTTTAATCTCAGATAACCTTTAACTCTTGATCTGTTACTGTAGAAATGAAAGTAATTATTCACAAAACTTTAACACTAGGAAGATAAGTATTCATTTAAAAAGAATTTATTGAATACCTATTAGCTACTAAGAGAGATTCAAACTCAAGTTCTAGAGCAGAGGTTATGTAGCAAAAGGAATAGATAGTAGAGAAAAGTAAACACATAAATAAAAAATTGCTATGATATGAACAAGATGCTAAAGAAATTTAAGTGAAAGACTAGAGAGAACTTCAAAGACAAGTTGGCATCTGACTTGGGCCCTCAAGAATGGGTAGGGTTTTGATCTGCAGCCATGGTGGGAAGGGCATATGAGTGGAGAGGAGAGAGAAGAGATGGGGTGTGATGAAGGAAAATGGCAGTAGCTGAGTTTGTCTGGAGTTTAGTAGACACAAAGGGGAGTGCAGGACTTGGGATGGTCCAGATGATAGGGCCCTTGAAAAACCAAAGAAATTTAAAATTTATTTTACATAAACTGGGAAATCACTGAAAATTTTGGGGGAAGGGAAAGGCATCATCAGAGTTATGTTTTAGGGATACTGATCTGGCATAGGTTGAAAGAAAAGTAGAAAGTTAAGGCCTGATAACATCTGAAAACCTCTCCTTTCTTTGACAGCCATTTGAATCTGACATACATACATTAAATTACCTAATCTATTTTCATTTTATATTACCTCTTTGAATAATGACTTGTCTAAGCTAAAGGTTACTGCCCACTCCATTAATATTTTAAATCTCTGGTTTTTTAAACCTGTCTTTCTTAAGCTTCTAACAGTCCTACTGCCCCTACCAAGTCTAGCATGCTAAGATTTACTTAAAAACTTGTTTGACCTAGATTTTTACATAGATATTTTTGTGTGTGTGATTATTATAGGTATCAGTCATGCAACCAATTACCCTGTTCTTCTAGACAAAAGGGTCCTAATCCTCTTATTCTGTCTTCAAGAGATAAACTCCCTCTCCTCCAGCCTCCTTTAATCTTTTTAGTTGCTCTTCTCTGCATAGGTTTCTCTAATTTAGCAAATCTACTGTATTTTTTCCTGAGTGGTCAGTAAAATCCATGCTGCTCATTTTCAAGGCCACAAAGGTGGCTCCTGTCTTCATATTCAAGAGGGTGTGAACACTCTGATTTGTTGCTGTAAAAGCTGAATAGAGACAATGTGCTCTGAAGGTACCAGAAAGCATTTGACAGTTGAAGAGCAGGCTACTAAGGCAATCAAATAAGTTAAGATAGATATATTTTGTTATTCTGGTATGCAGATGTTACCATTATTTTTTACACCTTAAATCTAAAATTAAAGGAAAAAAAGAGATTTACCTTCTAGGATTCTACAGAAATTAAATACATGACTTCTGTTACAGAGAAGTAATATTTACAGAGAGTAAATGTTAACAGTCACAGAGTACTGTCCCTTTAATTTTGCTTTAGTGTTTATATTACAGAGTCATTTTCAAAAATCATTTTTAAATGAAAGTTTTTACTAAGATCCAGTAGTATAGTCTTTCAAATGTATTTTCTAGTTTAAAAAAACAAGAAAAATGCTGTTGTTTTCACAGATGTCCTTTTTCTGCTTTACTTTGACCTTTTTGACAGTAAATCAACGCACATGTTTTGACTAGATTTTACTTGACTGGTAAAGAAGATCAAAAGGAGTTTTATTTACAGCTTAAACTTATAAATTTTGGCAAAAATCAAATAATTCAGTTTAGGAAAATGGAATTATTTACATGTTATTTGGGTTTTAAATTCCAGTCTTTGTTCATGTTGCTTTCCCTAAACATTTGAATTTTCTCTAATATATTTTTTATTAAAGTATGCAAAATGTATTTAGGTTTTTCTGAATTCGTTTTGTGCATGTGAAATTAGATATTTGTTTTAAATTAATTTATGTTTGTGATCTTTTAAAAGCACAGTATGACAAAATCATAAATACTTCAAGATATAAAACAGTTATAAAATAATGACAAAATTTAGCCTTCTGGTCTGACAAATGTAAAGGGGATAAATTTTTCCCAAGGGGTATGATCACTTTTCTGTATTTTCTGAAATTTTTATAATGTGCATATTATTTTTTAATCTGAAATAACAATACAGCTTTTTAAAAATAATAATATAATATTTGAAAATGGTTTATTTAAAAGATTTTATCCCTGACTTTCAAAAAAGGCTAGTGTAAAATATAATGAAGAGATAAAAAATTTATTACGCTTTTATTTTATATGTACTGACCTTCTTGGGTGAAGAACAAAATCCTTAAATGTATATGGTCTCTCCATTCTTGGATTTTCTGTCTAGAATAAAACAGTTGGTTTTCAAGATATATCTATAACACCAAAAACATGCACTTTTCAAAAATATTCATGAACTATGATCTAAAGCATAATTGAAGTTAGAAGTGAGAAAAAATTAGCATTAGTTTACTAAATGGTTACAACTGGTAACTTGGCAGTGCTTTCACCTTTCTGCACACTACAAATTGCAGCCAGCCTCACAACTCAGTCTAAAACTAGCTGAGTAGATGGCTTGTGGAGCCAAAAGGAAGGTAAGAAGAGAACAAGTGGGTAACAGTATAGAGTGTAGTATGTTGGTACCCCAAAGGAATATGTTAGCAGGGCAGCTTGGTTAATGCACAAAGATGATTCTAGGAGAACAAAAATATAAAGAGCCTGAAAAATAAGACAGGACTGAATATATGTATTACTAAACGCTTATGACCTCTGAAGACTACACAGAGCCAATAAATTCACTCGAAGGAAAGATACAGTAAAGTTTTTTTCTCTTTATTAAGTTCAGCAGCCCTTTGTCTGTTTTTAATACCCTTTTTTTTTTCTTTGCTGTATTTTGTACTAACTACCCATTCTGTCTTGAAACTCTTTTCAATTTCATGGCATTATTTAACTTGATTCTCTTCCTGCCTCCAATGGCTTATCTTCTCTTTCTCCTCTGATACACCCACAATGACTGCAATTCAGGGCTTAGCCCTCTGCCTGTATCTCTCTTATGTAGAGAGCCCATCATTCTCAGGGATTCTTCTGTTACTCTGACAATGACAACTCTCAATCCTTCTAGTCCCTTTTCCCTATACAATTTATTTTCATCTCTCTTTCAGCTGCCCACTTCAAACTTTCATTTTCTCCTCTTTTCTATTTAAATTCAATATGTCCAATAATAAATTCATTGTGTTCCAAAACAAAATGGATTTATCTTTTCTACTTAAGACACCACTCTTATCTCCCAAGTTCAATCTCTATTATCTTTATTTTTGTTTTCGCTGTTTCAACCTCCATGTCAAATGCCTGGTTCAATACTGTTTTATCCCAAAATGTCTGTTTTCCTCCATTGCTTTCAGCTTAGTCCAGATTCTCAGTGTTTCACACCTACATTGTTGTAAACTATGTTAGCTTCCTTCTGTGAGCCCAGGCTTTCCCCACTCTAATTATTCAGTTGAATAATTCTAAACTGAATTTCCTTAAACAAAGCTTTCATAATGTTAACAAATTTCAGTGGCTCCCTATTTCTTACTGGGGTTCATGTAAGGGTGTCCTGAAGATAAAACTGAAATAGAAACTTGAGATAAATTTTCAAAAAATAATATGCTTAAGAATTAATAGCAGTATACATTTTATAAATAACATTTACATTAATGATATTGTGGATCTGTAAGAATTTATTAAATTAATAAAAATTAACACAATAAGTAAAATCATGGACATCTATACCAACCGGTAATGGATAAAGAGGAACATCCACTTGACCTAGGAAATCATCTCTTGTCTACAAGAGAGAGGAGAGAAAATAAGATTAGTGACATGCTCAGTTCCTTTAGAAGATTTTGATTAGTTATTGCCCTCATCTATGGAATATACAGAAGACTTCTTTTAATCATATGCAACATGAATGGAACATAAGTGGAAAACATAAGGTAATGTGGTACTTTTGCTAATGGCAGAGTAGCATATAATATATTGATACTTCCACAGATAATAGTTATATATTCTGACAAAATATAAAACACAACTATTTGAAAGCACTGAGAATGACCAAAAGCATGCAGAAACTGGAGGGGAGAGGAGTCAGTTCTTGAAAAAAGGAACTGTACTGGATATAATTCATATCTATATGGCTTTCACCTGGTAGTAGCCACAGTTGATATGGTATGGAATACTTACAACTTAAGCCATTAATCTGAAATTCAAAGGATCTAGTTTTGGGGTTGACAGAATAACTAGAAAGTGAGGGGGAAATCCCAGAAAGGAAGCAGCTACAGAAGAAAGAGGCCCCCCAAATTTTTGTATAAACACTATCTAATCCCCAGTTAATCCATGAACTGCACATGTGAAAGGCAACAGCTGGAAGGCTGAAAGGACTGAGCAGAAATTTCAGTAGATGTTCACTGAAGGGGAGACAGCATTTGGAGTTTGAGTTCAGCTAAGTTAACTACCTGCTGGAATAAATATCAACACTCTTCTGAGAAAACAAAATTCATAGTCTCCATAATGTACTATACACATTGTCTAGCATACAATAAAATTACTAGACATGCAAAGCAATAGGAAAACATGACCCAACATCAATAGAAAAAGTAATTAATGGAAACTAATCACAAGATGACCCAGATCTTGGAAATGAAAGTAGCTATTATAAAGATGCTCAAGGATTTAAAAGGAAAATAAGGTCATAATGAATGAACTGATGGGGAATCTCAAAAGTGAAATGGAAACTATAAAAATGAATCAAATGTGCCTTTTACATTTGAACTGAAGAATACAATCTATGAAATAAAAATCAGTGGATTTGCTTAACATGAAGATGACTGGAGAAAAGATCAGTGAACCTGAAGATACAGTGGTAGAATTTATCTAGTATGAAGAATGAAGAGGATTTATGGAAAAACATCAAACAGTCTAACATGTGTAAGTGGAGTTCCAAAAGGAGAGAAGACTGAGAATAGGGCAGAAAAATATTTGGGAAAACAAAAGCTTAGACATTGGTAAATTCAGCAAACTATAAAGAAATTGTGGGTAGGGACATCATCATTAAATTGCTGAAAACAAAAGATAAAAGAGAAAATCTTGAAAGCAGCCAGATAAAAACAATGCAAATTACACATAGGGGAACAATAATACAAATGACGGTTGACGTCTCATAAAAACAATGGAAGCCAGAAAACAGTAGAATGACATTTATTAAGTGCTGACAGAAAAAGAGTGAACCTAGAATTCTGTATTTAGCAAAAAATATCCATCAAAAATGAAAGCAAATTAAAGAGGCTTTTGGATAAATGAAGTTGAGATAATTTGTCACCAGAAGACTAGCACTACAAGATATGCTAAAGGAAGTTCTTCATGCTGATGGTAAATGGATTTAGATGTAAAACGAGGAATGATGAGCACCAGAAATGGAAATTATGTGGGTAAAAACATACAACACCCTCCAAATCATCTCTTAATCCCTTAAAAGATGAAGACAAATTCACTACAAAAATTAATGGGTCTAACATACATATAGATATAATACCAATGGCCACAACGCACAAATGACAGGAGGAGAAAATTAATCTATATTGTTGTAAGACTTACTCTTTAAATGAAGTGATATGATTATAAGTTAATCATTAAGTTAATCAGAGCTACAGCTAAAAAGGCAAGAGAAGAATTAAAACAGCATAAAAATATTTGATTAAATCAAATAAGGCAGGAAAAGAGAAACACAGAAACAAATAACAGATGGGAAAACAGAAGTAAACAGCAAAATTTGAGAATTAAATCCAATCATATGACTTACTACAAACTAAATACTCCAATTAAAGACAGAGATTTCCGACTGAATAAAAATGCAAGATCAAATTATATGTTATCTACAAAAGACACATTGTTTCAGTATTTTAAAATATTCTTAAAACTTTTATTATTTTTTTCACTTTGCATTTTGAAATAATTTCAGACTTAACAAAAAATTGCAAAAATACTGCAAACAATTTTCATATACTCTTCATCCAGCTTCCTCAAATGTTAACATCTTACATAACCATAGTCAAGGGCAGTTTCATGCCTAGCCATCTAGAATGAAGCTCCCCAGTGATAAAGTAGTGATTAGTGGGTGCCACAACAAAAAAGAACCATCCTGACTGAGATGGATTAAGTTTAGGAACATGTTTTAATGTGATACATACAACTCCAAACCACCACAGTGCTTGAAAATGAATGAAGTAAAAACATACAGAAAGCAATGGAGAAATATCAAATGCATAATCATAGTTAGAGATTCAACACTTCCTTCTCAGTAATTGATAGAATAGAAAAAATCAGTAAGGATATATGACTGAACAACACTATCAACTACCTTGACATAATTAATATTTATAGAACTCTACCCCCTAATAACTTTAGACTACATATTCTTTTCATGTGTATGTGAAATATACACCAATACAGACAATATGCTTGGCCATGAAAATTAGTCTGAATAAACTTTTTTTAACCTTTTATTTTGAACAAACTTACATGACAGTTGCAAAAATAATACAAAACCAACCATACAGAAAACTCCAAAATACCCCTCACCAATTTTAAAGATTTTGCCACATTTGTTGTATCATTCTAATTCATCTATCATGTATCTTTCTCAACTTTAGAAAGTAGATTGTGTGTACCATTCTCTTTGAACACTTAATACTTCCATGTACATTTTCTAAGAACAAGCATATTCACTTACATATCCATCTTAAGTATAGTTACCAAGTTCAAGAAATTTAACATTCACATAAAGCTTACAGTCTATATTCCAATTTTTTTCATATGTCCCAATAATATCCTTTTGAGACTTTTCTCTTCCATTATTAGATCCAGTTCAGTGTCATGTACTGCATTTAATTGCCACTGTCTCTTTAACAACTCTTTATATACAACATAAGCTTTTCTGTCTCAACCACTCCCAAGCATACCATTTAGTGGGATTAATCACATTCACAATGTTGCCTTCCCCTCCCCACCAGCTACTGTCAGAACTTTCCCCATCACCCCAATCAGAAACCCCCACATCCATTAAGCATTAACTACCCATTCCAGCTCCCCACCCACCCCCACAACCCTGGTAACTTTTACTTTTTGCCTCTATGAATTTCCATATTGTAAATATGTCCTATAAGTGGAATCATATGATATCTATCCCTATATGTCTAACTTATTTCACTCAACATGATGTCTTCAAGGATCATCCATGTAGTGGCATGTATCAAAACTCCATTCTTTTTAAAGGCTGAATAACATCCCATTGTATGTATACACCATATTTTGTTTATCCATTCATCTCCTGATGGACACTTGGGTTACTTCCACCTTTTGGTAATTGTTAGTAATGCTGCTATGAAAACTGGTATACAATATCTGTTTGAGTCCCTGCTTTCCATTCTTTTGGATATATACCTAAATTATCAGCTAATATGGTAGTTACATGTTTAACTTTTTGAGCAATCATCAAACTGTTTTCCAGAGCAGCTGTACTATCTTACGTTCTCACTATAATGTACTATGGTTCCTATTTCTCTGCATCCTTCCCAGCCCTTATTTCCTGTTTTTTTATTTATTTATTTATTTTTAAACAATAGCCATTCTAGTGGATGTGAGGTAGTATATCTCATTGTGGTTTTGATTGGCATTTCCCTAATGTCTATTGATGGGTACATCTTTTCATGCGCTTATTGGCCATTTGAATATCTTTTTTGGAGAAACATCTTTTCAAGTCTTTTGCCCATTTTTAAATTTGGTTGTTTCTCATTTCATTGTTTAGTTGTAGGAATTTTAAATATATCCTGGATATTAAACCCTTATCCAAATATTTTCTCCTAGTCTGTTGTTTATCTTTTCACTTTCTTGATAATGTCCTTTGATACAGATAATCATTTAATTCTGATGAAGTCTAATTTATCTTTTCTTCCGTTGCTCATGCTTTCGGGGTCATATCTAAGAATCCATTGCCCAATACAAGGTTCTGAAGATATTTCCCTACGTTTTCTTCTAAAAGTTATATAATTTTAGCTCTTATTTAGATTGATGATCCATTTTGAATAGAATTTTGCATAAGGTGTGAGGCCGAGATCCACTTTCATTATTTTGTAAGTGCAAAGCCAGTTTTTCCAGCATCAACTGTTGAAGTCAGTAAATTTTAAAATAGTGGGATCTTACAAAGTATATTTTCCCAAAATGGTATTAAATTAAAAATCAACAGTAACAAGATTATGGAAAGCCCCATTAGTTGAAAATTAAATAACTCATTTCTGAATAACCCATGGACAAAGAAGAAATCACAAAGAAAATAGAAAAATATTTTAAAAAATGAATAATCAAAATTTGTGGGATGCAGCTAAATCAGTGTTTAGAAGGAAGTTTATAGCTCTAAATGCTTATTTTAGATAAAAAGGAAAGCTTAAAACCAATTATCTAAGTTTCCACTCAAAAAGCTATAAAAAGATGAGCTAATTAATCAGAAGTAAGTAGAAAAGAGGAAATAATATGGAGTAAAAATCAATGAAATAGAAAATAGACAAACAACAGAGAAAATTCACAAGACCAAAATTTGGTTCTTTGAAAACATTAATAAAATTGATAAAACTCCTAATAACACTGATCAAGAAAAAGAAAGAAAGCTCACATAAGCAATGTCAGGAACAAAAGATTGGATATCACTAAATACCCTAAAGACATTAAAAAGACAATAAGGGAATATTATAATCAACTTCATGTCAATAAATAAACACATAGTTGAAATGATCAAATCCCTTCTAAAACACCACTTACCAAAACTGACACAAGATGAAACAGAAAATTTGAATAGTTCTGTATCTATTAATTATATTGAATTTGTCATTAAAAACCTTCCTACAAATAAAACTTCACGTCCAATTGGTTACACTGGTGAATTCCAGCAAACACTTAAGGAATAAATGTCAGTCTTCTACTTACTCTCAGAAAATAGAGGATGATGGTACATGCATTAGGGTTCTCCGCAGATACAGAACTGATAGGAGATACATTTATTTGTATGTGTAAATATTATAAGATTTATTATAGGAATGGCTCATGTGACCATAGGGATCAGCAAGTCCAAATTCTGCAAGTTAGGAACTCCGATAAAGGCTTCAGTGAATTCCCCAGGAGAAGCTGGCTGGGTGAAGAAGAGAGAGAAATTTTTCTTTCTGACTGCTGAATTCATCAGTTCTCCCTTTAAGGCCTTCAAATGATTGGATGAGACTTCTTTCATTGTTGAAGGCAGTCTCCTTTGTTGATTGTAGATGTAATCAGCATAGATGAAATCAACTCACTAATGATTTAAGTCCATGAAACACCCGCACAATAAAATCAGGCCAGTAATTTCCTGACTAAACAACTGGACACCATAACCTAGCCAAGTTGACAAAAGAACTCAATCATCACAGTACACTTGCCCATCTCTTTTTATGAAGCTAGTATAATTATGATACCAAAATCTGATAGTCATTAGGAGAAAAGAAAATTACAGGCCAATGTGCCTCATGAACACAACACAAAAATGCTTTAAAATATATTAGAAAATTGAATCCAGTGATATATAACACAAAAATGCTTTAAAATATATTAGAAAATTGAATCCAGTGATATATAAAAGGATACTGTATCATGACCAAGTGAGATTTATCCTAGGAATCCAAGGTAGGTTTAATATTAGAAAATCAAATCAATCCAATTTACCACATTAACAGAATAAAGTACATATGATATCTCAATAGCTACAGATAAGGTATTTTACAAAAACTGAGGATAAAAACTCTCAGCAAACTAGGAATAGAAGGAAACTTTGTTAATCTGATAAAGGGCATCTACAAAAAAACCCTATACTTAACATCACACTTAAGGGTGAAATACTGAATGCTTTCCACCCAGCAATTAGGAATAAGGTAAGGAGATTCCACACTTAACACTTCTATTCAACATTACACTAGAGGTCCAACCTAGTATAATTAGGAAAACAAATAAATAAAAGTACCAGAGGTGAAAACATCCCAAAGGCTTTTAGAAACACAAAATAGATCATACACAAAAACTGAAACACAAGAGAGTAATGCCTTAAACATTGTGGGAGAAAATAATTCCTACACAGAATTCTATACCCAGCCAGACTATCTTTTTCAATTATTTAGGTAGAATAAAGACATTTTTAGACACTGGTGTTCTCAGGAAGGTACTGGAGAATATACTTCACCAAAATGAGGGAGTATACCATAGTAAGGGAAATGCAGGTGATTCTAGACAGGAGCAAAGCAAAGGGATTTCCCAGAATGATAGGGAAGGGAACTCTCAGAATAACAGTTGTGTAAGACCTACAGACCAACCAGGGCACAGTGAAGCACAATGACAAAAAGCTCATGAAAGGAGGTTTCCTAGAATAACAGGAATAATCATATCCATCTAATAGGATGTTGTAAGAATTAAATAGGATAAAACGCATAAAATACTTCGCATAATGCCCAGCACATAGTAAGCATCTAGTAAGTGTTAGCTACTATTATGTTTTAAAATTCTGGATTCTACAATCACACCCCTGCTCCCTTTCCCCTGAATTAGTCTGTGGACATTTCAAATAGGTTCATACAAAAAAGGAGCATGGCTAGGGAATGAAGCCTAGCAAATTAGGGGCCATATTCCTATTCCAAAACATAAGTTGACAATTTTTGAAATGGACAAGTTAGCTTTCTAATTATACTCCCAAGCCTGTGCTATCATACGTTTCTTTATTCCTGTTTTATTGCAAGTAGATTTTATACCTCATAAATCTTATCTTTAAGAAGATATAAATAAGCAAGTACAATACAATGAAATATAGTAAAATCTCAATTAACCAGGAAGACTGAGGAATGAGATATTTTGGTTAACTGAATTATCTACTTATCTTAGGTTTACGTTTACCCAGGAAAAGAAATAAAAACACTTCTTTGCTTCAGTCTTGTTGAATAGTCTTGTCCTTAGTAAACTGAATATACTGAACCTCTATCTGTTTAGTGATTCAAGACCTTGCAGTGCTTTAAAAGCATGACTGTGATCAACTATCATCAGTGTAACAAAGCTATAGGACAGAGTTTCTGAATTTGGGCACTACTGACATCTTGAGCCACATAATTGTTGTGGGGGCTATCCCATTCATTGTAGGATATTTAGCAGCATCCCTGACCTCTACCTACTGGATGCCAGTGGCACCCCTGACCCAGTGGTGACAACCAAACACGACTCCTGACATTGTCAAATGTGCCCTGGGAGGGGGGGCGGGAAGCAAAAGTGCCTTTGATTAAGAACACTGCTATAGAAGGGAAAAGAGAGACTCTCAATTAGTATGCAAAAACCCCTCCCTATTTCTTTTTTTTTTTCAATAACAGCCCTATTAAGATATAATTCACATACCATACAATTCAACCTCTTAGTATGTAAAATGTTTTTATTATTTTCAGAATTGTGCTGCTATCAGCACAATTAATTTTAGAATAATTTCATCACTCCTCAAAGAAACCCTGTACCCATTAGCAGTCACTCCCCCCAGCCTACACAACTGGCAATATACTTTCTCTATATATGAATTTGCTTATTCTGGGCATTTAATATAAATGGAATAATATACTTGTGTCTTTTGAGATCAACTTCTTTCCTTAGCATAATGTTTTCAAGGTTCATTCATATTGTAGCAGAGTACTTCATTCCCTTTTTTATTGACGAACAATATTTCGTTGTGTGGGCATGCCATATTTTACTAAGCCATTTATCATTTGATGGACATTTGGGTTGTTTCTACCTTTTGACTATTGTGAATACTGTGACTATGAACATTTGTGTATGGGTTTTTGTGTGGACATGTGTTTTTATTTCTCTTGGGTATATATTTAGGAGTGAAATTGCTAGGTCATATGTAACCTTTTGAGGAACTTGTTAGACTGTCTTCCAAAGTGGCTGTGCCATTTTACATTTCCACCAGCAGTGTATAAGGGTTCCAATTTCTCCACATCCTTGCCAACACTTGTTATTATCTGTCTTTATTATTATGATTATTATTATAATCATCCTAGAGGGTGTGAAGTGGTATCTTATTGTGGTTTTTTTTTTTTTTTTTTCATTATGTAGAGAAGTTTTATTTAGGTGGCACAAGAGTGCAGGACTAAAACATTCTTTCACCTTTATTTACAGACAAGCAGCCTTAATTTTCAGCCTTTCACCCCTCTTTAAATGAAAGTCAGCCTCATCAGAATGCAGAGATTAACCAAGTGGCTTATTTGGAAATATGAAATATAATAGTGATAGCCACCAAAATGCAAAGCTTTCAAGAGTGTGTTTTTTTAAAAGATAATTTTCTATCACCATAATTTGTTGCCATTCTTGGGTCCCTGTGGAAAGAAAATAAGATGGTCTTAATTTTTAAAGTCATTCTTCATCTGTCGTCAATTTCTTAGAACATACATATTTTTCTTAAAAAGCTTTTAAAGAAATTCAGTCATTAAAAAGAATTTAAATTGCACCTAGAGCACCACTTTACAGAATACCATAAAACTGTAATTATGGTGCTTTTAAAAAGTCAACTTGTTAAAGAAGAGGTGATGGTTTCAGTTTTCCATAGGGATCACATGTAACACTGTAGGATTCCATAAGGATTTTCCTCCTCCGGTGGGCAGGGCAAACACTCAAGGTGTGAATGAGACACTATATTCACTTTTACAGACTTGAAGAACATTTACTGATGAAACCTCATGTTTTAAGTGACAAGGTATTTTTTTTTAACTAAGAGGAGAACCCAGAAGTACAATTCACTTTGTTTAAAGCAGACAGGACAAACTAAGGATGGATTAACATCTATTACATTCCATGTCCCACACAATATAATCTTTGACAATCTTTTCAAAGAGTTTCACTTTACTTGTGGAAAGTAGGGCCAAAAAGCCAAGGACTGCCCAGGAGACATTTAATCTTAATGCCCTCAGAAGAAACCTCAATTACTGATAATTGCACATTTCAATCAATATTGCTTTTCAAGAAGTTATTCTGTGAAATTCTGTGATACCGGGACCTTTCAAACTTCAATTTCCCTAACCTTTCAAACTTCAATTTCCCTAATCATCGTGAGTCAACATTGAATTTGTATTAAACATGGAAGGTGGTCAAGATTTACCTCACAATAAAAAGCTAAGGACTGTTGCTGCTTATATGTGGAAACCTATTCATTTGCAGAAATATTCCTCTCTCTACCAAGTGGCTAGATGACCCCACCCTCCCTCCCCTGCAGAGGACCATTTGTCTTTTAAAATCAAATCACAGCTGCCAACAAAATAGGATTTATCAAAGAGTTTGTTCAGTCATTCATTCAACAAGTATTTTTGGAATGCTTATTACACACCAGTCCCTGTTTTAGGAGCTTGTGATATAGCAGTGATAAAAAGTACCACTCTCACAGATCTTCTCCTTACCTTGGCCTAGGAATAATTAAAATAAACTAAACAATGAACACATTAAAAAGATGTTGTAATACTCTGCCTCTAAGAGCTAAACTAATTCTCAAGGATCACAGAGGCCTTGCCATCTAGCTCACTCGTAGATAGAAGAGGAGATTCAGTTAACAGTGAATCATAAATGTGCAAACAATACCTGCCATGCATTTCTAAAGTTTCTAGCTTTCTCAGAGTACAACTACAAAGTAGGAAAAAGCATTTTACAAATGTTATGCCCACCTTGCCCACACTCCAGTGAGGCTGAACACTTGCTTGTATCTAGAAGGAGCTAACGCCTTATGGTCAGGGAGAGGATAGCAGTCAGTGTGGGCTGCCGGGTCACTCTAAGCCCACTGCTGCCCACTCTCTTGCTGACCTTGTTCAGTCTGACTCTGGAAAATCAAAGGCTGTCACTCAAAAGACAGGGTCCACTTGAAAAGCATGCAAACATGACATAAGTAATCAAACCTATGGCCAAGTCTTCTTGTGGGAGGAAGCCACTTCTGACAAGGGCAAGGGGAGGCCCCATTCTCCTTGTGGCAAGATCTTCAGCCCTTAGAACACAGCTTCTTACCCGAGATGTGGGGACTGTAACAACCTATGAAGGTGCATTTATAAATGTGTGTCCATCTGAGGAGAAGGCCCATAGCTTTGGACAGATTCTCAAGGGGGTCTGTGATCTCCCAAAGTTCAAGAACCTCTATATGAGAGAGAGGGTCTCTGCCTGTCCTTTGGTAAAATAAATGCGCAGATAGAATACTGCTTTCAGAATGATCCGTCCAATCCCCCATTGTAGCAGTGATGTTACAAATCCGATTTAGCAGCCTTTTATCATGGTTTTGATTTGAATTTTTCTGCTAGCTGATGATGCTGAGCATCTTCTCATGTGCTTGATGGGCTCCTGAACTCTTAAAACTATTTACTTATAAATCTTTCCTACAGCTTTCTTCTCCATTGCAGAGGCTGTGACTGATCACTCTGGGACAGAAAGAAAACCGATCCTGTCCCACCACCCTAAGAAATCACCTGTTTTGTTGTTCCATCTTCTTGTTCATTGATTGTATGTTGTGAACAAAAGCATAGGAAAAAAATCTCACAAAATGAGATTTGACTCTCAGATTTAAACTGTTATATAAAAATACATTTTAAAAAAAATCCTTGCATCATGTGGTCTTCCTTCTTTAAAACAAGTGATCTGAAATGAGTTTCTTAACTTATATTTAAAATGAAATGACCCCTGAGAGTTATATTTCTTCTGTTAGAAGAATGAGCACATTTTCCAAACTAAAAATCAATATGCATGGTCTGACAAGGAGATGGAGAATAAGAAATTGGGAGATATCCTGGAAAATCTAGGACATATGGTTGCTATAAATATAGGACAATTAGAGGTTCTTTTTCCATTTACAAAGGAAAAGTAATAGTTTAAAATTCATTCCTATGAAGGCAAGTCAGTCTGTGATGTTCATTACTGTTTCTCTAGCCAACCAATTGTTCCAAATTCTGAATATTAAGGATTTCTTTGCAAGAGTTATTTCCTATATTTGACTGCATGCAGCTTATTTCATAGAGCAAATGTGCATTTAGTAAAATATAAGTAACTTAAGAATGCCTGAAAATCTGAAGAAGAATTTAGAACAGCAGGTGATTTTAAATAGGACCGTCTGTCGTGGACACAGATTATGCAGTAAATAATGCTTTTTTTCTAACATTTTAAAGATATGAATTTAAGTTTCTTAAAGCTATCTTTCGAGCACGAAAATAGAAAAAATACAAATTACCATTTCTGTATGACCAATTTTTGTATAACTTCAACTAGAACTATAGATGGCTCTAATTTCAGGAGGACAAACTACTATTGATTTTGATAAGGCTGAATGTTCCGCTTTAACAGAATCTAATGTACTAAAAAAAAATCAGAAGTTTTAAAACATAAGTAAATCATCACAGTTTTGAAGTTTACATTGCTTTAAAAAGAGTTTCCATTAAATTTGAGTTACCAGTAATTTCCTGGGGTAAATCCATTGTATAAAGCAACTATGAAAGGAAGAATTGCTTTCTCATAACCAAAGCCCAAAAATATAGCCAAAGTTTTCTGCTGTAATATCAAACTTCTTATTTCAAACACACTTTTTAATCCTTAAAAATGAATTTTATAAATGTACATTAAATACAGTATAGTGTATGGTATTTCACTTTTCAGACTTAATTATCTAAACACTTTTCTCTCATTTTCTAATCAAGATATATTTTAAGTAATTTTAAAACATAGGTAACACATATACAGGGTACAAAATTCAAAAGGATTGCCAGGTCATATGTAATTCTATACTTAACTCTCTGAGGAACCATCAAAATGTCTTCCACAGCAGCTACACCATTTTACATTGCCTCCAGCAATGAATGAGTGTTCCTATTTCTCCACATCCTTCTTAACAGCTGCCATTCTAGTGGGTGTGAAATGGTATCCTATTGTGGTTTTGATGTGCATTCCATTGATGGCTAATAATGTTGAGCATCCTTTCACGTGGTTTCTGGCCATTTATGTATCTTTGGAGAGATGTCCATTCAAGTTTTTTTGCCCATTTTTAATTTGGGTTGTTTGTCTTTTTGTTAAGTTGAAAGATTCCTTTATATATGCTGGATATTAAACCTTTATCAGATATGTGGTTCTCAAATATTTTCTCCCATTGTGTAGGCTGTCATTTTACTTTCATGATAAAGTCCTTTGAGGTACAAAAGTTTTTAATTTTGATGAGGTCTCATTTATCTAATTTTTCTTTTGTTGCTTGTGCTTTGGGTGTTAAGCTGAAGAAACCATTGCCTAATACAAGGTCCTGAAGATGCTTTCCTACATTTTCTTTTAAGAGTTTGATAGTTCTGATTCTTCTATTTAGGTCTTTGATTCACAATTGCACATCGATGTTCAACAGCAGTATTATTCACAATTGTAAAAAGGTGGAAGAAACCCAAATGTCCATCAACCAATGAATGGATAAAGAAAATGTGTTCTATACATACAATGGAATATTATGCAGTCGTAAAAAGAAATGAAGTTTTGATACATGTGACAACATGAATGAACCCTGAAGACATCATGTTGAGTGAAATTAGCCAGACATAAAAGGACAAATATTGTATGATCTCGCTGATATGAAATAATTAGAATAAGCAAACTTACAGAGTCTGAATCTAGAATCTAGGTTACCAGGGGACTTGGTGGAGATAGGGATGGGAAGTTAAGGCTTAAAATGTACTGGGTTCCTATTTGGAACAATGGCAATGGATGGTGGTGACGGTAGCACAGCACTGTAAACATAATTAATAGCACTGAAACATATATCTGAATGTGGTTAAAAGTGGAAATATTAGGTTGACTATATGGTAACAGAATAAAAATTAAAAAAAAAAATCGATGGAACTATAATACACAGTGAACCCTAAGTTAAACTATGGACTATAGTTAATAGCACAATTATAAAAATATGCTTTCATCAATTGTAACAAACGTTCCACACTAATGCAAGCTATTAATAATAGGGTGGTATATGGGAATCCTGCATTTTATGCATGATTTTTCTGTAAACCCAAAACTTCTCTAATAAAAAAAAAACAAGAAGAAGCTATCCAATTCTACTCTCTGTACTCCAAAGAGGCAAGAACTGTTACCATTTGTCTCAGGGTGTGTTCCTTCAGAGCTTTTTTTAATATACTGCTTTGCATCTTGCTTTTCCCTTGCAACATTCTCTCTAGGGCCTTCTGCAATATCTGTACATATAGAGATGCTTTACCTCTTTAATGATTATATAATATGCCATTGCATGGAACACCAAATTTTATTTAACTAGTTCCCTATTGATGGACATTTAGATTGTCTATATTCTTAGCCATTACAAACAAAGCCTCAATGAATAAAGTTATATAATATCATTTTGTATATATACCAAGTGTGCTGGTTTGGATGTGTTATGTCCCCCAAAACACCATGTTCTTTAATGCAATCTTGTGGGGGCAGAGGTATTAATGTTGATTAGGTTGGAATACTTGGATTAAGTTGTTTCCATGGAGATGTGACCCATCCAACTGTGGAATTATTTCCACGGAGGTGTGACCCCACCCATCCAGCATGGGTCTAGATTTAATCACTGGAGTCCTTTAAAAATGCTGGCACACTAAGAGTCTCCCCCTGAGTACCTCTTTGTTGCTCAGATGTGGCCGTCTCTCTCTCACTAACTAAGCCACCTTGGCAGGTGAACTCACTGCCCTCCCCACTATGTGGGACCTAACTCCCCGGGATGTAAATCTCCCTGGTAACACAGGATATGACTCTTGGGGATGAATCTGGACCCAGCATCATGGGACTGAGAACATCTTCTTGACCAAAAGGGGGATGCGAAATGAAACGAAACAAAGTTTCAGTGGCTGAGAGATTTCAAATGGAGTCAAGAAGTCACTCTGGTGGACATTCTTATGCACTATATAAATAACACCTCTCAGGTTTTAATGTATTGGAATAGCTAGAAGTAAATACCTGAAACTATCAAACTCCAACCCAGTAGTCTGGACTCTTGAAAATGATTGTATAACAATGTAGCTTACAAGGGGTGACAGTGTGATTGTGAAAACCTTGTGGATCGCACTCCCTTTATCTAGTGTATGGATGGATGAGTAGAAAAATGGGGACAAAAACTAAATGAAAAATAGGGGAATGGGGGGATGATTTGGGTGTTCTTTTTTACTCTTATTTTTTATTCTTCTTCTGATTCTTTCTGATGTAAGGAAAATTTTCAAAAACAGATTGGGGTGATGAATGCATAACTATATGATGGTACTGTGAACAGTTGATTGTACACCATGGATGACTGTATGGTATGTGAATATATTTCAATAAAACTGAATTTAATTAAGAAAAAAAATGCTGGCACAGATCCAGAAGCTAGCTGGCTTAGTTCAGAGATGCCTGGAGTTGTGAACCCCTGATGCTGGCTGCAACTTAGAGATGCATTTTGAAGATGGCTGTTGAAAGCTGATACTGACATTTTGGAGAACGCCATTTTGAAATGCAACCTGGGAGCACGCAGCTGCCAGCCACTGCCTTTGCAGCTAACAGAGATTTTCTGAATGCCAATGGCCTTTCTCCAGTGAAGGTACCCTATTGTTGATGCCTTACCTTGGACACTTTATGGCCTTAAGACTGTAACCAAATAAACCCCCTTTATAAAAGCCAATCCATTTCTGGTGTTTTGCAAAATGGCAGCATTAGCAAACCGGAACACTAAGATAATTTGTATTTTGTATAATAAAGGTGACTGTAAACTAATCTGAAATAGAAAAAGATCTCAATGACCCATTGAATGAAAGTTTCCTGAGTAACACAAAAAGCATATTTAAGTTATCCTTTTTCAGAACAAAAAGTCTGCATTTGAATTATCTTGCTAATAACACTGAGTCTTCATATAGTAGTTTTCAAATTCTCTACATGCAAATGTCAAGATTCTTCTGTATAGGTCAACTAACTCTAAAAAATGAATTAGCGGCAGGGTAAAAAAGAAACTGCATAAATTCATAGCCATAAAATATTTCAAAGCATTGTTAATCATATTTATTTAAATTAAATAAAGAAATCAAGATATTTCAGAGATAATAAAAGCCCAGCACAGAGGTAAAAGCTCTGAAGCTGAGACACAAAAAATAAAATTATATAAGAACCTCTTGGTTTAAGGTATGTGATGGTTAAATTCATGCATCACCTTTGCCAGGTTATGGTGTCCTGCTATTTGGCCAAGCAAGCACTGGCCTGATTGTTACTGTGAGGGTATTTTGTGGGCTTAAATAATCAGTAAGTTGACTGCATCTGTCCCTGATTACATCTATAATCAACGAAGGAGATTGCCCTCAGCAATGAGAGAAGTTTCATCCAAATCATTTGAAGGCCTTACAGGGAGAACTGCTGATTTCAGCAGTCAGAAAGAATTTCTAGCTCTACTTCAGGCAGCCAGCTTCTGGGGAATTCACTGAAACCTTCATCAGAGTTCCCAACTTGTAGCCTGCTTACTGAATTAAGACTTGTCAATCCCTGTGGTTGTATGAGTCAATTCCTATAATAAATCTCTTAATATTTACACATGAACACATATATCCTGTCACTTTTGTTTCTCTGGAGAATGCTAATATAATACATGGTAGAATTTAAACTCTATTTTTACTACTTATAGGTTAAAAGGCTAAATGTTTTCTTGATTTGAACATACAAGAATTAGATATTTGAGTTGGAGGACATTTGAGTACATGTGAATCTCAGAAAAATAAGCACAATTTATATGAATGGAACAATTTATAGTATTTTTATAAGGAACATATATTTCTTGCTTTCAAAACTTTATAAGAATATTATTTTTAATGAAGATCCTTCCCTTCAAAATCTATCCCTCATCCTAGATACTATAAAATAGAAAAAAGGATTTTGAAAACCACTAAATTTAACTACTTTATAAATTGAGCTAATTTATTAAGTAAAATTGTATATGCATAGCTTCTACCCTCCTACTTAGAATTTATTGACTTGCCCTATACCATCATAGGTTTTTTAAAAACATTTTTCTAGAAGCTCAAGATTCACTGATTCAATCTTTTCAGCATGTCAACGGAAAAATGGTTTTAGCTAAACAATATAATCTGATCTATGTATAAAATCACAGGGCCAAAGATTTTGCTCAGCTCTGGAAACTGGATGTCTTTGCTTAAAGTGAACATTCAAGCTTTTGATTTGCTCAGTCAGCCTGTCTGGTAGATTTTGCCATAAGACTGAAATTGTACTCATCTCCGTATGTTTTAAAATTTAGTTTATAATTTACTGTAAGGGGTTTCAAATATACATTTCAAAATATACATTTTTAAAATTTGCTGCACAAGGAATCCAAAGCAGACAAGGACTAACAGGTATCAGAGGCTGTTATGTCGAATCTGAATAGGATTTTACAATGATTTTCAAAATTAACAACTGAAAACAGCCATTGTACTTTTAGAAACAATTTATATTGTATGCCTCTAAATTAGATAATTATAAAAGATGAGAAAAGGGTTTTTCATTTATTTCAACTCTTCTCCCCCCTCAAAAAGGGGAGAAGGGGTGTATCATCAACTTTTCCCATTGTTTCACATTTATATTTCTAAGCAAAGGAAAATAACAAAGGGACTAAATGTATAAAGTTATAATTTAACCACCTAATACCCACAGATAGATAAGTGATAACATGCTCCTCATTTGGAGAGGAAACCAATTCATTCTTGATGAAAATAGAAGAGTCTCAGAGATTCACTCTTCTGAGCTCCAGTAAATTATGATAGCAATCTTTTCACTCTAGGAACTTCTGTCAGGCTACCAGGTGGAAGAAAAAAGTAAACTTTTTAAAAGATGGAAATTAATTTTCTCTGGTGAATCATTTCTATAGTATAAATGAGAAGTATCTAGCAGATAGCTGCCACTGTTGAAAAAAATAGATACGGAATTCACCTTAATTCTAAGAAATCTAGGAGCTGTATAAACTTTCAGAAATTTAATTTTGAAACAAGTAAATTTGAGATGAACTAAAGACATCATTTTAAAATGGATAAATGGAAGCTGTGGTAGCTGAGGAGAGTATTCTGGAGGCTTCTGTGCCCCAACCTAACCTAGAGTTTCAAAAGATTCAAGGTTGAGTTACTCTGTTCCAATGGTTCTCAAACTTCAGAGGGTATCAGAATCACCTGGAGGAATTTCTATAGCCAGGCTGCTGGGCCCAACCTCCAGTAGGTCTGGGGTGGGGCCTGAGAATTTGCATTTCTTACAAGTTTTCAGGTGATACTGATGCAGTCGGTCCTGGAATCCCACCCTGAGATCCACAGGTCTACCCAATTCTTGGACAGAATAAGAAAGCGAGTGAAAAATTACTGATAACAGCTGAAGAACAGGACATCAAACTGATCTATTTGTATCCTGCCTACTTCCAAATGGATTGGGTAGTTTTAAGAAAACACAGACATTGTAAATTAAGACATTGAATTAAACCACAGAACAGAATCCCTCTGAAAGAAGCAAAAAGGAGTCAAGTATCTAAGTACTTGCATTTCTTTCAAATTTAAATTGCTTGCACCAATTAAAAATATATACTTATATTCTAATTATGGCAAAACTCTGTTCAAAAATCTCTCAAGACTCCTTAGTGCATAAACATCATTTTCCAAATGTGCTCCGAGGCATAAAAGATCTGCTGGATTTTAAAAGAGTTCAAAGGTGGTCACATAGTTGGGAAGTTTGGTTAAACCAACTTCAAAAGTTTATTTAAATTTACTGGTATGCAATGTGACATTCCAGGAAAACACAGTATGTGGCATTTTACAAACTTATAAGTCAATGGGATAAGTTGTATATGAGGCATCTTATAGACTGGTGAGGAACACATTTCCAGAAATACTGGTCCAAAAGAAAAACTATCAATTCCTTAGCATGGGATTCTAAGCTCTATATTTGTTTTACTAGTCTACTTCGCAGCCTGTAAGGCTCCCCACTGGAGTACTCAGCCTTTGCTGAAAAAATCCTGTATTTTGCCCTCTCAAACTGACTTTGCTCCCTCTTTCTGAAACATTTCTCTCTTATCTCTGCCTGTATAAATCCTATCTATTTTATCAATGCCATTTTAATGAAAGCTTTCTTGATGAGACTAAAATGCTTATTTCCTCTTCTTTTTCACATAGCCTTATATCTGTTTTAACATCTGTATAATTCTCTTCTACTCCAGCTTGACAGCAAATTTCTTGAGGAATTGAGGTCAACATATGTTAGTGATTGGCTTCTGTGGCCAGGCTCTGGGCTAAGTGTGGCTCCTCATTTCTTGGTGTTGACAAACATACACATACAATTAAAACGTGTGTAGAAATTGTGACGGAAAAGTACAGAAGACTATGGATATACGCAGGGTGGGGGACTGGAGCTGGAGGAGGGCTTTAAGAAAAACTTTTATTTTTCTTTGTATCCCCATGTACCTTGCTGTTATAGATATTTAATACCTAGAGATAAATTCCAAATTATTCAACAGTTTTACAAAAAATTTAAATATGATTTACTGGAAAATCAAGCCATTATCTTTGTGTCTATTAATTCCTCGTAAAAACGCACTATTTATTCCTGAGGAAATATTCTATGATGTGGAGGGAACTTGTCAGGAAGAAAATAGACATAGTTCTAAAGAATTATGAAACCAAGTCAGCAATGTAACAGGAAATGGTACAATATCAAAAGAAGATGGCAACAGGCACTAGGTTCTTTAGGTCCCACTTGACCATTTCGAAAGGGTCAGAGCCTGTTCAACAGAGTTTGTGTAATAATTGTAAAGGTCAACTGACCTGCCCACTTCCCTGTAGTCTTACTGCCTTTTTCAATATGGACTTAAACTTGGCTTTCTGCCACCAATTTGATAACCTGGTAATGCCTGGACTCCAGGCTGGTTTATTGACTCTGCCCATGTTTCTCACTGCTTTGACTATGGCCTATGTTCTTGGATCATTTCCTGGCTTTTCTACCCCAGGGACTAAACTGTTTTCTTCAAGTAGTAGGAGGTCGTCTTCTCTATGAAGGTGTGATACAACCTTTTTACCAGCTGGTCCCAGCCTTTCTCTGCTGCTCCTGACCATTTCTGTCCCCTAGTGGCCATTAGTCACACTCTCATCCCTGGCATATGCAATCCACCACTTGTAATCTACATAGTTGGTCAAGTCTGACAGACCAGACTATTTTACATGAAGCTTTCTCTAAATCCAGATTAGTACACAGGTACAAAGTATTATTAAATCCCATGAGATTACAACCCTCATCTCCTATTTATACTACCCCCAAATTAAAAATACATCTATAAGAGGTGAAAATCACTTCTCAACTCAGATGGACTTAGATTTGGATAAAAACTACCCCATGTAACAGTTTAAAAACAATCTAAGCACATTGAAACAATGTTTAAGTAAAGATAAAAATTCCTGGAGGTGATGTCATCAAGATGGCAGCATAAGACATCCCTGGGAAAGTTTTCTGTCAGAGACAACTAAATCAGAGGGTACATGCCACTCTTTTGGAACTCTGGAGAATGACAGAGACTGGAGAAGGACTCTATAAACACAGATTCAAAGAAAAAACCCCACTAAAAAAGAGGTGGGAGATCTGTAACTTGGACCTGCCACTATGGACCCCTCCCCAGTACTTGGTCCCGCAAGAATTAAAGAATTAAAGTCTAAAAAGGAACATATGGGGTTGAAAAACACAATAATGGAGATTAAAAATACACTAGGGAGGGGAAAGTGTGGGAAGATGGTGGAATAAGAAACTCAAGGAATCAGTCCCTCCACCAGAATAACTATTAAACAGGCAGGAACTGTCTGAATCTACTATTCTGAAAATCCACAGTACAGTAGAACACTGTACAGCATCCAAGGAAGAGCAGGAGGAAGAGGCTGGTAAATTTTGGTAAATACCAGTAAATTGTTCTGTGTGGTGGATACTGTCATCCATCCCACACTCTTGCAGCAAGCAGCAGTGGGGTCTGGCCGCTAGTGTATTTGTTTGTGCCAGAGTGGTACATAAAATCCAGCTTCCCCAAATCTGGGGTAACCAGCACGTTATGATCACCGATCACAGCTTTTGATTAGCTACTTCAGATTGCTGGGCCCAGCTCCGAAGGCAGCCCAATTATTGTACCAACCGACCCGAGACAAGGCAGTGAAGGAGACTTAAAGATGGTACAATTTCTCAGAGCTGCAGAGGACAGTTGAAGGGCTGCATTGGCTGGACAGGTTGTAAAAGCACAGATCTGGGGAACTGCAGAAGAAAATCCTGGCGCCCTTCTTGGCCTCTCCCTCAGCCCCTCCCCAGGGCAGTTTGGAGCAGGCCCTAGGAAAGAATGACTTGGGAAACTCTTCTCCCATGTGCACCCCTCCCAGAATTCGCCCTCCAGACAAAATCAGCTTGAGACAAAAAAACAGTGTAAGAAACAATTGATTTGGGCTCCTGGGGCAAATGCTTACCTGCTTTAAGTCTACAGTGGATCACATAGGAGAGGGAGAAGGTCAATTTCCTGGGAAGTAAAGGGAGTATTCAAACTCCTGAAAACAGGGGAACTCCTAAGGCCATTAGCAAGCATAAGCCCAGGACAAAAACAGGCCCAGGAAAGACAGATCCTACACTTCGCATTTGCTTTGGGCTGACCTTCTTGATAGGAGGGCTGAATGCTGAAAGAGAGCACCAGCCAACTCAAAGTCAATTTGCAAAGACTGTGAAGGGTTCTTTTTTGCATTGGTTTGTTTGTTTTATTAGATCCTGACAATCAAGAAAATCTCTGTCATATCACCAGCTGGCAACACAACTCAAGAAACAGACTCCTCAGGGAACAAATCCCAGAGTTAACATTTAAAAATATTAAAGTACAGTGTGCAACGAAAGATTACAAGACAAAAGAAACAGGAAATGGTGGCCCATCCAAAGGAAGAGAATAAAAATCCAGAGAACATCAACAAAGAGAAAAAGACCAAGGACATATTGGACAAAGACTTTTAAAAAATGATTTTAAGTATGTTCAAGGAAATGAAGGAAAATACAGAGAAAGAACTATAGGATATCAGGAAAACAATGAATGGAGCACTGTAAGAGTCAAGGTACAGAGTTATTGCTATTGAAGTCAAGTTTGTATCAAATCAAATATGATCGCTGTATATTAGGATGTTAAATTTTAACCCCAGGGTTACCACAAGAAAAATATATGAAAAATATTTCCAGATAGAAATGAGAAATACTAAATAGAGTACAAAAAATACAAAATACAAAAAAAAAATAAAATAAATATGCATATAGGCATTAATGGAACAATTAAGAGGCAAAAAAAGGCAAACGAACAAATACTAAATATCAAAATGACAGAAGAAAGTCCAGCATTATCAGTAATTACTTTCAATGTAAATGGACTAAACTCCCCAAAGGGTAGAGATTGGCGGAATGGATAAAAAAGCATGACATAACTATATGCTATCTACAAGAGACTCACCTTAAATTCAAAGACATAATTATGTTGAAAGTGAAAGGATGAAAAAAAATTTACCATGTAAGTAGTAACCAAAAGAGAGCTGATGTATCATACTAGTATCAGATAAAATAGACTTTAAGTTTAAACTGTCATGAGGGACAAAGACAGTCTTTATATAGTGCTGAAGGGGTCAACTCCACAAAACATAACAATCATAAATATATATACACCTAACAGCAGAATTGCAAAATATATAAGCAAATACTGACCTATTAGAAAGGAGAAACAGATGGTTCTACTTTAATTACATTAATTAGTTAACATTAGGAGATGGCACAGTAAATAGTAAGTGCTGGAAAGGATGCAGAGAAATAGGAACACTTGTACATTGTTGGTAACAATGTAAAATTGTGCAGCCACTATAGTAAACAGTAGGATGATTCCTCAGAAAGTTAACTACACAATCACCATATGACCCGGCAATCCCACCTCTAGGTATATACCTCAAAGAATTGAAAGCAGGACCTCAAACAGACATCTTCACAGTGATGTTCACAGTGGCATTATTCACAACTGCCAAAAGGTGGGAAAAGCCCAAGTGTCCATCAACAGATGAATGGAAAAACAAAATGTGGTATATTCATACAATGGAATATTATTCAGCTGTAAAAAGAAGGGAAGTGCTGGTACATGTTAAACATGGATGAACCTTGAAGATACTGTGCTGCATGAAATAAGCCAGACACAAAAAGACAAATACTGTATGATTTCTCATATATGAAATAAGCAGAATAAGCTTCTTCATGGAGTCAGAAACTAGAATACAGGTTAACAGGGGCCAAGCAGGGGAGGAGAATGGGAAGTTAATATTCACTTGGTATGGATTCTCTATTTGTGGTGATGGAAAAGTTTTGGATGATGGGGATTGAGACACAATTTAGCATATGGAATTAACAACACTGAAATGTATATTCGAAAAGGAAAAAAAGGGAAATTTTAGGTTGTATATGTTACCACACACACACACACACAAAACCTATAGAAACATACCACATAATGTAAACAGTACACTAAAGTTAATACATGATTATAATATTATTTCATGAATTGTAACAAACATACCACATTAATGCAAAATGTTAATAATAGAGAAAACTGTGTGTGCGAGAGAGGGTAGATGGGAACTTAGTACTTCCTACATGATGTTTCTGTAAATCTATAACTGCTCAAAAAAAAAAAAAAGTTTGCCATATTGTGCAGGGCCCATCAAAGCCTTACACATAGTAGGAGGTCATTATTTAGCTCCATATTATATTAACTGCTCCAGTTTCCAGGTTAAGCATCTTGAAGGTAATTGAATCTGGAATTTGTAAGTTAATAAAGTTCAACTAAATGTGTTTCTTCAATGTATTAAACAGCAAATAGCATTAGTGAGTCTGGAGAACAATGTTAACAATTCAGGATTTATTAAAATTTTTAGTCTACAGACTACTTTAATGAGGTGATTCTCTTGCAAACTACCAAATTATACTTCCTCAATTCATGCACAAACAGCCTTGAAGCTACAATCATCTGAATTCCCTGATCCATCTCAGATTAATTTCAACCAATTTGTATGTGTTCTTTGTTTTCCTTGACTAGATGGCTCCACCAAAAGCTGGGACAGTGTCTTCTATTCTTTTGTACTTTACAACTAAAGAAAGCTAAGAAGCAAAATCAGCTTATTGGTTTTTTGATAGTGTTTTCCTGAATCGCCAATAAATAGTATTAAGCACAAATGATGCCCAGTGACTGGTAAAAATATTCAAAGACATATTCTCAGTACAATTATGCACTGTGAGAAAACCCAGAGGGACTGGCCAAATAACTAACAAATGCAATAATCAATGCTCAAACGATTGCCAAAGTGGTTTGTCTTTTTATACTTCTTCTTTTATAAACCTTGCTAAAGACTACTTTTTGTAATGACAGAGTAAAATGTTTTCTCTAACAATTTTACTTTTTGAAATGAATAACCTTTTCTCAGATTCTTTTTAATACTTCAGAAGTAGAAACCAAATTTTCTTATAATTTGGTTACCTGATTATCTGATCAAATGTAAATTTAGCTAATGTAGAAACAGGTCTTAAAATTTCTCCTAGGGTTGAAAATGAATGTACTTTTTGTTGAAGAATATATCAATGAAAAGAGGGGGAAAAAGGATGTGGGTTACAGTTGTTTAAGAAAATAAGAACTCAATGGATCCCTTTTAAAGCAACATTTTTCTTGCTTAAACGGCAAGTCAGGTACCAGTGGAGAAAAATAAGGACATTGGGCTGTGCTCCACTCTGTCAGCCACCACAGCTACAGAGCACCGAGGCTTTAATAGCCTCTTCCTTAACACACAGGAGTACAGTCAAAACTACAGGGGAATCAGTGCCTGGCAGCTCAAAACCTAATGCTCTGCAGAAGCACTGTCCAATACAACCTTCTGCAATAATGGAAAGAATCTATACCGGTGCTGTCCCAGACAGTAGTCACTCATCACGTGTGGTTATTGGTCACTTTAAATGTGTCTAGTACAAATGTTGGAATGAATTTTAAACTTCACTTAATTTAAATTAATTTAAATGTCAATAGTCACATAGTAAAACAGTACTTTCTGTTAAGATTTTATTCTTAGTTTTCTCTCTCCCAGGGATTCCAACATGTACTCAGTGCTGACTGATCCCTCCCGTGCTGAATTCAGAATCACAACTCCATTCTGGTGCTTAAGGACTTTTTTAAAAAAAATCACGTTGTCTCATTACACCCAGCAAAGCGTGAGATAACTTTTTTTCCCGTTTTTTTTTTAAATTAGAGAAGTTGAACGTTTATAGAAAAATCGTGCATAAAATACAGAGTTCCTATATTCCACCCTATAATTAACACCTTGCATTAGTGTGGTACATTTGATGCAACTGATAAAAGAACATATTTATAATTTTAATATTAACTAGAGTCCATGGTTTACTCTAGGGTTCACTGTTTGTATTGCACAGTCCTATGGATACACGTATATATTTTTAGTTTTTATTCTAGTAACATATATACAACTTAACATTTCCCCCTTTACCACACTGAAATATATTTTTCAGAACTGTTAATTATGTTTATGTTGTGCTACTATCCATCGCCAAACTTTTGCATCATCACAAATAGAAACTGTATAATTTAAGCATTAACTCCCCATTCCTATCCCCACCTTGGCCCCTGGTAACCTATATTCTAGTTTCTGACTCAGAATTTGCTTATTCTAATTATTTCATATCAGTGAGATCATACACTATTTGTCCTTTTGAGTCTGACTCATTTCACACAACATGATGTCTTCAAGGTCCATGCATGTTGTTGCATGTATCAGAACTGCATTCCTTTTCACAGCTGAAGAATATTCCATTGTTTGTATGTATCACGTTTCGTTTATCCATGCATTAGTTGATGGACACTTGGGTTGCTTCCATCTTTTGGCAATTGTGAATAATGCTGCTGTTTTACTTTCCTAGGCTGCTGAAAGCAGATACCGCAAAATGGGTTGGCTTTTAACAATGGGAATTTGTTAGCTTACAGTTTTGAGGCCGAGAAAAATGTACAAATCAAGGTATCAATTAAGGCGATGCTTTCTTCCCGAAGAATGGCTGCTTGGTGATTGTTGGGTCCTCTCCCACAAGGGAAGGCACATGGTGGTGTCTGCTGGTCTCTCCCTTCTCTTTCAGGTTTTATATTGCTTTCAGCTTCTTGCTTCAGTGCCTTTCTCTCTTCTTTGTGTGAATTACATTCTCTTATAAAGGACTCCAATAAAAGGATTAAGACACACCCTGGCCCACTCCCTAACTGAAGTAACCTCATCCAAAGGTCCTACTTACAATAGGTTCACACCCACAGGAATGGACTAGCTTTAAGAACATGATTTTCTGGGGTACATACAGAAGCTATGAACATTGGTGTGCAAATAACTGTTAAAGTGACCCCTTTATCAGTATATAACGACCTTCTTTGTCCACTGTAAGAATTCCTGACCTATTTTAGCTGATAGCAGTGTAGCTTCACCCGCTCTCTTTTGGTTACTAATTGCATGGTATATTTTTCCTATCCTTTCACTTTCAACCTGCCTATGTTTTGAATTTAAGGTGAGTCTCTTGTGAACAGCATATAATCGTGGCATGCTTTTTTATCCATTCTGCCAACCTCTGCATTTTGACTGGAGAGCTTAATCCATTTACATTTAAAGTCACTACTGATAACACAGAACTTTCTCCTTTAATTTTGCTATTTAATTTTTGCAAGTCTTATCCCTTTTTTGATTCTCGATTCTTCCCATTAATGCCTATTTTCAAATTTATTCAATTTTTTTTGTACTGTGCCATATTGAGTCCCGTCTCATTTCTTTATGGATGCATTTTTCATATATTTTTCTTGTGGTAACCATGGGGTTAAATTCAACATCCTAAACATAAAATAATCATTTTTTATTTGATACCAACTTAAACTTCAATAACATACACCTACACTTCATTTACCCCTCCATGTCCCCACCTTTTATATCTTTGTATGTTTATATGTGAAACCCTAGGTTTATCATTACTTTTTATGCATTTGCATTTTAGCACCTGTAGGAAATAAGAAGTGGAGCTACGTACCAAAAAATATAAGTACTGACATTTACAATTATCCAAGTGGTTACTTTAGTTGAGGTCTTATTTCTTTATGCTGCTTTTAACCACTGTCTAGTGTCCTTTCCTTTCAGTCTGAAGAATTCCCTTTAGCATTCCTTGTACGGCAGGTCCAGTGCTGATGAATTCCCTCAGTTTTTGTTTATCCGAGAATGTCTTAATCTCTCCCTCATTTTTGAAAGAAAGTCTTGCCGGATATAAAATTTTTGGTTGTAAATTATTTCCTTTCAGCACTTTAAGTATTTCAACTCACTGCCTTCTTGCCTCCATGGTTTCTGATGAGAAATCAGGACTTCATCTAATTGGGACTCCCTTGTACATAACACATTGTTTTTCTCTTGTAGCTTTCAAAACTTGTCCTTTGCTCTCAACACTTTGACCAGCCATCAGATGACTACTGATCTAAAAATCTGTCCCTCCCCTGACTCCCAGGGGTGTAAATCTCCCTGGCAACACAGGATATGACTCCTGGGGATGAATCTGGACCTGGCATCGTGGGACTGAGAACATCTTCTTGACCAAAAGGAGGATGTGAAATGAAACGAAATAAAGCTTCAGTGGCTGAGAGATTTCAAATGGAGCCGAGAGGTCACTCTGGTGGACATTCTTACGCACTATATAGATAACACTTTTTAGGTTTTAATGTATTGGAATAGCTGGAAGTAAATACCTGAAACTACTAAACTCCAACCCAGTAGCTTTGACTCTTAAAGACGATTGTATAACAATGTAGCTTACAAGGGGTGACAGTGTGATTGTGAAAACCTTGTGGATCGCACTCCCTTTATCTAGTGTATGGATGGATGAGTAGAAAAATGGGGACAAAAACTAAATGAAAAATAGGGGAATGGGGGGATGATTTGGGTGTTCTTTTTTACTCTTATTTTTTATTCTTCTTCTGATTCTTTCTGATGTAAGGAAAATTTTCAAAAACAGATTGGGGTGATGAATGCATAACTATATGATGGTACTGTGAACAGTTGATTGTACACCATGGATGACTGCATGGTATGTAAATATTTCTCAATAAAACTGAATTAAAAAAAATTTGTCCCTCCAAACTGCAGTTATTCTGATAATTTTATAGTATCAAAAGATGAGCAGGTATTAGGATAATGAGCACAATGGCTCTAGAAGATGTATTTAGAGTTGTTCTAATTATTGAGCATGCACAGATGGATTACATGCGTAGTCTCGGAACATATGCAAGAAAATGGTGTCCGTAATATGATGATGAGTGTGATTTTTAGTATTACAATGAAGTATAGGTCATTTATAGATTAAAGTCTAAGCTACTGCGTGTGTCAGGCAGGCCCATTTTGGTTAGATCCAGCTTTGGTTATCAAGGTAAATTTGGACTTAGGGTGGTTTAGTTCTGGGCTGACCCAAGACCCTTCATTAATAAACATTAGGGGTTGTTTTAATGATCATAAGACTCTAAAGTTGAAAAACCAGATAAAATGGGTACTAGTGAGGGTCAGTCGCAAGGTTTTTACAATCACAAGGGCACAAGATAAAGGCTATACAATCATTATCAGAGATCAAGGCATGTGGATTACAGTTCATGTTTCAGGTATTTCCCTCTGTCTACTCTAATATACCAGAAAGTAAAAAGGAATATCTCTATAATGATTCAGGAATCATAATCATCCCTTAAATCCAACTTCTCAGTTACAAGTGCAAACAGAAATTCTGCACCCATTAAACATTTACTCCCCATCCCCCACTCTCCACCACCTCCTCAGGTAACCTGTAATCTACTTTCTGTCTCTAGTAATTTCCTAATTCTAGTAATTTCATGTAAGTGAAATAAAACAGTATCTGTCCTTTTGTGCCTGGTTTATTTCACTCAATATGAGGCTTCAAGATTCATCCCTATGTAGTACTGTTATCACAACTTCATTCAATTTTAGGGCTGGAAAATATTCCATAGTTTGCATGTACCACATTTTGTTAATCCATCATCTCCTGATGGATACTTGAGTTATGTTCACCTTTTGGCTACTACAAATAATGCTGCTATGAACATTGTTGTACAATATCTGGTCTAGTCCCTACTTTCAATCCTTTTGGGTATATACTTGTAAGCAGAATTGCTGGGTTATATAAAATTCTATGTTTAACTTTTTGAGGAATGGCCAAATTGTTTTCCTCAGCAGCTGCACCATTTTGCAATGTACTAAGGTTCCTATTTATACCATCCTTGCCAGCACGTATTATTTATTTTAATATTAGCTATTCCAGTGGGTATGTGGCAGCTCATTGTAGTTTTGATTTGCATTTCCCTAATGGTTAATGATATTGAGCACCTTTTCATGTGAATTTTGGAGATTTGAACAACTTTTTGGGGGATAAATGTCTATTTAAGTACATTGTTCATTTTTAAATTGGGTCATTTGTCCTACTGTTGTTGAGTTGTAGGAGTTCCTTATATATTCTTGAAATTAAACCCTCCTCAGATATACGATTTGCACCTATTTTCTCCCATTCTGTTGTCTTTTCACTTTCTTGATAGTGTATTTTGATGCATGAAAGTTTTCAATTTTGATAAAAGTTCAATTTATTTATTTTTCCTTCGGTTGCTCATGCTTTTAATGTAGAATCTAACAATCCATTGCCTAATTCAGGGTCTTCATATTTCCTTATACTTTCTTTTAAGATTTATATAGTGTTTGTGCTGTAAATTATATTAAATTATTAGATCATCAATCCATTCTGAGTTAATTTTTGTATATGGTGTTAGGTAGGAGCCCACTTTTATTCTTTTGCATGTGGAGATCCAGTTTTCCCATGTGTTGAAGAAACTATTTTTCCCCATTGGGTGGATTTTGCACTCTTGCAAAAAATCAGTTGGCCAGACATGTGTGGGTTTATTTCTGAACTCTCGATTTTATTCGATTGGTTTATCTGTCTGTCCTTGTGCCAGTACCCCACTGTTTCGACTCCTTAAATTTTTGAAATCTAACTTTGTTCTTCCTTATCAAGATGGTTTTGGTTCTCTGGGCCTCTTGCCCTTCCATATGAATGTGATGACAGACTTTTCCATTTCTGCAAAGAAGGCTGTTGGAATTGGGATTGGGATTGAGCTCAATCTGTAAATTGCTTTGGGTAGCACTACTATCTTAATAATATTGTATTAGATCTGTGGATCCATGAACATGGGATATTTTTCCATTTATTTAGGTCTTTAATTTCTTTCAGCAATGATTTGTGGTTTTCCACTGTACAAGTCCTTTCCATTCTTGGTTAAATTTATTCCTAGATATTTTACACTTTCATTGTATTATAGTTGGGACTGTTTTCTTGATTTCCTTGTTGGATTGTTCATTGCTGATGTGTAGAAACACCACTGATTTTTGTGTTTTTGATCTCCTACCCCACCACTTTGCTGAATTCATTTGTTGGTTTTAGTAGCTTTCTTGTAGATTCTTCAGGATTTCCTATATATAAGATGATGTCATCTGTGAATAGAGAAAGTCTTACTTATTCCTTTCCAATTTGGATGCTGATTAGTATTTTTTCATGCCTAATTGCTTGGGCTAGAGCTTCCAGTACAATGTTAAATAGCAGTGGTGAAAGCTGACATCTTTTTTTTTCCTGATCTTAATGGGAAAGCTTTCAATCTTTCACTGTTAACTATGTTACCTCTGGATTTTTCATATATGCTGTTTATCATATTGAGGACATTTTCTTGCATTTCTAGTTTTCTGAACATTTATACTAAGAAAGGGTGCTGTATTTTGTCAAATGCCTTTTCTGCATCAATTGAGATGATTGTGTGTTTTTTTTTTCCTTCATTCTATTAATATGATGTATTACATTGATTTTCTTATGTTGAACCACCATTGCATTCCTGGGATAAATTCTACTTGGTTATGATGTATAATCCTTTTAATAGGCTATTGGATTTGGTTTGCTAATACTTTGTTGAGGATTTTTAAACCTATATTCATATGGGATATTGGTCTGTAATTTTCTTTTCTTGTGGTATCTTTATCTGGCTTTGGTATGAGGGTTATGTTGTTCTCATAGAATGAATTAGTAAGGGTTTGAGCAGGATTGGTGTTAACTCTTTTTGGAATGTTTGATAAAATTTACCAGTGAAACCATATGGTCTTGAACATTTCTTTTTTGGGATGTTTTGGATTTCTAATTCAGTCTCTTTACTTGTTATTTGTATGTTGAAATCTTCTACTTTCTTTTGAGTCTGTTTAGGTAGTTTCCATGTTTTTAGGAATTTGTCCATTTCATCTAGGATATCTAACTGTTGGTATATGATTAATTATTCATAGTACCCTCTTATAATCCTTTTTATTTCTGTAAGGTTGGTAGTAATGGGCCCTTTTCATTTCTGATTTATGTGATTTAAGCCCTTTCTCTTCTTTCTTTGTCTGTGTAGCTAAAGGTTTGCAATTTTATTCATCTTTTAAAAGAACAAACTTCAGGTTTTGTTGAATCTATTATTTTTCTGTTCTTTACTTCCCTTATCTCCACTCTAATCATTATTATGTCCTTCCTTCTACACACTTTGGGTTTAGCTCACTCTTCTTTTTTCTATATCCTCTAGGTGTGAGGTAAGGTTACTGATTTCAGATCTTTCTTCTTTCTTAAGGTATGCTTTCATAGATACACATTTCCTTTTGAGCACTTCTTTTGTTGCATCCCATAAGTCTTTGGTAAGTTGTGTTTTCATTTTCATATATCTCAAGGTACTTCCTAATTTCCCTTGTGATTTTTTTTTGACCCATTGATTGTTTAAGAGTATATTGTTTAAAGTCCACATATTTGTGAATCTTCCATTTATCCCTCTGTTATTGATTTCTACCTTCATTCCATTGTGGTGAGATTGTTTGATTTCAACCTTTTGAAATTTATTGAGACTTGTTTTGTGACCTAATGTAGGAGTGCCAGGCCCAGGGCCTTGAAGACTGTGCACACAGCAGCTTGGATGACCTGGGTCAGTTAAAGTCTGACCTACTCTCCTTGTAAAATCAGGCCTCTGTGCTAAATGCAATCTATAGCTTACCTCCTTCCTGAAACTCCCTAAGATACTGCTATCTACAAGATAACCTATAATCCTCCCCTCTTCCCTATTGACTACAATCGATCCTTCCCTATGTTCACAAGACCCCTGCTCCTCACTTATGCTGTCATACCCATTGGAATGTCTTTGTCTCAAGCCCCTATAATGGTTTGATCAGCCCCCCCAAAGTGCAGTGCACCTACACACTGAGCTCTGAACTGGCCACCATTCAGAGCAGCATAACTGACTTCCGTTTCTTTGTAAGTAAGCCCTGAATAAAAGCTCATGTCTCAAACCTTGCCCAGTGCCTTCTTTAGTCTTTCAGCCGCAAAAGCCCCCTTGGGCCATGACACTTAGCATATGGTCTAAGCTAGAGAATGGTCCATGTTCACTTGAGAAGAATGTGCATTCTGCCGTTGTTGGATGAAGTGTTCTATATATATGTATTAGGTCTAGTTGGTTTATAGTATTGTGCAAGTCCTCTATTCAAATCCAAAATCTGAGCTTCCATGTGGTTGGTTTCTGACATTTATCTAGTTCCTTTGAATAGGCCATTGTTTCCTGCCTCTTTGTATGCTTTGAAATCTTCTGTTGCATACTGGATAGTTAGTATCTTAACGTGTTAATTCTGGAATTTAGTCATTGAAATGTCTTTACCTCAAGCTTGTATCCAGCTAGTGTTATGACAGAGATTTCTTGAATGCCAAGAACAAAATAATAATAATAACAAAGAGGAGGAGGAGGAGAAAAAGAAGACTCCCCCCTAGTCTTTCCAGATTGTCCTATGCAAAGACTCTCTTTCAGAGATTAGCCAGCATCACCATGAACCTACAAAACAGCTAGAGGTAAAAGCATGGGGTCCTTTCCAGTCTTTCCTGTAGATGTGTCTTATTTTGGTGATATTTACATGGCCTTAGAAATTCCCCATTTAGCCAGATCAGAATACCCCACTTCCCCTAGGAAACGGTCTTTCCTCCTAGTCCCGAACACTCGACTGAATGTCTTGAAGCTGGTAATCCTTTGCCCCAGACAACTGCAATTTGATCGTTTCCTATAATGATTTATCTGATCTGCTGAGCCACTTCTGCATACAGAGCAAGTTCTGGGATGGTGAGAGCCAGAGATGAGTGTCCTAGTTCAGTCCTCAGGTTGCCACCAGACAGACTGGTACAGACATACATGCATGCCAATATGTGCATAAAGGTTATTCTACTGCTTCTGGATCCAGGACAGGGACCCACACTGGGAGTGGGAGCTGGCTCTGCACTGAGCCAGGAAGGGGTGGCTGAGGGCCAGCAAAGGCACCGTGAGGTTTCCTACTGTTTTTATGTTGCCTTTTTCTTAGTTCAGTGCTCGCCCAGTTACTGCAACCCTTTAACCACTTTCCAAAGCTCTTAGAAAGATAGTTCTACCAGTTTTTGCCTGTTGTTTAAAAATTCTGTGAGGGGACAGAATACTGGAGCATCTTACTCCACCATCTTGATAACCAGCACTACTTTTAATAATGTGTTTTTTTTTGTGTATTTCCTATTGCTTAACTGTTAACCTGGATTCTTAATTTTATGTGTGACTTGTTTGTACATATATAAAACACTAACAATAATAATTATTATTATTATGTGTTATATATTGTAGCACTTTACAGTTTTCCTTGCTCACATATGACTAGATAAATAATAATAGCAAATTTTCATTGAGTACCAACTATCTTCCAAACAGATATACAATTTTCAGTCCTGTAAACGACTCTGCAAAGTTTTATAAATTTAATATTTCATAAATGTGAAAATTAAGACTTAGAGAAGCTAAAGAGGAATTAATATAGCTATTTCACCACAGGGTATATTCTCAACTCTTCAGGAACAAGGAATGTCGGTATCCCAGATGTCTGACCCTATATGTTCAGTTGTGGTGAGGTAAGGTGTGGTTAAGTAATAAATTCCAAGTCTTTAGTTTTAGTTTCTGTAGAAAACTGCAATTATATTGGTAACAAATATATCATCAAAAGTTATCTAATTAAAGAAATAGAAAATATTATGGTTAATACTTGACATGCTCAGTCCCACAGTGAAGTGGACATCATAAAATAGATAAATAGATGAAGTATTAGACAGACAAAAGTTAAGAGATGTACCTATCTTGAGCCTTGTCAATTCTAAAATGACCTAGATGATTTAGATGCAGATCCAGTCAAAATAGTATAAAATTATTGTTAATTTTGTTAAGTGTGGTAATTGCTTGATGGTTTTATGTATTTCAAAAGTCCTTATCCATCAGACATACATTCTCAAGTGTTTGTGGGTAAAATGATATGATATATGGAATTTATTTTTTTAAAAAAAGGAGGCGACAACGTGGATAAAATGATTAAAAAAATGTTGATAATTACTGAAACTGGGTGACGGACACATGGAAGTTCATTCCATTATTCTACTTTTTTGTGTGCTTGAAAATTTCCAAAATAAAAAGTATCAAAATACTTGAGCAAAAAGATAGGCGGTTTATGACTTAAGTATATCAAAGAAAAAAGGCACAAGAATGAAATTCATAAAGTGTTACAGGAGGTAGAAACACAAAGTTTGGGTTATAATTTGATTCATCAAGATAATCAGAAAGGACAAGATAGTTGCAAATGTTGGGTCACAAGTTGGAAGAATAGAAGAAGAAATATTTGAAAGACAATCTGGTTCTCCTAGTATTGTGCTAAAAAATAATCCCTGAAGTTAGTTTTTACTCACAACGGCAATAAGAAAGAACTTCATGTGGATCGTATGTTTATCAGAGTGTAAAAGTTATTCATCAAATTGTAATCATCCCAAATGGAAAATTTCCTTTATATAACTATTACTTTTTTTTCCTTTCTGATGCCATCCAAAATAACCTTCCCCAAACAGCTTTATCCTATAGGTTTCTCCTACTACAGAGTAAGGTAAAAGTCCTTTGAGTTAAAGGGTAGTAGAAAAATGCTTTAGAATACACATTGAAGCTGGGTTCTAGTCCAAATATGACATATACTAAGTTTATGATCTTGAATAAGTCATTTTAACTTTTTTGAGCTTGTGTCTTTATTTCTAATACAGAGATACTATCTCGGAGATTTTTTGAATTATAGTATATAAAAAGATTTGCTAGTTTCTTTAAACTTTTACACATATGGGGTTAAGAGCTTTAAGAATATATCAGGATTTTCTTCAAGTTAAAAATCATATTTGAGGTTTCAAATTCTAATGACAGAGAGTATCTAATATTAAAATCCAAATGTAGTTAGAAGGACATGATGGTCTCTTCTTTCCCCTTACTCTATACCCAAACACCTTTTTAATAGGTCTATCCTCTTCCTCAGAGTGACAGGTGTGCATGTTTACGTTTAAAGATATTGCTAAGAATATAAAAGGTTGGGAAATAAGTTAAGGAAACCACATATTCTATTTTAGAGAATCTTTAATTTATGCTTCTAGGAGTATATACACTTCTATGATATACAATATACACAATGTATTTCAGACAAAAGGTATGAAAATCAGACACCGCATTTACTGTAAATAAATTAAATTATTATCAGTACCTTAAGAACTCAGTAAGTAAATATCAGTTTTTAAGACATGGCTTACACTGAATTAACTCAGTTTGAGAACCTGTCAAAAAAAATCACCTTCATTCCTATTTTATCCCTGGCCACAGTTATAAAACATAATTGGGTGATCCTTGGAAGTTCCTACTCTGGAGAAACAAATTGACCTCAGAGTAAAGACCTCCAGATGCCGACAGTTGGAGGTCTCCCAGCAGTGAAGCCCACCAGTGGGAAAGCCCCACACAATTACAGAGCCTCCAGACAACCTCACGGTGAGTCACTCTCAAGTATGAACAGACAGCCAAAGTTCACCAGACACCTGGAGGAGAACGTCCAGTAACAAAGAGAAACAAACAAGAGCAGCAGTAAAGTAACCCACAGGAACCAGAGACAATGTAGGACCCAGAGCAAAACTTATAAAAGAAAAAAGTAACTAACCTAAAATAACCCCAGAGAAATAGAGAAGAGACTGCATTTATAAAAGAAGCAGGATGTTAGGGATAGAGTTATCAGAAAACAGGAGAGAACTGTGGGAATTAAAAACAACCAAAAATTTTAAAATTAAAGAGAAAGGAAGAGCTGGGGAAATCTTCCAGAAAGTAGAACAAGGAGATAAAGAAACGGAAAACGGCAGAGAAAGATGATAAAATTATAAGATCAGTCCAAGAGGTGCAAACTTTGGCAAATAGGAATTCTAAGAAGAGAGAACACAGAGAAAAAGGCAGAAAGAAAATCTTCAAAGAAATAACATCTAACTTTAAAAATAGGCATATATATTATTTTTATAAAAATAAAAAATTAATTAAAAATTATACAGGGAACTACATATCTCAGAGTATAGGTGTTTATCTGCCTGAACTAGGTATGTGGACATTATTCCATATTATACTGTACTATGCTCCAGTTGTTTTCTATGATTATACTTTGTTTTCTCATTTAAATTATAAAGTCTTCCACGCCAGGAATAATAATTGTCACTTGTGGCAGGCACGTATTCTATTTCTGATAAATATTTGTTAAACTCATTTGCTTTGAAGACTACTTGAATTTCCATTAAGCTCGGTGACTCTTTAAGAGGGTTCAATCTTTCAGCCTTGGTACAAAAGGTAAAGGTCATTATTAGCTAAAACAGTTATTTGAAACTCCGGAACAACTACAAGAATCTCAGCTCTTAGATCAAATCTGGAAAGAAGTCATTTTACTAAATCCTGAAAAATATAAAGCTAGTCAAATGGTACTGTTTAAAAATCCTTAAAAGTCTTGGTGCTTCAATCTTCAATCTTCTTTTTCAGAAAACTTGATTTAAGCCTCTACCAGACACAAAGCTCTACGGTACCAGTTAGTGAAATATGTAGGCTATGAATCAGACGCCACTGTGGAAACTAATCCTTGAGTCACGATCATAATATTCCATTGGCATCCACCCCTGGGACAAGGTATTCATTTAAGAGTGCCACTCTTTCATGCAAAGGATGAAGCACCACTCATCATTACAGTCATCACTTAAATATCCTTGTTTGGTTATCTGTTTATACCAGACTGTCTGGTCACCCAGGGATCTACAGCCATCTCTATCCCATTCTAAAGAGTCCCTGGCTTCGTTCATTAATTTAATACATACTGAGTATTTATTGCGAGGTAGGTACTGTTCTAGGTACTGAGGATGACTAGTGAACAAGACAAAAAGTCCCCAATTTAGGGAATTACATTCTAGTAAATTAGACCAAAGACAACTTTACCCATTTGGTTAATCTCATCTTTAGAATTTCCTTCTCTGGAAATTTCCTTCTAGAATTTCCTTCTGGAGAATTTACATTCGTCTTCCTGCTTGCCTGCCTACCTACCTACCTATCTATCTCTATCTCTCCATCCTTAACTCTTGTGCTTTCTTTTTTCTCATTTCTTAAATGGAATGCTTTGTCTCTTATAGGGCTAAAAGGCATTCTCTTTGGTCCTAGCCAATTCTCCCTGAAATTAGGCTATGCCACGTGCAGCCAAAAGACCACAAAAACTCAGCTGCCAATAAGATTTATTAGGCTGCTGCAATGGAAGAAGTTTCTAAGATTTTCAAATATATATATAATTTATATATAAATGATTTCTAAACATTTTCTTTAAAAGGCTATCAAAAGGATGGCTCACAACTAACAGTTGATCATATGTGGTGTTTCAAATCATTACATAGGATAATTTAAGATTTAAACATTCTTAGTAGGTACGTTAGCTGGCACTGTTGAGGAAAGACTGAAAAAGTTCACAAAGAGGAAAACAGATGATGTTGCTTGAATAAGCCATAATAGTTAAGGAAACTGTAATATTCCCACTGTGTATTTTTCAAATCTCATGTTGAGTAGGGGAAAAAATTAATGTAGACAATTTAAAAATCAACATAAACCAGAATCACAGCCATAATTAACTCAAGAGATTTCTTTAAGTACAACCGCATGCCATGTAGACCAGTATTTTTAAGTTCTTAAAAGAAACTAAAATGTACTTTTGGAAAATTTAAAAGTCAGAATTCTTCAAGAGTCAAACTAAAGTACTTTTTTGATCAAGGTGGCAGATAGGCAATCTTGTCCTTGAATTTTTGTCAGCCCAATCAATCTTTCCTATATTGCAAACCAGCAGGTATTAGTCTAAATGCCTAAGTGGACTTAAAATTCTTTTTTGGCCCTAACTACAGGTATACTATAGACCTGCTTTACGTAAAAGTGGAAGAGTCCTCCATTGAACCAAGAATCAAGGTTTCTTATTTTTCCACAGTAAAAATTTCAGTTCTGCTGCATGTACACCTAGTTTCTACAGTATGGACATCTCTCTAATCAATTATTCATTATAGTGGCACTTCAGGGACTCATTGGATACTTCAACTATGAATGGTAATACTGTTCCCATAAAAGGATAGTCTTAAGCCTAGCTTCTTAAACATGGGCATAGCCCGAGAACTTGTTAGAAATACAGAAAACTCAGGCCCTGCCCCAGACCTACTAAACCAGAATCTGCAGTTTAACAATATCCCTGAGTGATTTACATGCACATGAAAGTTTGAAAAACACTGGTCTAACTGACATCTAACAAGCCATTCTCCAATTGCAATCCTGAATAAAAAAGCATTAGAAAGCAGCCTACCAACAAAAATTTGGGAAAAAAAGAAAAGAAAGGCAGTAATCCTGGTTAATATTATTTCAGGTATGTAATAAAATGTTTCACTGTCAGTTTTCGTAAAGGGGGCAAAAGACTAAAATTCTGTTTGAATGTTTCTGTACTTAATGAACAACTGAATTTAAAGACATTGCCCATTGGTAATATTTGCTTCTGTTAAAGTAAATCACAAAATGTTTCAGTATTATTGTTTTGTAATATATCTAAGTCAGGAGAAGGCCTGATTCTATTTCCCCACAGATATCCTTGAGCCTAATTAAAACTGTCATAAATTCATTTGTTCAAGGTGTCCTTTATTGTGACTAGCCCATAAATTGAGCTAAAAACTACACAGACATTCTATGTCCTTCAGATCTACTTCTCCAATTATATCAGTGTCTAAGCAATTTGGTTAAATCCTAGAGAAGATACAATTACTTTTCAACAACTGCCCCGATTTTGAAAGCCTCCCCTAAAACATCTCACTGAACTGGGGTAGCTCTGTTAACCTCTTATTCTGAAAGGCTTTCTTATATCTCCAAGTGTCTGCATTCACCTGACCAGTCTTCCAAACACACACGGACAAATAAAGAATACTGAACCAGACACTTGAGCAATACTTCAGATATTTCCCGGATATGTTGACAATATAATTGGTTCCCTTTCTCAGCACTCATTTACTCTTCCTGCTAACCACCCTCCTGACCTCAATACATTGCCTGGCCACACCCAGGGACTCTGCCAAGCCCCTTCTGCCTAAATGGAAGGTCCTGCCTTCTGTGCTGTCCTGTTCCCAAAATGTAGAGGAGGAGTGGGTAGAGAGGGTGACACCTCACAATAGCTAGGACTTGGTATTCTCCACATCCTAGAAGAAGCCAGTGACAGAGAGACACGGTTCCTATTCCCCAAGTAGTTTTCACAAATAGGTCTTAAACCTTGACTTGTTTTCTACATAGAGGCTTTGATTTTGTTTTTGTTTTGTGTTATTTTTGCTGGTAGGGATGGGGTTGAGAAAGTAAGACTAAGGCTCTTCAAAATGAGTTGTGAATATTCATAGGAGTATCAACTTTTCACAACTTCTGATTTTCTCTTTCCTTCATTTCATATCACTCAATCTCCATTTCAGTTTTCAATAGTTATATTCTCTTGTCCTATGGTTCTAAAGTGAAAGAACTGAGAGCTACAGCTCTACTTCCCTTTCCCCTTGGAGTACTCTCCTTGTATACCGGGACTTTGCTTATACATCATATGTCTACCTAATACCGTGTCTTCTATATAGCAAACATTAAATATATACCTTGCCTACCCTATCTCCAGCCAACTTTTTATGACCTTTAGCAGGCAGCCTCACGTGCTGCCACTGCTTCCTTACCTATTTTATTCTTTCTTCAACCTGGCTTTTCACCCCATTATTCTCCTGCGCCTACTACTGCTAAAGTCACCAATGGCCTCCTAACTGCCACATGCAATGGATACTTAAATTCTCTGTGGTACTGTATGCTGTGCTCCTTGAGCCCTTCTTTCCCTTGACCTCGAGGCCACCATGCTCTCCTGGTTGCTCTGCCTCTCTAGAGGCTCTTTCTTAGTCTCCTCTTTATCTCTTCTTCTGCCACCTCACCACCAAATTTGATGCTCCCCAGAATCCTGATTCATCCCTTTTCCCATCTCATTTTCATGCTTTCCCTAGATGAGTTCATCCATATCTGAGGCTTCAACTATACTCATAACTCCCAAATTACATTTCCAGCTCTCACTCCTCTCCTGAACCCTGATCCTGTATTTTCAACTTCCCTTCTTGACAGCAGCACTACCAGGTGAGCCTCACTGTACATAAACTCAACAATACATGATTTCTTCTTCATCCTCTCAATCAGACTCCTTCTCCTGAATTCCCATCTCAGTTTATGAATCACTGTTCATCTAGTCAACCAAGCTAAGAAAACATGGGTCATTTCTAATCCATGGTGCCACAAAAACTTATATGGTAAAAATACAAAAATGAGTACTTTATACACTTGAATAAAGAATTTTTGGGTCACTACTATCTATTAGTACCAAATATGCTACTTCGTCTTCAGCACGAGGTGGTAGGCATAATAGGTCTCCAACTTGCTCTAGTGCACCATCTCCTCCCACATCCCCAGGCTGCCTTTCCATGAGTCCCACTGATCTACTGATAGTGTGAGATGCTTTTACTCCTCTAGCCTTGTATGAACTGCTACTTCTGCCTAGAACAGTGATTCTCAGTTGGGGGCAATTTTGACCCCCAGGCAACATTTGGCAATGTCTGGAGACATGTTGGGTTGTTACAACTAAGGGGAGGGGAGTGCTATTAACATCCAGTAAATAGAGGCCAGGGATGCAGCTAAATATCCTACAATGCAGAGAACAACCCCTACAACAAACAATTATCTGGCACAAATGTCAATAGAGCCGAGGCTGAGAAACCCTGGTCTAGAATATTCTCTTTTTCTTTGCCTGCTAAACTCCACCTCATCTCTCAAGACTCAGCTCAAATGTCATTCTTTCTGCGAAGACTTCCTCTACCAACCAGGTTCTCTCCTCCAGACAAATACTGTCACATCTTTCTCATTTTCCCAAACACACCTCTATTTTAGCATATCACATATCATATTGAAAACTTTTTGTACCAGTTTCTCTCTGTCACTAGAATGGGAGCACTCCGAAGTAGAAACTGTATTTTAATTATTTTTTATATCCAGTGCTTTCAACAGTGCCTGGCAAATAGACATTCAAGTGTGTGTTGGATGAATGAGTTAAATAAGACACATCTACAAAGAAATATAAAGTATTTTTTAAGTAAGCTAAGTAAGCATGAATTGTTTGCTGAATGCTCCTGGAACCTTTCTGAAAAGTATTTTTAAAACCTCAGTTATAAGATAAGCATTTATATCTCACCAAATTTCTAAAACTGGTCATTAATACTGTTGCATCACAGTTGCGGAGTCAGTATTTATAATTACATTGTTTTTATTTTTTATTTTTTTTGGTTATTTTTCCTAAAACATGTTAATACGTAAAGAGTTTATTTTTTTTTCCTTTCTAAAAATAATTCTATCGTGGTAACATATGTACACCTTAAAACTTCCCATTTTGACCATCTCTAAGTATCCATTCATGTGCGGTACCACCATTGCCACCACCAAGGAAAGATTAGGTGCTATCCAAAATAAATTTAGCCAAACTTCTCTAAATATTCTGCTAAAGTTAATAAAAATCATAACTGGGAAAATAATGGAATACTAAGAAAAGTATACAGTTAAAACATTTATTTTAGGAGGAAAACTAAAGAAATTAACATTCATAATCTTGAGATTAGAGTTAAAGGTTTTTTAAATAATTGGGGCATAAGTTTTTAAAATTCTACTACAATAAGCTTATGCAATTTATCTACCTAAAATTAAGTATCAGATAATGAACAAAAACAAAAACTGTAAAACTGAAGTTTCTAATTAAAAACATGTATATAAATGGAGAATGGAAGACATGTACAAATTTGAGCAAATTTTTAAGGTATTTTAAATAACAGGGTAATAAAATCTCTGAGTATCCTAACACTGTAACAGGAGATTCAGAAAACAACAGATAGGGACAAAGTAAAATAATAGTAATCTAACTATTATACAGAGTTTAGGAATCTAAATAGCAATAATTTCTATAACTGGATAAAAAGTACCTTACCCTATCTCTTGATTGAGCTGACAAAGTATTACACACAATGTTAAAATACCACATATCTATTTTCAAATCAAAAGTCATTACACAGCCTTTACAAAAGTAATACTGTATTTCAAAAAGTACATGTAATAGCTATGTGCCAGTTCTTATGTTCTTTGGTATGCCTGAAGTAAACATTATCATGCAGATTACAAAGTTCCATCTTCATTCTAATTGGTAAACAGAACAGAGTCTATGTCCCAGATACAGGTAAAAGTTCTCTCTGAATTTTAAAAATTAGCCATTAATGAGCTGTTGATTATAGACAGCCAGAAACTCAATACTATGCTGCTAGAGACTAGTAGCTAAATACTTAAGAAAAGAATCCGTAGACCTCTTTAATGCTTTAGAAACCAGGGTCTCTGACCAAAGCAGTGATTTAATTTCATGGCTGCTCAGTACAGATAGCTGACATTACTAAATGCTACTCTAATATCAACTTGTTAAATGTGAACCCAGACTCAGCATATCAGAATACTAACCCAGACTAACTGGAGTCATGGGAAATATTTTGGGAGCTGTTTATTTATAAATGAGTTACAATCTACCACTATAATTAGATTAATATATAATTATTGATAAACACAGGATTATTTCCAAAACCCCATTGTTGTTGCCACTGCTTTGTTTAGAAAAAGCAACATTAATATTTTCTTCTTAAAATAAGCTCTTGATTTACCACTTCAATAACTATGGTATAAATTGAATCTGTCACTAATATTGTTTACAATACGTTTATAAAGAGAAATTGTTTAACCATTAAATTGAGGAACAATTTAAAGTTCTCCAGCAAACTGCACACTTCTAAACTATTTTATAATTCAACACACTACCAAAAAATAGAATTTGCACAAAGCTAGGCATTTGGTTTTAACAAAAGGCATTTAAGTTAGCTTACCTAGGTTTATGTAAAACCAATAAAACTGTACATTTTTAGCTCTGCAAAAAGCATTTAATTCACACTTCATTAAAAAAATGCCCTTTTTCAAAAGTATCAACAACAAACTATTGCCACAAAACCAACTATTTTAAGTATATTTCTACAAATATTTCCGTTAACTTTTTCTTTCAGATTATTTCATTAAATGTAAAATAAACTTACAAGTAACGTGTAATCCAATTAGCAAACTATTAATGTTTCTTCATAATATCACTTCGTTGCTTTTTTTTAGGGGGAGGGGAAGCAGATGAATGGCTTATAATCTCCTAAAAGCTGATTTTTAAAAAGTTTTCTAAATTGAATTAATAATTCTAAAACATAAATCAGAATTTGAAATCTTAATTTTTTCATCACAGTAGTTCCTTGTATCAACAACTGGGCATTGAATAACAATTGTTATATTTACTAGATTTCAAAACAGAGAAAACAAACCAGCAATTACCTAATATTTTATTACCTAAAGCTGCTTGACCAGAAGTTTGTTTTTTAAACTTTATTACAGATATTGAACAGATAAGTTAATTTTTTTACAACCCATTATGTACTATCATTTAGAATTGGTTAAGTTTGATCATTTTTACAATTTCCTAGAATCTGGCAAGAACTTCCAAACACAGAAATTTTAAAAATCTATGTAAGCTCAAAACACTTTAAATACTTTGGAAAGGCAGAAATTTTATAAAGAACTGTTTTGGTTAAGAGTTGTTAAATTACTAATATAATAAAGCAAATGCCAAAACAAAAAAATTATTCAGGTTACTAAAATATTATGGAAAATGCCTACCAGCTGAAACCAAATTCAAAAATATAAAATTTAGAATTCAATTTTGTGAAAGATTGAGTTACATTTTAGAAGGCAGTCTAACTGGTGGCTAAAGAAAAATAGGGTGGAAACAAAATTCCTGTGGTTAAGGGTATATACAAATGCAAATGCCATTTATTTTTCTTCTGTTTTAAACATGCAGCATAGTAGTTTTTATCAATGATCTAATAAATACATGTATTTTAAACAAATATTTCCTCTATATTCATTTATAACAAGTTCTTCACGTTTTATATGGGCTTTTTATTGTTTACTGTTATAAATAAGCATTTTATATTTTACTTTATTTCACATTATTAAGGAAGGTAAGAAAACTAAATGATCATTTTCTGAAGTAGGGATAAAATATGGAGTTAGATATTAGAATATTATGCTGCTTGAAGGAAAATATATCAAGCTAAGATATTATGAAATAAATTTATAGCTTGTTTTCAATGGCTTAAATCACTTAGGAAAGTTTTTTTAATACATATTTTTACAGCGGTAAAATAACAAATACAGTGGAAAACTATTGGGAGTTCTACAGATTTACAAATATAAAGTTCTTGATTATACAATACTTGCTAACTAAGCACCAGGAAAATACATAAAGCTACTAGGTAATAATAATTTTTGACCAAATATTTCATTAAGCTATTCCAGGATAAATTAATATTTACCAAGACTAAAAGAAGCTTACCTTATGAGAATGCTTCAAAGAATTAGATAGTTCATTTGTGATATCTCTGTTGCTCTCTCTTGATAAATTAGTAGCTTTACCTTCATTTCCAGATGCAAACTTTATGAGTAATTGAGATGGTCCCCCCTTAGAACAATTGTGCTTAAGGCTGGATAAACAGGAAACATTTGGATAACTTCCTCCCAATGAAACACTTCTTTGTAAAATAGCATGGTTTTTATTTATCTGTGAATTTGGTCTTTCCAACTGTTCATTGATATTGATTTGATAGTCTACATTTTGGGAAAATGGTAAACATGCAGATGTCCTATGTATGAGCTTAATATACTCTGAATTGGAATTAAGCTTAATTTCTGACATCTCAGCTTTACAATCACCGTTTGCTGTTTCACAGTCTAATGTAGTTGCTTTCTGTTGGGTGAAATGGACTGAAACACAAGAATATCCTTCAGGTGACGTTTCACAGACAGTCTGATTTGGACTAATATTTGAAATAACAATTTTCTTTTGTAGTGAGCCCTTCACATGAAGTGGCCTTATGTCTCTTACTTCTCCAGAAGTACAAATTGTTTTAGATAACCGAAGTCCATTGACAGCTGTTGAAAGAAATCCCTTAGCATTAGTGCCATCTTCGTTATGTGCAATTTCACTAGGAGAAATCATAAACTGGTGAGAAGTTTGATAGGATCCTTTGCTTGGAAGAGTATCTGTATTTGTTGGAGACATTGGCGGGGTGTTTGAAGGACTCCTAGGAAAAATGACTAAAGACGAACAACGTTTTAGTGTATTTTTTGAGTTCCTGCTCCCTGGCAATTTCATAAACTCTATTCCATGCTCCAAGTCATCCTGGACAAAGGGAACAGTATTTGTACTTCTTGAAAATATTTCACACGGAGTAGTATTCCTATTTGGCACACTTCTATTGGAGGTACTGTTGGAAGATATATTTCCACAAAAAAAAGGATCATCACTTGATGGAAAAGTACAACCACTGCTGTCACTGATGACACTGCTAGTGTATGAACCTCCACTAGTGATACTTGTAGACGACCCATAATCACTACCATTGCTGCTACAAGATCTATTATCACTGGCTGAAAAATTACTGAGGCTACCACTACACACAGCAGAACTGCTTAAAAGATTACCTTCATTCATAGCTTTCAGTTCATTATCAACCACAGGACTGCTGTAAACACCTTCCTGCAAGACACAAGTAAATGAAGCATCATCCCCATCAGTTAACACATTGCTATACTGAAGATATCCACTGTACCTTGTTGGCTGTAGTGAAATCTGTAGACAGCTGCTCTTTTTATTAACATTTTCAGATGAAGGAGCAGATGATCGTTCCTGAGACTTAACGTTTTCCTTTATTAAAGGAGCTAGCGCAGTCTGTCTGGGAGCCAGCTTCATTTGAACAACTTGAGATGTTGAAATCCGCGTTGGTCTTTTGAAGCACATGTGAACACTGCTATCCAAATCATCTCCGGAAGTTTCTGACAAAGGATAAGTATTGCTTCTTCTGGCTGCAAAGTGCAATCGTAAGCTTTGCGCCATTTGTTCTCATTTCCAAACATGTTAGGGGCTGAAAGTCATAACAAAGATCTCTGTCCGTAGACAGGCTAGAAGCAGCTGCACTGCATCGAAAGAAAAAATCATTTGCTCTTAAGTAGTTGCTTTTATCCTAAGTAAAACATTAGAGACCAAGTATCATAGAAAGAAAAAGACAGCCCATTCCTGAGACTGACATTTCCAAAATGTCTCTAACTGCTTGGAGTCAAAAATGCCTTCACTTACAAAGCACTTGATTTCCAGCGACCTTTAAGCTGAGCTCAGCTGCAGTATACTGACTCAAACACTGCCAACCTTGTTTCAATTATACCTTCTCCAATTTGCATGAATGAGTAACACAAGAACAACAATCTTCTAGCATTTCAAGTTGAAACAGTATTTTTTCACTCCCGTCCTACTAAATGAACATTTAACTATTTGAATCACTGTGCCTATACTTTCTTCAGCAGCATTCAATCACAATATTTTTTTACCCATGGGTATAGAATTACAGGAAGTTGGTAGGAATGAAACCCCATGTAATTGAGTATCAAATCAAGGATTGAATTTCCAAATAGTAGCCATACTAGGAATCTAGTCAAGTTAGTTAATGTAGAAAGGAACATGTACTATTAATTTTTAAAAACAAGTAAGCTCGAACAGTTGCATAAATTTGGAAATACTAAATCTTTGGGGTGAATTAAAATTTTGTATTAATTAAAAAGACAAATATTTTAACTTCCAAAATATTAGTTATAAAAACAGAAAGTTTAAGGATAGAACTACAAAATTAGCATAGTAATACTTTCGCAAAAATTGAGCATAGGTCTGAGGAAAAAAAGTTTAAGAGAAGCTGTCACCAAGCATTTTCTCCTGTAATTTTAAGGCCTTTTTCAGCCAAGGAGTACAGTCTTTAAATGATGCCATTTATGTTTTGACTATTAAAACTCTGCCAAGAAAAAGGCTAAGCAAACATTCCATTAAAAATATATGCAGATTAGACAGAAAAACTATACCCAATACAGTTTGAACACATAGGCTATTTTATTCCACTGTCTCTGCAATTCATTCACTCAAGAGAGTGTTGTGGTGAGTAAAGAAGTCTAAAAAGGATTTAACACATCAAATAAACATCTCTCAATGCCAATTCTGTTCTGAACAACTCTTAAGAGCTCTTTGCTGGCCCCTACTGGTGCTTTGAAACCATTTAGCTGTTTGATATCTATAATACAGAAATACAAACGATGCTGCATATTTCTTTATATAAACAAAGTACATATTTGTTTACATTTTTTAGTATAAGCACTGCCTTAGAGGTGGAATTACTTACTACTGCCGATAAAGCTCCCACAGCAGAGAACAGGAGACTGTTTGTTCTTTTAGAGGTTGTGATTTTGTATATGTATTTTTTTTTCTGCTTTGTATTTATTTAACCTTTACTTTATTTTCAGTTTACTGGGTAATAAAAGTTTAATATTTTAATTTCTCTCCCAAATGTCATACACCAAGGCTGGTATTCGATTTGAAAGAAACAAATTTATTTTTAAATAATGCCCTAGGGTATATTTAAACCCGTTACCTGAATTTTATAGTTGGCACTCCAGTAATAAATATATACTGGCTCATTCATAGGAAAGTAAAGAGTAAAATAGTTCAGTTGTTTACACCACATGGTACTACACCCATGTTGTATTTTTTTAAGTAAGTTTTTTTTCCTAAGCAAAAGTAAATATATAAAAACATATACTTGCATTTCGTTTTTTTTTTTTTAAACTGTGTAAGATAGATCTAACTCCTCTCAATCACAATTTTCTAAACAGTTTTTTTTAATCAAGACACGGCAAGCTAGAAATGTGGGAATTAACTATTATATTTCTGACTCAAGAGATAGCACTGTTTTTGAGAATTATACAATAATTATAAACCTAATGTTTATGTTATTTGGTTTCATGTAACCTATCTCCTTTAATTTTACAAACTTCAGTAAATATTCCCTTATCATCCTTTCTCTTTATAGAAGGAAGAGTCCTAATCTTTTTACTTTGCCTTCACATGACTTCAGCTTTCCTTTATGCATTAAGATAGAGGTCTCATAACTCAAATAATGGATTACTTCTAATAGCCTGTTCAGTGCCATCTAACTGCTCATGTCTGTGGCCTAAAACTTACAGTTAATAAGCAAAACTCCTCTGACTGTTAATAGAAAACAAATAACACCAGTATTTGGCTGGATGAATGTTTTCTCTCTGATAAACTTTACAATAAACATTAGTTTCAAGACTCTTAAATAGATTTTAAGCTTCTAGCGTTCAAGAACCATAACTAAACATTTCTTCTGATCCTTCTGAGCTCATGCTGGGCACAAAGTTCGCATTAAATAATGTCAGGTTGGAAGTTGGATGGACTTACGGTCACTGCAGGCACGGTGACTGCCTGACGCTTCCTTTCAGCGTGTTTGTGTGTAAGGATGTATGAAATTGATCCTGCTATTTCTAAAGAAATATCAAAAAGCACTGCAGCTTGACAAGAAGGAAAAGAAAGATTTTTGAAAAGTTTGAAGATAAGGCTTCAGCAGAGGAAAGGTAATGTAGGAAAAACATGCAGCTCCCAGAATTCAAGCCTGAGTTTAAATCCTAGGGAGGCTGAACAGTTTGCACTGCTGGCTGAGGTATGGGATTACACTGGATCTGTTATACTATTATAGCAGTTGCATGTAGAACCTGGGGAACCTGGGGTAAAATGTAGCCTTTTAGCCCAGAAAATGCCAAAAGAAGAGCATCAACCCTAACCTCAAGTGGGGAAGAACCCAAGAGTGGTGGCAGCCCTCATCTGAGAGAAATCCACACAAGTCCTACGGAATTTCATTTTGAGTGAAATAGATACAGGCATACCTCAGAGACATTGCAGGTTCAGCTCCAGACTACCACAATAAAAAGAATATCGCAATAAAGCAAGTCACACAAATGTTTTGGTTTCTCAGTGCATTTAAGTTATGTTTACACTATACTGTAGTCTTAAGTGTGAAATAGTATTATGTCTAAAAAAATAATGTACATATGTTAATTAAAATGTGACACAGAGACATGAAGTGAGAATATGATGTTGGAAAAACGGCACCAACAGATTTGCTCAACACAGGTTTGCCACAAACCTTCAATTTGTAAAAAATATACTATCTGCTAAGTGCAATAAAATGAGGTATGTCTGTAATGCCTTAGGATTAGATGGAATCTCACAACCCACATTCTGAATGAGTTTGGTTATTGATTATCTACACAGAAAACAATGTGATTTGTCCACATGGTATGGGTAGGCTGTGAATAACTACCCATTGACTAGACTTCTGAAGGCCAAAGATCATTAATCCAGAGTAGCACAGCATCTCCACCCAGGCTCTACTAAGGCTTCAGGGGCTGGATGTGCAGATGTATCTTAGGGGACAGAGAGGCAATAACTTTTTTTTTTTTTTTTTTTGGTGATTGTTCACATATCATACAATTATCCGAAGATCCAAAGTATACAATCAATTGCCCCGGTACCATCACACAGCTGTGCATCCATCACAATTAATGTTTTTTTCAATTTTTAGAACATTTTCATTGCTCCACAAAAGAAATAAAGGCAAAAAAAGGAAACTCAAATCCTCCCATATCCCTAACTACCCCCCCTCCCTTGTTGACTCATAGTATTGGTATAGTACATTTGTTTCTGTTGATGAAAGAATGTTAACATACTACTAACTGTAGTATATAGTTTGCAATACGTATATTTTCCCCCTATATGCCCCTCTATTATTAACTTCTAGTTATAATGTCATACATTTGTTCAGGTTCATGAAAGAGATTGCTAACATTTGTACAGTTAATCACTGACATTGCACACCACAAGATTCACTGTTTTATACATTCCCATCTTTTAACCTCCAACTTTCCTTCTGGTGACATACTTGATTCTGAGCTTCCCCTTTGCAACCTATTCATGCACCATTCAGCACTGTTATTCTCACAACACGCTACCATCAACCTCTGTTCATTTCCAAACATTTAAGTTCAACCTAGTTGAACATTCTGCTCATAATAAGCCACCACTCCCCATTTTTTAGCCTCGTTCTATATCCTGGTAACTTATATTTCATGTCTATGAGTTTACATATTATAATTAATTCATATCAGTGAGACCCTGCAATATTTCCTTATACGTCTGACTTTTTTCACTCTATATATGGTGCCCTCAAGGTTTCTTCATCAACCCATTTTTTTAAAGATGGTTTTGTTTACACGCCATACATTCCATCCTAAATAAACAATCGATGGTTCCCTCTATAGTCACATATTTATGTATTCACCACCCTCACCACTGTCTATATAAGGACATCTCCATTTCTTCCACAAGGCAGGAGGAAGAGTCAAAGAAGGTAGAGACAAAAGAAAAAGAAAAAAAAAATAGAGAAAAAAAAACCATGACAGCTAGGAAGCAACAAAAGGAAAGATAACATTAAACTAAAGTAGAATAAAGAGGCAGACAACATTACCAATGCCAAGAGTCCCATCCCCCTCCCTTATGCCCCCTTTTACATGTTTTTAGCCTTGGTATATTGCCTTTGTTACATTAAAGGAAGCACAATACAATGTTTCTGTTAATTATAGTCTCTAGTTTACATTGATTGTATTTTTCCCCCAATACCTGCCTATTTTTAACACCTTGCAAGGTTCACATTCATTTGTTCTCCCTCATGAAAAAAACACACTTGTACATTTTATCACAATTGTTGAATACTCTAGGTTTCACTGAGTTATACAGTCCCAGTCTTTGTCTTTCCTCTTTCCTTCTGGTGTCCCACATGCTCCTAATCTTCCTCTTTCAACCATATTCATAGTTATCTTTGTTCAGTGTACTTTCATTACTGTGCTACTATCTCCCAAAATTGTTTTCCAAACCTCTCACTCCTGTCTTTTCCTATCTGTCTGTGGTGTTCCCTTTAGTATTTCCTGTAGAGCAGGAATCTTGTTCACAAACTCTGTCATTATCTGTTTGTCAGAGAATATTGTGAACTCTCACTCATATTTGAAGGACAGTTTTGCCAGATATAGGATTCTTCGTTGGCAGTTTTTCTCTTTCAGTATCTTAAATATATCACACCACTTCCTTCTTGCCTCCATGGTTTCTGCTGAGAAATCTGCACATAGTCTTAACAAGCTTCCTTTGTATGTGATGGATCGCTTTTCTCTTTCAGGATTCTCTCTGTCTTTGATGTTTGATAATCTGATTATTAAGTGTCCTGGTGTAGGCCAGTTCAGATCTATTCTGTTTGGGGTACATTGCGCTTCTTGGATCTGTAATTTTATGTCTTTCATAAGAGATGGGAAATTTTCATTGATTATTTCCTCTATTATTGCTTCTTCCCCTTTTCCCTTCTCTTCTCCTTCTGGAACACCCATGACACGTATATTCATGCATTTTATGTGTCATTCAATTCCCTGAGACATTGCTCATATTTTCCCATTCTTCTCTCTATCTGTTCTTTTGTGTGTAGGCTTTCAGGCATCTTGTTCTCCAGTTCCTGAGTATTTTCTTCTGCCTCTTGAGATCTGCTGTTGTATGTCTCCATTGTGTCTTTTGTCTCTTGTTTGTTGTCTTCATTTCCATAGATTCTGCCAGTTGTTTTTTCAAACTTTTGATTTCTACCTTATGTATGCCCAGTGTTTTCTTAATAGCTTTTATCTCTTTTGCCATATCTTCCCTAAACTTTTGAATTGATTTAGCATTAATTGTTTCAATTCCTGTATCTTGGTTGAAGTGTAAGTTTGTTCCTTTGACTGGTTGTAGGTTTTAGTTTTCTGTTGTCTAGGCATCTGGTTTTCTTGGTTACCCCAATCAGGTTTTCCCAGACCAGAACAGGCTCAGGTCCCAGAAGGAAGAAATATTCAGTATCCAGTTTCCCTGAGGGTATGTCTTAGAGGACTGACACACCCTGTAAGGTCTCAAGCTGCTGTGCTTTACTGCCCAGCAGGTGGCAGCTGTCAGCCTGTCACTCCCGACTGGTGTAAGGAGGTGTGGCCATGGCGGTTGTCCCCCAGGCTCTGGGGTCTGGTTCTGAATGGAAGGCAGGTAGTAGATCTTGGCACCACCTCTTTCTTTTTAGGAAAGGTACACCCTCTAGGGAGTTTTCATTTGCATATAAATATGTTCTTTGTCTCTCTGACTCTGCTATCTCCACCCTTATCTGGGTCAGAGTGCTGCAAGCTGAAAATGGCTGAGGCTTTCTTCACTGAGCTGCTCAGGTTGAAAGAGAGAAAAAGGGACAGAAAGTCCCCTTTCAGGATCAGTCCATGGCCCCCAATTTCACCTGTCAGCCAGAGATAGCACCTGGTCCTCTGGGCTCCCCCTCCTGAGACAGAGAAGTCCCCTGGCTCTTCAAGGTGAGTCGTCACTAAAAGCCTCTGTCTACTTGTTGGGGATTTGCAGCTTGCATTGATCAGTCCATGTTTGCCAATCAAAACCCCAGTTGGAGCTGGACTGAGGTATATTCGCTTGTTCAGAGAGTGCTGCTCTCTATCACAGCGAGGCTTTGCCAATCAGGCTACTGTGGGAGGGGGGCTCCCAGCTCAGATTCGCAGTTTCTACTCACAGATTCCATGCTGCAATCTCAGGCATTCCTCCCAATCCAGGTTGGTGCACAACGTGTGGACGGTCACACTTGTCCCCCAGCAGTTATTCCAGATCATTTACTAGTTTGTTCCTGGTTGTTTATTAGTTGCTCCGGGGGGACTAACTAACTTCCACTCCTCTCCATGCCACCATCTTCTTCTGTCCCAAGGCAATAACTTTCGTATTGGTGGGTAGAATTTTCTTAAAGGCACATCATTCTAAAATGTTCCATCACTAACACTACCACCACCAATCTTACATCACCACCGAACACCACCACTACAGTTAAAAATCAACCCTCAGGACTCAAGTTGACTGAAAAAATGGGAACATAAGGCTACTCTTTCTTAAAAGCAAATATCAAATATATTGCAAAAGTGTTCCAGATTACAAAAAAATATTTCTGTTTAAAATTATACCTGTGTTCTTCTCCCTCATTTCCAAAGAGAATTTTCTAGGTAAAGAATATGTTCTTAATTAAGTTGTGAATGCTACAGGAGAAAGAAAGAATGACGTGTACAATAGCATAGATCATTCATTGCTATAGTGTCAAGTCTGTTACTCTACCAATAGCTATAGTTTCTATAATATCTCAGGTATCTGGACACTTCGGTTACTTGCTAGGACTAGCAACAAATCAGAAGACTAGAATGACACATATGATCCTGTTCTGGTGATCTCTTGCCCCCCCCCCCCCCTTTGCTGGAAAAAAGAGTTTCTTGAGAAAAGCACTATATTCTAATGCATAGCAAAGCATCTAACACAGTAAATACACTAAATGGTATACTTAAGTCAACACAAAAATATGGTATCAGAGAGCCATAAATGCAGAAGCCCAAGAATGTTAAATAACACTTTATATTCATATCATGAAGAATAATTTTCTGAATGTTTTCATAGTTGTCTAATTTTATTCTCACAATAAACTTTTAAGACAGTGAGGGCAAATATTGTTAACCTCATTTTTAAAACAAAAGAAAATATTTTCAGAGGGATTAAATGATTTGTCCAGGGTTACAAGCTAATGTATCACAGCAGAGGCAGAACTACAATAACTCTTCTGACACCTTGGTGTAGGGATTTATAATACCCTGATTAATGCATTTTTTTGGTGTTGCTTTTAGTAAAAGTTTGTTTATTTTTATGTATCACACATCGATCTAGAAACATCCAACTGTTACTATCAAAGGCAAAGTTTTTTTCTTACAACTCATCATGACATCCCATATAGTACTGTGCACATAGTAAATGCTCAAGGAATGTTAATACACTGACCAGTGTGGGACAAACATCAATTTCGGCAATGAAAGAGTCACACCATATTAAAGTGACTGTCAGAAAGGACTAGAGAGCTAACCAGGGTGGAAAGGACAAACATGAGTTGTCCCTCTTTGTCAATAACATGCAAATAACTCAAGTAAAATAGATCACCAACAAAACACCCAAGAATCAGGGAGAAATTTATGTAAGTATCAGTAACCAACAGGAAAAATAACTTACAATTACCATGACCCAACAATTCAACTCCAAAATATGGACTTAAAGATGCTCTTGTACATGTTCATAAGGAGACACAGCAAGAACATTTATTGAGTGACAATAGCAAAAAATTGGA